>NC_064043.1:3897500-4617427 GCF_932526225.1 Nematostella vectensis | reverse complement strand
AATTTGGCGTCTTAGGCTGCCCTAAGGCGGTTTAGGTTAAAGACTGAGTAGTGACCTAGTCAAAACAGGAAGTCAGCGGTTACCCACGTTATTCTACGACGTCAGCATGGGAGCGCAAAGACTGGATTGAAATAGTTCAAACGGCGGTTTCTTTAAATTTGAATCGGTTATTTCAAACCGATTCAAATTCTAAAAAGTTGTAAGCTGAAACCTTTCCTTAAATGACAAAACAGTTCAAGATAATAAGTCCGGAATCTTTCAAATAAACACAGCACACGATTGTGTAGAGACTAGCACACACGCCGTAAGGCTTATGGTGAAAAAAGTAACTTATTTATTTTCAGTTCTAATTTAGTTCTAAAAATATGGTATATTGCATCTATATATGTAAACAGCGGCTAATTCTTAACATGGTCGAGACATCGGAATCCCCGGAATCCCCGGTTTCTTTGTCAATTATACCAGTTCCATTGTGGTGGACAGTGGCGAAATATCTACCGACAGCCGAAGGCTCTCATCAGCCACTATCTTAAAAGTATATAAAACGAGCTTTAGAGCAAATTTCTCTTCGGAAACACTTGCAAAATCGGCTGTTACACCCGCCATTTTGCTTGATTTCGGGGCGCAGGAAAATATACACCTCCTAGGATATATTCCTCCTATGTATATTGCATTTTATCCCGAGTTTCTCAACCAATCAAATCGCTTGTTTTTGCGAGGTTCCCGAGTTTTATATACTCACAAACATTATATGAGATTTTGGGGGCTTTAAGAACAAATGGAGTTAAGGTTCGACAGCTACATTCAATTTATGTTCTTATTTTTGTCACGAAAGGGCTCTCCGAGAGGTAACAATAACATAAGACTTAAAAAGGAAGGGAATAGAAAAGAAATAGACCAAAATAAATATCTTCTTTTTTAAAAAAGTGTCCCGACATAAAATTACTACCAACCGACAGACCTGAGCTGTGGAATTTGACAAAGAAAGCGATAGAATCAGTAGCAATGTGCTGTAACATAGATGATATGAGAATGTGGGATGATAGCGATTTGACATTACGGTCGCGTCACAGTATAGTGTCGGTCACACCTTCCGATATATCACGAATGTCTGTATTGCTATCCGTTAACACTAGCCGAGCTCGTTCCAACAAGGGTCGTATTTTCCTATGTATATCTCCTATACCTGTAATATATTATTCCTTGTTGCTGATGATGTAATTAAAGAAGATTAGATGTGTGATATGCCATTTTTGTTTTCTATTTTGGTGTAACAAAGTATAGAACGAGTTTTTTTTTGTGGAACGAAAGCGCTCTAATAATTAGGCGATTAGCTGATTAGAGACGTCACAATCATCCCAAAGCAACAGGCGAGATGTTCGTGCTAAAACTATCTGGGCCCGAAACGGTTATATGGGCATATTACAAATATTATAAAGACCTACATCCGTCGTAGCGCGTCTATCCAATGCAAGGGCGAACCGGTGAAAGGGCGGAACTCCGGTGATAAAAAGGCAAGAATAGACCAAGTACAAAGTCATAGACGGAAGTCACACACATGATACATTCCGCACTAGTAGTTAGAGCGAACAAAAAGGATGCGACAGTAGTAAAAGATAAAATAACCTTCTTTGTTCGATTGGGGTAAGAACAACTTACGATTAGAAAATAAAGTGCTCGTCTGGCATTAATCGGATCCCTTCAGCCTTCCCCCCAACCCTTCCCTCTGAAAATTGCCATCAGCCGAAAACCCCCCTCACCCCCAGCCATCCACAAAATCTCCTTCGTAGATGGTGAGGGGTAGGGATCTAGATGGGGTATAAATTCACACTATAAGAACTCCGCAAAGAAGTAAGAAAATCCTATAATCTTACTTAGAGAACCAAACGGAGCATGCGTAAAAAGATAAATCCACAGCAGGAAATATATAGATTTTGATATCGAATTCAAGTGTGTGTGTGTACATCGGCGTTTGCTCCCGTATAGAAAAAGTCAAAAATGCGTATTCCTTACGTGATTCGCCTTGCCTGCTTTTCCAAAATATGGATTGTAACCATTTTAATAGTTCCGAAGATCAGAAGGTTTTTTCCCGAAATAAAGTACATTTCTGGAGAGGAAACAAAAGGGTTTTATCTCTTAAGGTAACTCTCCATGCCGGCAAAGGGCAAGCTGAGGTTCAACGTCTTAGCCCCCGCAACAGAGTAGAAAAAAAGATCAATCATAGTTTGCGTGATGTTCACTAATCATTTGATTACAAGGAAAATGCACCAGACAGACAACAAAAAGGACATTAGTTTAAGGCTTCTAAGGACACCGTTCAAATGCATTTTTGTAAACCAATTACAGTGTGTTTTAGTTCGTTTGTTTGCGGAGCCCCGCTGTAAATCTACTGATATGCAATCATACGCGGGACGGGAATTCCATGCGGGAGATCTACTGTAAAAGGCAGCAAAACTCCAACAATTGACCCTTTTCCGCAAATAACGCAAATAACGCTTAGCTAAACTAGATAGACCGATAAAGCAGAAGAAATTAATTTTGAAGAACTCATAAACAACCGGTTCCTAAGTCAAATAGGTTCCAGGTTATCAATAAATACCCTCAGTGCAAATACTTGCGCAAATAGGAGAATGTTAGAGTTAGAAATGTTTTTTTTATTATCGGGCTTGTGTCTTTTTTGCAGTTCTGCTACCTGTCAAGATTCCATGCAGGGCGGAAACAAGTCAAGAGCGCCCGCTCCAACAGAAAGGTACGACGATTACGCGTCTAGCAAGGGCGAAAAGGGATGTGATGTTTGGACACAAATGAAGTTTTTTCTTATCGTCTAGGTTGTGTTTCCTAGGGCTATAACTCTCTAAATAGTGCATTATTATGTTTCCTTGTACGGCTATTCTTTTAAAAAAGCCAATCTTTAAAGAGCGCGTTAAATTACTAATCATATCTCCTAGCATAACATAATACCAGTATGGCTTTAAATGCCCATAGTTATGCAGTATTTTTTGGCGTGGCAACAAACCTAACAAAATACCGCATAAAAATAGAACCCTAAAAATCTACTTCGACAACTGAGGCATTGTTTTTCTCGATGTTTTCGTAGTCTCTGTAGCATTTTGTAAGCAAGTCTCTGCGCACACGTTTTGCACTCGCCCGAGGTTTTTTTTTGCAGACACAACACGTATAACATGCTCTGTCATCTTTATTTTTGTATCACTACCAAACTCGTTTCTCATATTATGCAATAATTTATCCTATTATCTAATTGACGATATTTGGAATCAATGGAATCAAAGAGATGAAAACATGCTCAGTGATTTTTTTCCTTTGACATGATTGTAAGAATAAAAAACAAACACTGAGCCTCCTGAAAAGGCATTTAGCTATTATAATTATGGCGAGAAAATGTTCAGCGTTTCATCAGATTTCATAGATTTCATCAGAAAAATTTTAAAGTTTAAAGCTGATGTGCGGATTTGTTAGCTCTAGGAGCTATTAATTTTACGGCCCAGACCTCATAATAATTTTAAACAGCAATAAATTAAAAACAATCAAAATTGTTATCGTTTTCATAAATACTTCTCACCCTTTTCTACGCCTGCAAGAAATCAAGTCGAGATGGCTGGCGTTACACGTGTAAACGAATTCGAGACAGCGGAAACCGCTGACCACATGCACTTGACGTAAGTTCCTCTAGGAACTTTCTCAGATTAGTCATTCACGATAGAAGCGATCAGTTTCTTCCTACTTTCGGTCTAGTGATCATCCTGAGATACTACTGTCCACGTGAGGAGAGGTGTGTAAAGACTCCCAGCAGAAGCCTCTTTGAAATTTTAAGAATTATACCTCTGGGCCAGCTAGGTTAGGGTTAGGAGGGGAAGTTTTGAAAAAGTAAAAAAAATTCTTTAAATGACACTTTTAAATGCAGTTCAAAATATTACAGTAAAATATATTTTAACAACAAAAGAAACATTATAACTACAATAGAGGGCTCGTTACTAATTCCCCATGGCCAACACTCAGAGACTGTGATCCCATGCTCTGTGGCACACAGACACTGAGATCCATTGAGACACTGCGATCTATGCTCTGACACTGTGATCCATACTCTGAGACACTGTGATCTATACTCTAAAACACTGTGATCAGTTCTCTGAGGCACTGTGATTCATACTCTGAGACACTGTGATCCATACTCTGAGGCACTGTGATCCATACTCTGAGACACAGTGATCAGTTATCTGAGGCACTGTGATCCATACTCTGAGACACTGTGATCCATACTCTGAGATACTGTGATCCATACTCTGAGATACTGCGATCCATACTCTGAGACACTGTGATCAGTTATTTAAGACACTGTGATCAGTTCTCTGAGGTACTGTGATCAGATTTCTGAGACACTGTGATCTATGCTCTGAGATAATGTGATCCATACTCTGAGGCACTGTGATCCATACTCTGAGACACTGTGATCAGTTATCTGAGGCACAGTGATCCATACTCTGAGACACTGTGATCCATACTCTGAGATACTGTGATCCATACTCTGAGATACTGCGATCCATACTCTGAGACACTGTGATCAGTTATCTGAGACACTGTGATCAGTTCTCTGAGGCACTGTGATCAGATTTCTGAGACACTGTGATCTATGCTCTGAGATACTGTGATCCATACTCTGAGGCACTGTGATCCATACTCTGAGACACTGTGATCAGTTATCTGAGGCACAGTGATCCATACTCTGAGACACTGTGATCCATACTCTGAGATACTGTGATCCATACTCTGAGATACTGTGATCCATACTCTGAGACACTGTGATCAGTTATCTGAGGCACTGTGATCCATACTCTGAGACACTGTGATCCATACTCTGAGATACTGTGATCCATACTCTGAGATACTGTGACCCATATTCTGAGATACTTGTGATCCATACTCTGAGACACTGTGATCCATACTCTGAGATACTGCGATCCATACTCTGAGATACTGTGATCCATACTCTGAGGCACTGTGATCCATACTCTGAGACACTGTGATCCATACTCTGAGATACTGTGATCCATACTCTAAGATACTGTGATCCATACTCTGACAATGTTATCCATACTCTGAGACACTGTGATCCATACTCTGAGGCACTGTGATCCATACTCTGAGACACTGTGATCAGTTATCTGAGGCACAGTGATCCATACTCTGAGACACTGTGATCCATACTTTGAGATACTGTGATCCATACTCTGAGATACTGTGATCCATACTCTTAGACACTGTGATCCATACTCTGAGACACTGTGATCAGTTATCTGAGGCACAGTGATCCATACTCTGAGACACTGTGATCCATACTTTGAGATACTGTGATCCATACTCTGAGACACTGTGATCCATACTCTGAGATACTGTGATCCATACTCTGAGACACTGTGATCAGTTCTCTGAGGCACTGTGATCCATACTCTAATATACTGTGATCCATACTCTGAGATACTGTGATCCATACTATGAGACACTGTGATCTTTGCTCTGACACTGTGATCCATACTCTGAGACACTGTGATCCATACTCTGAGACACTGTAATGCATACTCTGAGACACTGCGATCCATTGAGACACTGTGATCCATACTCTGAGACACTGTGATCCATACTCTGACACTGTGATCTATACTCTAAGATAATGTGATCCATACTCTGACAATGTTATCCATACTCTGAGACACTGTGATCCATACTCTAAGATACTGTGATCCATACTCTGACAATGTGATCCATACTCTGAGACACTGTGATCTATGCTATGACACAGTGAACCATACTCTGAGACACTGTAATCCATACTCTGACACTGTGATCCAAACTCTGAGATACTGTGATCTATGCTCTGACACTGTGATCCATACTCTGGGAGACTGTGATCAGTTCTCTGAGATACTGTGATTCATACTATGAGGCACTGTGATCTATGCTCTGAGACACTATGATCAGTTTTCTGAGGCACTGTGATCCATACTCTGAGACACTGTGACCCATACTCTGAGATACTGTGATCCATACTCTGAGACACTGTGATCTATACTCTGAGACACTGTGATCCATACTCTGACACTGTGATGCCATACTCTGACACTGTGATCCATACTCTGACACTGTGATCCATACTCTGAGACACTGTAACCCATACTCTGAGATACTGAGATACTGTGATCCATACTCTGAGACACTGTGATCTATACTCTGAGACACTGTGATCCATACTCTGACACTGTGATGCCATACTCTGACACTATGATCCATACTCTGACACTGTGATCCATACTCTGAGACACTGTGATCCATACTCTGAGACATTGTGATCAGTTATCTGAGGCAGTGTGATCCATACTCTGAGACACTGTGATTCACACTCTGAGATACTGTGATCCATACTCTGAGACACTGTGATCTTCGCTCTGACACTGTGATCCATACTCTGAGACACTGTGATCCATACTCCGAGACAATGTGATCCACACTCTGAGACACTGTGATGCATACTCTGAGACACTGCGATCCATTGAGACACTGTGATCGATACTCTGACACTGTGATCCATACTCTGAGACACTGTGATCAATACTCTGACACTGTGATCTATACTCTAAGATACTGTGATCCATACTCTGACAATGTGATCCATACTGTGAGACACTGTGATCCATACTCTGACACTGTGATCCATACTCTGAGACACTGTGATCCATACTCTGAGACACTGTGATGCATACTCTAAGACACTATGATCCATACTCTAAGATACTGTGATCCATACTCTGAGACATTGTGATCCATACTCTGAGACACTGTGATCAGTCCTCTGAGGCACAGTGATCCATACTCTGAGACAATGTTATCCATACTCTGACACTGTGATCTATACTCTGAGACACTGTGATCCACACTCTGAGACACTGCGATCTATGCGACACTGTTATCCATACTCTGAGACACTGTGATCCATACTCTAAGACACTGTGATTCATACTCTGAGACACTGTGATCCATACTCTAAGATACCGTGATCCATACTCTGAGACATTGTGATCCATACTCTGAAACACTGTGATTCATACTCTAAGACACTGTGATCCATACTCTGCAACACTGTGATCCATTGAGACACTGTAATCTATATTCTGACACTGTGATCTATACTCTGAGACACTGTGATCCACACTCTGAGACACTGCGATCTATGCTCTGACACTGTGATCCATACTCTGAGACACTGTGATCTATACTCTGAGACACTGTGATCCATACTCTGAGACACTGTGATCCATACTCTGAGACACTGTGATCCATACTCTGACACTGTGATCTATACTCTGAGACACTGTCATCAATACTCTGACACTGTGATCCATACTCTGAGACACTGTGATCAGTTCTCTGAGGCACTGTGATTCATACTCTGAGGCACTGTGATCTATGCTCTGAGACACTGTGATCAGTTTTCTGAGGCACTGTGATCTATACTCTGAGACACTGTGATCCATACTCTGAGACACTGTGATCCATACTCTGAGATACTGTGATCCATACTCTGAGACACTGTGATCCATACTCTGAGACACTGTGATCAGTTATCTGAGACACTGTGATCTATGCTCTGACACTGTGATCCATACTATGAGACACTGTGAACCATACTCTGAGATACTGTGGTCCATACTCTAACACTGTGATTCATACTCTGAGACACTGTGATCAGTTATCTGAGGCAGTGTGATCCATACTCTGAGACACTGTGATCCATACTCTAAGATACTGTGATCCATACTCTGAGACACTGTGATCTTTGCTCTGACACTGTGATCCATACTCTGAGACACTGTGATCCATACTCTGAGACACTGTGATCTATACTCTGAGACACTGTGATCCATACTCTGAGACACTGTGATCCATACTCTGAGACCATTAGTAGAAATCCTATACAGTCAGCGGTTATCAGCGCGGGCGCTCATTTTATTTTTTAATTGAACTGCGCATGTGCAGTTCAGATGTGATTTATTATTCAAAATGGCGGAAGAGAAGCGACTTCGCGAGGGAGACGGCTTTTATCGTCAACTTAACGAGGCAAATTCGGGTGAACTGTTGTGGGGAGGCATTCAAAAAAGAAAAAAGACACGGAGGAATGGGGATCCAACATTTTATCCCGTTGAAAGAGTTGTTTCACGGCAAATAAACAATGGAAAGGTAAGTTACCGGAAAATTTACCTTGCTTATATTATAATAGTTCAGGTTCCACGCTCAACAATGTATTCCGAACCTTCAATTTACTTGATTACCTGACTACGATTATTTTCTGATAGTTAAACGTTTTGGTTTAGCCCACTTAGATGTTGTAAATAGGCTGTAAAGAGTACTGAGATAGGTCTAGTGCACATGAACTTGTTATTCAAGTATGACCAAAGAACATTAAATTGTCCTATTGTAGACACAATATCTCTTAAAGTGGACAGGATACAGTGCCTATGAGAGTTCTTGGGTGGACGAAGATAATCTGAGTGCTGATCTTGTTAGGCATGTATTTTACAAAATTGCATCAGAAAGGACTCCCCTTTCTTTGGTGTCAGCGAAGCCTTTCGAGTTAGAAAAACGAGCAAGTCTTAAATCTTTTTTTTGTTTTGTTTCCACCTTAGGAATTTTGACAGCCCACAAGTGGAGACTTCACGCCTTCAAGGCAATTTAGATCGGCTGAGAGAGGCGATGGAGGCAAAGCTTAAGAGAAGAACTAGGGTGCCTGTTTCAATAGAATTTCATCATGATTGTTTTCGATATTGTTTTAGTGGCAAGGGTATAAAATCAAGGGATGGGAAACATATTTTGCTTAGCAGCAATGATTTTAGGGTTTGTAATTTTCCAAGGGAGTGGGACGTATATCTAGATAAGAATGGGGATGGGGTTAAAATTTCGTATCCTGTCAAAATGAAAACCTTTTTAAGCAAATCTATTAAGTGCTATAAAGTAGTTGGTAATTCTGTTGTAGAAGATAAACAAAGAATGTATACTGAGAAAATTACATTTGATTTTATTAGAGAACCTTTTACAATTTAAATATATACATGTAGAATAATAATGATAATATGTATATTTATATAGTGCCATATCACAATTACCTTCTGGCACTTTTAAAAGTATGATATTCTATTTACATATATAATTTACATTCTAGATATTGACTACTTTAATGACATACAGTAGATGACTATTCTCTTGGAGAATTTAGGAAAATCTCTACTAATTCAGCTTTACTTTTTTTGCTTAAGCCTTTTAAACCTCTGGCTTTTAAGTGTTCCCTCAACTGTTTGACAGTCATTGATTTGGGGTCTACTTGTTCAGGCTGGTCTACTGAGCGTTCCCCAACGGAAGTGTCTGCTGAAGTTGAGGGTTCCATGTCAGGGGTCTCAGTATTAGTTTTTCTCCTTTTTTGTCTGGTAGTTTTTATTTCTTCATTCCAGTAAGTACTTTTTTTTTTCATATTTTCTCTTCTCTCTCTCCTTGTGTTTGAGTTCCCATTGTCTAAATTCTTGTTTAAGAATGTCCCCCACAGAATCCCATTTATTAGATTTCCTGTGGAGGACAGATCTAGCTACATCGTTATTTTTTTCAACCCCTTGTCCAGTAAATATTTTAATACATTTGTATTTTTCAACAAAAAAGGGAACATGGGCAAAAAGAATGTGCATGTAAGGAGTAACACGAGCCCTCTCGTAACCTTCTGCCACATTTCTGCATGAGCAAAACAAATCAATCCATTCCTTAACTTGGTCAGCAATTATTTCTGGCAAAATGTTAAGCTCCATGTTAGTAATTTGTATGTAAATATTATTAAAATCTCTCCACAGTTGAGTTACCTTATCCCTGCTGTCAAGGGTTAGCAAATCATGCAGTTTATCAGGCAATTGACTGAGAAGTGTTTTTTTGTTTGATCCTGTTAAACTTGTGAAATCATATTTACCACTTGATGACTTATCAGCATTTAGCTGTTCCCAAACATCGAAAGAAATGCCCAAAGACCGTATGGTGGAAACTAGCTTTTTGAGATGGCTACCTTTTCCCTCCCCTCTTTTTTTGTCAAAGTCATCCTTTTTATCTCTGTCAATTGCCTGATAGACAAGATTTTTAGTTAGTACATCTGTTACTCGCAGCATCAAGTGTAATTCGTCAACAATCACATGATCAAGCTCAATATTAAGTAAAGGCTCTGCTCCACAACAGTAATTATCTGTTGATTTCTTACATAGCTCTTTAATTTCCTTGAGAGATCTTGACATTGGAGATTTATTAAAGGAATGAAAATCATTATCAGTTTTCCAGCGATCATCCTTATGAATTTTACACCAAGCACATGCATAGTTAGCAGTTGCACCTTTAAGACCAAGCATTAGTAACACAAATTTATAATCACCACCAAGAAAAAACTCCAAGTTAATTGTTTTATCATTGACTGTTAGTTTACCAGAAGCAATGAAGTTGTTAATCTCCTCAAAAGTGACACTAAAGGCTTCCTTTAAGGTGGTGTATGATTCGGGAGCATTAACAGCTGCAATGTTTCTGTTACCTTTAGCAGACATTACGTTAGCTCCTGTTTGTAAAATAGAGAAAGTTAGAAAAATAAAATTGGAATTTCTTGTCATCCTAGCTCCATCTCCATTAATTTTTACCTTAAGTGTCTCATTAGCATAATCAAAATCAGGATTATTGTCAAGAAAGTCAGCTGCATGAATGGTTAGAAGCTCAGCAAATGAACATTTTGAGCCAAGGTAATTATTAGGGAGGTCTTCAATGTGACAGAGATCAGTCAGAGATCGTAGAGATCAGTTATCTCTACGTAGAGATCAGTTATCTCTACACTGTTTGATTAGATAAGATTTTGGCAGACCATTTGAAATCATTGAGAGCTCATGGTAAAAATTATCCCCAACACAATATTTGTCTAAGAGGAATAAAACCTCCTGTACTTGCCCCTTTTCATCATCACTAAGTCTATCATACTGATTGGTTCCTTGGCCATCTTCAGATTCAGTTGATGTTGAAGCAGCACCAGCACTCAGTTGATGGACCTGCCCAGATTCAGTTTCAGTGACACTTACCGAAGTTACTTCAATACCAAAGGCTTTGGCAAACCATAGGGCAAGATTTGCTCTGCTAAGAAATTCTTTTAGAGTCCTCTGCTTGTTTTTAGCTTCATGCAGTGACTTCCCTTGGTATTGAAGATTCTGAGACCTCTCAAGCTGATCAATATAACTGGCAAGCTCTTTGTTTGTTTTTGAGAGGTCTTGTATAATGTTGTCCTTCCTCTTGGACTCCATGAGCACACTCTGCATTTCCTTGTAAAGTTCTGAGGATCTTGCTTCCAGATTATGGCATCTAGCTTTCCAGTTGACAATTTCATCCTGGAGTTTTTTTACAGGTTCTGTTTGGCCTTGAAAGACATGGAACTTCTTTGAAAGTCCATCTAATTTCATTCTTGCCATGCCTCTAGATGCCCTGTACTTCTGTACAATTATTGCACAGTTTTTTCGTAAACTGTCATTTATTTCTCTTCTAACATTGTCGTCAGAGGAAAAACAGAAGCAACATTCAGGCAGAGAATGTTCTAAAAGTGCCACAAATGGGTATTTGAGGAGTAATTTGCTTTTTTCTTCCTCACTTCCGGTAGAATTTTCAACTTGGCGAAAAAAACTTTGTACACGCTCGTGCCAGATTTTAAACAGAGGATAGGGTATATCCAAGGCGAAAATAACCTTTCTAGCAGAGGATTTTGCAGCGTATGATAAGCTTGGCTCGCTTATTTTGATATTTTGTAGCTCTTGAGCTTGAATTTTACCGAAAAGGTCCGACATTGCGTAAGTAATCTAGATATCCTTTCTAGGTTTGGAATACTTAATAACCTGAAAATAGAACAAAGGCTAGGTCACAAAGCATTAAACAGTTTGCATTGTGGGAACAAGATGGCCGAACATAAACAGCCTTTGCTTCTACCGAAAATATGGCTTGATTCTTGCCGAAATGGACCTCGGAGTGTTATTGTTCTTCTCTATATGGACTCAACAAATATTGAACATTTTCAGACTCATTTGCGAACAAGATTTCAATCAAGTATGGAGGAATTATTTTGACTTTTAGCGAGAACTATATCTTCGTGTTCGAACTCGACGTTTGCAAATGGAGGAGGATGTACTATCGAGCGAGAGGAACGGCCTGTGTATTGCGACTCGAGCACATTTTAGAGGCAAGCATGGCGGAAATAAGTAAATAAAGGTATCGGCGTTTGAAGGGGAATGCGAACAGTTTATTTTCATCGAAATCGTGTGTAATTTCTACCATATACCAATGAAGTTGTATTGTTCATAGTCTGCCGTTTGCAACCGTAAAATGTTTAACGGCTTTCTCAATAAAACCGAGTAAAGTATACTAGCGTTTGTATTCTCATACAGTTCTCTATATGTAAGGTGATCGCAGAAATATATTTAAAGTCCAACAGGGAAAGCAGCGCGCATGCTCGGCGGCCATGCTGTATAGAATTTCTGCTAATGACTGTGATCCAAACTCTGAGACACTGTGATCAATACTCTGAGACACTATGATCCATACTCTGACACTGTGATCCATACTCTGAGACACTGTGATCCATACTCTGACACTGTGATCCATACTCTGAGACACTGTGATCCATACTCTGAGATACTGTGATCCATACTCTGAGACACTGTGATCCATACTCTGAGACACTTTGATCCATACTCTGACACTGTGATCCATACTCTGAGACACTGTGATCCATACTCTGACACTGTGATCCATACTCTGAGATACTGTGATCCATACTCTGAGACACTGTGATCCATACTCTGAGACACTATGATCCATACTCTGACACTGTGATCCATACTCTGAGACACTGTGATCCATACTCTAAGACACTGTGATCCATAATCTGTGACACACTTTGGTTCATAATCTGTGACACTGTGATCCATAATCTGTGACACTGTGATCCATAATCTGTGACACTGTGATCCATAATCTGTGACACTGTGATCAATAATCTGTGACACACTTTGGTTCATACTCTGTGACACACTTTGGTTCATACTCTGTGACACACTTTGGTTCATACTCTGTGACACACTTTGGTTCATACTCGCAGAGACGTATGGTCAGAAAAAACTTTCCAATATTACAAGGTAAATCTAAACGGTACGTTCTTATTATTGAACAAGGGTTTTACTGTATATTACTATCTAAAATATAGTACAGCAAGACACCATAAAGACCAACAAACCCATTCTTATTAACTGCAGTTAACGGAGTTTATTTAAGAAGTGGATTTAAATTCACAAAAATATGTATATGGATATTTCTTTCTTCCGGACATTTTTATTAGAATTAACCGTCGTGGTGTCCTTGCTTAGGGGTGTTTTTAAAGCGGGGTTCTATTGCATGTGTATGGAATCTGACCGACACCCCAATCGGGTGCAAAGGGCAAAGAGCGGCACACGACCACCAAACTAAAAGAATGAATCCTTCACCACGAGCATTAGAACCGCTTCAGTATCATCACAATGTTCCCAAGGTGGTCCTGATGGGTCGTGCTGAGCCATCTGGTGAACACACACCGTCAGTCGATAATCAGCTTTGTCAATTTAGGACCTGGTCGCCAACCACGCTACCTAGGGCATAATACATACTGGGAATTCAAAGGATGCTCACGAGTTTGGGGGGTGGGGGGGTACAGAGCCACCAGCGCCGCCAGAAACGTACCCAACAATTGAACTTACAGCGCCCGCAAAACAACAATTCGACCACAACTGCATGAAAACATAGAAACTACCCAGGAGGTGGGGTCTTATTTTTTTTGTACAGGGATGCTCGTCGGAAGAGAAGTTAAACTGTGCCCATTAAAACAATATAGGCCGGTTCTCAATGGTAAGAAAGCACAACGTAGTTTTCCGATACTCTATGGGTGCAAGCGCGAAGGGCGCAGGCGCAAAGCAGCATATGAGAGCGCAACTTTCTTGCACGTCTGTACGACCGATTCTCAATTGGGATGGATTTGCACTTTCTTTCGCGTCCTAATAAAATCCAACCTTAAAAAAATACCTAAATGGGCGTGTCATGTCCTCATTCCACCACCTAAAATACCAATAAGCAAAAACCTATTCTGTGAGCTGGCTCTTCTAATCTGTCCAACAATAAACCGTTTAGTTATTAGGTAGTTGTCGTAGTTAGGTCAACGCTTCCTTTAACAAGAGGAACTTGGAGCTGTCTGATGTACTACCTAATAATTAATAATTATGATGTATGCAGTCCAGCACAGGCAATGTTTGTTTGCCATGGGCTACAACGTGCTGTACTCAGGAAAACAACCTAGTAAATCAAACCAGACAGATCAAAACGTGCATACAAGAGTGCTCTACATTCCACGGAACATACCTTAGCATGCACGTGCAAAGACAACATAGAATGAGAAAAACCTACGCACCAGAAGCCCCATCAGGAAGAAACGATAAGAACCAAATAATTCCCTTAAGGCGGAAAATACATTAGGTCTGAAACATTATGGGCGTAAATATTTATAGGCAACAGATGGGGTCGTTAAGGCGATAATGCCAGGTATTTCTTTCGAGATGATATTTGTATCAATTTTCACTTTGCTGTTTCTGGTGATAAGAGAGTGAGTCATAAAAAAACAGTACGCACCCTCTTTCAATAACTCTTTTACAAAGCATACAATAAGTCAAGAAACTCACGCATGAATTTTTTTTACTAGGCTAAGTTCAAACGTCGTATTATCATGCATGCAAATAGAGATGAAACAATCGACTTGATTCATTTGCATGCATGTGCATTGAATACAGCTTATGGGTAATACGACGTTTGAACGCAGCTGAAATCCATTTTAATAGCACTTCATTAATTCATGTAATATCATTATGTTCTTGTTAAATCAGGGGTACTTTTCAAAATTGGCCTAGTATGAGACTAGCCTTTATTTTTTTCCGCTCATTTAGAGAGGGGCCGATGAAATATTACCATCATATTTTTAAAAAGGAAAGGATAAATATATTCCAAGCTGAAATCACAAGTCCTTCTCGGCACTGAAAGTTGCAGGAAAACGCGATTTTAAATCATTTCCCCTGTGTAACCAGTAGTAAGAGAGACATAGGTAAAAAGACAAAAAGATCACATTGAAAAAGAAATTTAAATTATAAAAATACTTTCTAGCGTCAAACCATACGTCATGAGGAGAAACCACAAAACAAACAACTCACTCGTGCTGTGATCCGTTAACATATGGGATGACATTGTGCTCCCACACGGAGAAGGGAATCACTAACAAATGCCGGACCAGACGCGGATAATTAAATAAAGGAAATAATAGTCAATGATCGAGAGTTGCATTCCGGAAAGGGCCTCGCCACAGAATCCTGAAGACACAGAAATGAGGTAATACGTGTGACAAACTTGTTGTTCCAATCGTAAAAAATAAGGAGGACTCTGGGCCTAATGCGATTTGACTGGCTTATCGTAATTATGGTTAGGTACGTGAGATCGAGTGGAAGCCAAACGAGGTTTTCATGCAAACCTGGATAAACGCCTTAATAATTTGCTATTTTGGAATAGAAATAATCGATCATGAGTAAGCATTTCTTCAATGATAATGCGATGATATCCACTTTAAGCCAATGAAAGTGCCGCGCTGTTGAATTGTGCAAATTCTCTATGTCAATACACCGGCATCGTTAATTAGAAATTAAAAAAAAAAACATTTCATAGCTATACTAGTTGCAACAACTCTAACAATTAATATAACAGTGTTCGTATCCATAGTTAGACAGAAATATTATCTTCCTTGAAATAACATTAACATTGCTTCAAACGTTGCTTTTCAGGCCTTTGAAATCATAAGAAATATACCTGGACTGCAGAGAAATTGAACACTCTTATTTTTCTTTTGTATACTATCAAAACGTACCACCCATCAAAAATCGTGCTTGTTGCGCAAAAAAGAACCAAGAAAAGGTTACAGCGATAAGATGAACAATGCACCCCACTACAACAAAATCGGAGGGCGGGTGTAAAAATAGAAACAAGATTTCTAATCGCGATATAACCAAGAAAACCCTTCCCTGCCCTTCTAAACAGAGATACAATCAGGCCACGCTTTGAGGGCAACACTCTCAAGTTAATTTACTCAACGAAAATCAAAGCGCAGATCCATTCATCCCCCGCATTGAACAAACGCTCTAATCACCCAGGGCACAACAAGTTTATAATAAGGTAATAGTTTTAAGTGTGTACTTGAGTTGCATGTTTACGGGACGGGGATTGTGTTATGATCACCACCCTGTAAGTGGGTGCTGATGTAAACGTTTCCGGTAGACCGCGTCATTCGTTTAAGGAGGTCCAACTTAAGAATGCCGTGCGAGCGTGCGCTACATCACTAGTCGGCCCCAAAAGATTGCCTTAGTCCTGGCTACGGAGATACAGATAGTGTACATACGTGGGTCCCTTGGGTCGTGTGTAACCGTCACAGAATCACGCAACTCTGATTAAACCCGAGATTTGGCTGCCTTGGAATACATGATCGGCTTATAATACATGATCGGCGGAGAAATACGAGCGCTGGTCAGCTGGTTTATCTTTATAACTCGGCTAGATGGTCGACTCCTTTTTGTTAAACCCAAAAACGATTTCCAATTGCCGTTCACTTCCGTTATCAGACGGGTGGTAGCTTTTTAATTCCGGCACGAAGACCGGCGTTGCTTGGAAGAAGTCGCGCGCTCTTTGAGAAAATTCGCTTAGATATTTTTGCGGCGGCGGAGCTGAACTCGATCAGCAATAGAGCGACCGGTACATCAAAGCGCCTCTGCCGCGCCAAACTATATGAGTAAACCACTTTATTTGTTTAAGAGATTCCTATAAGGTCTGCGTATTGTTTATATTCAGAATGAGAGCACTAATAAAGCTCTATGAATAACTATAATCTCCGTCTCGAGTCTACAGCAAAGAGACCTGGCCCCGAGAGGGTGCTGTTAGAAAACTCGTGTTTCTCTACTCGTGTCCCCTGATCGCCCCCTTTTGTCCGTCTCAATATCGGTCGAATACCGGAAGGATACGTTTGTCCCAGTATAACACAGTGGGCAACCAAGTGTAGCGGACCTTTTCCCACGTACAGCAAAGCAATATTCGCGAGTGAGATTGCATCAATTGTCCAGTTCCGCGGAGTAAATTAAACATACAGATATATTAATTCCGGTCTCCGCCAATCAGCGCTCGTGGGGAAGTCGCTACTTTTGGGTGATCGGTGTGGTTTATAAACCCGGCACAGCGCACGTCTATGAAGAAGCAATCTTGACGAGTACTCACCCAGTTTGGATACGCAATACAAACATGGCTAAATGGTGCTTTGCGACATTTATACGACTCACTCTTATATCATTCTCCGTGCAGAACGCGCTGGAGACGGGCTCTAAAAAGCTCTTGTGAGTAATCAACGCGCTACGAGCCGGTGGTCACGACGTGGTGAAACTCATTCATTTTTCTCTCCTTTTCTCTGCAGTGTTGACTCCGTGGCAATACCTCCTAGTATCATCTGCACGAGGATTCAGCCACTATCTGCTAAACAGATGCGCTTCTGCGAGGACAAGCCCGGAACGATGGTCTCCATTTCTCAGGGCTACGACCTGGGTGTCGAAGAGTGTAAATACCAGTTCAGGAATAAGAGATGGAATTGTTCACTTCTTGGAGAGGAAAGACCATTTGGTCAAAGAGCAGTGCGTAAGTACATTACCTTGTACCCTCCTGCCTTTTTCCTGTACTATTTTCCATTCATGAGTTTCGTGGGGAGCCTTTGAGTGTCTGTGTTCGATCACTCGCCCGCCTTTCTCCCTGGATTAACAGTGTGTTATTATTTGCGCACCGGGTCTTACGGAGCCACTTGAGCTCTCAAGCACATTGTCACATACCCACTTGTGAGTGTTATCTATATGATTATACTGTACTTGATCACCGTACGCTTTCGTGAATAATTCGCGCCGCCGGTGTCACCTAAGCGAATGGCGAGTAATTTCTTTTTCACAAAAGAACAACAGCAACAAAGGGCTGTCTTTGGAAGCCCTTTATAGAAGAGAAGCAATGGTGTTTACAAAAATCACGAAAGTCGGACAGGTTGAGCACGAGTTTCTCCCCAGCGAGAAGATATACTATGAACTTGATGACAGACGACTCGGCTTGAGTACATTAAGTCGCAACACGACAGCTCAGCAATTGCGCTACTATAATGCTTTATTTGCACATTGTTTGACACGCTGCGAATAACTTTGCCCTCCACACAAACCGTTAGATTATCGACGCATCAACACTGAAGCAACACAACTAGTTTCACGATTACCACACCATCAGAGAAATCAAAGTTCTTCTTGTCACGCATCTATAGACATATCCTTCTTTCTCATTCACAAACGCAATCAATCCGGATAATAAGTAAAGTAATGATTCTCTATTTTGGGATAATTCGTTAAGCTAGCGACACAAATGAAAAAAAGCTATACGATAAAATTCTTTCTTTAGAGCTCAAAATTTTCTAAGGTTGGTATTTAGGAACCGTTGCAAGATGTTTTATTCGGTGGATATCGATGTTAGATAAATAACATAGAATCTTTTTATTTTTTAATAAAACAGATGACCTTTAAATAAGATTACATTTCAGACTTATCACCAAACCGCCTGTGATCTTTTTAAAGTGGAAAAATCATTTCTTTTTAGACGGTTTTAATTGCGTTTTTCCTCCTTGTGGTAATTTGTAGTTGTATAGTCTAATTTACTATGTCTTTTTTTAGAAACAGAGTATTTCACGACTATACCACCAGTTGCAAATTAGTATCAGGCTCCTAAATAAAGGAACATGAGGCATTACCGATGGCGATAACCAACTCGAATGAATTTGAAAACTGTGGAGATTCTATTGTAAACATATGAAAAGTGTTAAACGTCAAACGATCTAGTGCCGATGGCAAACAATAAGAATAAATATTGATTTATAACACACCCATGTACCAAAGCGTTTACGCACGGTCTTCCTACTTTATTTGAACTTTATTATTTTGTTCCTTTTTCCTAGCGAGAGCCAGCACCAGGCCCGAATCTACCGGGCTATAAAAAAAAAGGCAGTATCCTCAATGGTTCGGGGCCCCAGCGCAATAAATTTAATTGTGTATCTGTACTAAACGTACACAAGGGAATCAAGGAAGTGGTCTAACCGGTACACGTTTGTTTATTGCAGCGGGAACCAAGGAGGCCGCTTTCACTCATGCAATCATCTCAGCGGGCATAGTTCAAGCGGTAACTTTGGCGTGCACTCAAAATCCGACCGGTTGCGGCTGCGATAGAAACAAGGATGGGATAAGCAGAGAGGGGTGGAAATGGGGAGGCTGCAGCGTCAATATCGGCCACGGCTTGGCGGTGGCCAAGGAGTTCTTAAATGCGAACGACGCGGTCAGGAGCGATATAGCCCTGATGAATCGCCACAACAACGAAGTCGGCAGAGAGGTGAGTTTGTTACCGACCATCCACAGGTCAACATCCAGCATACGCCGCATTCCATACATTTCTCGGACCTCTCTTTATAACCCTGATCGTAATAACTTAATCACTGTTCTAATAACATAATGACAATAGCAGCAATTGTCTGGCCCGGGACGAAACACGCGAGCAATCCTGGCTACTAGGGTGTACGTTGCTAGGATTACAGCCATGATCAGGACTGCCTTTCAGATCACGGTGTAGGGGAACCGGTCAGCCAAGGGGAAACTTTCTCAGCGAGCGAATGGCTCCGTTTATAGATTTGACTCAGACAAGACAAATAAAGAGGACCGAGACAGCTTTTCAATGTTAGATTTACACGTCTATTATCGACAATTGATGGATTACACACGATGATTTCACGTTTTTGCGGAGCAATCTCTAAAACAATCTTATATCTGACTAATTTTTTACCTTTTACTTGTTGGAAAGAAATCACGCAATAACAAACAAAACCGTGCAAAAAAAATGGACCTAACAATCGGTCAAAAATCTCTATTGTTATCATTATTTTTTTATTAGTATCAAAAAAATAATAATAACAATAACTGACTTTTTCTAGAACTTTCATTCTTAAACTGTCTCAAAGCCGAAATGCGACCCGCCAAAAAGTCCCGTTCTATGAGTCAAATCATACTAAATATTATAAACCCAATAGGGTGCTTTGCACTTTAATTTTGTCTGAACAATGCAGCACAATTCGAGACAATAAGGTTAGTGAGACACAAATCGTACGCATTGTTACAATGGAATGTCGGAATATTAAACTCCGAGTTGTGTAGCACGAGTGGGATCAAATATCCTCTGTAAGGTTGTTTTTTCTGCGTTGTTGTTGCTTATTGTGCACATGAAATGTCTGGTACCACTCCCTTGCCCTGTTTTCACCACGCTCTTGATGACGTATTGCCTGTTATATGCTTGTCTGCAAGCCTCCGTCATTTTTGAACGTGAGATATGCGATGGTCAATAAATGTATAAAACGCACGGAGCGAAAAACAAAAACTGTGGTCGTTAACGATTATGAGTCCGAACACGGCTTTGTAGGGCCGCCAGATTGCCCTTGCTTATACCCAGATAGTCGCAGGAGTTATTGCGTTTCACCTTATTTGAAATAAGGTCTGTTCAACTCATAAAGGTTGAGAGAAATGTAGTCTTACTATAATCGGGCTAATATAACCATGAAAGGGGTGATTAAAATTAATTTGAGAAACCACTGATGTTGAAAGGAAATACTTGGAGCGTAGCTTGCTTAAGGGGCTGATCTCAGAGTCCCGTTAAAAAACGCGGTCTTTGAGAATTAACTAGTGGGGCAAAAGTACTTGTTTAACATTCCAGGCAACTCTCTCGTTGTTAGACAAGGTACCCATTATGTATGGCACAAGAGCTTTTAAAGGAACCATATTATTCTATCTTGTACGCTTGGCTAAATATTCAACCACTCAATTAAATACATCCACATAATATCCAAGCTGAGTCAGGAAACTCATAAAGACAGCTCATTCTTCAGTCACTTGAGGATTGTAGCGCATGTTGGCAGCGAGGTGGTTCGCGGTGGCGTTTAGATATGTTGTACGCTAAGCAGGGCTGCGCAATAAACCCAGCTCGGAGGCCCCACTGAGATCATTATTGCATCACGATCACACAGCATGGGACTCGCACGTTCTAATTAAACTTTTATTTAAAACTCGACTAGTAGGAGAAAACAAAATTCAGGTTAATTTGATAAAAGCTAGATTAAAGATGATAATTTTAAAGCTATTCACTGGGAGACACGGGTGTCCATGATTTTTTTTTTCGTGTTTTATCATCTAAGTCTCAATATATGTTCGAAATTGAACTACTTTTAATAATAAAACAAAACTCGGTCAAAATTATAGTCTAAAATAAGAAAAAAAACATATTTCACTCTAGAATAACCCCTCTCGGAAGATATAACTATACGAGTGTACGCCCAACACCGCCATTTTCTTGTCAAAGACATTCCACCAATTTAAAACAATAGTCAAAATACTGCTTTATATTTCTTTTTATTCCAGTTCAATTAATTGCTTTCAAGAGATTATCACGAAATTAGATTTTATTTATATTTTACTTACTATTGTATTTTTTATTTCCCTTTTCTGAGACGATTGGATTTATTTAGCCCATTTTCCTCTCATCCGCCATTTTGCAAGCAGAATACCATTGAGCAGAATACTATTGAATTTGGTAAATAAAATATAAGATATTACATTCAAGATCGTTATTGCTAGATCTCTCCGCGTAGTATGTCTTCCAGTGTTGAATGAACACAATGACTACGTGACAATTTGTAGAGATAGGGCGTTCATTGTTTTGTCATAGACTAATAAGCTAGAACACACAAGGCGTGGCTCGGAAGAGGAGGAGCACTGGTGTGTGGCCCATAAGGGGGGGGGGATCTTGCCCTGCCCGTACTAATAAATGTTGTGCATTTTAACAAGCTTATGGGATGGGTCCGGGGTCCTCAAAGATTTTAAAAAAGATTCCCCGATCCCACACCCCTCGCCTACCTCCCTGTGTATATGCCTTTTAAGACTCTAGTTCACCTAGATAAGGAGTAAGGTTACTCGCATCGGTCCGGCATTCGGGGTTGTGGTATACGATGTTTCATATTCACAATAAGCACAAAGAACTTCGACAGACGGCAATGGTTCGGCTAATGTGTGTATATTCACTGTCAACATAGAAACACCAGTGGGCTACACGTGCTATCACCTAGCAGAAAATTGTGGTTTTGTGCACGTAACTATTATAAAGCATAGCTAACTACCGGGTGATGTGTACCATTCAAGGCTATTTCTCAGATTATGGACATTTCATTAGGCAAGCATTTTGCGCACCCCTCCTACTGTCACAAGGGACTGATTGCATGTGAAGCTTCTCTACTTATTTCTAATACTTAAACGACAAAGTCTGATTCAAGTAACAGTATACTATCTTGCTTTCCATATGCCTAGATTACATTTTTCTAAAGTTTTTTTTGTTTTACGAATTTTATATATTGTTTTTAACTCTTTGCGCACCTTTAGCCGAAGCATCGCAGTGTCAGTCGTGTTTTTTTTAATGTTCATGGAAGCTACACTTGAAGCTAACACGTTACTTCAAACCCCTAATGTCTTTTAACGCCATATTAACCGAGTTGTTTTAACAACCAAGTGACCAAAATGCGTGTTACATTGTCTTCCTGATCTCTCCATTGGTCAGTTTGACTGCATGAATGTGTCGTGAGTGGATAAGCTAGCACTAGACTACTGTAAATGTTGAGCGTAAAACGCCTGTGCATGCCTGCATGATACTACAAGCTGCGTTTCCTACCACACTAGGTAATAAGGAATAACTTGGACTTATCGTGCAAATGCCATGGCCCCTCTGGATCCTGTAATACCAAGACATGCTGGAAGTCAGTGCCAAGTTTTCGAATGGTAGGCGAGAAGCTTCGAGCTCTGTACGAGTCACGCCAGGCCACAGTGAAGGTGGTGGCAGCGATGAAGAAGTCGAAGGGTGGACAAGTGCCCGCGTACATCGTCGTTAAAGGAACCAACAAGGTAGTCAAACCGAACAGCAGCGCCAATCTGGTCTACCTGGACAATTCCCCAAGCTATTGCAACAAGATAAAAAGTCTTAAAGTGCCTGGAACTGTTGGAAGAGTGTGCAGTAGGACTCCGGAATCGGCGGAAGATGTCAGCTGCGAAGTGATGTGTTGTGGACGTGGGTACAGCGTACGAGAACAGATCAAAGAGTGGAAATGTCATTGCAAGTTCCACTGGTGCTGCAGGGTAGAATGCGCCAAATGCTCAAAGAAACTTATGGTCCACACGTGTCAGTAAAGGCGGGCGGCAGTAGATAACACCAAGATATTAGTTCTAGATTAGCAGACTGAGAACTGTAGGTATTAGGAGCATCGCCGCATATCTGCTCCAAGATTCATAGAGGAGAATAACACAAATGCGCCATCAAAGAAAGCAGACAACAGATAATCCACGATGGAGGCAGACCAAGTTTGCATGACACCGACACCGGCGATGAGGGAAATGTATACAGCACAACAAAGACGACAGCTTCAAGAGAAAGCAAAGAGCGAAATATGACGAAGGAAAATGAACAATAATTGATCATTTCTTTACAGAACAATAAGCAAATCAAATACGAAGTTATTATTTAATATCTATACAAGTAGCATTCATTACACTTATTTTACAAATGTAAAAATCATATTTATAGCTTTTTGAATGGATTTAATTATTTCATTATTCATGCAAATATATTTATCAATAAACGTATCATTAGTTTGACATATTTATACAAGACAATGTTTCAAGGGTAGAATTTCACTTTAAATGTTGATAATTGTAATTCAATATAATTGTTTTTATTTTTTGATAAATAACATAATAGTTATCGAATAGTAAAAAAACGCAGGTCTACCTAAAATCTAATATGAAAAATGCGTTAAGCAAGGTTTACGTCTTGGAATTATGACACAATGTGCACGGGCGTGAAATACCATGTTTACTGAACATGTAATATGCTAGATATAGATGGATGTAAATAGAAGACAATGGTTGAGATTAAAATGAATTTAGGGCAAGACTGTCTTGACAAAAGTGTCTTTTTTATAATTAAATCCATATGCACTTCAGCATGCTTAATTCACTAGCAATTGCTCGGATAATTTGATTAGGCATCCTTTATGCATCATGTCCCACAACATTTTCTTCTTATCTAGATTGAAATGTCTTGATGGTTTATGCCCCGGAAACCAGAAATTTAAGTAATGTGCTTAATCGCGAATATGCCGATCAGCGGTTTACGTCCAGCTTAATGCGACAACCATATGTATGACCATATGCGTGCTTGCTGATATTTATTCTATTCGTCAACACCCTTTACTACTTACGCCCTTTCCATAAAACCTTGCCAAATAGGTTGGTCAATTGACATGTTATGACTAATAAACCACGCCCCTCACTCTTCATCGCCTCCAAGGTGACTAATTCACTAACCAGCTCTGCAGTCCCACAAGGTCCCCAAAGAGCACTGTATCCCAGCAGTCCTCGCACCGCCGAAAACGTGACTAACGATTGCCGACGAGAGGGCAAGCTGATGCCTTGCAACTCAGCTTATCATTTGGATCCTTGGCGTGATAAGGCTTTGGTGCACAGGACTCTGTGTTCCTAACAAGGGGACCTCTCGTATATGCTATAATTATTGCCCTTTTTTGCCTAAGGAGTAAGACGATAAAAGTATGTGAACATTGTTTCAGGATTCTTCTTTATGAGTAAGTGGGGTTTTGAGAATCTGGGGCTTATTTAAGCACAATATGCTTGACTGGTGCAAAGAAACGATTGTATCGCGTGTAGCCGAGCAGAGACGTAGTCCTGCACGTCCTACTGGCCTACTTTTCGTCGCCCTCTTACTTCTGCAAGACTATTTCTGACTAAGAAGTAATCAAGGAATAACCCCTCCGGCTGCTGTGGCATCGAGTGTGCTCCATCTGCTTTCATTCATCTTCCCACTCATCGTCTCTTATTACTACCGTACCTTGCACTAGCACCTTGTCATGCCATGTCGTACGATTTACTCACTTGTTTCGTTACTCCATCTTTATCACTTTATTTTGGTATATGACTCCACGTTCCATTCGCACTGATTCATCTTCACTGCTGCACTATGTTGTTCACCTCGTCACGTGTGCTATATTAATGAATGGGTAATACCATACCACACATACCATACACCCATGCCATACCATATGATATCATACCAAGCCAAACGCCAAACCATATTATGTTACATTATACCATTCATATCATATAGAATCATGTCTTTTGTTTCCATACACCATTTGCATGCTGTTATATTGTAACCGTTGCTTATATTGCATTCTGTACCACTTTACGTTTACATACCACCGTGTTGTTGATTTTATATTAAGCCTCGTGCATACATGTTGTTGATTGAGAACATGCCCTTTGAACACCATTTTGTGCGATGTAAAGCAGTAAACATTGTGGTACCAGCACTACTGTAGATTCTCGATCAACAATGTTGCACGAGGCTTCACCATTCCATTGCACCGTTTTTATTTTGTTACGTTTGCACCGTGTTTCACCGTTTGTTCCAAATTTCTCACCTCACGCGGACCACAGGTAGTCAACCGCAGCCTGTTAACAGAGTGTACATGCCACGGTCCATCTGCTTCGTGCGTCACGCGCACATGCTCACAAGCCCTCCCTTCGCCCCGTGCTGTTAGTAATAGGCTAAAGGCTCTTTACGACACAGCAAGGCGCGCAACTGTCTACCTATCATCTCTGGTGCGACCGGACGACAAAGTAGAAAAAGTCAAACCAATGGATCTCGCATACCTTAAGGATTCGCCTAACTACTGCACGAAGAACACCCTCAGCAAGCTTCCAGGGACGCTTGGAAGGAATTGTAAAATTTCCGACGATAGCCAAGAAGAGGAAAACTGTGACGTCATGTGTTGTGGACGTGGCTACGACACTCACCTGATCACCAAGAGGTGGCAGTGCAGGTGCAAGTTTGTGTGGTGCTGTAATGTCAGATGCAGCACGTGCTCTAAACGTGACATTGTCCAGACGTGCAAATAGCATCGGCACGATCACGTGCCCTAAGCGTGATACTGTGTGGCAGATATTCAAATTAGCTTCAGCACGATCACGTGCTCAAAACGTGACATTTTTAGGCGTACAAATAGTTTTAACACCATCATGTCCTCCAAGCGTGAAACTGTACAAATATTCAAATTAGCTTCATCACAATCACGTGCTCCAAGCGTGACATTTTCTAGGCGCGCAAATAGTATTAACACAATCATGTGCTCCTAGCGTGATACCGTCAGACGTGCAAATAGCATCAGCACGATCACGTGCTCCAAGCGTGGCAGTGTCCAAACTTGCAAATAGCTTTGCAAGTAGCAAATAGCACGATCGATCATCCAAGTTTCCCTATTGCATTTGTTAATATAGGGATTTCTTAAAAACTATAAGAGAAAGGTTTGCCATTACTAGATTTCTTCTTTTATGGCTAAGCGTTCTTTAGAGTCACAAAATGCGTAGTCTCTTAAAGATTGAGACTTTAGAAAGGTCTACACTCCGTCAAAAGTACTTGTTGCAATTTCACATCATTTGACGCCGACGCTCGCAAGAAAAAGATATGGATAATTGAAGACACAGGTCGAGCTCCATAAGAATTATGGGAATATGCACTGCCTCCAATATGACCAGTTTTACCCCCTCCCCCCATAAAAACACATCTCATACAAAACCATGTTACCATACCATTCCAGAAAACACATAATGCCATTAGGTATGAATTGGTGTCGTCGCAATTGACCAATATTCTTTATATACCAACGCCCCTTCACCCCACATACTCCCTCTCACACACCCTCGACAACCTATGGAGCTGTCTTGGCAGAGATGCTAACTTTTGTCATTTCTTTTATTGCGAGTGGCTAACTTTGAGATTTTAAATTTGTAAGTAACTCTGATATCAAAGGTAAACTATTATTACTAGGAACCCTTCGAATTATAAAAAATAGCTTATATATCAAATATTTTAAAGAATTTATTAATGTTTAGTTTGTTTTCTGAAAACAAAATGACTATAAAAGTGTACTAGAACGCCTCCATAGATCGTGGACTAGCTTAAAAAAATATTTAGAAGAGAGTACTTCAGATAATTATGTTAGTATGATGATGCATGCTTGATTCTAGGCGTGCTTCTGTGGAGTATAGTATTTTTTAAACATAACAGTACATCTCGTTTAAATATATCACAAATAAAATAAAATAAAAATAAATATATGGAATCCTATAGTATTTTGGGTACAGAGCCGGAGCAGGAGTTGGAGTACTAGGGGCACGTGTCACCCACGTGTCACCCAAATATGTTCAAAATTGATAAAAAATGTCCCCCAGTATTTTCTTCAAATGTTTCTCTATCGTCGTCCCCCCGTCTTTATTATGAGGCCTGCTACAGTCTGGATTAATAATAAGGCAAAAACAGAGCCGTTGCAGTCCATGTAAGATTTGGGGGGCACAATATGATTTTTGAAAATATAGGGGCGGGGCACATGCCCCCAGTGCCCCACCCACTGCTACGGCCCTGAAAAAAAATAAGAGGCGTTGACTTAAAAAAGTGTGATACCCATTTGAATCCAAAGTAACAAAACATTCAAGACATTAAGCCCTACAAACACATACCTTTCCAAAATCACCCTGGGCATTTTTTAAGAAATAATGTAAAAGCCCCAAGATCGGTTGAAAACTTGACTGATGGAAAAAATTCACTCAAACTGTTAAAACATCTGAGTTGCTCCGCGAGAAAAATCTCTTCTCTTGCACTCTTGTTTGCTTCTGTCAATAATTATAACTACTACACTGCGAGTCTAGAAACGTTCTCGTGAGGTGGTCCAGGCATACAGGCAAGGCGAGTGGTATAAGCATTTGTGCAAAGCGGCATCATCGGAATTTTCCTGAACTGAGTTCCGGCAAGACGGTAGGTCTATATAGCATTCGACGCTCGTAATCAAACACGTAGGATACTGAAGTGTCTGTCACGAGGGCTGTGATTTTCTCGAGGGGGTGGCACCGCCTCGAAGGGAGGGAGTGGGGTAGAAATAATATCATCATCTTATGGTAGGAGGAGCCGGTTTTAGTCCCCATGCATTCTATCTAAACTTTTCGGGGTTTGGATGAGGTCCCCCTGGGACCGTAACCGCTACCGATAACTAATTCATGTTTACCATACCTTGACTAGTTGGTGAAGGAATCAATGAAGCTCGAGTGCAGATGCCACGGCCCCTCCTCATCCTGTGCTACGGAGACGTGCTGGAACGCGTTACCAGCCTTCCGCGAGATCGGCGCCAAGACAAACAAGATGATCGCTACTTCACAACGCGTTCGCACGCGCAAGGCGCCCTCGCGCGATGGCTTGCGAGACGTGGACGTTGTCCTCGACGTACCGGGATCCGATATCCTTAAGCCGCACCGGAAAAGTCTGGTATACATGGTGCACTCGCCGACGTACTGCGACCCGGACCTCAGTAGGGGAATTGCCGGAACAATGTCTCGGTTGTGTAATCGGACGGCGACGGACTCGTCCAACTGCGAGGAGATGTGCTGCGGACGGGGATACGACACCCATGAGTATACGAGAAGGTGGCGTTGCAACTGTCGCTTTAAGTGGTGCTGTGAGGTGACGTGTGAGAAATGTAAGGAGAGGGTTGTGGAGACTAGGTGTAAGTAACGATAGGTTAATTTAGTATGAGGATAGGTAGTACACGCTAGGGGACAACGGGTCACATCGCCCTACATCTCTAGAAAGAAGTCACATAGACCATCATTCACATACAACGTAACTTTTACCAACTTTTACACTATCACATTACGCTCACTATCGGTGCCACCAGCTTCTTTTGATAGTCAGCCAACCAGATGCGGGAAAAAAGTAGATTGATTGACAGAATTGGTCTTAGCCAAAACCACGAAAACTAATTCCTTTCCGCACTTAAACAAATGCAAAAAGCTTAGTTTTAGAGATCATGTCAATCAAAACTACAACAATGAATTTTTTTCTGATTGGCAACTTCTGGATGGCCACGGTAGCGCGTGTCGGAATTGCTGTGTGTGTAGTAACAACGTGCGTTGAACATAGGATAATACATCATTTGTAGGGTGGTGTTCTTTGAGTGTTGTGTCACACCTTTCGAACTTCTTTAAACAGTGACAGTTCTCATCCATAAAAATACCTAAAACTACCTCAACAAGCGTTAGCAACGGAAATGACCAATTGAAATCGTAAAATGGAAATTATACCACTGAAGGGTATCATGGGAAATGAGCAATGAAAATCGCAAAATGGCAATTGTACCATTGAAGGGTACCATGGGTAATAACCAATGGAAATCGTAAAATGGCAATTGTACCACTATTAAGTGTGATTTATTATTTAATATTTTCAGTTTCTCATATTTATTTAAGCACAGACAAAATTCAATTTATTTACTTAATATAAATCAACGATATTTATTTAAGAGTTATAATGTGTCAGACCAGGAAGTGCATTCCTTTTTTACAAGCACAATGAACTAGTAAAGTATAATAATTCTAAAAAAAAAACTTGTAAAACTCCGTAGCACTTACAAACCTTTTTATTTCCTATGCAAAATCAACGCAATGTATTTTGTTTTCACAGAATTATGATTTTTGCCATTAAAGTGCCTTCACACTGCATTTTCGACCTAACCTTAATTGGTTACTCAATACAAAGAAAACTCAGGCTGTTTACAGTTAGTATTATTGTACATACAATATGGGGGTATTTTTCCGTGCTTTTCCGCTTTTAAATAGAGTGGGTTTTTTTATAAACCCGAAAGACATTTAGTATAATACGCTTTTTATGACTTCTTAGCTTTATTGTTTTCCGTTTTTTGTCTATTTACTAATTGCACTTAGAGTTTAACAAGTTCACGTTTTGTACCGGTTTATAAAAACCACTCTATTGTAGAAGCTTTTAAATGAGGCTACACTCTAACAGAATTCATGTGTCGTAATTCACGTTGTCCGTAAATAGGCGAGTAAACGTGACTTAACGAATACATTTACAGAAACTGTCGAATTTGTAATCGTTTCGCCTAAGGCATATGATTTTACAAAGGCTAGTTCCCATTTGATCACACTCGATCGCAGCTAATTTGACCGTAATTGCAAATTGGTTTCCATATGATCACACACGATCGCAGGGTGAATTTCCATATGTACACAGCCTTAAGACCGATATTTTTTTAAAATTTATGTTACCGTCAATGCTGTCTAGGACAAATAGATTATCACAAGGGATTTTTTTTCGAGATAGCTGCAACGCCTCGTGCAAACAGCGCAATTTTTGCCCAGCATTGCTGAGCCGACCACAAACAAAATGTTTGCTAGAAACTTCGTGGCACTAGCGCCAGGAATGCTGTCAATATTTGTACGAAGCATCAGTAATATAAAGAATTGCGCAGATGTATCGCGTTTGGAATTAAAATTGTGTGATGGTAACCGTTATAGTGCATTTAGTGTGAACAACAGAAAAGTTAAGTTTCTGAGAAAAAGTGTCGTTTAAAATTAATATTGAATACACTAAACTATATGCTTAATCTATGCTTAATGTAAATACTAAATGCAGCGGCGTAGCCAGGATTTTTAACAGGAGGGGGCCCAAAAAATAAAAATAATGTCTTATACATTTACTGTATTTTTGGCTTCTAAAAGGGGGGGGGCGGCCCCCCTAGGCCACCCCACTGGCTACGCCCCTGTAAATAATAAATGTAGAAACTGCCAATATTTACAGTTTGTTGCTCAAAATCCGGACAACCTTAAACCCTGAACACCGTACACCTTTAAATCAGAGTAAAGATGGCTGGTAATTCTTGCGCTTTCAAGGGTTATCTTTTAGTCGTTTAAAAAAAAAAAAAGCTTACTTTTAATAAGCAGTGTCTGAAGTTTGAGACTGTCCTGAAATTGTGCAGCGAACTGTATATTGGAACTGATGTAGATTTGTCGCCAATATGGCGTAGAATGGGTGCAAGGGTTAAACACTAGGAAATATAACAGTGTACTGGTTACACCCTGGTAAATGTACTGTCAAGTCACATGCAAACAAAAGGCTCGGTTGGCCACAAGATAAAGATGTTCGAACCACCTTTCAGCGCCTTTCAACATGTTGTGCACACAGCGCTTGTATAGCCGAGTCGCCATGTAGGGTGTTTGGGACAGCGCTAGTGTTTGCACGGGGCATTATGACGTCACATGTACTATGTAAATGATAAGGAGACCATCGGAAATAAATTGGTATGGGTTTGTGCATGGCGGAAAACGATTCGAATTTGATATCCCAATACACTTGTTTTCTACGCACACTGTATTAAACTGCGCGGTCTCTTTATACCATTTGTTCATATTGTAGAAACTAAAAAAAGTGTTGTGAAAAACATAATTCATAGATCCGACATGCCAATCACGCGCGTACGAATAGCCAATCAGGAAAGAGATTGTGCAATAACAGCCATGAGGTCCTTTAATCTTTTTAAAGATTAAAATTAGGATAATTGCCCCTAGCAAGCTAATCCGGCAATGAGCGGTCGACGACCAGGACGAAAAAAAAAAAAAAAAAAAAAAAAAAAAAAAAAAATGTCCCACAAAAAGTCGGCAACCGACGGCAAAAAGATTGGTTTGAGATATTTTTCTGCTAATCTGGACAAGCAAAATAAGCATCTTCCGGTCAGCGTAGAAAGTGATAGTCCTGTTTTCTTTGACCGGCCACTTTTAGTGTAGAGTTGGGACTGAAATTAAAGAAAAACACGTAAAATTTCTGCGCATATCAAACATATTCCCCAAGGATAGTGTCCTTCGTTTGCATTGCCTTATATGGTCATTGATGCCCATATTTAGAAGAGCTAAAGTTTTCCCGCTCCCTGATCTCCAGAAAATATGGTGAAAAATGCTGATTCCTGTCAATTTGAGACTCGTGGCAAGAATTTGTCCAAAAAAACCTGACAGCTTGGTTAAATTTTCATCTCACTAATCTTGAAAAGCCCTTAGACCCAGGCCTCCCAGAGATTGACCGAGCGGGTTTGAAGGTCACCCAAATATTGATATGAAGAAACGAAAAGCAAACACACCACATAGACAAGAACAGTGTAATTCCTACCATTAAACTTGTGTTTAATATTATCCTAGCTTACTTCAATTACATATAAGAATGATGAGACTGTCGTTTGTATTATTGCTGTAAATCTTGACATTTGCCGACAAAACTTGTAGTTTTAAGTCAGGCGTAAACTGCGAATTCGGCATTCTCTTGTACTTTTCCCCGCACTTGAATCACTGCAAGTTGACAAAAAAAGCTTTGAAAGCAGATAAACACATAGTACCTACCGAAGAAAGCACCGCTTTATCTTATCATTTCCAAGTTTTCGTATTTCGAGCTGGATTCGGGTCGTTTCCATTCAACAACAAATCTATTTCTATTTCTATTTCTAGAAATATTTCTATTTCTAGAAATATTATCTAATTATAAAATATTATCTATTTCTATGCTTCTCTACAAGATTTTCACCAAGCTTGGACAACAAATCAATTTCTATCGTGTTAGGTGACCGTCTTTTATTTCCCAAGTCGCAGGACAACCCCTATAAACGTCTATATTTTAGATAAACCCGAGCAGGATTCACAGACCTCATCCGACATGTTATACAATTTGTGGGACTTTTGTGGGACATTTGGGTTGCACTTCGCTGGCTTCTATTTGCTGCTTTTTTATTGGTTGTTCGTGCGCTCGCCGGATCTATGAATTAATTAAACATATCAAACGAAAGAAGTTGCACTTTATTAATCAAATCAAGTCGCACGATTATGGGATTCTACAGAATACATATTTTTGTTTTCCCATTTAGCAAATTACCTGCCATATTTGTCGTTGGAAAGGCTTATATTTTTTTCTACAAATCTTTTTAAACTCCCCTTTCTCTTGGGGCCTTCCTCTGCATACAAAAAATCACGTGGCGAAATCACGCGGGTGACAGGGAATCCCATCGCAACCGCAGGTCAAAAGATCGCTGGCTCCCGTCCTTTTCCTTTCTACTTAGCATACATTAGCAATTATTTCTCAAACATATGACTCTCCAATTCACGGCGCACATACAATAAACTAACGCTCTTCTAAAGGGAGCACTACGACTCCAAATTCAATAACCCTACCCGAACCCTAAACCCTAGTTGTCAGTTAGCAAGAATCTATATCCCGTTCATAGTCTCAAATCCGTAATGGCAGCAATTGATCTCCATTAATTTTGCAATGCAACTGAACTGATTTTGACGCCATGGTAAATATAGCACTTTATAGAGATAGCTTTCTTGTATCTTCTTCATGTCATTAGGCGTCGAAATCTCCCTTCGTAACAAGGGCATAATCCTTGGTCCCCCTTCTCGACACAATCAGCTTAATGACCATAAGAAATAGGATAAACAAGCACGCGGAGGCGATGAAGTACAGCGATCGCATAGGAATTTCTCCCAAGCGAGGAACACGCAACCCTTCTTTGTTAAAGAAAGCTACTTCCTCTCTGCCGTTCATCAGGAGTTCAGGCGAGCTCATATACTCTCGATCAGTTGTTCCATTTGATGTGTTCGTCTTGATAATAGAAAAAGAAATAAAAAGCATTGGAACACGCGAGTGGTTTCCATGTCTTGTGAAGATCTTCTCAGAAAGAGATCCGTTTTCAGAAAGCCGTGGGTCTCTCACAGCTTGAAGCGGCGCACTATCACTTTTGATCCCAAGGACGAACGCACTCGCAGAGAAGACAAGAAACGCGCTAAAAGCCTTGTTCATTGTGTAAAGATATATCTTTGTTGAGAAGAAATTTATAAACGAGATATATGACCGTATAAATGTTTAATTTAAAACGGGTCAACTAACTTTGAGCAGGTACTTTATGGAGCAAAACGATAACCGTGAAGTGACAGGTGATGCAAAGTTACCCAGCAAAACGATACACACGATTTCCCGTATCCAGGGGGGGTTGCAGGTGGGGCGTTTGCTCCCCCCTCAACGGCGGAAAGTCCACATCGGGCTCGCAATTAACATGCTGTTTGTATCACTACTAGCAGCATATAACACAATAAGAGGTGATAGATCAGGCCCGTACCCAGGGGGATTGCAGGGGGTGCGAACGCACCGGTATGTAGCCAAATCCGACAAAAAAAAACATCCCGTGGCAATACTGCAAAGGCATAAAAAAAATCTTTTTTTTTTTTTTCGGGGTGTTCAGAGAACTCCCCCCCCCCCCCCCCCCCCCCCGTAAAAATTAGGTCCACTTTTTCGGATTTCGCACCCCCCCCCCCCCCAAGAAAAATCCTGGGCACGGGCCTGTAGATAATAACCCCCAAAAAGGATATTTGTAACAAATAGTTTGCTCTCTGTAACTCATTAGTAGCTAATTAGGTCTATACTAAAGCGATATAATCAGTCTTGATTTGACTCACTAGCTCAATAACAGGGTACGGTGTATACCATAAAAAAGAATTCTTGCTCAATAACAGATGTTGGTGTCTAAACTTGGTCAACCAATTTTCTCGGTGAAGATACTCTTACAACCTACTCTCAAGTTTAAATCACACAACTGTTGCATGGGTGGAAAAGGTGTGTCGCGAGTAAATCAACCATATAATTATTTTAACTAAAGTGACTTATAAACCCAGGTAAAGTTCGTACGGTGATTAACCACCAAAAGTTTACTCGCAGCTCGCAGACCCCATGTTCTTTAGCGACCTTGTTATGAGTCTGACATATTTTACGGCATCTTTAGATTTATCAGGGGCATAACTCCCTGGCTTTATATAGACCGTTATTATCGGGTGCCAGTACACATTGTACTCATAAAATAAATTTCTGTTACATGCAGTAGCTCATTTGGATAAAAAATGTTGGTGTTGATGTTGACTAGCGACAACAACAGGACTATGGTGTGATTTATGGGTGCCATAAATAAAAAGTCATATCTAAGAACTACTTTTATTAAAGAAAAAGATCGACCCGACTTATATTTTGTACAGTAGGGGAGGGGGTTATTGTACAGGCCTGACTGAAAGCTGTGGTTACATATGATCTGAGAATTCATCCAATACTTAATCTCTACGCTGCCTGGGTCACTAGAGAATTTAGTATTTTACATCACATACGTAGTAATAAGAGATGTTTTTAGAAAAAGTGGAATCATATACACACACTGTACATTGATACATTCACATGGAACCCTAACATGGCAGTGGGTCTTGAAACGTGTAGGCGGTAGTATATAGACATAGTGTTGTCTTAAGCTTAAGCTTGATGGGTTGGTATGTACCAACAAGCACTTAGTCGTTATGAACGTGATAGAGTGGTTTTCAAAATCCCGTGCAACAAAATGTAATTGTTAAAGTGTAATAGTCAAGCCAGAACAAAAGAGAACAAGAACATTACAGTGTATTAATACTAAATAAACTAAATAGTATTTCACAGGTTTTTGAAAACCACTCTAAAGGCAAAAGCAAACGAAGCAATTCATATTGCATTAGGATGGACCGACCAACCACTTTGACTAAGGGCTACCACTGCCTAACGAAACACTGAAATACCGACACAAGAATAAATACTATTTCAAGTCCCTTTTATCAGACTGGGACAATGTCACTAATTACAGATATGCGTGGTGACATTCTTGATGCATGTTTTGCACTTGACTTTGCAACACCAGTGAAACTTGCATCGGCACCTTGTCGCCTGTACTTCTTTTTTCATTTTGTAGCCGCGACTGCAGCATAACAAATTACACCCGTCCTTGCCAAGCGACTCCTTAATACATTTCCTACCACGCGTGCCTTGCGCGCCGTGTGCCGCGTTCTTGCTGCAGAAATCGGGAGATTTGTCGATATACACCAGCTCGTCTCTTGTTTCCTGCGCGCTCTTAGCCTTGCGTTGCGAGTAATGCCGAGAACGCATTGGTAGCAAGAGAGAGCGACCTTCCTTTCTCTTGAGAGCGACCTGAACGGCGGCGTCGTACTTGTCGTGTAGGGCGTTACCGATCTCACGGAACTCCACTAGTTGCCGCCAACAGGTCTTCAAATTACAAGACCCGCACACGCCATGGCACTTGCATTCCACCACGGAAATGTCCTTCACAACCTGTAGATACAGAAGCACGTTAAAGGGGCGTATCACTTACGCACCAAGTTTGCGCACGTAATTTTAACTGTCTCAGATTCTATGCGAATATCTTTAGGCTAGCATCTGTTTCTCCACTAGTGGAGGATTAATAATGATGATAAAATGATATAGCGTGATTGATAGCCACGGCCTTTAAGAGTAAGATTCTGCTTCTCTTTAATTATGAATGATTCAAAATCAATTCCTTGCGTAGACTAAAATGAAATCCACATAAGCTAAGCATTTCATAGCCTCTATAATTTTTATGTTAACTGGACCGTCCTAAGTACACCGGGCTCCCAGACCAAAGAACTTGGCTTACATGGGCAAGCTGATTAACGGACTAATAAAAAGAAACGTAGTAAAGCCCTTACTAAGGCGACCTCAACATAGAGAAAGACCAAGCTGATTAACGGACTAATAAAAAGAAACGTAGTAAAGCCCTTACTAAGGCGACCTCAACATAGAGAAAGACCAAGCTGGCTTCTAGTCCAGGAGATCTAGCCTCTTTATTTGCCCATCGATTTTATTTCCCACGACCAATCAGATTTAATTCCTTTTTTTAACTATATAACTGATATGAGTGTAGTTGTCTGATAGAATGTGGGCAGAGGATGATAGATAGGGGTACACGGTTACATTTTTTGTGTGAGTTCATGCAAAGAGGCACAAATAAGGCAGAGACTAAGCCAAGAAACCTGACGATCACAAGATCTTTCACTGACATCTCACATCAGTTTTTAAGCTGGCATACGTCCGAGGAAATGACTAATATGTGGATCACGTAGAATAGTTCAACAAGCTGGGATTGATTATGGTAAATGTTAGAAACAATAACCTACCCCACAAAACGCAAGTTTTAAATGGCTAAATCATAGTGGCAATTCTGCAAAGGTGATGTAGACATAACATAACTTTTTGCTATTTTTGACTCTCATCATTGTCAAAAATAGTTTAACAGTGGACTTTTAAATTCCAATCCAATCAGTTTGTTTCAGAGTAATTGATCAGAAATCGATTAAACACCAGCAATTTTCTCTATCTCCTGGCGCCCCGCGTTCGCGCATACCTCGTTAGTATGACTCAGAATGTGCGCCAAAAGCGTGCGGCGTAATTTGTGTAATTGGCGGTGCATTTATCTAGTTATTTCGGGGACCTTTAACGATATAAACGATTCTAGAGCTGTGCTTTAGTGCATGACCTACAAGCAGTACCTGAGCTACTTGTAAGACTGCTTCCTGTAGAATAATAACTTGAAGAAAAAAAAGGGTTGCTTGTTGTCAGGGAAGGTGTATACTCCGTGCTTTTGGAAAAATATCCCGAGGCGGTATTTTAAAGAAGCATTCTTAGTGGGATACTAAAAATATCTACTGTTTTAAATTACGATTAAACGTTTTGTTATCATGAAGGCCTCTCAGTTTAAGCAAGACGAAAAAATAGTAAGCTGATAAATATTCGATTAATTAATGATCAAAACTCATTCAGAATGGATGATCAAAAATATGGAGGTGTATTAAAATTTGCCAACATTCGCACGTGCCCTTGAATAACTAGAAGTTATTATAGCACCAAAGAAGCAAACCATAAAAATACTTGCAACATCATGTTCTGTCAAATTTACTGGCCTTTTGTGTGTATCAGAAACTCGTACAGACGGCTTACCCTTCGTCCAAGGTTGTTGTTGTGCAAGTTCATAAGAGTCCGAGCGTACTTCTTTCTGTCCTCCTCTGTCGGTCTATGATCCTCCCCGGCCTCCATGAACTCCCTACCAAACTTCACGGCGTACTCGATATTGTCGCCACATCCTCCCCATTGGTACTCTTTGTTAAGGTCTAAAGGGCGACGCTCCCTGCTACAGCTACAAGTGCTAAGGTTCCCCTCGGTGCAGGCCCGAGCGAGAGCCCATACTACCCCGGCTGAGGAGATCGCGTATGTCAGCGCTGCCTCGCGCGTTGCTGGAATAGCAAGAAACACAGTCAGAATACAATGAATGTTGCCCGAAGAAGTGGTGTTTTTGGCTCTAGCGTCAAGACGCGCGTTGCTGGAATAGCAAGAAACACAGTCAGAATACAATGAATGTTGCCCGAAGAAGTGGTGTTTTTGGCTCTAGCATCAAGTCGCGCGTTGCTGGAATAGCAAGAAACACAGTCAGAATACAATCAATGTTGAATAAGTGGTGTTTTTGGCTCTAGCGTCAAGTCGCGCGTTGCTGGAATAGCAAGAAACACAGTCAGAATGCAATGAATGTTGAATAAGTGGTGTTTTTGGCTCTAGCGTCAAGTCGCGCGTTGCTGAAATAGCAAAAAAAAAAAAAAAAAAAAAAAAACAGTCAGAATACAATGAATGTTGCCCGAAGAAGTGGTGTTTTTGGCCTTAGCGTTAAGTCGCGCGTTGCTGAAATAGGAAGAAAACAGTCTGAATACAATGTTGAATAAGTGAAGTTATTGGATTTAGTGTTAAACCGGCGTTACTGGAATAAAAAAATACAGCCAGAGTAAAATGTTGGATAGCGAAGAAGTGAGAGAACAAAATATTTTTCGAACTTTTCTAGCATTTTGTTATGTTCTTTTCGAATATCTTAGAGACACGCATCTAACCGGGAATGTGATGTAAAACAAAACTCTATCTTTTTTCATGGAGTCCTTGTTAAAAAAAATAATAAAATCTATGGTAAATATTTGTAAATAATGCCGGAAAAATATGTTTAAAAACCTAAAATAAGACATTGGCTATTAAGTCCATAAAGCGTGTAGTAGTAGGTCTCGCGTCTCACACCCTACCCAAAAGTGACGTGCTGTCCACTAAATGGATTATCACTAACTCCATACAACAACAAGCCTAGCATTCATCACCATAGCAAAACTGGGTGAAGTTAATAAATATAGTGGGAGTTTGCCACAAGGGAAGCCAATGCAAAACTTGTGTGGGTTGGAGCCTTTTCGCTGATGGATCCAATCAGGGGTATTGGAAAAGGCGTGACTATCTATGGTTCTTTATGCAAAACTTGTGTGGGTTGGAGCCTTTTCGCTGATGGATCCAATCAGGGGTATTGGAAAAGGCGTGACTATCTATGGTTCTTTATGCAAAATTTGTGTGGGTTGGATTCTTTTCGCTGATAGATCCAATCAGGGGTATTGGAAAAGGCGTGACTATCTATGGTTCTTTATATCAACTAAGTGGATTACTAGTATTTTATGAAGAGTCGTCATTCAGTCATATCATTAAAATTTTTGCTAAGGCTATCGGACGTGCAGATTTTTATGGCTTTAGGCAAGAACTTGAAATTGTGGATTTTTTAATGAGATTTGGGCTTTTTCTCGATAAAATTCCGATATTTCAAGAAAAGTTATTGTTTTAAATAAAGACTAAGGTATCTTTGTAATAAAAATTAAATCTAAAAACGGCATGCCCTTACAATTCTTTATTTTCTTTTCTTACAATATTTACACATATCACTGAGATACGCACGAAGACCGTAATAAAGACTACTGTAAAGTAGAATAAAGAAGACTGTAAAAATATCTTAACTGCTTTGTTCAGGATAGATCTCATAAGCATCTTACCAATTCTTCCGTGATTAGGTGTCATGCTGATTGGCCAAGACAAGGAAAACGGCACCAAATTACATAACGAAAGAGGAAAACTGTGTGGATCAACAGTGTGTTTCGGTAGATGGTCAGGTCAAGAGGTTCTTTAACTTTTTTTAAGGACATACAATGCATATATGCTCTGGAAAATGTGGTTCTTCGTAAAAATAGCGAGAAATAAGTCACAAAATCGGCCAAATAGTGGGTAAATTATCATACAAAGAAAAAGCAGCAATAAAAAAATAAATATATACCCAGTACAATGCATGGAATTATGGTTTAGATTATTCTCCTGTATTTTAATAGCTCATAGCCTTGAGTAATAATGAGTATCTCTGTAAATGTGTACAAACAATGCAATGTTTTTTGCAGTTTCTGTCCAAAGCACAAAGCGAACAATGGCCTCATGGAACTCTCATTAGCGGGTATGTTACCGTCAAGACAACAAATTCAAATTTGCAGTGGCGGTAGGCATGACATATAGACTAAACTAAGGTCTCACCTCACATTACAGACAAAGTGGACCGAAAACCACAATATGTTTACAAGCCGACGACGCCGAAGTCGTTTAAGTAAGCTTCGTAGATCTACAGTCTTTGTCACGTATGAGATGTTACAGTATAATACTGTGCTTAGTTACATAACTTCGTTAGCAAAAGCCAAACGCATCAGCAAATCTGACGCCGTTATCGATATCTAAAGAAGCGCAGAGACGAGATAAGAACTGTTTAATCTGTAAATATAAAAATCGACGATGCGAATCACTAAATATATTCTGTTACGATCACAAGATTTAGAATTTCCAAATTGCATTTAAACGCGCAAGTAAAAAATTAGCAAAATGACTATAATCTTTTGATTTTTATAAGACCGTAACAAATATCTCGGGCAAACACAAATTAAAGGATTACACTTCTAATGAATGCTTTTTGACGTGTCGTGACGGTAGCTTAGCGGATAATAACCCTTATATCCAGTAGTTTATAAACTTGCGACGATTCCGTACACTCTTGTGAATTCCGGATCTACAGAGGCGGTTAGGTCCTTAGAATAGCAAAAAAAACATCCTAATCCTATCAGGTCGGCCTTCCACGGGATGTTTGGAGGTTGGAAAACAATGGCAAGAATGTGCCTCTAGCTCGGGACTCAGCATAAAAGTCATGTCGATCTACCGCAGTTACAAGAAAGTCTGGGCTGTTTAAATGTAACTGTTTCTTGTCGCCGCTGTGGCACTTGCAAGAAGCTCAACCCGCACTATAAAAAACACATAGCGAAAATGAAGACCTAATCGGTTCGGTTATGAGCAGAATATTACGCAGTATATGGGCATGACAGTCTAGCCAGAATAACAAAACATGATAACTGACTTTTACAATTGAGAAGGAAAAAGGCTAGTATGAGCATGTCTTAACTCGGTGTGCAAGTGATCTCGTGTTTTACTTTGTGCTTGTAGTCGTTTGGTAGGTCATGGAAACCAGAGGGAATGATTTTCAATAAAGAATTAAATGAGAAAGTTGTTGAATCACGGTGTTATAGTTCAAATTCGTTTAGATTTCTTAGTAGGAGCGGGTAAATTCGGGGTAATGTGAGGTAACACAAAAAGGGGGCCACAAAGAGCTACGTTTTCACTAAAATTATATTTTCATTTTTACCTGAAAGCTAGGTATCAAGGTCAAATGTCTAGCTGTGCTATTGCAATAAAAAAAATGACTATTTAAACTGGCGCAGACAGTGCGGAAAGGTGCCGATATTCACGCTGAGCTAGTTTTAATCATCTGTGGTTTATGTAATGTTATATGCCTTCGTTTTGTGGTTTGATGATCTTAAGAGCACGTACGTATTGTCTATGCTGTAAAGTTAATTTCATTTTAAGTACATTTTTAAAGAAGTCATAACCAATTCTGTCTACTTCAAAAGGCTGGATGATGCGAAAACTTTTTTGCATCGATTCGGTTAAACAAGGACTGCACATCTTTTATTAGATTAGCGACGACTACTCCTATTAAAATTGTCCTTGAGTTCAACACAATTAAAATTAAATACACCGGTCTTCCAGGTAGATGTAGTAATCACGTGAAAATACTTGTGTTTTGTGCAGTGGAGTGTTATGGGGTGCGAATGAAGAGGAGATCAGGAAAACGGAACTCACCAACATCCTTTGACGTGATTCGCTCAAAAAGGGAACTCTTCTCTGCGTCTGGGATGGAACAGTTCCATTTCTCGTACTGATACTGAAATTGACACTCTTGAATAGCCATCTTTGCGCCCAGGCCGACGCTCGCCATGTGGTCTATGTTTTTCTGGCAGAGGTCTATCTGTTCTCTGGTCAATCCACCAAGGTTCATACACAAGCCCGGCTGAACACTGATGATGTATGCTTGGTGGGGTATGTTCACCGACCTAAGCAAAAACAAACGAATTAGCAAATAATTGGTAAAGTGAGTGCTGAAGTTTAGGAAATCCCCAATTGCTGCCACGGCGCTCTTCAAATAGCCTGATAATCACAAGACTAAACACAAATAAGCGAGAGCCGGAATGGGCTACAATCGATGTCGATGATCAAAAATCATTTTCAAAAGCATAACTATCGCCGGTAATGTTTTCGGTTCAAACAACCGCGGAATTTGTGGTAATGCTAGTGCTTGTGAGCTCAAACCACTTTTCAACAGGGTGCGAACACTATCACCAGCACTTCAGTACGTCAGTGTGTGCCGCTTTTTCGCTGAAATCGATCTGCAGAAACGCGCGCTTTTTATCGCACTCACCACACGCTATGGCCGGCGTGGAAAAACGAGGTAAGCACCATGGCAAGAAGTACTACGGGTACATTCCTGGTTCGTCGTCTCACACGCATCGTTATTCCTTCAATGGTCTACAAAGCAAGGGTAATAGTACTGTCAAGTTTTCCTCTGATTGCACTTCTCCAAGGGTGAGACTAATCGTTTTAGCACGTGCATAAATGATTTGATAAACAACTGAGGGAGCCGTACATATAGGATCTGCTGTGCTCTGATTGGTAGACGCCCGTCCTGGTCCCGACCCAGTCTATAATTTTAGGCCATCTTCTATTTATTAAACACAGATGCAGATATGTAAAAGCGCGGCTGTACAAACGGCGAAAGGAAATAACGCTTTGGTGGTTCCGATCGTGTTAAAAACACATTATTTTCGGTGGGGATCCCGGGAAGTGGATAAAATAGTGTGATTGACCTCAATTGTGTCTGATGCCGTTATAACGCTGAACAAGCGCTTTAGTTATCTGCCATTTGATGTAGCCGAGGGGATCTCCTAGCGCCGTGAATTCCTAAGGTAAACGGGCCGCGCTTCGCATTCCTAGATCTTTCAAGAAAGGTTACTGGATTGAGCAGTCAATAGACGGGAATGGGAAATATCTGGGTAAACACAATACGGGAGGGATAAACGCTACATGTTTATCTATCGTGTACATTAGGTACATTAAGGGATTGATTAGTAATAATGCAAGTGTCTAACGGTGCGGCTAGTCACAAACTGTCATGGTCACGTAGCGTGCGCCCAAAGATCATAATAATATCTAAGTGCATAATCCTACGAGAGGACAAGGGTTTTGAATAATGGTTGTATCTCTGAAGTGGATGATGAGTAAAACTCTTGACTGTGAGTGAGCAGATGCATCAAGCGCGAATGAACAGACCCTGCCGCGAACCTCAACGGCCAAGAGCAACCCACAGCAGCGCGCAAAGGCCGTGTATACTAACCCCACTCTCGCTCTCTTGCCAGTCATCTCCGTTTGCTGCAGTATCGTATGAACTTCTTGCTGCTTTGTCCATATTGTTATCAGATGGCTAGTCCTGCTGAAAGAAACTCGCTCTTGCACGCCCAGAATTCAACTAATTCAACCCCGCGGGCGAAATAACGCGACGTCGAACACCAAACTGTGGATTCCTGTGCCGGACTTTGAGGCTTCTGTCCCGGTCGTGACGAAGTGTTTACTCATAGGGCTAGTATCACTGCGGAGTGAGCACAGAGAGGATATGCCCGATTGGTTTGGATTTCACGCATGAGGACAGCGTCGCCAAGGCCTGTTAGTTTTCTGTTAACCAAGGCCCATATTTGGCAGTAATCAAATAGTTCTTTGAAAGAACGACTGTCTGAAACCTTGATTTTTGTTGAAAGACGGGTTGAGCACTGTGGAATAAAATCACGATTCGTCACCGGAATTCGACATTTTATCGCTAAAGAAAACAGAACCGGGCGGTGTAAAAAAAATGACGGGAGAAAAATCAACAGAAAAGAGCATATGAGTAATTGACAAACACTGCCGTTATCGTAGCGAGAGACAGGACTAGCAAATGATTTAGCGTGTCAGGGTTACACTGAATGATGGTGTAATTTCCTTCGGTCCTACGTTATCGCGAGGTCAAGCGACAAGATCTCGTAGGCTAAATTCATGTATTTTTAGCTCGAACAATAAAATGCAAACACTGCAAAAAATAATATCATTTTTTGTGATTAAACACCCTGGGACCAGGTACCCCATCGGTTAACCTTTCGTGGGCTCGTTAGTAAGGAGGGGAAAAGAGAAGGTGCGTTGTAGGTGGAGGTAGGTTTCCGTTTATGCAGTGAGCTGCAGTGGCGATTTAGTAAAGTTGTCATAGCATTAGCTGCAATGTGCGTAAAGTCAAGCTCACTACGAGGGCATAAACGGCAGTTAATAATTTGATGAGTATCTCTAAGAGTCCCTGAACGGCTGAAAGGCGATAAAACCACACTCGAGCGCTACTTCAAATCGATAAGACTACAAGTCCTGCCGATTGAAACGAACCAAACAAACGACAAGCTATCAATCTCAATCGGGCAATAACAAAGCGCTCCACCAAAGCGAACGTTCTGGTGAAAAAGAATTGAATGGCAACAAGTGTTACACGAACACAAGGCTAGGATCGGCCCTTTAGGCCAACCACTCCCTCACTCACTGTGCTAGTCTTAACTGAACCATAGACATGTAACAAGGCAGTAGAGGTTTGTTCTGCGGCGCTGCTAAGCCAGAATACCTGCATGGTGCCCAGGGTAGGGTCCGCACAACAACAATGACAACCAACAAAGTTTACCGTTTGAAGTGACTGGAAATTGGAATGAAATTTTAATCACATGTCCTTATCGGAAAATAAAGGAGAAAAATACTTTTTATGGGAATCAAAGCTAAAGAAGGGTCTTAGCACTGAATCCGGAAATCCGAGCGGCGAAAAACAAGTGGTCCTCGAATGGTTCCCCAAAATTTTGCGCTCGCCATAAAAAGGCAATCATGATTGATGAGTGATTGAATGCTCGAATTCGTATTTACGGATTTATTCGCAAATCGAAGGCAAATTTCCTAATTGCTCGCAATATTTTGCTGCTGCTCGCAAGTGCTCGCATATAATTATCCGGTTTCTTGCAAGTCCAACCCATAGTTTCCTCTCAGCGGTGCCAAACTCGCTGTAGGTTATACACGTGTGGCGGTATACGGTACACCTGCTAGAAGCCGTGGTTGCCTGTGGTCTCAGAACACCCAGGGTTGTCGGCTAAATCAATGCAGCATTTACAGTGCCGCATTTAGCGGCAGGTGTGTAGCTCCAAAGGAAGCCGACCACCTAAGCAAAGGAGTGTAAAACAAGAGAAACAAGAAATAAAGGCCACTCACTCAAGCTTTCATAGGTGCTTATTGTACCTCTAATAAATAAAAATAAATACAAAAAGCCTGAATAGTCGTGTTCGTGAACCAGAAGAATAAATTCAATATAATACACAAAAAACTGGTATTCGACTCTGCCAAATTGAAAGTCAGTTTTTGGTGTATTCTAATAAATAAAAGGTATTCCATTTACCACTGTCTGTTACAATGAAACACAAATAAAATGATCTATGGTAAATACAAGTGAATTCAAGAGTAAAAAATCTCAATTGTTTTAGTCTACTTTATTTACTTACAACATTCTATTTTTGCTTCTGAATTATCCTAATGAAATAAATGTTTTCTAAAATAAATATGGGTGCGATAATTCGAATATTCGTGATAGTCCTCTTTAACCTCATTTTATACAAACGAATAAGGGTGCAGTTGTTGACAATCTCGCGTGTTCCTTTTCTATTGATAGGTAACGCCTTCTTTATGTCATGGCCACAAATAAACAATCCTATATTTCTTGTACCCCCACCCCCAAGCCAAATCAACGCAGATTCTATTATTAATCATGGCACCGGAAGAGAGAGAAACGAGAGGAATGCGCGCAGTCATAGATTTTGTCCGAGAATGCAGACTGCGTTAAGTCGAGATGACAAGCCAGTGTCAACGGTTCCGCCTGATACACCTATTCAAAAATGGTTGTACTCGGAGAATCCAGGTGTCGTAGCCCGCATTGCAAGCATCAAATATCTAAGCAAACAACGCGTAAATGAGAACAGATCCAGGTTTGGAAAGTAACTTTTAAGATTCACATAGTATACCTCCTGCACAACCTGATCAACACGATTCAATAAGGTGGTGAAAAAAAAAGGGGAAAAAAATGTTTGTGAGCATAGTCACGATGTACCATCAAGTATCCTTGTCCACGAATCTTGGAGATAGTAGCAATTATGGATCACGGATATTGATATTGCTTGCGCGAAATCTAGCCTTAGACTTTAATTAAACAATAGAATTTACAACAAAATAGTATAAGACTAATTCGAATATTAGCCCGAATATTTTCACGTTAACCGCACTGATCTTGTGATGTGAGCATACGTGTCCGGTCACATGGAACTTTAACCTACGTTCACGGTTATGCACCCTGTGCTCGGTGCTCAATGGTGGACGGATAAGTGAGCAACAACCGTCACGTAACACACTCCAAACGGTATGCGCGGGCGGATTGCACAAAACATACGGACCTATTGCTTGACTGGTATTCGCCATTTTGCGCCATGAAAGCCTGTGGCACGGTAGCTATATTTCGCATACGTGCGCGGTACTTCTATAAAACTCGCTTTTCGGGTATACTTATCGAAACCAGCCTTGTGAGCAGAAGTGCGCGGGAGATCATCACTACTTGATTCTTCGTATTCATTCTTTGCTACGCGATGTGCATCTACATGCGCTAGTGATCAAAAGACCGTTTTCACGAGGTTGCGCGCGCGTCCAAAATGCCACAGACTGGCGGACCACAGGGGGGAGGGGGTTGGGCTATCACCTGGATCGCCATATGTGCGCCGTGTGAGGCTTGTACGCGATGAGGCTTGACTCAGTCCTCAGGCATACTTAAAACTTCGCTCAGTGAGCATACAAGAACAAGGCTGCCAAGTAACTATCAAATCTACGTGCGCAGTGTGATTAACGTGCGCGGTGAATATCACGTGACTCCCTTTTCCTTTATTCATTAGTGCGCAGTGTGAACTTACGTGCGCGGTGAATATCACGTTACTCCCTTCTAATATATTCATAAGTGCGCAGTGTGAACTTATGTCCGCGGGAAATATCACGTGACTCACTTCAATATTCATACGTGCGCTGTGAAAGCTTACGTGCGCGGATCTATCAGGTGACTCACTTCTACTTATTCATATGCGCGTTGTGAAGAAACGTGTAAAGATGCAGTGGAAATCCAAGATTAATCTGATAAAAAAACAAACACTATCGAACCTCCAGTTTCCAGTATTTATTGGTTTATCGGAGGTTCGAGCTACGAGCAGGATAGAAACATATAGAAGGTACTTCAAGGGCCATTTATTTTCTACCACTGAAAATCGATGAAATAATGTGCGTGATAAACAAATACTAAACATCATATGTTTCTAAACAATTTTATGCAATTTATAAATAGAATTTTAAAAGCTGCTATTGACAAGATATGTGTCTTGCAGTTGAATCTCAGTTTCTTTCACAGAAATGCTGAGGTGTGCTATAAATATTCGAACTTGCTCCAGATAAGCGCGCCTTTTTGTCTTCACACCAGTTTGGCGTAAGTTTCTTAATTAACTTGTGCGAAACAAGTGTTTCCTATTCTTGAAGCAGTTTGTTGGGTGTTTAGTCTAATGGAAGAGCTAATTCCAGGAGTACCCGGATGTGCTTTTATTTCCGAGACAGATTGACGGCTATTGCTCTTTTGATAAAAAGTCAGCGCTTTTATATCAAAAGGCCACCAACAGCTGAGCCAATACTTCGAGTTCTACCTGTCTCTGCAAACTCTACTTATGAATCATTGACTAACCTTTGATCGTGCAAGTCACGGACCAGAAAAAAAGCTCAGTTGGGGGTTGTCGTCGACTGTCGTTATTGTGATAAATGGTGAAAAAAATGTCTTTTCATCTCCCGGTTCTGTAGGTGTTCAACTCCCCTGCCATTGGATTTAAAGGTTTCGCTTTTTCTTATCTTCGTGGTATTATGCAAATTTGTTTTATTGGACTCAATGGCTCTAAGGATATATAGGTCACAGTCAACGTGACGGCCGTTTGATTAAACATTCTTTGAGATTCGAAGAATTTCGCAAGAGCTTGCTTGGTACTGCTGGGTTACTGTGATCGATCTTCATCCCACGGTCTAAATTTCTTATAGCTCAATCCATACTCCCCTGCTGTCAATATCAATATCCATTGTTGCCCAAATCCAGTCATCCTGAAGATCACGTGACTTGTTAACAAAGGTCCCAAGAGTATTGAAATGCTTGAGCGATTTTCCAACGGGCGCTTTGTGCGCGAAAAGTCTTCAACATGAAAGGCCAGTTTGAGATGACAATCCACTGCCTATTTCCAGAGATTCTGGCTTTAATATTTGCTTATTTAAGCGTCAGGGATAAGGGAAGAGTGGCTCAGGTCTGTACGAAATGGAGGGACGCTGCGTATAGTCGAATTGTGTGGCGAGGAGTACAGGCAAGACTTCACTTGCGTCGATCAAATCCCTTCTTGTTTCCTTCACTTGCTAAACGTGGGATCAGGAAAATTCGGATTTTGAGTTTAAAGAAAAGCCTGAGCTTTGTGGTGCAGAGCTTGTCTTGTATTGAGAGTTTGAACCTTAAAGGGTGTTACAACGTTACGGACACTAGTATCGGGCATGCTTTCGTGAAATATCTCCCCACTCTGACAGTATTAGACCTGAGTCTGTGTAAACAAATCACAGACTCGAGTCTCGGAAAGATCGCCGATTTTCTAAAGAATCTGGAGTTCTTAGACCTGGCTGGATGCTGTAATATTACAAATACAGGATTGTTATTGTGTTCTTGGGGTTTAGTCAAGCTGAAGCATCTGAATCTACGGAGTTGTCGACATATCTCGGACGCCGGTATACTTCATCTTTCGGGTCTTTCGAACAACATCAATGCGCACGGAAACAAGAATTTAACTACCTTGTGTTTACAAGACTGTCAGAAAATCACTGATAACGCTCTTAGGCACATCTCGAAAGGCCTTATCAACCTAGAATGCTTGAATTTGAGCTTCTGTTGTGGGATTTCAGGGGCTGGGCTCGCGCATCTCGCTACCTTACGCAGCCTTCGCGAACTAAACCTTCGATCGTGCGAAGGAGTAAACAACGAGGGCATCGCGCATCTCGCCGTAGGAGGACTAAATCTTGTTTGTTTGGACGTTAGCTTTTGCGATAAAATAGGAGATGTGGCGTTAAATCATATTTCTAGCGGACTTAATCATTTGCAAAATCTTGGACTAAATTCTTCGCATATAACAGACCAAGGACTGTGTAAAATTTCCCGCCATCTTCGTGAGCTTCGCGTACTGAATATTGGTCAGTGTACTCAAATCACGGACCAGAGCATTGCATCAATAGCAAGTAATTTGATTTGTATCACGAACATTGACTTATATGGTTGTACTAAAGTCACTAAATGTGGCCTAGAGAAACTAATGCATTTGCCAAAGCTAAGAGTTTTAAACCTTGGCCTGTGGCAGAGATAGCAGAAAGCCGAGCGGCTTGTAGAATAACGTGAATACTAGCAATCTTAACAAGCACGTGGAGCAAACGAACCATAAGATAATAGCCGGTTTTATTTCTCTTTTTTAATAAATCAAATTTATTATGGAATCGGAACCTGTAAGTTCAGGGTGGCTGAGTAAATAGTACAAATGCCTGTGCGTCTGGCAGTAGAAGGACCGCAGATTATAAATGATACTTGATTCCCTGATCTCACAGAAAGGGAAAGTCTATAGTGGAGTCATGGGGAGCACGTGCAGTTTCTTAAAACCCTTAGAAACAAATACCCCTTCTCTTGTTGTAACACTACTTCGCCTGGTATTAATAACCCCAGCCCCTTTTTCATAATCTTCCTCTCCCACATTTTCATCAACCTTGTCATTTTTTTTCTCTTATCTTTGTTGTCTTCATGGTCAAAGCCTTTTCAAGCTGAACACCAACTCCTGGCAATTTAGGGTTCAATTTCGGGTGATGAAGAACAAATATTAGTTTCTTCTGCTATTTTTAACAGTTGAGTACATTTTTGCTTCCCATTTAGGTGCTGCTAAATTTGATTATAAAACAAATATGAAATCTATTTTAAGCTATCTAACTTAATCAAACTTCTAAGTGGAATTTAGTCTGCATAGCATATTGTTTAGGTGTAGAATGTAGAAAAAATAGCCAAATTTCGACAAATGGCTTAACAACAATATAGTTTTGTTTGTATTTTAGAAATTGGATTTATAGTTTCAGAATTGTCTCTTGATTGCTTGCCTAGGCAACTAATGACCAAATCAAAAAGATTGAGTTCAGGGTTCTATTTTTTAAGATCAATTTTACTACAGTGGAACCTGGATATAGAAAATAATATCTATAATCACATCTTAGGGTTGTCAATAGCTAAATATACGGTATGGGAAATAGTTTTGATTCAATCATTTTCTTGGTGTCAAAAAGTGCTGAAGGGTATTTTTCTCTATCCAGCAGAAGTGTAAATTCTAAATTCCCCTTAAATAGCAGAAAAAGCATATTGCTTTGCTTGAAACTTAACCCTTCATTACCAACCCTCAAAACTTGTTGGTCGTCAGTTTATTACCTGTTGGTGATGCATCTATGACAAACTAAGGGTGTTTTAATTACTGACCATTCTGCTTGTTGCATGGTAGTACAGTTATATTTGAGTCTAATTGCCTATATTATTTGAGCACTACAAAAACAATATATAATGTTTAGGGTAAGCTTTCGAGCAAAGAAAAGCATATTTTCAGCTATGTATAGAAAAATTTTGACCAAATCTAATTTGGCCTTGAAAGTTGCCAATTCATAAAAAGATATTTTGAGGTTGCCCTCATGTGTATAGAGAGGGAGAGAGAGTTATCCTTCAGCTATTGATATAAAAGCATTTTTTTTTATTTCCTTGCCATACTGAAGTTGAGGTTCAATTATACTTGGTTACCAAAGGCCAGGCAAAAGTAAATAATGGGATCAGGTTACAATCAGTCCCTAAATTCTAACATTGAGCACAATAGGTACATAGTTTTCGCCCTACTCTGGTTACACAGATAAGATATTTACAGGTACTTGTCAAGAACCTGGATCTTTTATAAGGCCAAAGGAAATGATAAAAGCTGTGCTTTATGGATGGACAATGGTAAATTACCACAATGACCATTGTAACAAATCAAATTAATGGAATAAAAATTGTAGCTAGTTTTCTCCATTTGTTTTGTAGATTGATTTGTTTTCCTGGACAGGGCTATGTTAGGTTACACCTAACATAGGTTAAACCTAACATAGCCCTTTCAAAGAATCCATGTGTTGTAACCCACAATGCTTCATGTAATATATGAAGAACAAGTGCGAGTGTTTCATTAGGGAATCCAAACACCAAGAGAGATGAAAGCACGAGGATGTCTGGGTCTGAATACTTTTATCGTGTCAAGGTGTTTGGTATCCCTGATGAAACATGATGCACGAGTTTTTTATATGGCTTCTCAAATTATTCACCAAACAACTGTGACGATGTAATTGCAATTTTACACTCTGCATCATTCATTTTAAAATTGTGAGGTTAACATCATTGTAGACGAAAAAAAGTAGGACTACCTGCTGTTTCCTAGCTTGATTTGGTTTCCTTGACTTAACCAATTGCCCAATTGTTTGTGTGATTAAATAATGAATAATTAATGAGTTTGAGAAGGGTATTAAAGAAATAAGAAAATGAGCGTAAATAAAATCAAATACCGTTTATGAAAGTTGTTGCATTCTTGTTTATGTGCTTGTAAATATTCACATGGTTTTCAGAGATCTGGTTTAGCCAATTATACATTACATATGTATCCTGAAGCAGTTGCAGGGCTTAGACACAGATTCTCGAGTGCAACCTTATTTGAAATAAGTGTATAAACCTATGTGTTGTTTTTATTATAATAAAGTGGGAATCAAATGACTCATATTTAAATAATTCAAAATTATCTGGACTAATTATCCAGGCCTAGATACTATTTTTAAACCATTTCTACTTACATGTTATATTTTATACGGATAGGAAATACTACCTCACAAACCCATCCAATCAACGTTATTAAGAAAAAACTATTGTATTACAGAATTTTAAGTTGACTCTAATAAAGACCCATTTCACCGATGCCAATGCGGCAATGGTACTACCATAGGTACGAAACACTTATAAGTTTTCAAATAATTTGTGATAACAATCTTGGAGCATGTATTATTCATTGCGACGCACAAAACACAACTTTATTTACGAATTTTCAAAAGATGTCAAGAAGAATTAAAGTTTTACCTGTACTGTAGAAGTTTTGGTAAACTGTTCTTCAAATCGGCCTCCTCGTGCTGTCGATGTTGTTGCATGGTTCATGCGCCTCCGATTATGCATGGTAAATTTTCAAGTGTTTCAGTCATGAATGTACTTACTACGGTATTGTCTTCTTGAAAAGCTTGTTGGAATTTCTTCTCTTTGTCATGCTTAGAAATTCATGGCAAGTGAACGATATAAAAGCGAGAAATTTCTGTAACTGTTGTTGTGATTCATTCTGCCTTGCGCACTCTTGAATTTCGTAGCAGAGCGCACCCGCGCGTAGCGTGCATCAAGTTTCCCGCCAAAACACAGGCAGCCCAAGGCTACCGTCAGTGGTTTATAAAGGAATGTATGGGGTTAGCGAAAAAATACTTTATCGTGAAAGTAAGTAACACAATGGGGGAATTTATATGTTAGCGAAAAAAAGACTTTATCGTGAAAGTAAGAAACACAATTCGTAGCGGGCTTCATACTCGCTCTACTCACATTCTATCGGCAAAATTGAAATAAAGGAAGACTCAAACACAATATTACATGGTCTAAAGTTTTATTTTTCTTTATTTTTCTTTATTTTTCGATAAAGTAATTTTTTCGCTAACATATATATTCCCCCATACATTTCTTTATGAACCACAGACGGTAGCCTTGGCCAAAATGACGTAAGCCGCTGAGAAAAACCATAAATTTTCGTGCTTATCTTATGGCGTGGTGGTGTTTGTTTCTTTATTTCTATGTTATTATAGTATTTACATGCTTTAATTCAGGCTATTTTTACTAGCACAAATATTCATGGTCGCGGACTTCCTGTGGTATAATGAGACCGCGACAGACGTCTTAGGTACGCTTTATATGATTCGCGGGCGCAAACAACAACTGCTGGAAACCGAGCCTACTCCAAAGCCAAGCTTTGGCGTTTATCATTATATCTCCACACTTAGAAAAATGGTAAGTAGAAGTCATCGTACAAAAGTTTTTTTAGGTAAGTGTAAGATGGTCGATGATTTGCCCATTGGAATGGGCCGTTTTCCAGATCCATCATCATTATTCAAATTGAAGTTTGATTACAACCGTCTCGCAAATGTTTGTTTACAGCTGTCTTGAAACTTTTTGTTCGATTTACAATACAGTATGAGGTTAAATGGCTATATTTGGTAGTTTGGTTAAAAAAAAAACATGCAAAATTGGGTGAAGGATGTAAACAAACACCGGTCTGTCAAAAGCCTCGTTTTCGCGCTCGAATTCAGTATTCATCATCATTTATTGCTCGGACTGTGAAATCCTGGCTACACGCACTCGATTCTGTAATGATGAGGCCGAAAAGGGGATATTGGGATATTGTAACGATGACAGTCACAATGTTGATGATAATATCTACCGTAATATTTCTGTGAAAAAGTCCCTAAAGCCCTCGTGTATAAGCAGGCCCTAAATATAAGCCCAGAAAACTCAGAATACTCTGGAAGCAAGGTTTTAAAAAGGAGCGGGGGGGGGGGGGGGGAGTTTGGGAACACCATCCTTTTGAACCCCAAAAATGTTTACCTTAAATAGAAGGCCAGAACAAAATGGAAAAGACAACATGTAACAAAGTTGTAAAGGGATTCTTAAAATCAGAGACAATATGGTCGAATGGTTTTTATTGGCGAGTTACAAACGCGGGGCACTAGCAAAATATTGCGAGCAATTAGAAAATTCTGCCTCATAATGCGAACACTTGATATAAAGTCATTTGCATACAAATCAAAATTTATGGGCACCTTAGACCGCAAATTTTACACATTCTAGGAAGCAAAAAAAACGCACTTCAATTTAATTTAAACCCGAAAAACTGGACGAAAGCGATCGATTGCGCAAAACCGGAAACCTCAATGCTACCTTCTGATGATGTTCTTGATCATGGTGTATGCATTTTGTTGATCTTGGCGACGGAACTCGAAAAAGGTGTGTGGGCCTACTAGAGGACAAGGGAGTAACTAACATTTTTCTGACTTGAATAGCAACGTGAATAGAGACGTGACTTACTAGTGATTTGTTGGTAAGGTACCCACTGTACTTATTAGCAACATACGACATTTAAAGTTTAACTTAAGCTTAATTTACTAATAAGATCAGCTACTAGAGAGGGGAAGTCATTGGGGTTTCTAACTAAATTTGTATAAAGCAGCGCATTATTAGCGTACTGTACGTGCACTGAGACGCAACCATGACAGTTGTGCGACAAAAGCTATATATTAGCGTACGTGGAAAGGTCTGCTGTGGTTCTCTTACAAACTAAATCTAAATGCGCGTCACACGTACCTCTAAGATTGAAGATATCATTTTCCTTTGTAGTCGCTCACCCTGCTTCCCTACCTGTCCAGAGGCTGAAATAATAAAGCAAGCGCAACAACTTAAACCCTTTTCCAGTTACACCAAATATTCGTATTCACTGTCATATGGACGTCTTTAATAAAGACACGAAAACTTGGCAGTGTCGATTACCAGAGTATATGGAAGTAATTTGATCCTTTGGTTCAGGACGAAGTTGGGTTTTGTTTTGTTGACCTCAACATTCTCCTAACGTTCGCGGGAATAAGAATAGTTTATCAGTTCCTTTGTTAAATGTCTTGAAGAACATTTTTTAATTAAGTCGAGCATTATGACGATTAAGTTTTAAACTTTTGGCTGATTTATATAGACTCCTGAACTCAAGATGCCAGTCCCTAGGCTGTACCAGCAGAAAAGACTGCATGGTTTCTAGAACGGCTAAAGGATTGGTGTCATCGGCCGTGTGATTATGACACACTTTGTCCTTCTACAGTAATGTGATATGGTCCTATTCTTTTGTGACAAACTTTAAAAAAAAATTCTGAAAGCGTGTTCATGTAATCGCAAACAAAATGCTTCGACAAGAACAATCTTCTAACGACGCCATTTCCTCCACCATACAAGACCATTAACGCATGGTTTAGCTCGCTTGGCATGAAAATTAAAGAGAACACTATTACTTTTATCGGTATCCTCGAAAAAAAATACTATGAATTAATATGTTTTACCTTTGTTTTTTAAACCCATCTTTATGACCATGTACGTATTTCCAAATGTAACTTTTGAACCTTTTCTTCTTAATTGCAATCCTCTCAAAAGCCTTCCTCGCTCTTGGTTAGGGTATAATCCAAAGTAGGTATCTAAAACGATGATGATCAAATGTGGGCCGTAAAAGTATTTACGGAAGACACGAACATTCCAGACGGCTTGTCGGATGTGGTTTTGTCACATTTCATATTTTTTTTAATGTTGTTATTTGTCAGGCAGTCTGTAAAGTGTCATTCTGTCGAACTTAAGGAACGTTATGACGCATGATATAGAAAACAATGTGGAGACAGTAAAATTTTTGATAAACTAAGTGGTTCTATATATATTATTTTGTTGTTTTAGGTTAAAATAAATTGGAGATAAAATGTGAAGTGAAATTAGCTAGGCGAAATAACTAGGTTAACTTTCAGGGATATCAAAAGGATGCATATCGCTTGTCCTCCTTATATTATCAAACGACAATAATCAAACCTAAATTGCGGTCTCTCTCAATGAAGGATTATGAGTTCTATTACTTTTTTGTTTGTTACCATAAAAAGGTATGACAGCTATGTTTAGTACACATTATCTCTCTTTACACTGCGGTCACCTTGGATGTGTTACTTTTGCATCATGTTAGGAGTGCTACAGACAAGCTAATTGGAAGTAAGTAGTTATTTTCTGTATGTCAATAAACGTACGGCTTTATACACTGTCTACCCCAGTATCCAGATGATATGTCGTTTTGTCTAACAAAATTGAGGTTTTTGCAATCTATTTTGAACGAAAGTGCAATCAAAAAACGTTATATGGGGGCTCAGGTCGGAGGTATTTTTGTTACATAAGCAGGTCTATAAATGAATTTCCATATAGAAACATCAGCAAATGTGAACTGTATTTCGACCAAAAATCTTTTTTTCAGAACTTTCTTTTTCAAATAATACCTAAGTCTAAGCAGAAGTCATGAGAATTGTTATGTAAGGAACTATCTGACAGTTTCTCAACTCAATGTCTCAACTGTCATGTCCCTACAGACATTTTTCCAACCCCATTTTTGTGAAAATGTTTATCTTTCCAGGACACTTTTATATTATCTTTTATCCAAAGTAAACGTCTAGTTGATTGGAGACGTCACGTCATATATAGCTCCTTTGATGCGTGTCACGTTTTGCACGAAACACATTCTCAACATCCGGACGATTTACGAATCCACTCCAAAGAGATTAGAACTCAATTCTGACATCATCTCTTGGGACAATTTGTATTTAAGTCATTCGCACAAACAATTCGTAAGAAAGTATAGACTGATAGATGTGTCTTTCTCACTCTCTCAAGTATTTTTGTGTGGGCCAATTTTTTTTCTTTTGCACGGCCTGTGAGTTAAAAAAGGTACTCGAATAGAGTGGGCTGCGGTTAAGGAGATAAGAAGATTGAGCATGTTCAATTTGTAATCGTCTGCTATCGTTGTCTTAACAAGACATCAGATATGGTAACCAAAAAAATTAAACTTCTTGATTATCTTTATTAAAGCCATTATCTTTTCCTTCTTCCATTAATTAGGAATAACAAAATAGGTATTCATCTCTTGAAAAAAGAGGCAAGAGGAAACGAGCAAGTCAGATTAAAGGTGTACAGCACAGGTTTAGTGGGTTTCACGTCCACGTCTTTAATGTAAACACTTTTTGTGTCTTGTAAGACAGATATTGAAATAGTTTTCGGTATAAAAGCGCGTTAAGTTCGTCTTCTTGACAAAGGCTAATTGAGGCCGTCGCTTAGCCTGCTAGCTGGCTCTCATTGTGGGGTATTCGGAAATGTTTTATTTTCGAATATTGGGAACCCTGTGCGCGCGCGAAGGCCGAGGTGCGCTGGGCCGAGGGTGCAAAGAAATGAGAGCCGGCGACAAAACCCCCTCTTTTTGAATCAAGCCCACTTCACGCTTGGCTGCGCTTTGACCTCAGCGAGGCGTTAGCTGTTAAAATCCAGCCAATGATTATCGATAGAAAGTAAACAAGAGTTTGATAGTTTTCTGCACACGTGCAAATTCACTACCACACCATTTTAGGCCCCTGCGTCTTGGTACGAATACCCGATCCAAACCAAAATAAATTTTTCTATCCTTCTTTCTTTTACACCTCCATTTCACACCACAATTTTCCTCATCCTTTTTTTTTTCACCTACCCACCACACACTACCACAACCTATTCTATAGTGGACTTTAAAAGCACACTAGCATACACACATTGGCACCAGTCGGGCCAAGACGGGACGCTAGCACAGTCTATTACCCGTGCAGTTCGGCAACCATGGACAGCTGACTCGCAAGGATAGTTTGAGTCGCAAGGATAGTTTGGCTATCCGACGGAGTCTTAGACTAGCAAAGGTCGCATGCGTGATCCGCACAATTGACATCACGCTAGCCCGGCCGCAGCTCTAGATCCCACATGGATCTAAGCTGTGGTTTAAAGCACTTCGTTCGAGTCGAAGTCGCCCTGCAGCTTTTTTTGCCGATAAGTTTAACTGAGGCAAACAGGCTATGCCATGCTGACGAGTCCTAATATGGACTAAACAGCTGTCCATGGTTGCCGAACTGCACGGGTAATAGACTGTGCTAGCGTCCCGTCTTGGCCCGACTGGTGCCAATGTGTGTATGCTAGTGTGCTTTTAAAGTCCACATTTATTCTATAGTCCCACTTTATCTTTTCACCACCCTCCACCACCTACTAGTTTAGCCCATCCACCTTTTCACTGTAATAACATTACTACCATCCCCACTCTACATTACCTTACTAGCCATCCTTCACCACCACCCTCCTACATCACCATACTATATGATCACACCCACTTCACTACCATACCATTTTAGGCCCCTGCGTCTTGGTACGAATACCCGATCCAAACCAAAAAACTAGGTACCTCCCCTCCCTTCCACACATGGTGAAGGGCTGCCCTGGTTACCTCCCCTCCCTTCCACACATGGTGCCCTGGGTACCTCCCCTTCCTTCCACACATGGTGAAGGGCTGCCCTGGCTCCCCTCCCTTCCACACATGGTTAACGACTGCCCTGGGTACCTCCCCTCCCTTCCACACATGGTGAAGGGCTGCCCTGGGTACCTCCCCTCCCTTCTACACATGGTTAACGACTGCCCTGGATACCTCCCCTCTCTTCAACACATAAAGGGCTGCCCTGGGTGGTACCTCCCCTTCCTTCCACACACGGTTAACGACTGCCCTGGGTACCTCCCCTCCCTTCCACACATGGTGAAGGGCTGCCCTGGGTACCTCCCCTCCCTTCCACACACGGTTAAGGGCTGCCCTGGGTACCTTCCCTTCCTTCCACACATGGTTAACGACTGCCCTGGGTTGGTTGAAGAATGGCCTCCATTCTTCTTTGCCTGCAAATCATATGTTGATCTACAAAATAACCTACATAATAGTAACTATCGGAAGAGTTTTTCAAACTATCAAACGAAGATCTTTTTTGGAGTTTTATGTAGATCACATAATTTTTGAAAGAGTAAGCCATTTTATATGGCTTCCATAAAGTGTGATGAATGAATTGTGAAAAATTGTAATCAATATTACAATATCATTCATGTAATATGGGAATTCAAATCAACTTTACTTAATAAACGGCTTTTTTTTTCAAAGTGTGTTATTATGGATAGGACAAAAGTGTGTTATTATGGATAGGACAAAAGTGTGTTATTATGGATAGGGCAAAAGTGTGTTATTATGGATAGGGCAAAAGTGTGTTATTATGGATAGGGCAAAAGTGTGTTATTATGGATAGGGCAAAAGTGTGTACACCATATCTGCTCATCTGAAAACCTTTTCAACTCCATATTTCTTTTATCTATCCAATTTTATCAAATGTTTACTACCCCTCTTGATTTTTTCAAGTTCCAATTTCCTCTTTTTGCTGTGGAAATCTGTGGAATCTGTGGGAAAAAAAGCATACACGTAACTACAAATGTTCTATTATAACATCATAATCATAATTTGAATAACACCTACATCAATAACAAATAGAATATGGACACAGATGAACAGCCTCCATGAAGCACTCTCTGACCCAATTATTTTTAAATTTCGAATTGATTTGGTAACAAATAAACTACAATTTCCAAAAAGAATTTTCTTTTTATCTCAAAAGAATCGCGAGTTACAAGGAAAGTTCGTTTTCCGTCGAATATAGACATAACACGAAAGGTGTCACAAATCCTTTAATCCTTTTAAGACACAGGATCCCACAACTAATTTGGTGCTCGTTATCCGGGAGTTTTCAAATCTGAGGTGACACAACACAGCGTTATTATAATTTTGGCGCCACTCTCGCGTACTTCTCAAACTATAATTCCTATAAGCATTTATTATTATACTGTGACTCCATCGACTTTTCCGAACTTAAACGTGGTAAAACCTAAAGCGAAATCTAACCGAAATCCGTGGCTATCAACCATCATGTCTGGACAAAAATGGATCGTTCACGTATTGAAAGATTTTTAAATGAAGCGAATATCATTTTACCCTGAAAACCAGTGGCTCCGAGAGTTTTTCGAGCGAAGAGCCCCTAGCATACTGGGAAAAGCGGATATTCAGCCTCTGGAAGCCAGGGTGATATCATTTATCTCGTGGATCCAAAGAAGCGAGAACATTTTCGATAACTTGGGGAGTTGCAGCACCACGTTTGTTTACTGGCCTTAGCCATAGTGGCTTGCCTTCCCTTATTAAATCGAGGTTTCACGCTTTCTTTTTTTCTCACTCTCTTTGACGCATTTCATGTCTTTGCCATGGCTTCTTACTGGTTGCGATTTGTGATGAGCTACAACGCAGGCACGAAGAGTTCTCAGTGCTCATATTACGAGCTCCCCGTGAAAAATAGGAAGCCGTATCCCACCAGCGGGGAGCTTGTCGGCGCTTGTGTTAATGGTGAAGAGGGTAGTGACAGATTGCCTCTTAATCCTCTTATGTTTACTTAGCTTTAGAGGCGAATATCTCTGCTATGAGTTTTGCTCCAATCTGCGTGCTTTAAGAAGCTATTGGCACAACACAATTTATCGTAAAGAGTTCATGTTTGAAACATTGTTTTAGTCGATAACTTGAGATTAATATCGTGTCTGCGATTTTCGAGTCCTTTCTTTTGCCAAATTATAAACTGTTATATAACGAAGATCGGGTAGCAGAACGTCTTGCTACTTTGAAAACCATTTCCTTTCGAACAAAACAACCAATCAAAATTCGCAGTAACGATTTTGGTGTTTGTTATGTGCTGATTGATATTCTGCGTTTGAGCCTGTTTCACGTGGTAAACCTGTGGTCCTATAACTCGATATGTAAACACCACTTGTTTTGTCAGTTTTCGGGGCGCGCTTCATACCGTATAAACAAATCACTAAATGTAGATATATGATAGTACTCTACATTTATTCAGCTTTAAAATGATATATTATTCGCAATATTTCGTTAAATATTCGCCCGTCAAGCAATGGAATTCACGGATAATGAGTGTATTTTTGCTTTGGAGAATATAAGGTTATATGACAGGCTAAGCTTGTCCGGTTCAAAAAATACAGATTCAATTTTCAACGTCAAACGTCACTTTTCCTTTTACCTGAAATAGCAAACATATTCAGATGATGAGTTAAACGAAGCTGACAACTCACACGAAGCTCAACTCTCCCTCGCTTACTTACCTTTTTGTTAAAAAAAAACTCTGATGCTGTTTACGTTCTAGGTGAGTATCGTTTGGTCTTGCAATGAATAAGGCTTGTAGTAAGATACAGGAAAAGCAATTATGGAAGAGAAGGGTAATTAACCAGGATTTTAGAGAAAATTGGCTGTAAAACAGCAGTATGGAGGGCTGAATTGAGATGGGCTTGGCGACCGCCCATCGTAAAACAATGACTCTCAGTAGCCAATCAGGAAGGACCTTGTAAGAGCTGCGTATTATCTGTTGCGAGCAGGAAAACCTTGAGAAAAATCCGACCAAAGGGAATAAGAAACGCAACTTGGCAGTTCTCTGAGAACTGGACACAGATGAACAGCCTCCATGCGCCTGGTAAAAGTCCTCTGAGAAAAGCTACACGCTACCCGCCTACCTCAAAGCTATCGAAGAAATCCCTTTACAACGCTGGTTACAATACTGAACATTGAAGGTTTAGTTTCGCATTTGTGCCTTTCAATTCGTGTAAAGCTTGGTTAATAACGAGTTGGTTGTTGATGTTTTCCGCCATATTGAAGTTCTGGACAGGATTTGGAACGTTCAAACGCTTGCGCTCGGCCCAGCGCACGTCGGCCTTCGCGCGCGCACAGGGTTCCCAATATTCGAAAATAAAACATTTCCGAATAACCCACAATGATAGCAGGCTAGCCGTCGCTTGGAAGACCTAATTGAGGTTGTCGCTTGCCGTAGAGACACAAATAGAACGCATAGCATACCAGTTAATAATAATTACCTTCTGTGTTGTCTGCTTTAGCAGCACAGTCCAAGTAGTCTCTGCACCTCGCTCGAAGACAGCTGATCTCACCTCTTCCTTTCCGTTTGAACGGTTTCGTTGCGCGGACGGGAAAGCTTTAAACAGTGCGTTAGTTTTAGATTCAACTTTCTTCTTAGGGATTTCGTGTGATCAAAAGAAGCATTGAAGCAACTAGTGGGACGGGCTAGCTCTAGGCAAAACATTATTCAAATTTGGTAAAGTATTGAAAGTATGCGCCAACTAAGACCAATTTACTAGACAACTGTGTGTTTTGTTGTATAGAGGCAATGAATAGGCCTTTTGTAGTATTGAACACAAAAGTGACTTCCAAATCACAGTAGTATAACTGAGAATTGGGTGCAGTTGTTTAGCTTTTGTTCACTAACACGTCAAAAGTACATTGAGACAGGCCCTTTTGTTGGCGAGAACACTAAGATGACAAATGGCATTTGGTATGCCTATTTTTGGTGTTTATTCAATGATGTAATTTGCTAATGTGCTAACCAAATTGAGGATTTTTAAAATAAAAGGTGCTATTTTAGGAATCTTTGGATTATGGAGTAAGTCAATTCAGTCTATAAATGTTACTTTTGAGTAATTTGAAAAATAAATAAAGAATCGAATTCGAAGAATTATTTTCTTCCATGTAGATATTTCCCCTAAGATTCATTTGAAAAGGGGTTGGGCTGGGGGTTGGGGGGGGGGGGGGGGGGGGGTGGTTTCTTGTAATCACACATGTAAATAGAATAATTTCAATATATAGTTGATTTCCAGTTAATAACATGAAGAGAACTCCTCTCTAGGCTGTACATTCGTTATGTAAAGCTACTATATTTCTAAAAATATGTTACTACACATCTCCAACAAACATTAATCAATTTTACTTTTTTGATATAAAATATAGCAATGCATAGGCACTAAACTATACGCTTTCTTCTTTTCTAGTTTCAAAATATATTAAATTATTTGATTTTATCTAGCGTTACTTAGCAACGATCAGCATTAGTTGCTGTGCACACGATAACCGTATGCAAGAGATTTGGTGTATTTCATAAAGGCGACTCTTGCCTTAAACCTTAGCTCCAGACCTCAGTCTAAAATGGCACAAATGGGACTACAAGAAAGGTTAATCTAGTTATCGTCACATCGAGTAAGTACGCAGCTGCTTTGTCTCCTATTATCTTTGTTCTACAAAGGAGTTCTTTTGTCTCTATTCTACTCGTTCTTTGTGTCGAGGTGCGGATATTGTTCATTTGCCCAATAAAATTGCAGCTTGTAAGAGCTGCGTACTGACCCGTCACATCCAAAAAGTTTAAAACAAGACAGGTAATGGTCTGTAATAAAGATATCCGTTAATAATTTTTTCACTATACAGATTCGCAAAAGTAGTGGATTATTGTGATACGACAACGCCGTAACATGATTAGTGATTTTGTACAAAAATAACAATAGGGAAACACTGCCTGGCGTATTTAAGTCATATGACAAAATTCAAAACCTCCTGGGGCATGGCCCCAGTGCCATGCCCATTGCCAACAGCTGTTCACTATCTTTCTTCTCCCGTTGTAATACTGCTGACTTTCAAAACTGTATCAAACTTTAAGAAAAGACAGCAGGCTAATATTGCCTACTCAGCAAATGTCATCATTTTAGTCAAGTCTGAATCCTAAATCTGGGCTAGTCAAATACGTAAGTAGAATGGGTCTTTACTATAAAACTATATCAATGTATGAAATACCATATACCATATATCTAACGGTTCCATTTTGTAACATAGCACTGATAACTAACACATCGCTTTTTGTTCTTTTGAAACATGTGAACATGTGTGTTCCAAGAAGTGTTGGATATGTCGTGGAAGCGCGTGACGACGTGGCACGGCGTTCTTGACTTACAGAGGCTCGTACCTCACAAGTCTCTACTGCAAGCCTCACACAACACTGTCATTATCTGCATATCTGTTATCCATCTTCTTACCCACACTATAGCTGTGCTTAACCGTGCCGTGCGGTACCGGGTAGCACATGCAGTGAAGATCCACGCACTGACTCTGTCGTCCAAATTGTAGACATTCATATGTTCCACACTATTTTTTTCCCTGAAACATGCCGTACCAGTTCTCGTTAACATGTTCAGTTTGGATAGTTATCCAAGACACGCCCACTTGCCGTCCAAATAGTAGCCATTCATCTTGGCATATTTCTCAGGAAGATATTCTCACTTTTGAATCACGCTGAATCATGTCGTACCAGTTATCATTAACATGTTTAGTGACCTGTCAAAGCCACGCCCACTTGCCGTCCAAATATTAGCAATTCATCTCCTTGATTAATTTCTCAAAAGATTTCCTCACTGTAATTTGCGCTGAACCGCGCAGAACCGGTTCTAAGAACATGTGCGATGAACTGTCCACGACCTGCTCACTGACTCTACCGTCGTGGCTACCATCAATCATTTTGTGGCAGATTTCTCAAGAAGATTTCCACACTGCTTTTGTTCTGGACCGTACCGTATCGATTATCATCAGCACTTGAGTTGAACATACCAAGACCCGCGCACTGACTTGCCTGCCATGTAAGTAGCCGTCAATCTCCCTTGGTAGTGAGCTGTCAAAGCCACGCCCACTTGCCGTCCAAATATTAGCAATTCATCTCCTTGATTAATTTCTCAAAAGATTTCCTCACTGTAATTTGCGCTGAACCGCGCAGAACCGGTTCTAAGAACATGTGCGATGAACTGTCCACGACCTGCTCACTGACTCTACCGTCGTGGCTACCATCAATCATTTTGTGGCAGATTTCTCAAGAAGATTTCCACACTGCTTTTGTTCTGGACCGTACCGTATCGATTATCATCAGCACTTGAGTTGAACATACCAAGACCCGCGCACTGACTTGCCTGCCATGTAAGTAGCCGTCAATCTCCCTTGGTATGTTACTCAAGAAGATCGCAAAATATAGTTAACTGTTGCTTGAGTGCTCGTATACAATGCAGTAGACTTGGGGATGACACATGGGGAAACAGAGGATATCAGAATCAAATTGTAGCTCATTGTATAACTTATTACATTGTATATTTTTATTCGCTTGATTCTTCGATGAGCTCAAGAAGCTTGTGCACATAGTCCTGCAAGGCCTGCATGTCTTTCTCTAAGGTTTCCAGGAATGCAAGACGCTAAGGGGAAAAAAGATATTTGGTGTAAACAACAATAAAGGCCGCCCCAGCTGTGTAAAATGTTGGGCCAAGTAATTATGTTTGCCTGACGAAATCGTTCAAAACTACGTAGCATCGTAAAACACGGTGGACAAACAGCAAAAATAGTCTTCCAACATTACGTAGCCTCGTAAAACACGGTGAACAAACAGCAAAAAGTCTTCCAACGTTACGTAGCCTCGTAAAACACCGTGAACAAATAGCAATAAGTCTTTCAACATTATGTAGCCTCGTAAAACACGGTGAACAAACAGCAAAAAAAAGTCTTCCAACATTACGTAGCCTGTAAAACACGGTGTACAAACAGAAATAAAAGTCTTCCAACATTACGTAGCCTCGTGAAACACGCTGTTCAAACAGCAAAAATGTCTTCCAACATTACGTAGCCTCGTAAAACACGGTGAACAAACAGCAAACAAAATTCTTCCAACATTACTTAGCCTGTGAAACACGGTGTACAAACAGCAACAAAAAAGTCTTCCAACACTACATAGCCTCGTAAAACACGGTGAACAAATATCAATAAAAGGCTTCCAACACTACGTAGCCTGTGAAACACGGTCTACAAACAGAACAATGCTCGGCCCGCAACAGGATGGCGCTGTCTATCGACGTGTTTCATAGATCTTCACCAATACTAACGTAGAACGTATACAATAAAATGTAAATAAATGGGAAAATAAAAATGTAGTCGGTGCTTGTTATGAATGATTAACAAGTAATCATTCAAGTATCATAACACGACACTGACAAAGAATTGATATCGGCACCTATCGTTACCCTACATGGCAAATGGACGCCAAGCGGGCTTTTAAAATGCCAGCTGGGCTATGGATACCAGCAATTTATGGCACACAAAACACTCAAACGCGCGGCAAACAAATGCCGAGGAAACATTGGCCTACTTTTAGTTTAGCCAGGCCTTTAGCGTCCTACAGAGGGGTCTGAATCTCGTTGTCCCGGCTGCTATTTACCCGGTCCTGTTCCCGATATTACCAATCCCATTTTCCCAGCCTGCGGTTTCACCCTATTATGACCCTGCATTATGAAGTCTCTGGTCGACAGGCCTGATAGGGGGGGGGGGGGGGGGGGGTGAAGTTCGCGGATCGGCGGATTCAGCCACGAAATGCTCACGGATTACGGATTTTGATTTTGATTATTTCAGAAGATTTTGGAAATACGGCGGATCACGGATCTGTCTACAATTTGGGCGGGGATTTCGGAGGATCTGTCTACAATTCGGGCGGGGATTTCGGATTGCTTTTCGGACTGCTTTGACGGTCCAATTTCGGATTTTAAATGAATTTCAATCGATGCTATTGTTTATCTGTCTGTGCGGATCTAATATCTGCGGATCCACGGATTTGCCCCGAAAATGTAGCCCCCCCCCTGATACGAGGGTGAACAATGGCTAGCGAATTGACACAAAGAAACCACACCCTGACGTACCTCTTTCTGCGACGCATCGTTGATGATGTTCTCGTACTTGCCGTAATCACGCGGTGGGGGTTTGCTGAGTTTTCTCACCACGTCGGGGAAGTGGTTTTTCGCCACGTCTAGCAGGTCTTCTCCGTACAACTGCAGCTTTTCCATGCTGTCTTCGATCAGCCCAACTGCATCCAACACCTGATGAAGGCAAATGATACATAAGCGCGTGTTATTTGTTTCCCAGATAATTGACTTTCCAGCCTTAATTGTCCAGCCACGCGCCTAACAATTACACTACTTAGTAAAGAGGTAAGTTGCAGGATATCATAGCACAGTAACGGTTCCACAGTAACTGGCATTAAGATTGTTTAATTAAGCTAGGAGAAAAGGGGTAGCATAAGTTTTTTTAGCATTAAGTTTTTATTTTTATATAATTTTCAAAATTGCGTTGCATTTTAAGAGGGAGGGGGGGATCGGATGCTTGCTTGCTAACAAAAGCAAACATATTAGGCCCCATACATTATTCACGCGTAGAAGCAATTACCGGATTACCCTTGCCGTATATTTATTTGTCATTCGACCATATCCAATACGATAAAAGGGGGTTGCTGTACCTTATCCTTTGGCGCCTGAGCGAGTTCTGTTGACAAATGAACCTCTTTGCTATTGTCTTCGTTTGATATAAGAGTCATCCTCTTTTGAGTCTGGTGGAAAGACGCATTTTTATAAATCATAGTCAGTACACTATGATTGGCCAAGACTCTGCGCAATTTTCGAGAGTCTCGAATTCTCCCAAACACATCCAAGTTTTGTACGATAGTTAAAGCCGCATTGTCACCAGTTTCCTTCCGGAGGTCCGACGGGAACCTCAACCGTTAAAAGACAAAAGAATCTATTAAAATCCGAGCTATTTAACAGGCCATCCGCTCTAAATTATCAATCAAATCCTCAAAGAAACTTCCAGTAGACACACTGCTTTCAATATTTTGAAATATTTTTCGCGTTTTCCGTGAAAAATCATCGGATATTGTTACGTAATCGACCGGAAGTAAACTGGTGACAATGCGGCTTTAATGTTGTCATTTCAAATGCGACGATGATTTCATGCAATTGACCATCAGCATCATAGTATGATTGACAAGGTTTGTTATCGGCACCTATCGTTACCCTTATTAGCACATACACGCCAGGAGGGCTTTATGGATGCCTACTGAAATACGTGAACCAGCAAAAGCGATTTGGATAAAGCAGGGTTGCCCCTGTTTTTTATTTTTTATTTTTATTTTGCATCACCGAACCTTGACGCTTAAATTTAAGCCCATGACGTCACCAGAAAGAAACACTAAGCTATGCAGGCCCGTACCCAGGGGTGGGGGGTGTAGGGGATGCGAACGCACCCCCCCCCCCCCCCCCCCCCCACAACGGCCGAAGTTCCACTTTTGGTTCTTAATAGTCGTGCTTTTTGTAGACAAAACTATAAAGCATAAGCTAGATCACTCTGGTATGTAGTCAAATCCGACAATTAACGTCACGTGGAGATACAAAGGCGTAAAGAAATCCCTTTTTGTTTTTTCGGGGATGGTCAGAGAACTCACTCTCCCCACCCCTCCCCACATCCCCGGAAAAATTAGGTCCACTTTTTCGCATTTCGCTCCCCCCAAGAATAATCCTGGGTACGGGCCTGCTATGAATTCAAGTAGTTGCATTTTGAAGACTTTATCTGGGGCAGAAACATCAGGTCTTAACCAGAGTTTTTACGCCGAATTAAAAGAAGACGATAATGAAGAAATCGGAAAGCCAAACTTGTGAAGGGTGTTTACCTGGTCTTTGAGCTCAGTGACCAGTTTGTCCTTCTCTCGTTTGAGTATCGCCACTTCCTGCTCGCTGTTTTTGGTCGGACCGATCTCCAAGAGCGCGATGTTCGCATCCTTCTCAGATATCGTCGCCAATAACGCGTTTTGTCTGCAACGGAACCCATTGTGTTATACACTTGTATTTTGGGATATTCTAAATCAAGGCCGAGATGCTAAGTGTAATCGAGGGCCACACTCAAGGGTGTTGCTTATTTAAAAGTCTCCAGATATATTCGGTTTGTAAGAGACGGTCATAATGTCATAAATCGGTGAGATGAAACATAGGTAATAGGTAATGCATGGCGACGTGCCTGGAACCCCCTGTAAACGAATAAGCTCCAGCACAAAAAAGCGAGGGTGGCTGTCTTTTTATGGAATTACTTTTCTCTCAATGGGGAAGCCCCACCCCTTCCCAGATCCGCCACGGCTCTATCCGCTCTTCCATCCTTACCTTTTGGTGGCTCTCTTTTAATGAAATTACTTCTCTCTTATGGTGGAAGCCCTACAGCCCCACCCCTTCCCAGATCCGCCACGGCTCTATCCGCTCTTCCATCCTTACCTCATTTCCAATACCTCCTCCACCATATGTCGTCGTTCAGACTTGTAGTAATTCAAGATAGCGTCGTTCTCATTCAGCGCCAGTAATAGGGACGCGTTCTTAGTGTTCGTGATGGCCATCTCTATGTGGCTCCTCTCGAGCTCCGTCTCGATATCCTCCACCCTCTGGGTAGCGGACTCGGCGCTGTTCGCCTGCTGAGCTAATAGTTCCTCCCTCTCGGCCGCTATCGTCACGCTTTCAGTCAGGGCTTCTTCTAGTACCGCTATTCGCTCTTCTTTCGTCTTGAGTTCTTTCTGTTAAACATAAATCGAGATCAGCTGTAATCACAGAATACGGGTCTTTGTGTGCACGTGGTAGCTTGAAACGTACTTGTAACTGGTAACAAAGACGTACGCTAGGTGGTCATGAGTCTCCACGAATGGGTTTACTCTGCTCTATCGTTCAGCGCACGTGATAGCCTGAAGACAATCGAAGATCACGCCGCGTGCTTACCCTGATTTCGTCAACTCTCTCGTCATGCTCGTTGCCCTGTTTCTTCACGTCGTTTAGTAGTTGTGCCTGTTTCTCTCGCTCTAACTGCTGGTTGCGTTTAATGGTCGTCAACTTCTTGTTCTGCTCTTTCAGTTGTCTGTTTGGCGAAAAATTACATTATTGATCAAGAAAGAAGCCTTAAAGAATGCATTCTCAGTGCCGTAGCAGGCCTCGAAATATTGGAGGGGCACAATACAGAAACATTAAGAAAATATTGGGGTACAGCCACGCCCCTACTGGTCATTTCCTTATAACTTTTGAAAATATTGCTACGGCCCTGATCCTGGACAACAGCTCGAAGCAAATCCAAAAAAGGCAATTTATACGTTATAAGTTGCTCGAATGCTTACTTCGATTTCCAATATTTTGCGAACTTTCACCGACAATTCCAACAGCTAAATCGCTTTTTTGCTTCCATCATTCAAAATACTCAAATCGGATTGATTGGCCATCATTAAACTGGTCTGCAATCACGCCAAATTTCACGCAAGGCGCTGACCAAGGGATTAAAAAGCACCAACCTATTGTCCCAAAACAATCAGAAGCCGCTCCCTTACCGTTCCAACTCCTCTATCTGTTCATCCTTCGCTTGGATGTCTGCCTTTAGTTTGAGAATGGTTTCGCTTTTTTCGTTTTCCTTTTGGACCTTAGAGTTATCCAAATCCTGCATGGCTGTGCGCAGCTCTTTCTCTAACTTGGATACCTCCAATTTCTTGCTGCTCAGCTCGGACGCGAGTTCCTCCTTACTGTCCACACTCTGAGGGAGAAAAAGGGATTTAAAATCGGGACAGAATTGGCGTAGTCGACAACTCGTGCAGTGAAATCTCGATAACTTGGACTGACCTCAAGTTTCCTAGAGACTAATCTGAATTCCTTTATCCTTTCATTACTGACAGTTTTCCATTTCCCTTACGTTTTTTTTTTCATCTTGGCGCCACTGCAACTGGTCTCAGTTATAGTATCCAACACATTCATTTCGCTAACAAACATTCATATCACCCACAACAACAGCCACATTTTCTTTATTAAGAATAATCTAGTAAGTAGGTCTTGTATTTACCTTTTCGAGGTCTCGCTCCAGTCTTGCGTTTTTCTGCTCCATCACATCTAACCGCACGTCCTTCTCTTTGACCGACGACTTCAGCTCAATAAGTTCCTTCCTATGGGTAGATATCGTCTCCTGTGAAACGATGACAACATTACAATGACTTGACGCATTTTTAGGCAAAACCGTAATCATTAAATAGTGCCATGGCCCATTTTAAGTCACAATAAAAGGCTTTTGTTACCGCAACGAATATAATTTTGATGCCATTAGACGAAATTTCTGTCCTTAAGATTAGGGATGGCGCTTGAAAGCGTTCAGTGGATATAACAGAGTAATTTTTGCTGTAGCTGAAAAATACATCTCAGGGCAGTTTTGGCAAGTACACTGTAGAATCTAATAGTCTAAGCTATACTGTACCTCAAGCCTTGATTTCTCTTCCTTCATGACTTCCAATCTGGACTCTAACCGCTCGTAGTTCCTCTGGACGGTGGATACTTCTTCCTGCTGCTCCTTGCCGCTGCGTTGCCGCTGGGCTTGAAGCATCTCGATGTACCTGTCCTTGTCGCGTATCGTCGCTTCTAGGCTGCTAATGGTAGATGCAGAGTCTTGGTGCTCCGCTCGTAGGGCTGCCAACTGCCCCTTCGTGCTAGCCAAGGTGGCCTCTTTATCGCCTATCTCAGTATGTAGAGTTTCACACTGAAGGGAAGAGAGGTAAACGCAGGTAAATGCTGTTTGTGTATAGCGCGGGTAACAAAGTTGGTCCTTAAGCGCTTCACGTGCTTTTACTCATGATAATGTAACATGATTTGTAACACGGGCCAGCGTCCCTAGCAGTTATTTTACGTCCCCCAATACAGGTTAAAAATTGTACCGAGCGACCGGACCTCCATCCTAGTAAAAGTTTCTGAGTAGTATGACTTGATCTGGTTTTGAGCCCTGGTCATCTTGTCTAAATAGCGTAGCCCGTACAATAACCTATCGCGCAAGTCTCTCAGGCAAAACTTTTAGTGTGTTTTATGGACTGACTGTCGTATAACTGACTAAAGTAGACCCTTCTTTTTACATCACATATAAGAGGGGGGGGGGGGGGCTTTGTTACTTATAGCAGACAAAAATCTAGTCCCGTTTATGTAACTTCTCCAATACTGGTAATTTAGACTTACTCTTTCGCGTAATGTAGCTAGCTGCCTCTCCTTGGTTTCAATAACACTCTTTAAGTTCTCCACAGCAAAGGAGTTCTCAGAGTGTTCGGAGGACATGGACTGCATCTGTTTCTCCTGGTTCTTCAAGGAGGCTTCTCTTTCATCTAAACGGACACGTAACGACTCCAGCTGTAGAAATGAAAAGTTCTGTTATGCCTTTTTTTCAGAGGGGTATTACAGCACGACTATTGCAGACTAAAAGATAGCACCATAAACTTGTAAATTGGTAAATGTTTGAGCGTTATATTGTTTGGAAAATGGCGTTGTTTGGACAATCTTTAAATCCAACATACCAAGGATATCTAAACCATTATGCATGTTACTTACTTTGAGTTGAAATAAGGATCCATATTTAATTAAAACTTGAAGTGGGTATTTCACGATGCTAAGCTAAGACCTATACGACCCATCTATATACTCCTATTTCACAAAAGGTTGTCAGTGCAAATGGCGAATGGCATATGGTAAATTGCTTATGGGTACTAATTATTCGTAAAATTTAAGGTGTTAAATACAGTCCAGCGTCAGTCAAGCATTAGTAACCTTTAATGGATAATTGTTTTGGTTTATCCATATTTTTCGAGACTCATGGCTACTTTCGATCGTAGAACTCCCATTTGGCAATCGCCATTTGCACTGACAACCTTTATTGAAATAGGTGTATATCGCCTACAGCGCAAAGGGTAAAAAGGATAAGATGCAAAAATGAATGAAATGAAATGAATGAATAAAAGCAGACGTGCATTCTTCGTTTCCCAATTTTCCTCGACCTGCCCGCAGACTGCCAGTCCAGATCCGTAGCAGGCCACGTAAGATTTGGGGGGCACAATACACCCCATGCTATGGCCCTGCACTTAAAGCCGCATTGTCACTAGTTTACTTCCGGAGGTCCGACGGAAACCTCAACCGTTAAAAGACAAAAGAATCTATTAAAATCCGAGATATTAAACAGGCCATCCGCTCTAAATTATCAATCACATCCTCAAAGAAACTTCCAATAGACACACAGGCACATTCATACTCGCACCTCACTCTGTAGATTCTTGATGTGATGGTCCTTGGCCTGTAAGGAAGACTGTAACACACTGATGTGCTGTTGCTGATCAGACTGATGAGCTTTGAAGGTGTCTAGCTTGGTTTCCGCTGCACCAAGTGCTGCTTCTTTTTTGGCGACTTCTGACTTCAGAGACTCAACCTATGAGGCAGACTAATATAAGATCTAAAAAATAGTTATGGCTTTAGCTGCAGAGAACATGTTGCAAATCTAACTAACAGTTTCTCAATGTGCTGGTTAGCTAAAAAAAAGTGCTAAAATCGTAACAAAATGAATTTCACAATAGCCAATGAAGCCAAAATGCTAATCCAATCTTTTAATTAATTAACTTTTATCGACACAGTGGGTGTATAGTCACTAACTAAGGTGGGTGTTGAGAATTGTATGAGCTTTTCCAACAATTCCAAACACCTATCTTTTGCCATTCAAGTTCTAAATGTTTAAACTGAATAACATCTATTCAGGGATCAATTGTCAATGGATAAAATAATTTCCTCGACCTGATTTTGCAGAAACCAAGATTTAAAACTTCTGGATTTTATTGTTGCTGATGTCACTTTTTCAACGTTTTGAAATATCATGTTGAATACAAAATCTGTCAAAGAAACGTATTCCAGTGTGAAAGATACGATACATTGTGTGTGTGTTTTTAGAGTATTTCTAAGATGATGAATTTTGTGAACTTTTTTTAGAGTAGAGTAAGTAAACAAACCATACCTTTGCTTTCAAAAACTGTGAGTGGCTTTGATAAACTTCGGCTTGTTTTTTGTCCTCATTAGAAATACTACTGTTGGCCTTCAGGTCTGCTATCTAGAAAAAATATTTCTTGCTTACAACAAACCTTTATGGAAACATTATACAGTTTTGTTGTATAGTTTTATCATGATAATCACTAACCACCAATGAACTTGCATTGCATGTCAGATGTACACACTATGTTTTATCACCAAGACCTTCCAATAGTATTGTTCATGACCACTGCTTATCCAAAAATTACACTGCTTATCCAATAATTAAATATAACCCAAAAAAATTAAGGTGGTTACAATAAAATGCTACAAATAAAGAGACAATGGGCAATGAAAAATTTACAAGAAATCATTTTCGAAGCATGATAAAACACTTCTTTCAAACTGTTTAGTCCTTATTGCATGAAAACGACTACTACATATATTTCTGTATCAAGTAAAAAAACGAAACTAGGTAATTGGTAAGTTAGGAATAGGTTCTGTACCCTCATACCAAATTCGACACAATAAGCATTTGTGCATCATCTTATTCCATAGATTCTAATTAAGTTAAATGTTTACTTTATAATTTCACATACTTGTTGTTCCAGTATTGATACTTGGTGTGTCAAATCTGCAATTTGGCTCTCCTATAAGGTACATATATAATGAATACAAAACTAAACATAGATTTTGCAAACATACCTAAGTGAGACTCTCTGTTAGGGAATATTTTATTGACAAAGCAGCAATGTGGGATAGGGGGCTTGCCCAAAAAACATATCATGGTCACCACCTAAAAAGGTTCACCCCTTCTCAAATTTTAGATAATTCACATGATATTTTCAAGACCTCTTGATTTAATGTTCACCCCCAACCTAAATAAATATTTTCCTGTAGTCATGTTTATATCTAGTAAGTCACTGAAAACATTGTGGAATGTATCATCCAATACTATTTAATACTGTGCAAACAAAATACAGCAACAACACAACCTTGTTTTGATTAGTTGACATATCCAGTAAGTCACTGAAAAACTCGTGGATTGTATCATGCAATACTACATAAATACTGTGCAAACAAAATATAGGAACAACAAACCCTTGTTTTGATTAGTTGAATTATATAAAATACCTTGGCAAGCATGTTAGCTGACTGCTGTAGCTCCTCACTCACATTGCTGATTCGCAGATGATCCATTTCCTGAAACCATGAATATGGGATAATTAATAGTAAAAAAATACAACTGACTGATATGAATTGCTGTTGACTCTTGTGTGCTTTTTTTCAATATATGTAAGAAGCAGTTGTATATCTATGTTTTTCCATGAAATCTACTTTTACTCTTCTTTTAATACAAGTGCACTCACCCCTACTAGCATTTTCAAGTTATAAAATTAACAGTCCCCATATATCTTTTACCTACCTCCTGCAATGCCGTTATCGCCCTATCCCTCTCACTGATTCCATCCCGCAAGTGCTCCACCTCAGAAACCACTTCAGCAAGCTTCTTCTTGTAATTGTCCTCCTCTTTCTTCCCAGAGTCTGATACTTGCCCCTTGTTCTGTAACATCTCCATTAGTCTTGCTATAGTCTCGTCCTTAGCCTTGATTGCCTGTTGTTGGTTCTCCAACCTTATGCTTAATTCATCAAGCGATTTCTGCAACACATAGCTTTCATTTTCCTGTCGTTCACGCTCCTGTCTTAGAGTTTCTACCTCCCGATGAATGTCCTCTTGTGAAGATAGAAAGCTGTGTGATGATGCTGTAGATGATTTTCTTATAGTGGATGCTTCACTACCTTCCTTGCACTGCTTCAGCTGTATTTGAAGATCTTGGATGATCTCAGTCCTTTGCTTTTAGACAAAACACAAAAGAAATTCAACCAGAATGCTAAAGATCCACAATTCATAGACATAATTTCCTTTACACAATGCTCAATATCTAACTAAAATCAACTTTGTTTTGGGAGTGGCCATAAAAAAAAACAATAAAAATAGTTCAATATGCCACTTGCCTTTTAAAAACTGTCAAATAAATTTAGCCTTTTTACATAAGTATATTATGTTGTAGTGACAAAAACTTTATCAATGATAGGAATTATTCTACAAAAAAGGGATAGTGCAATAATAATTTATATGTGCTTTTATAGTTAACTTGGTTATTAAAAGATGAATTGAATGGGAAATATGCTCCTGCTAAGGTATCTTAGAATATTTGTTGGATACAAATTACATTTTTTTTTCTAACCTGAGTTTCATAATATCTTTTTTCATGATATCTCAACAAATGTTCCTCCTGTACTGTTAACTATTTGGGGAGCTCTAAACCGAGACAGACTAGACAGCAGGCCCCCTGATCCTTTGAAAGCTCTGAGTAGAATCTGTCTACATTGTCGGCTTTTAATACCCTGTTGCTACAGTCATTTTAAAAACAAGAGTTTTTAAAAGAAGAGTTTCTGCCTACCTCCTTCTCCCTTTCTCTATACCTATATGAATTTTCCGCCTTTGTATTTGAATATTCCAATTTGTGAAAATGTTCAGATGCATAGCCAGAATTTGCCAGGGAAGTGGGTTCATAGGCCTTTATATAGTATTTGATAAGTGGTAATTCTTCAAGAGAACAATGCTTTATGGTTGTCAAAGGGGTGCCAAACCCAAGCTATACCCCTCAAATGGATGGGAGGTGCACTAGAAAGATGTAAACCATTCAGGACCGTACCCAGGATTTTTTTTTTTTTGGGGGGGGGGGGGGGGGGGGTTGCAAAATACGAAAAAAGGACCTATTTTTCTGGGGGGGAGGGGGAGGGAGTCCTCGGATAAGACTCTAACCACCTCCGAAAGAACAAAAGGGGATTTTTTATTCCTTCGCAATATCTCCACAAGACGTTTATTATCAGATTTGGCTACCAGAGCGATCTAGCTTAAGATTTCTAGTTTTGTCTACAAATAGCAGGTATATTGAGCACTAAAAGTGGACTTTCAGCCGTTGTGGGGGCACAGGCCTGGCATTGGGCACAGGCCTGGCATTGGACTTTCTGTCAGAAATCATTTTACCATTATTGTTTTCTTGTCCATTTTTCCAAATAGTATTTTAGTGAATCTTTGAAGGTGGGACATAGGCAATATTAATTAGTTAAGGCAAATTCCTCAGATATTATGAGTTTCCAGCTGTAATAAACGTCATAAGGGAATCTATGCCCCTACTGTTATGATTACAGATATAAGGGACAACAATAGAAAGGCCTAAATAATTAAATTCATTAATAACACAAAACGCATGCAGGGTTTAATACGAAACACAATACTTTTGTTGAAAACACAAAGCATTACAAATATACTACAATATTTGAATGAGATGTAGTAAAGATAAAAACGCTAGATAAATATATATGAAAAATTGGTGAAAACTAATAAATAGGGCTGCTGCAGTGTTGTGGTATAAATTCTTAGGAAAATTACCTCAAATAAATTAACATGTATAGATAGCATGACAAGCTAATAAGTTATTTGGATACTAGAAGTTATGTAGCCATGTTTGAAATCTCTAGAGGGATTGACCTTGCACATACATAACCCAAATAGAACTCAAAAGCAGTCTGTTACCGTAAACACAAGACAAACGACAGAAATTATCTAGCACTTTTGGTCAAAACAACGCAATTAACTAGCACACTATCCTAGACCCCAAAGTTTATTGAATTACACTGAACAAGGAATTAAACAGCTTGATTAATCAACAATAATTGAACCACTTTTTGGGGATGAAATCGGATATCGATTGAAGCTAAATAACTTATGCAGGAAAGAAATTCTACGTGGGAGCGTAAACCGACAATTTGGTTGAATTGAAGTCAACGTGTTGACAAGACATGCACAATCAACTTCCATAATCGGGTCATATATCCATCCTCAAACTACACAGAACAGGGAACTGAAATTTGTTTAATCAGGTAAAAATAATTAGTTTATGCTCACCTGGGACTCCTCGGAAACTACGTTGAATTGTTCTTTCAGCCTCGCAAATTTTTCCGCCTCAGCTTTTCTTGCGGCTCTTTCCTTTTTCAATTCCGGGCTCCAAAACATCTTAATGCTCCTCATACTAGAGTTTAATTTAGTCTCTTTCGCTTCAATGTCCTTCTGGAGGCGTGCATTTTCACGCTGCAGCTCAATTAACTGAGTATGTAGATCCGTAGCAAGAGTATCTCGCACAAGAGATGGCGACGAAGGATTCGAACTCGAAGAATTTAGCCTCTCGGATGATAGCGAAGGACTAAATGGGGACTTTGAGCTGAATTCAGAATTCATCCTGAATCACGTAGTTATGATAAATATACTAGATGATTTCCTGAGCAAATAAATGGTTATCAAGGATAGATGGTGACTTTAAATTCGCCACTTCAACTCTCGTTGCTCACTTCATTGCGAGGAATATCCCCGGACAAAAGCCAAATAAAATCCTTTAAACCAGCTTTGAACTCCAATTAAGCCAACAACTGATCCTGTTAACGTTCAGTGAATGTTATTCTTTCCATAAAGACTATTATTCTTTCCATAAGGACTAAAACTGGGGTGAAGAAGTTGAAAAACTTGAGAAAAACGCACCACCGTCCGAACGCAAAAAGAACAGCGACTGAGAACTCTTTACAAACCAACCGTATCACTCGGTCATTTCCCGCCAAATCAGTCATTCGATGTGCATTAGATCTTTGTTTAGGCGTGCTGTTTCGCTGGCTAAAAGCAGATAGCAGCTTCAGGGTACTAAAACACACTCGAACGATAGCAAATGGGCCCTACTCACCGCGGCCATCGTTAAAAGAGCCTGCGCACCAGACAATTTGGTCAGCGTTGTACCATAATGCTGGAGGTACTTCGTAGAAAATATTACATACTTTCCGGTTTCTAGCTTGTGTTTGAAAGGAAAGCGACACCACAGGCTTACCAACCTCTCAGTCAGTCTCCAGTAATAAAAAAGTACTTCTTTTTATAGGTATATAGTAACGCAGAATCCCTCAACTGCTCAAACGTTAAAAATACCGCTTATTCTGAATAAATACACATCACAAAGCAATGAGAGTTTATTGTGACCTTTATTCTAGGATATAAGACAATTATAGGACAATTACAGGAGGTGATCAATCGTGAAAATATTCGAGCTAGTTACTGGGATTGACTGGAGACTGACTGAGAGGCTGGTAAGCCTGTGGCGACACCAAAAGAACGGCCGTGCATGATTGAATGTTGAGAACATTTTGGAAGCACGGGTGGACTAGTTTATTAGCGCGTCGGGCTCTCAACGCTGTGGCCCAGGTTCGAATTCTGGTTCAAACTGGGTTCCTGCCTTGATTCGAATTTGTGTCACAAATGAGTTAAAGTTATCCTCCTGTTTCCAGTTTTCTCGGATAAGGACACTAAACCGGAGGTCCCCTCTGTTTAAGCTACACTAACCTAAATCGAAGGGACGTAAAAGAAGCACTGGGGACGCAATAAACTCTCTGGCAGTGACCTCCCCCCAGTGACAGTGGTTACAATGCTTACTAACAATACACTCAAGGGGGCACTTGATTTGGGGCCTAGCCTAGCTTTGCTGTGCCTTCCGCACCAGTATGGAAATTCAATAAAAATAATAAAAATATAAAAAAATAGATAATGCAGCATCAGTTCCGTATGCAAGTGGGAGAGACTTAGCCTATGCTTAACGGAATTGGCACTCTCCATTCTAAATGCTTTTTAAGTGGAAACAAGGTCACCAAATGGTCTTTAACGTGTTGCAAGCATGTGAGAACGCAGCAAAACAATACGAGCAATCCAGAAGAATTACATCAGAATTGCCTTAAAATAACTCGAGCATGCGAGCAATAGCGAATTGCACCATATCATCGAAAAACATACAGGGCCGTAGAAGAGGGTGGGGCACGGGGGACACGTGCCCCCCCCCCCCCCACCAATATTTTCGAAAATAATAAGGATATTTCCAAAACTTATAAAAAAAATGGCAGTTGCTTGCTTGAATAAGTCGATGGATGCTTTCAGTGGCTCGGAATGTGCGGGAGCATAAAATGGCGGCCAAGGTCCCTAGTTCATCACCTATGGCGATATAAGTTATATTACCTATGAATCAGTGCCGTAGCAGGCCACGTTAGATTGGGGGGAGGGGGGGAATATAGAAACAATAAGAAAATATTTGGTGGGCACGGCCACGCCCCTTCTGGTAATTTCCTTAATTTTTGAAAATTTTTGGGGGGCACGTGCCCCCAGTGCCCCACCCCCTACTACGCTCCTGTGATTAAGGGATTCGGAGAAGAATAGCGCCTTCTTTCCTGATGGGTATCTTTTGACAGAATGGCGATTATTATAGCAAGAGCGGTAGGTCAGGAGTGTTGGTGCGAGAGCAGCAAGGGAAGGACGAGTGGCGCTACACCATACGCCCTGGCTCCCTTCCCGAGTTGGGACGCACTATTCAACCATAGATCATAATCACTGCGAAATGAGTATCACATCGGGTATGAAAAGAAACTCAAGAAAGACTTGACAAAAACAGATGCTTCAATGTTTTTATTCCCTTAAGCATTAAGTATCAGTGTTATGTTTACATACCCTAAACCCGACACAATTAAAGGGCGCGTACCCAGGATTGGCTTAGGATTGGTGCAGTCAAAGGTATCATATGGAAAAACATTGTGAAGATTCGTTAGTAAGAAATGACCCGCCAAAAAAGGGGAGGGTTGGGGTGGGTTGCGCGCTCTGATTACAATTAGGCTAGCGTTTTAGTTTTGATCATTATTATACTAAAGATCTGGTCTGCGTCTCGGCGGTGTCTTACTGGTAGTCTCGAAGGCCCTATATCAGTGGCGGTACGTTTGCGTCATAGTTTGCTTGTCCAACCACGTTCCCTGCTGGAGCGTAGCGGGCCACAATGTAGGTCTTCGTCAAACCTCCAGCCGTGTACTTAGCAGCACCGACGCCGAGTTGTAACAAGTTTTTCCATACAACCTACAGCGGAAAAAGCTTAAAAGATTAGCCTTGGCCCGAGTTACCGTGCGTAGCGGCTACGCACGGTACCTGGTAACACGTTACCTTGGATATACGTACACTTAGCAACACGCACCCAAGATAACCTGATCTCTCGGTTAGACATACCCTCGGTAGCCCCTACCCACGGTAACACGTGCCCTCGGTTAGACATACCCACGGTAACACGTGCCCTCGGTTAGAAATACCCACGGTAACACGTGCCCTCGGTAAGAAATACCCACGGTAACACGTGCCCTCGGTTAGACATACCCACGGTAACACGTGCCCTCGGTTAGACATACCCACGGTAACACGTGCCCTCGGTTAGACATACTCACGGTAGCACGTGCCCTCGGTTAGACATACCCACGGTAACACGTGCCCTCGGTTAGACATACCCACGGTAGCACGTGCCCTCGGTTAGACATGCCCACGGTAACACGTGCCCACGGTTAGACATACCCACGGTAACACGTGCCCTCGGTTAGGCATACCCACGGTAGCACGTGCCCTCGGTTAGACATACCCACGGTAACACGTGCCTTTGGTTAGGCATACCCACGGTAAGACGTGCCCTCGGTTAGACATACCCACGGTAACACGCCCTCGGTTAGACATACCAACGGTAGCACGTGCCCTCGGTTAGACATACCCACGGTAGCACGTGCCCTCGGTTAGACATACCCACGGTAGCACGTGCCCTCGGTTAGACATGCCCACGGTAACACGTGCACTCGGTTAGACATACCCACGGTAACACGTGCCCTCGGTTAGACATACCCACGGTAGCACGTGCCCTCGGTTAGACATACCCACGGTAACACGTGCCCTCGGATAGACATACCCACGGTAACACGTGCCCTCGGTTAGACATACCCACGGTACCACGCCCTCGGTTAGACATACCCACGGTAGCACGTGCCCTCGGTTAGACATACCCACGGTAGCACGTGCCCTCGGTTAGACATACCCACGGTAACACGTGCCCTCGTTTAGACATACCCACGGTAGCACGTGCCCTCGGTTAGACATACCCACGGTAGCACGTGCCCTCGGTTAGACATACCCACGGTAACACGTACCCTCGGTAGCCCCTACCCACGGTAACACGTGCCCTCGGTTAGACATACCCACGGTAACACGTGCCCTCGGTTAGACGTACCCACGGTAACACGTGCCCTCGGTTAGACATACTCACGGTAGCACGTGCCCTCGGTTAGACATACCCACGGTAGCACGTGCCCTCGGTTAGACATACCCACGGTAGCACGTGCCCTCGGTTAGACATACCCACGGTAACACGTGCCCTCGGTTAGACATACCCACGGTAGCACGTGCCCTCGGTTAGACATACCAAGACCTAACCACGGTAAAATGTACTCTCGGTAACATGAACCCACAGTTTACACATTACCTAGGTAAAACCTACCCTCGTTTACACATAACCTCGGCAGCACATAACCACGATAACAAGTATACACCTATTTTAATAAAGGTTGTCAGAGAAAATGACAATTGCCAAATAACGGCAGTTTTACGACCGACAAGTGCTTATGTGTGATCTTTTTTTTGTAAAAATGAAGGTGGTAAATAAAGTCAAGCAATGTCAAAACTATATATCAAATTACATTAGTCGCATCTTTTATTTATATTTTTCGGAATTTGGAGCAAATATTAGAATAGTAGAACTGCCATTTGTCAATAGCCATTTGCCGTTTGCACTGACAATATTTTTTTGAAACAGGTGTATTTTCTTGTAACACCCTTAGAGAAAGCAGACACCCTAAAGTAAGGCAGATTTCCTAGACAAGAGGTGAGGCGGGGCGAGGGGTGTTACCTGGGTGAAGTGGCCGATGACGCCCGTAGACTGATTGTAGTAGTTCCAGTCATAGTCGGCAACCTCTGCATACCTAAGTAAATTTCGAAAAATATTCTCATATACAGAACAGTTTTTATTTTCTTTTTACAAATAATATTTTACATACTCACACTGTCGGCAAATAGCTTAGCTAGTCTCGGCCGAGAAGGTGAGGGACGATTTCAAACTTAAAATTAAGTAATCTAAGTAAGAATCATAAATCTTAAATTATAGATATATTCCCTTTTGCATAACAAGAAAAGAGAAAGAGTAAAGAAAAAAAATTAGAGGATTATTGTTGAATATTAAGTATCGTAAAAAGGTCGGAATAGCTGCCCTCAGTTTCAAGCACTTGAAAAAGCATTTATTAAACTTCCTTTTTATATATTTTGACAATTTCCTGATGCTGGTTCAGGCTTTTCCAAACCTGAGCTCTAATTCTTTAGAAAGAGGATTTTCGTTGATTAAGTCTCGATTGTTTGATATTAAAATTACCGACCGACGAACCACGGGTGTTGTATTGGTGGCTTTCATGAATTGGGTGTGAAAACGTTTTGAATGTTTCGAAATGTTAGAAGGAGCAGCATTATCATAGACATCAAACATTAGAGAAGCTAAAGATTTTTAGTAAAGCATATTTACTGGCAGGATATTAGATTGAGTGGAATATGTTACAGCATGAGAACAAAAGAGAGCGAAATTCATGAGGCGTACAGCCCTTTTCTGCAGAAATAAGAATTTAAAGAATTAAAGATCTTGATAACGTCACAGGGAGCTCACCTCTACGGTTTGAATAAAGTTAGAGATGTTTTTTTAGCTTTGCGTTGTTGATTATTTTAAGTGCATGTGTGCGTTTGAATCTCTTGTCTACTTTTTCGGCGCCCGGTGCTTTCTGGCGCTCTTTCAATGGTGTTAGCGGTCTAGCGGCCGTCTCGACTGCGAAATGTCTTCCATGTCACGACATACCTCACAGGCGGACCAGGATTAGAATCAGTCCCTCGTGATCCTTCAGGAAAATAAAATATAATTTGAAGTTGTGTCTTGACTGTTTTTTCAAAAAAGCTAGTTACATTACTATATTAACCTCGTGTGTGTTCTTGAAGAATGAACTTTTCTCGCGAGGGACTATCCCTATTCTGCGCCACAATACCCCTTAAGCAGTTAAGAACAACACACGATGCTAATATAGTAATGTAACTAGCTTTATTGAGAAAACAGTCAAGACACAACTTCAAATTATATTTTATTTTCCTGAAGGATCACGAGGGACTGATTCTAATCCTGGTCCGCCTGTTCATGCCAAGTAAAAAGAAACAAGGGATGAAACTCTCGTTAAAGTTTCTGCCGCTAGCGTCTTGAGCAGGGGTGGACGGAAGTGAAATGAGCGGGAGTGGTTTTAAAGCGTGACGTCACCTTTCAAAAACTCAACGGCAATAGAACCGGAAAAATCTTTGAAAATGGATTCGGCATTCGACATCGTCAGCTGGAAAATAACAGTTTTGATTTTTGATTCTTGGCTTTTTTGTAAGCGCTGAATAAGGTGCTTTTTGTTGCTGTTATTTTGCCGCTAAAAGCCTGGGCGCGCGCTAGTTTGCCACCCAAACAGTCACGTGATCTCTTAGCTCAAGTCCCCTATTGCTAGCTAACCCAGATGGTATCTACCGTTGCTGTGACAGTTCGCTTGCTTGTTAGCTTGTTTTTTGTTTGTTGGTCTTTTTTTTCATGGTTCTCGTTGTACGAACGCACAATACCAGATAAACTTGTTAGTGGCAATAAGCGACATGTACTAAGTAATCAAGAGACTTTTTGAGTTGCAAACTCGAGCCGTGAAAATAAACACTGAAATGGATGCGTTGGTAACGCCAGAGAGCGACGAAAAAAAATAATTTAATGTAAATAAGCTCTTTTCGACATATGAACTTTATGGCTTTTTCTTAAGTGCTGAATAGGTAGTTTTTGTTGTCGTTGGTGTTTTTTCGCCAAAAGCACGCAAGTTTACCGCCCCAATAGGGCCGACTTGTGAGCCCGTGTTCCATGGCACCTGATCGCGGGCTCACACGAACGAGTTGGAAATCGAGCCTACCACCCAAAACGTCGAGTGATTTCTTAGTCCAAGTCGCCTATAATTTTAGATAAAGGTCAAAGACTCTCACCAAAGATACACTTCCATACAGGTTCTCACCATACTGGCCGTTAGGGCTAGAGTGCACCAAATTTAAGGTAGTCATGGCAACGTTATTGTCCACGTCATCGTTTATGAGTTGTAGCGCCCAGGTTTCTGCGGCGCTTGCCAGTGTGGAGTCCCATGTCATGCTGTAGCTTGGGATCAAGCCCTGGTGAAGTCCTCGCTTGGTGTTATGTCTGCCAAGACACGAGCTGACATCGACTGCAGTATCAATCATGTGTTAATGTTGGGAATAGATGGCTTGTGGCAACATTGGACCTGGTTTTTTCATTCGGGCCCTTTGTGGTGCTTTTTTGGTAGTAATTATTCGTATGTTTTGATTATGTGTAAACCTGCATATGGAGGATCCTTTGTGACTATAGCCGCAGCGGGCCGGATTACAGAGGGGGGAGGGGGTGGGCATGATACAGAGTCATTGAAAAAAGCTAGAAGCCACTCCCATGATGGTTATCACTTTATAATCTTACAAAAAATTGATTTAAAAGGATTTGGAAACTTGGAAAGCTGTAGCATTGTTCTTTTTGTGCCAGTTAACATCCATCACAAAGTCTCTCATACGTCAATCATGAACCACTGCCGGTTATGACACATAGATATTCTAGATTTCAACCAATTATTTGAAATAAATGTATGTCAAAACTCAATAAAATTGTTATAAAAAGTCGTCTCGAGTATCTGTTTTCAAATCTCATATGCATACCAGTGCAAGAGGTATTTTGCCCGTTGATCATAGATCCAGAGACTTAGCTAGGGACGGAGAAATTAAACACCAAGCGACAGCTAACAGTCTGTCTATCAACCGTAGGTCATGTATCTCTAAAGACTCTACGTATTTCTAATTATCCCATAACGTCTATTTGTGATGCGAATCCCCAGCTGTTGGTAGGGATGCATTACACACTAATCCGCACAAGGGAGGGGGGGGGGGAGAATTCTGCTGAAGATGTGGCTCGACGTGTATAAACCCATCTCTACTAACCAGGCCTGTAGCCAGGGGGGGGTTCGGGGGGTTCGGACGAACCCCCCCACCAGGCTTGAAAGTCCGCTCAGAACAAACAAAGCTATAAAACGTTTGGCTGGAGATATACCGTGCACATCAATATGTCTTTAAAATGACTATAAAAATCTTTTTATAATAATTATCTTTATAATTATGGCTATATCTAAAGATCCCTATTAATAACATTTTAAAAACAAGATTGATTACCTAATTTAATAAGGTGAGGAGAGGGGTATACCGGAAATTTGGTCCACTGAAATGGAAAAACGAACCACCCCGCTCAAAATCCTGGCTACGGGCCAGCTAACCCTGTGGTCTCTATAATTAAATGTTTCCATGGTAACGCACCTGTTTCCGCTGACGGTGGTGGAGGGGCTGGAGCTGTAATTAACATAGGATATTAGTGTGAAAATATAGCCTCATACTTGAGGGTCGTGTATATGCGCTTGTTTTTTCTTTGGCGGTGGACATCATCACGCCGTAGGCCGAGCTCTGAGAGCGACCCAAAAACGCTGTTAAGCTTCAAGTATGTCTCAGAATATAACATCAGCCAGATTTTGTGTGGAAACGAGGTTATATATTGGCTTAGTTTAGCAAGTTGCATGCAGTTTGCAATCAATGCATTCTTCGGCCACCCAATGGTCTTTTACAAGACGCATGACTTGGCATTCGAGCACCAGCAAAATACGATAAGCAATTGAAACATTTTGTCTTTTACTGAGAGCCTCGTCGTAATGAAGAAATTGGAGCATGCAATCACCTGACAATATACGCCAGCATGCGATTCAGCCTATTATTTGAAGTCTGGGAACTAAAAGCCTCTAGCTTTCAGTGTAGCGTTTTAGTGTTCATTTGGTATACTGAGGGAGAGGGGGAGGGGGAGGGGGAGGGGGAGGGGGAGGGGGAGGGGGAGGGGGAGGGGGAGGGGGAGGGGGAGGGGGAGGGGGAGGGGGAGGGGGAGGGGGAGGGGGAGGGGGAGGGGGAGGGGGAGGGGGAGGGGGAGGGGGAGGGGGAGGGGGAGGGGGAGGGGGAGGGGGAGGGGGAGGGGGAGGGGGAGGGGGAGGGGGAGGGGGAGGGGGAGGGGGGGGAGGGAAAAGATTTTTGAGCATATGTCTTCCAGAATAAATAATATATTGGCTGAGGTAGAGCTATAATACACAGGTCGAGTGGAGAGTGGGCCGCATGGAAAGGTTCAGATACTGAACTACATCCACATAACAACCTGTGAAGGCTGGCTTGGAAAGAACTGGTCTTATAGACAGGAATTTTTTTACTGTATGCTTCTGTTTTTCAGCCTCGTACCCAGGATTGGCGACGCGCAGTCATAGGTACATATGGAAAAAGCATATGATTTGAAGATTCCGTAAATGACCCTTTTTTGGCCCCAAAGAAGGGTGGGTGCGCGCTGACCCAGCGCACAGATCCCCCCCCCCCCCCCCCCCCCCTATGTGTTTACCTGTACAAAGGCCGCACGCGGCTCCACATTTTGTCTCCATAAAGGCCTGGTAAGTAGCATTAGTGCACAGGCCCTGTTGTTCCCACTGAACACACCCATATATATCAGGCTGTGCGCATTCTAGTAAAAAAAGAATAAGAGATAGTACAGAGATTAACATATCAAAAGAAAATATGATTAATAGGAAAGTTGCTCAACCTGTTTATGTAAGGCAAGAATCTAAAAAGAATCAACTATGATTCCGACAGGAAACCGACGACATTAAAAAAAGTTAAAAATCTCGTCGCAACACTATAACCACCAACGAAGAATTTAGGTAACATTTCGTTTATTAAACGTTGTTATTCCAATGTTTTATCCTTTTTTTTTTTACAGTTTCCAGACATAAAAAAATATAAGCGCTGTGATTTCACCATGTTAAAATTTTCGTATTCGCAATTTCCTAAGCGCTGTTTCGATGTAAAATTCGAGGGTTGTTTCAACTTGACTGCCACGCTGCCACTCAATCTTGCCCGCTTTGGTATCTTCAATTAACTTTAGCTTTTAATTTTAAAACAACTAAATAAAGATACCTTCTAATCTTCTGAACAGGTCCAGTTTGCTCTTCAACAAACTTCTCCTTCCATCAAGTCCTGAGAAAAGAAATCGCAAAGTTTGAAATGCCAAAAACATCGGAAACAGTAGCCTGCTTGCAGGCGGTACTCGTTTTTTTTATCGCGGAAAACCGTGGTTCCTGGTGGCGAGCGCAAAAACGGACGCATAGGGCAGGTTTTTGCGCTTGCCCCAGGAACTACGCGGCTTAAAGATGGCACCCGATCACCGAACGTAGAGGGTTTTAACACCGAGCAGGCACCAAGCAGGCTACGTAGACACCCTAAAAAAATTAACGGGCGTTGCCTTATTTGAACTAAGATGAATTCTTAAAGTATAAAACAGATATCCGAGGTTTTACATTTACTGTAAATCTCTAAACAATCAAGTACATAAATATCTCATTTTATCAATATTCTAACGATCAGAACGAATTTCATTTGACCTTAGCTACAGCACTTAAGGGTTTTTTTTCTTAATCATCAAGAAAACTTGACGTATGAGCCAACTGTTACTTAAAAGAAAGAAAAAAAAACTAGGCTTAAGTATTTTCTGTTATTTTACAACCCTCTGATAAATCCTTTGCTTTAAAAACGAGAAAGAATACCTCTCTTGTCTTCCATTACCGGACCCACGCGAGACACAGAAATCTCTGGCTTCTTGGGTCCCGGTGGATGCGAGAAAACGACCGCGATATAGATCGCGAAAGCTGCGACTACTTTCATCATCTTCAAGGACTTCTTGTTCAGCTTTGGTACATGAGTTCTGAAGAGGGCATAATATAAAATATTATTTTATATAGTGTTTTAAAATTAATTAATTAGTTTTTGTATTGATTTCGGAAATATACGAAAGCCAATATCAAACCTTCAAAAAAAATGATTCACGAAATAAAACACTTCAACAAAGAAAAATGTATTTTGATAAACTTTCTTATTGGCGCGGCCTCTTTTTAGGGTATTCTTTGTAGTGGCATATTTATAGTATTTGATTTGTAGTATTTTGAAATGTTTTTAAATTGATTTTCAATTTTTAGGAATATATGAAATAAAATAATGCCAATATCAATCTTTAAAAGAAACTTATTCATTAAGTAAAACACTCGAAAAATTAAAATCCTACAGGCGTTATTTAAGAGATCAATTGAAAAAGTCCTTTACTGCGGCTTGTCTTTTATGTTCTGTTAAATCGATATTATAACTATTAATACAAAAGGGTTCACGGAAATAATATTGTAATAGTCTATCCATTTACTATACAATTAGAATTGCCTTCAAGCAATAATAATTATTGAAACCTCTGCAGGGAAAATACAAACAGTTCATGTTAACAGGGAGATCATGTTATCTTAGTTCGAGGTATTGAGAATCCACTAAGTAATACCAAAAGTAAACACACACTCATGATGGCTTGTTTAAGACACGCATGACGTAGTCTCACACCAACTAACTGATACTTCACACCCTATCCTCTTCTGATAGACTACAATTATTTCAATAACGTGGACAATCAATTAAAACGATATTATAGCTGGTATCGAAACTAGCCCGAAAAGCCAATATCACTGTAATTATTTTGAAATATGCCATACGAGAGCTCTTTAACATAAAGATCCGGTTCATGTATCTTTATATCAATATCTTTTTTTTTATAAAAACGTCCAATTTTCAGACTTCGTCTAGACTATCTCGCCGCGCGCCTTCATACCACCTTTTGATTATGAGGTTACGAATATGGTGTGTATATTTTTCCATGGTTTTCCGTGGGTTGCACAATGTTCTACAACGCTTGATGAATCAGAGGGCATACGGCGGGAGTCGTTATTTATTTACATCCCCAAATACATATGCATACTAAAAATAAAGAAGATGTAGGGTTGGAAGGAATAGTTTTCAATTTTCTCTTTTTTAATATGCGATTTCAGACGAGAAAAAATACCGATTTCGTTATGTTGAAGAACACAAATTTTCCATATTTGACGCCGTTTTATTTACTCTCAAACACCACGATATATTGGATTTAGTATCACTGATTGACTGGTGGACGTTGTCAGGGGCGTGCCCCCCCCCCCCCAAAAAAAAAAAAAAAAAACGCACGGCGGGGGTACCTATCTGACCTCAAAACTTATTGGGACAACTTTTATCACCCAATACGCACCGAAACTCAATATTCTCTCAATTGAACGACGCAAATTTTTTGGTCCCTTGTGATATAACACCCATTTGGTACCAAAAATGACAACAGGTTTCTGCTGAGATTGACAGATTCATGCCTTACAACCACTAATGTGATTAACTCAAATTTTCAGTTTTATTGCTTTGTTTGAGAACCGTCATGTGCTACGGTCCCATGAGTTGTATTAAATTTGTATCAAAGTGCAAAAAATCTCACAATCTTTATGCCATTTTCTGTTTGTAAAACATTACATTTGCCGTCATTACAAATTACGGTTTTAAATAGTAAAAAAAAAATTTCCTAGAGGCTAATAGCCTCCAACAGAACTTACACTCATATAATATTAACACTGAATTGATAGATTCGAACCTGGTGCTCTTGATGTATCTTCAATTTACATTTAAATATAGTCATCAATAGCCGTAGGGCAGGTGGAAAATAAACAAAACCTTCTAGCAGAACTTTGTATGCCATTCCCAATACCCCGAAATATAAAACGTTTACCTTGAAAATTAGGCGTGTTTTTCAAAATTTCATGAACATTGTAAATGATGTAACTTAATTTCTGAGACTTAGAAGGGGTAACTGCGATTTTAAGTATCCTGCGAACTAGCGCACAAAAATTCAAGGCGACAAACTGTATTACGCCCTACGTCAATCTAAAGCCTTGACCATTGATTATTGCACAGCACTTGGCTTTTAAAAAGCGTTGACCAAAAAAAAAAACGAGAGGGCGGTTAAATATTTGGTAATCGTCGGCGTTTAAGTTCACAGAATACTAAAAATTACCTCGAAATAAAAATTGCTTATTAGAAGAGTAAAAAAACCTTTATTTTATGGCGATCAGTATCCACGCATATCTCCAACAAGTACTTTGGGGTTGTATTAGTTCAACCATTTGTCTATTTACATATTCTCTATATACACATTTGCAAGAATGCATCACGAAAATTGATAATACGAAACAATAGAAAATTTGACTCTACTTTAGAGAGTATAAGATTAAGGTTTTTCAGCCCTTATTAAATCTATAACTATTTACAACTCTTGCTTTGTTATATTTGTTATTGTTATATACTCATTGCTTTGTTATCATCATTCGACCGTATTGTCACTGCAATAGTTATATCCACTCTCATAACGCGGCACTCCTCTGATGATACCCTTACGTCACACTTCAAAACCGAAAGTCCAGGGGGTCGTCTATAGTTGACGAGGGAGGGGGAGGTAGGGAGGGTGTGTCTTCAAGGTCGAAGCATTTGAGTGTTTGATAGTGACTCGGCCCGGAAGCCTCGCGAGGGCGCCTGCGTAGCTTCTCGTGACGTAACCTGGGAATCAAATACAGAAAACAGACACTTGGTCACATACTGTATTTTACCCTTACGAAAAATATTTTTTAAACGATACACTAGTGGACACAGGGTCTCTTTAAAATGTTTTGGACCCTTCCAATATTTAGGTTCTATTGTAACTTGTATTTTTTATATTTTTCTCTTAATAAGCAAGGATGATGGCGCAGGTAAAGTTGGGGGAAGTGAATAGGGTATCCCCAAATCCGCATTATACATTATAGACGTCTCGTCATTGAGAACGATCGCGAAACATCAAGTAGACCAGCCTAGTCCCAGGCGTTCTAACCGGGTTTCCTGTGCTCGGAGATGAACCGTGAGGTAGCCTGGGGGCTGGGACGAGCTCACGAGATGATTTCCTGTAACGTCACAACTCTTAGCATCCACAGGAAACCCGACCACAGGAAACCCCACCACACGAAAACCGATAAGAACAGCCTAGGCTGGTAATGGACAGATCCATAGATTCCTTCACAGTACGAGAATCCGTAAATCCGCACAATTTTGTGTGGAACCCCGATAACTCTAGCTCGAATAACTAGAAGTTCAGAGGCGGATCTTGCTTTTCGCTGAAAGTGGGGGAGGTTGTCTCAGTGACAAAGGGGGGGAGGGAGGAGGTAATTTTGATTTGTTACAAATGGCTTCCTTGCACCCCAAAGGGGGGGGGGGGGGGTTTAACTCCGTAAACCCTCCGCCTAGATCCGCTACTGAAGTCTTCCTAACTCGGTAAGGTTTTCGATGGGTTAAGTCAATATGTGCCACCGTACAAATGAGAAAATCACCTCTTTCCCATTCCTGTTGTTACAGTTTTCTTCTTCAGTTCATCAGCGATTTCAGCGTCGTCCACACTAAATCAGAGATAACAAATAGATCAAGTGAGGAATGCAATACCATACACAACATCAAAGCAGCGCTAGATGAATGGAGAGGAGAAAAAAGACAGACCATGGTAGATCTCCGAATGAGAAATTGTTCCACTTGAGAAGAGTTGCCCCTCGTATCCAAAAAAAAAAACATCTTTGTAACTATACAAAGCACTGGGTCGACGATCTTGGAGGGCTATTTATTATAAGAACACACCACGAATAAAAAAAAACGTCTAAGAAGTTTCGCTCACGCATCGATCAAGCTCGTCAGAGTACAAACAAACTCGTGCTTTGTATTTATCAGCATCTATGTAAATCGGTAGAGTTTCCTTATATATTCATAAACCTAATAAACCTGTAAAGTAACAGGAATATCACAATTCCACACGCAATCTTATTGATATACTTACATTAAGAGATTTTTCTGCGGTTTGTAAACAGGTCTTTCTGGTATAGTGGTGGATTCCTATAAAAAGAAAATGTGCATCAATTGTTCAGTATCAATGCGAAAATAAACGCATGACATGATCAAATGCACTTCCCATATGACTTTCTTAGTCAGTAAAGATACGGACTACCCCACAGTCCCCAATGAGTTTGTGTTAGTAAGTAAGAACTGTCACTGAACAGGTACCATGGACCATCGTCCACAGCGGTTCTTTTGCATCACCAAATACAGGTGTTAATGAATTGCGATTAGAGACGAGACCACTGTAGATGAGAGCCAGGTTTTTAAACCTCAGAAAACAACAATAACAGCAAGCTAGCCTGGCCCAGGATTGAACCCCGGTCCTCTAGCTCGAGAAGTGAAGCTTGACAGCTGGTAGTGACACTTGACCATGTCTTCCTCTGAGAAGTAGCCAGACCTCACCTGATCTTCCTTGTCGGTGTTACCGGTGCCTTGCTGACCGTCCTGTCGGGTGGGTGGCCTCGTGGCCATCTTAGCAGGCATCTCCGGGAGAGTCTGGGGGTCCACAAGTACATCATACGGCGCCATTGGGTGTTGGTATGTGGCTGGTTCAGTTATATCCCACATCTTGGGCTGACCAAACGTCCCTAGAGGAGCAAAGCATCATCATCATCGTTGTCATCGTCGTCGTCATTTATGTTATCATCACACTATAATTACCATCAAGAGACCATGATATAATAAAACGAATCCCCGTGGCGCATGATGTCGTCCATGAAAGCTATTCAGTTATCTAAATGTTATATAAATAATTGAACGGGAAGACGTCGGGGAGACGGTGAATTTGGAGTTCATTCAAGATGCATTGGCAGACTCCTACAAAGTTATTTTTCTCTGCAATTCGGTGAGATAGAATACCTAGGCATTCTCAGAGTCTATGTTATGTATTTAAATACAAGAAGGCCTTTATTTTTCTTTGATTTATAAAATTTTTAGATTAATGAACTTCAATTTTTCACGCAAATGTTCAGAAATCATGTCACTCAAAAAAACCCTTGTCACTGGAATAAGATTTACTTTATTATATAGACTATAGATTATATATATAATCTTTTATTTGTAATATCGGTGTGAATATAATGGTAATATTAAGTTCTGGATGTTTTTCATTAAAAGGGAATTGGAAGAGGATTGTGCTTTGTAAACACAGATTTATGATTGATTGTTGTGTTATAATTTGCGAATCAGCAGTGAAAACTTTTAATGGGAAGGTTGATCCCAGAGCCTTAAAATCACGCACTTTATGCATTTCAATGTCCCAGAAACGGTTAAGTGGCTCCAGCGTACTCTATGGAAGATCATTTTTACAGCGTTCGTAAAAAAGGAAGGCATTTTCGGTCAAAAAGATTTCCAAAACATCCTTTGCCGGATCGCATTGCTCAAGATGTGATCGCGCGTAAGACTCATGTTGCTAGGAAACGTGAGCGCTAACCAATCAGAGACGTATCTAAAAATAACTGCTTGTTCTAAAAATAGTTTTTACGGAAGTCATCATTGGAACATACCCTAATACGGGGGATTCGTTCTCTTACATCATAGTCTCTTGTTACCGTTTAACATCTTCATAACCATCATCATGATCATGTCATTATCATCATCACAACAACCATCACCATCATGATTACAATCATCATTATCACCAAACACCACCGGAGCGAACAAGATTGGATACTTCATAAGGATACATCGGGGATTATCTTAGGAAAAGAACAAACAAACAAAAACAAAACAAACAAACAGCGGACATGAGATTGGCACCGTTAAAAACACAAAAAATGGCTTACCAATAAAATGACCTTGCCATGTCCAAGCCCTCACGGTACAATCTATCGATGACGTCAAAATAACGTCATAGGCCTCGATGAGCTCGATCCTGTTGAAGTTCGTATTAGCCATAGTTGGTAGAAGTTGGTCGTGCGTAGGGATGAACATAAAAACTTCTTACGAGGTTTTAAGGTTGGTGTTAGTCGTGCGTTGGCGCGCTAGGCGTGAGAGGGATAAACAATAACTTCTTAGCCGGTGTTGAAGTAGGTATTAGTCGCGCTTTAGCACGCTAGGCGTGAAAGGGATAAACAATAACTTCTTAGCCGGTGTTGAAGTAGGTATTAGTCGCGCTTTAGCACGCTAGGCGTGAGAGGAATGAAGAACGTCTTACCCGGTAATACTTTGTATATGACATCTCCACGCATGTACCCCTGAAACATTCATTAAAATACTGTGAATGACGGTAAAAGGACTCTAAAAATTGTTTGAGTTTATTGAGCCTTGTAAGGAAGGGGGAGGATGGAGAAGAAATCCTTTATTTAAGGCAGTGCGCTTATTCAAATAAGTTCTGCTTATTAAAATTAGTCAGTCGTTATGGCACTTAAAGCGCATTCCTCCATTGTTGTGAATAAGGGGCGCAAAATTGGAAATGGTGATTAAACGAGAATTAACGTTACGTTGTAAGCTGTTACCCTCGGTTCCAGAGGCTGAACGTCCGCCCCTGTTAGTCTAAAAAGTAGAAGGCGCCATCAGCTCTTCTCTCTTTTCTTTCTTTAACACACCCTTCCATTCGCTCGAAGAAAAAAACCTTAAACACGAGGTTCCGTTATAAAAGGGAAAGCTCCTCCCAGCCCCGGGCTCGAATTTGCAATTATAATCAGTTACACTGCAACGCTAGCAGTCATTATAAGCCTCCTGTAAAATTGATTAACTCTGAGCCTCAGTCGGCAGGAATAAAACTTTTTTGCACAGGTAACAAGGCAGTTGTGTTAAGGGATCGATAAATCAGCGATTTTCTGTCAACTCACGTTTCCGGTGCAAAATTTTAAATTTTGCGCTATCCATAATCTATTAGATAACGCACCTGCATAAATTATTCTCGCGCTGTGACGAAAATGCTTGTATTTTAAAGCGCACAGCTTGGTATAGGATTATTTTACGATAGACTGAAACATTTTTAGATCGACAACCCAACAGGAATGATATTTATTTTGGTTTAGAATATGAAATTTGAATTTAGCGCTCAGAGCAATGGTCCTGACATGTTGACTCATTGACGGCTGATTGATAACTAATTGTTCTTGAGCCCGGGGGTGGGAGGAGCTTTCCCTTTTATAGCGGAGCCTCGTGTTTAAAGCCTCTGGTTTCCAGGGTACATAGCTGTTTGCCCTAGCTATAATCACGATAAAAATGACGCGAATACGTACGGTCTGGTGGATGGTTAACCTTTCCTTCCAAACAGTAGTCTTCCACGTCCCAAACGTACAGGAAACCTGCAAATGAAAGAAGAGTTATCAGCAAAGTTCCAGGCGTTGCTGCCAGGATTTCTAATATGGGCTTCTTGTGGTTGGAAAGGGCCACGTCACAGGAAACCAACTCTCCGTATCCGTTACGTAGCTTCGATCTCCCCAAGCCACTCATGCACGGCAACCACAGGACCGCCGGGGAGTTATTGATTTCGGTGATGCCTCTACTATGATGGGCGAAAAAGATTGTTAAGGAAGAGCAGGAGAGGGGGGGGGGATGTTGCGTGTGTGCGGGGGAGGGGTGTTGCGGGGGAGAGGGAGGGGGGTGTTGCGTGTGTGCGGGGGAGGGGGAGAGGGGTGTTGCGTGTGTGTGGGGGGAGGGAATGAGGGCTGTTGCGTGTGTGAGGGGGGGGGGAAGGGTTTGTTGCGTGTGTGCGGGGGAGGGGGAGAGGGCTGTTGCGTGTGTGCGGGGGAGGAAGGTGTTGCGTGTGTGGAGGAGGGCGAGAGGGGTGTTGCATGTGTGTGGGGGAGTGGGAGGGGAGTGTTGCGTTTGTGCGGGGGGAAAGGGGGTGCTGCGTGTGTGCGGGGGAGGGGAGTATTATTTTACCCACATCTTCACATACGTGTAGTCGGAATCAGCAGCCTCAGCACGTAGTTTTATAGGAAAAAGTTACTTCAAAGTACAAACATCAATTTGAGAACAAACGCCAATTAACATCGTGACGTAACAAGTCGCTTTTTACCTGCGGAGTCGGTTGTCACGAGTCGCTTGTTGTCACTATCGGTCGCCATGCATGACACGCTGTACTGCGACTAAACGGGATAAAAAAACATAATTCAGACGACAATTTTTAACAGATAAATTCCAAGTGGGAAGTTCGATTTGACGCTTTTCATGGCATTTCTTTTCTCTCAAAGGGAAGGGGAAGCTTTGTCAAACGGGACAGTGTTCAACTGTTTCATACTGGGGCTTGAATAACGACCGGGCACAGAAAACCTGCATTTAACAATGAAAAAATGTTGAGAGGCACACGTCTTAGTATTAACAGGGTGAAAAATTCTAAGATTAAAAGCGGGTATTAATGTGTTTGGTATTAGCGAGTTTGACTTACCGCTCTAAAGGCTGCATACAATTGGCCTCCATTGTAAACGTTCCAAAAGTGCACATAACCTGTGAATAGCCCAACGTGGAGTCAGAACAGGTGCATCCAGCAATTCTCTATACCTCCTCCATTGATTTTGTTATCAATTATATCAAGTATCTCTCCTTTTATCATAATACCCAAATAGTCGACTTCTTTAACCATAGTAATTAATATAGTCCACCAAAAACTGGTAGTCGACTCTACAAAAATCCAGTCCTTATTAACATTTCTTCTTCTCCTTACCCTGAGGTCCGCTTGCCACTAGTGTTGCGGACTCTTTGTTTGAGGCTCTCTTGGGCAGAAAGACCAGTTTGTCGATAGCGTTACCTCCATCCACTGTAACACAATAACACGCTAAGTAAATAGCCGTTACTTTAAGGATTGCACGATAGTTATGTGTATATTTACTTATCTAAAGAATGCGGAAACAATAATAACTATTGGTGTTTAACTTTTTATTACTATTAACACCGCTCTATCGGTTGTAAGTGCTTGCTATTCAATGTATCATAATTTTTCAGGTTTTATTTATTATAAGTGTTATCCTTGTTTAATGTAGATATTGCTTTGGTGTCAACTCAAAATACAGGTTAGCATTTGGTTTATAGTTTTAACTGGACTTTGAAAGAGAAACTTGGGTGATAGAAGACATGTGATGTCATGATGATGGAATGCGATTATGATGTTTTGGTTTAAGTTTACTAATTATGATTATTAAGTTGTAAAGTTGTTTTGATGATGATGATAGTAATAAATGTTAATTATAGTGGTGATGATAAATGTTGATGATGATGCAGGGTAGTTGACAGTAGGTAGTAATGAATGTGATAGTATATCTGAAGTTGTTTTGATGATGAAGATTGTGTAAGCAGGTACAACTCATGCGTACTAACGTTTCAGTTTGTCTTCGCGTGGGTTCCTATCCTTTGGAGGTCCTTTAGATGTAACAATTGCACACTGTCATTTATCATAATTTATTCATAAATAGCAAAGAAAGCATACATTCTTAGTAACGGTATCAAACCGGTTTAAAAGGCACCAGTTATGATCACAAAAACAATGATTTTGGGCTCCCAGTTTATTTAACGTGGTATTTTGCAGGTGACTTATGCATGTAAATGCTGTGTTATATAAGATTACAAACTAAAGTTGCGTCAAATTTTCGTATTATTATGCAAATGACGTCAAACGTTAAAGGGGCAGTGTCATGGTAAGAGCTTTGCAATAGCTCTCTGGCACAGACACAATGAATTTCAGTGAAATTCTAATACTGACTTATGAGCTTTTGGTACATGTGGGAGACTTAGATTCAAAGAAAATGACCACAAACTGTCGATAAACAAAGTTTTCAATAAAATATTGCATATTATGTCAACAAGGTATTGACAGCTTTAAAAAAAGTTCAACTGTTTGTAGCTAAATAAAAAGCTAAGCCTACAATAAACACTGACTCGAGACATGCGCAGTACCATGATGCTGCCCCTTTAAAAATATGACGTTTCGAACTTGTGTTGAACTAACGTGGTATTTAGCAGATGACGTCATACGTTAAGCAGATAATGTTTTGTTAAATAAGAAATCAAAGTAGTTTGTGTTAAACTAAAAGTGAGTGTACTTTGTGAAGAAGATGATGACATAAGCACAGAACGTAATACATTGCTCTGAGGTAAAGTATGACGTCACCGAACTAAAGGTAGCGAATAACGCTTTAGAAATTTTCGGTTTAACATTATACGCTTATGTGACATATGAAGACCTTTTCCTGATGTGAAATGCCTCTTTGGTGCTAAACAGATGTAGCCATGTGGTAACGTGACGACGGAACCATGCCAACAGGTCTTTTAGTAGGCGAAGGAGGATAATCTTGTAATGCGAACTTACGTGCGGCAAGCATATCTCCGTCTTTGCCCTTGTGACGAAGGGGTGAGTGGATGTGACAGAAGATGTGGCCAGATACTCTGTTCCAGATGATGATCTACGAGATATTTGATTAAAATAATTGGTAATAGTAACAGGTAGGCTACGAACGAAAAGGAAGCAAATAGTACCATAACTCATGGAAAGGTTCGTATGCACCTAAACATTTTCGATAAAATAAATCATTATAACGGAAACGATAACAAGTTTAAATGTAAAACTCAACAGATGAATCATCGATGTTTCATGCATTAGACGCGGTTCCGGACTTTGAAAGTCATTATTTAGGAGAGAAAACGGTGCTGTCGCCACACCGGGTAACACAGACCAAAGGAGCCTCTCTTCGATGGGGACAGGTACCGGACATACCCAGAGAAGAGGAACTCTTCTTGCTCAGATGGAACTAATCTTGCTCTGGCGCGCCTTTTATGAGGCTCGGCAGGGCTCGCGTGGCGAAAAGCTCTGAAACCCAGTGTAATCTTACCCTTTTTTTAATGGACAGCCTTTCTATAACCCCTGAGTGCGATTTGGCAAATATTGCTAAAACTCTGAACAGATTGCAACATGAAAAAATGAAATGGACAATAGGAAATCTGAAATCTTTCGATGAGGCTAGTTCTAGATAAGACTAGAGACTGTATGACTGAGTGTATTGAGTGAAATTGCTAGGATGTTCGGCGTTCTTTTAGGTGTTTAATGCAGATGTTTTTAGAACATTATGACCATAACGGGCCTCTTACCTCTCCGTCATAGCTAGAAGTTGCAAGCAGATTAGGCGGACACACAGCAACCGACAGAATGTCTTCCTTGTGTCCATTCAACTGTAATAAAGTATTTACGCTAAATGACCATCCAACTTGGCCCTTTGAGCCGGGAGTAAAATCGTCAACTTATTAAATCAATAAGCATTCAAACAGAACTTGGTCCTTCGAGCCGGGAGGAAAATAGTCAATCAAACAAGACAAACAAGCTCAATTGTATTAACATTCAAGTACAGCTTGATACCTTCGTGAGAAAAGATCGACAAACAAATAAAAGGATGTTTACTTGGATAGACTTTTTGTAAAGTTTCTATAAAAGAACTTACCAGATCATCAGACCAATCAATATACGGCCGTTGCACATGATGGAAATCATCTGTATCGTCCTATGAGAAGAAAATATTTTATTATTCTTTTCGAACATTGATTTGCATTTACCGCTCAAATAATAAAGTGAAGTTCATATTTCGTTTCTTTTATATTTCTTTTAATTTTATTTCTGTTTATAAAGCGATATTGTGAAATATCGTGAAAATATTGTGAAAGACCTCCAATTCATAACTGAAGTTCAGGGTGCAATTGTCCGTGAGGGAAAGCATCAGTTGTCAGACATTTTGAGAGTTATTAAAAGACGCGCTATTTGAAAGCGACCGAAAAGAACGCTGGGTCTTCACGCATGCGTGTTGCGGTTGTGGTAGATGACGTTACCGAGAACACATTGATCCGTCTGTCCCATCCCACGGAGATGATATATCTAAACAGAACAAGACCACTGGTGAATACAAGGGACCGAAGAGCGTATACAATAACCGGGGCTCGATATATCAAAAGAGAACTGGGGCGAGTACATGGAGACAAGGCTTTTGGGTAAATGGTTCAACCACTATTACGTCTTAACTCTTTTCTAGTTCGTTTCATTATCATTCAGAAATAATTTAAATGGATGGCCTTCTTAAATCCAAAGCAGTTCCCTGTTCGTGACTTACCTATTCTTATGCATGACAATATACGTCAAGTCTGTAACTTCATCGATGTCTTTCTCTAAAGATAGATCGTTAAGTAAAGTTCAACATTCAAGGGTTTAAATGTGAAAACCACAACTCAAAAAAGATTTTCAAAATAAGGGTGCGACTTATACATGGATAAATACGATACCTTTTTCCAGTGTTCGTATGCAGTGCCCATTGTTGTAATTCCAAATCCGTAACCGACCGTCTCGACCTCCTGAGATTAATCTGTAGACGGAATAAAGACATTTGTAAAAAGCAAAAACAAATTTCAAATAAACAGGCATATAAATTACAATCACTTTAACATCACATATATCGACACAATCGTCATCATCATCATAATCACAATCATCACCACCACCAACATCATCATCATCATCATTATATCATAATCAATTTATCATTATCATCGTTATATAATCATTATTATCCGTAACATGATTACCAGCATTACCCTCATTATTACAACAACTTCAGCCACAAGTTAACTACATGTTATTTTCACTATCATCACCATCAACATAACCACCTTCAACATCACCACCATCATCATAACACCACCATTATTATCACCATCAAAATCATCACAAACATCATCACCGCCGAACGCCATGCACGTGATAGCCGTGTCTTAATATAAAGCCTACCTTCTCTCTGTAGAGTCGAACGCCATGCACGTGATAGCCGTGTCCCCATGTAGCTGGTTGAATTCGAATACTGCATGCCCTGTCTCGACGTCCCATACACGACAAACCTTAGGAAATTCAAGATCAAACTAACTCAGAATAACAAACTATCCAAAAGAACATTCAAAACTATTAAAACTGATAATGTTGGTAAAGAAACAAGGAGAAGTTTGACAGGTCAGTTTTAAGCCAACAATTCGTGTGCTTCAAGCTATAGTATCGGAAGGTGTTACTGTGAATTTACAAAAAAATTCATAGCGAAGATTTCGAGATTTATATTTTAATATAAAAATATTGCTTCCATGTAACTTGCATAAAAGAAAAAAAATAATTTGATTTCCACAAGAGTGAATCTAACGGAATGTCGATTCCGAATCCGGCTATTTTTAGTAACCACACCCACCACTGCGCGTGAGCATTTTTACTCACCCTACCCCCGCGCTTTGGCATTTACATCCGAAAAAAACCCTATTTGCACAAAAACCATCGAGAATTTCATTCTAGCACCAAGGATACGGGCAGTTGCGGTTTATTAAGGGGATGTAGTACTTCGAGGATTAAAAGATTTTGAAAACGTTTAAAAAAAAAAAGACTTCATTCAAAATCAAGAGCGGAAAACCTCGTGCTTCAAACACCGCTTCCGCTCTAACTTGCTGCTTCTTAGTGGTTTCTCAACATTCATTATCTTCCTAATGGCCAAACGAAATCTGTAAGTTAGACATTAGATATGATATTGATTTTTGTGAATATTCCGTTGAATTGAGAAGGAATCCAAGAAAAATCTATTTAATAAAACTATCCTTGTAGCGAGGGTATGCATTTTTGTTATGATCAAAGCCAGCGAGCTTGAAGTATCTGAGCTTTTGTAATAGTGAGAAAATAAAGAAGGAGATATTGCTGTACTTCTTTGATGTTGTTATTATTATATGTTATATTATTGTGTTGTTATTATACAAGCTGGAGTCGGGATTTGAATCAAACGCGGTATCACAGCCATTTTATCGCTTGTCGGTTTTTTCTTATTTCTTTACTTGACTTCGACGCTCAGACATACAAAACAGTCAAACTATTCAGGGATTTAGCTTTCTGTGAGTATATTTGCCAATCTTGCTTACTTAAGTTAGACTTGTTTTCTTCTTCCGAGTTATTTTACATGATCTCGTTTCATTCCTGTCGGGTTGGCAAAGCAGCAACACGCAAACCGCGGGGGAGTAGGACAAAATAAAAGGAGCAAATCCTCACGCGCGTGGTGGTTACTAAAAATAGCCAGATTGGGAATCGACATGGCGCGCGGGTAATACCAAAGTGTCCCTCTCTTATCTTATGCTCTCTTGGCGGAATCTGATAAAGCACAGATGTAGAAAATTGTGGAAAATTTACGAAAATCGCGCCAAAATGATTCTTCTATAGGGAACTTAATATAAGCTGTTAAGCCAAAACCTCGGCGCGCCACCCTAAAGATGATTAATGTTGACAACATTCTATGCACGCCAGGATATCGCATGGCGTTACAAACAATCAGAGCGCGCGCTCAACGTGTGTTGTTGCATAAGACCTACCGATCCCTCTGATGCCGTGACCACGTGTTTGAAGCTCTTGTTGTACTTGAGACATGTGACTGCCTCCTTGTGCGTGGTGGTCATGTCACGTGCCGAGGGCCTGGAGACAAACACGACATCTCTAAATTAAGCCAGGCGAAATGAAAACGAATCGATTAATGAACAGTTTAAGGAGCCTCAATCAGCCGTCTTTTTGTCATCCTAGCATAACACCTGGTGTGGAAAAGCACCAATTTTCATCGAATGATTTGGGAAAGCTTTTGCTATATAATTTTGATAAAATTTGGTAAATAAAGTTGAAAACTTAAAAATAAGTTTAAAATAATGTTTTCTATTTTAATGGAAGCAATAAAGGTAAAGCTGACTAGGATAGTAGTCAAATACACACGCAGGAAAAGATATAAAAAACATCAATCTAATTCAGAACGGCGGCCATTTTAAATGCAGTACAACTATAATATAAATTCTATTCTCTACAACAGCAAATATTTATTGCTCATTTTTTTAACAGAAAGAGTTGGCTATGAAGATTTCGGCATTCCAGTGGGAATTACTGTGTGCGGAAACAAATTGGAATGCCCAAATTACTATAAGCTTATAAAAGATCGTAAGAAGAAACCTGGAGTGATGTAATTTTTCGACAGAAGATAATAAAGTTCCCCGCATATATGCATGTCATAACTTTCAGGTTATGTAAAAATAAACACCGCTTACACATTGGAGTGCCACCAGGAGCTCGATTTATAAAAAAACATTTTTAGATTTATCAAGTTTTTATTATTTCCCTAGCCTAATTTTTCTGTCAAAAAACTAGATCTAACCATGCATTTCTTACATTCGAGGGCAAAGCGCTTTCTTTATTTGGACAAGAAGAAATCACGCCGGAAGGGACGCTTGGGTAAGGCTCACAACCACCACAGGGTCTCCAAGAATGTGTAGGATGAGCTATTCCCCAAGGGCTGCTTTCAAGTGTTGCGCAAATCAAAGATATCAATAGAAACATCCGTGTAAAAAAAACCTAATCGAATGAAAGTACTCGAAACGTGACAATTACGACCCCACTAAAAAAAGGAAGAAGGAATTAAAGACTAATAGCGGCAGAATTTCCCCATTTGTTTTTCTTTTTTAATCACCACATCGTGCCCATCTGAAAATAGCTAGCTAATAAATCAAACAAAAATAGTCCTTCTAGAACATTTTGATCAAATCGGCCACGAAACGATCAGGAAGTAATTACTTGCTTGATTGATAAGCGGTGAAACGCAAATTTTGAAGTCTAACCAGACGCGCGCAGGTTGTCTGTGTGTCTTTGACCCAACGTCACCTCATATCAATGCTAGAATATACAGACAAAGCCTGGAGGTAGCTGCAGCCTAAGAGTGTGGCGCAAACGGTAAGTACGAAAAAACTTGAAAAGGAACGCGTTTGAAGCAGCAGGCTTTATCACTGGCTACAAGAAAAAAAAATAATATATATATATAAACAAAAGAAACCAAGTTCCTTCTTTTATTGTGTTTTTTGCATATGGATTTTAGATTGAAGTGCGTTTTCTTTTTAGAAACCAGTAAACAAGTGATTGTTCTCAAAATCTTATTCTTAAAAATCATCTCTAATTGACTCTATTATAACAAGAGAGTCTAGGTGAGGAAGCATGTAAAAAACTTCTAGTAAAAACTACTTGATTAAGTACCAGGCTCCAGCTGCAACCAAGGACTTACCCTAAAATTACTTTTAAGGTGGCGTGCGAGTAATTAAACCGATGGAGCCGGGTTTTCACAAGTTACGTTATAATAGAGCCGGGTTTTCACAAGTTATGCTATGATAGAACCGAGTTTTTACGAGCGACGGTATGATAGAGCCGGGTTTTCACAAGTTACGCTCTAATACAGCTCGCTTCCCTCGTGTGACACTACAGCAGAGCCGTGTTGACAATTCCGTAACCTGCGTGCCCTTGTTATGACTTAGTGAGCGCACCGAGCAATTTGATCGCAAAGGGCACGCGGGATAAAAATCACACCCGCAGGAAAGCGGGCTGCCACGAGATATTAAAAAGCGCATTACATTCGCCACACAACATTTGGCAATCGGCGAACAACGAATTTTGAACGCTAATGCTCATAGATTGGATGCTTAATTGCGCCAGCCTAGGGTGATGACCCATGGCAGTGCTTTATTATGTCGGTTATTTGGAAACCTTGCTTAATGTTTATCCATTCTACAGCCGTCAGTTTCAATATAATGGCCGCTCGGGTCCCTAGATCCTCCAGAAGGATGTGTAACAGAAGGAACGCAACCGGTAGTAGGCGAGTTTTGCTTTTAATGCTACCGCAACGCAAACAGGTTTCTTGTGTAGGCTCGCATAATACAGCATTACGTTGAAGCAAACTTAATCAAGAAGGGAAAACGTTAACTTCCGGTTGCTACTTGTCGTCTAGAAAGTCTCTTACTTTGTCTTGAGCGGAAGAAGTGCCACTTGGTCAGACGTGGCCACCGCAAGCCCTCGTGACGAAGGGTTGTAGTGAATCGCTGCAGTAAAAAAAGGGAAAGCTTGTATGAGGATATTGACGAAAAGTATCGAGGTAGCTCAGCTAGCGGGAGAGTGGAAAAGGGTAAGGAGATAGCTCAGCTAGCGGAGGTGGTAGAGGGTAGCGAGATAGCTCGGCTAGCGAAAGAGTGGAGAGGAGTGACGAGATAGCTCAGCTAGCGGGAGAGTGGAGAAGAGTAACGAGATAGCTCAGCTAGCGGGAGAGTGGAGAAAAGTAACGAGATAGCTCAGCTAGCGGGGAGAGTGGAGAAGAGTAACGAGTTAGCTCAGCTAGCGGGAGAGTGGAAAAGATTAGCGAGATAGGTCAGCTAGCGGGAGAGTGGAGAAGAGTAACGAGATAGCTCTGCTAGAGGGAGAGTGAAGAAGAATGACGAGATAGCTCAGCTAGCGGGAGAGTGAAGAAGAATGACGAGATAGCTGAGCTAGCGGGAGAGTGGAGAAGAGCAGCGAGATAGCTCAGCTAGCGGGAGAGTGAAGAAGAATGACGAGATAGCTCAGCTAGCGGGAGAGTGAAGAAGAATGACGAGATAGCTCAGCTAGCGGGAGAGTGGAGAAGAGTAGCGAGATAGCTCAGCTAGCGGGAGAGTGGAGAAGAGTAGCGAGATAGCTCAGCTAGCGGGAGAGTGGAGAAGAGTAGCGACATAGCTCAGCTAGCTTTCCTTCTCAAGTCAAAGCGCCCGGACTGTAGTAAGCCGCTACATAGAATATGCCACAAAATTGTACATCAACCAAATACTGCGGCTTTTTTTTTTCAATTCCTACTGATTTAGCTGCGGCGTGTAAGGGTAACGTTTAGATAAGCGAGCGGTAAAATGTCATCATCTTGCACGCAGGCATTACTGTTCAAGTAACAACTACCGGCGGCTTTAAGAGGGTCTATAAATACGCATACGTCTTTTTTTGCAAAATATCCCTATCAGGTACCTGAGACGTCGCCACGAATCTTGTGCGCCTTCGGCCTGACGGTCAGCAGACAACTCTGGTCGTGTAAATCCCATACCTGGCAAGTGCACATCCAAATTAAGAGACCATTCATAGTGGCGATTGCATTACAATTTAGAGACCATTCATAGCGGGCCTTATAGACTCTACTGTAACTGCACATTCCAATCTAAGGAGCATTCATAGGATGTTTGCATCACAATTTAGAGACCGTTTATAGTGGCGAGTGCATTTCAATTTAGAGACCTTTTATTTCGGGCTTTTTAGACATAAAGTATTTATTAATTTAAAGATAGAAAGTGTTTTTTTCACAACGTGCAAACAATAAAGATTCCCTTAAAACCCATAACAAAACAAGCTTTCAATGATAAAACATTGTTGCGAATAGTAATGTCAGTTTTAGATACTTCCCACTCTTCAACGGAGTCTACAGAGTATAACACGTTTAGGCAAGGCACTTATTCGGAGGAGACGGTCCATGTGGGAGAGATAATTACGTAACCCAATAGGGACTGTTCATATGGGCTTGGTTACTGAAAAGGGGGTCCCTGAAAAAGTTTGACAGAATAAAAAATAAATACAAATCTTAAGGTAGGATGGACAAAAATTCACAGTGACTAAAGTTGAATCAATGAAATGTGAAAATTATTTTGTAACATATAGTCGGGCCTAGTGTTTTTATTTCGCTATTCCCTCCAGTAGTTATATATGTGAGGATAATTTACTTATCACCTCTACTCTCTGAAGTTGAAACACTGGGAATTGTGAAAATTATGTTACATTCATAATTTGACAGCAAATGACCCCGTGTCTTTAATTCGATATTTCCTCAGAAGAGATAATATGTGATGACAGACCCATTCACGAACCTTAACCGTCTTGTCGGTGGATATACTAAATATTCTGTCGTCTTCTGCCACGATGAACAAATGGAAGATTGGAGCGGTATGGCCTCTAAGGATACCTGTCGGCTTACTAGAGAAAACCAAAAGAGATTTTAATAAGTATTATTATTATTTGGAACCACTCAACTGCTTCCAGTAGGCCTGAATATACCAAATTAAAAACGATTAATTGCTTCGCATTCATCGATCATAATTTTGTCCAGTTCGGGGGGCGCTATTTAGCAAAGACACTAACATGCCATTTTTCACAGGAGCTAATTTCTCATCTCATCCTCTTTCATGATGAAGTTGCGATGTGAACATATTGTGAGAATAAGAGCTAACGGGGGTTGAAAACTAGAAAACACAGGCGATAACCAAACTTATCATCCAGATTTATCATTCAGATAAATACAATATTGATTAAAAATTGTACAGGCTGTACAAGTTCAATCAAACGGTTGACATTGCATAAAAAATTAAGACAATCCTTCGACTCCTGCAGTCCTCAGTGTCAGTATTCGAATACTAAGGATGGTTGTGCAGGAGAATTATAAATCCTCGGTATATCACAAATTTCACGAAAAAAAAAATATTTCTCTTCAATTCATAACCCTTGGATGTAGAGTTAACGTTTTTAAGGGGTTGTTAACAGAGTGTTTTTTTTTTCTTAGTACAAGAGCCCCCCTTAACCACACCCACTGTCTCTGAAAATTACTTCTTAAAAAAAATGGTTAGATCGCTTGGCTTGTGTCGCAAGCTATCGTAGCCAGTAACAGAGAGACGTTCGAGGCCCTGGGACAAGGGCAGGAATACGGAAGGTTCTCGCACAAGTCTCTGGCACCCAGAGGTCCGAAAAGGACTTGAGAACAAGACTTTTACACAAGACTAAGCAATCTGCATCATTTATCGTTACATTTAAAACACTAAATTGCTCTCCTGGAACTTTTATTACCACCATAGACTACTTGTACTTGATGTTTATCGCATATAAACTAGCGATTTGCCATGCGGCGGTCATATCTCTCTTGTATTGCACTCTATTCTTCCCCTAGATTGCGGGCGTCTCAATTAATCAGATAGCGATCGCGAGGCGACGCATTCCGTTTTAATTAAGGTATAATTAAACGGTTGAGAGAATTATATTATCATCATAATCCCATGGGAGTAAAATAGCCTTTTTTTTTTTAGTTAGCTAATAAACTATGCAATACATTGGGTCATACCGGATGCGCTTTAAAAAAAATAGGCCCGTAAACGTACATGCAACTAGCCAAACATTTCATTAACTAAATTCACATACCAGAATCGTTTTTCGTCCCATTTACAGTAGATGGAGATATAAATACAATAAAACGCCTACCTTGGGACATACGGATTCCACATACGAACCAGTCTATCCATACCTAAGATGGGAAAAGAAAAAGAACAGCGTCAAAGCATTGGCCGAATATAAATCAAACTTGACGCACAAACCAACACAAAAGAACGCTAGTAATGCATAACAACCTCTACTTAATACAAAGCAAAAAATAATATTATTAAATGAACAAACAGTCTCAGAACCATAGACAGAATGTGCCAAGTGAAAACAACAACAAAAATAAAACAAGGTACTTTTGAAGGGCTAAATTTGTTCTATATACTTGCAAATAACTCGGCACTTTTTGAAAATGAATCGGTACTTCTCGGCACTTTAAGATAATGAATCGGTACATCTTGGCACTTTTTCAAAATGAATCGGTACTTCTCACTTTTCGATAATGAATCGGTACTTCTCGGCAATGGCTCGGAGCTTCAAGCGAACGACTCAGCAAAAGCACGGTTGGTAGTGCTTGGAAATAACTATTAATAATTGTTGTTACATACCTCCGGTCACAATGAGATTCTTCTCTTTACAAAAGTCGAAAGTCTTTACACCCTTGTACACCCTGAACACGGTCTGGTCACTGTCGAGCCGTCGCCGAGGCTGGTTGTCACGGACTACAGCAGCAACGGCTTTCTTGCGTTCACCTTGGGACGTGGTGTTCTCACGTAATTGGGCTTCGATATGGGTGCTGCCCGTTGTTTGCCCTGAGAAGACATGGTGTTTGCATGGGCAAATCCAGTACTCTTAAATAGGGGTGGTGAATGCAATTTCTTATGGCAATTCAGGATTAGCTGTTAGGTGTATGGCAATTCTTTCACCTGTTTTTGGCGGTCAACCTACTTCTACTGTGAGCCTACAACCAGGGAATTCCCTCCCTGCTACAACCTAGTGACCTACCTATCACAAGGGCTGTTTCCTGGTGATTCGAGCATGAGATGACGGCTCTGAGAGAGTCGTAGTACTTCAGCTGGGCTACCCAGTCATTGTGCACTTTCCATCTAGAAAATACGATGACTTAAAGGTAAAAAAAAGCAGTAAATCACATCAACTTTCAAATTGGTGCATCAAGAAGCATATATTGTAATTCTGTTCATACTTAGAGTAAAGTACATGGGTGGTAACAGATGACTTCGGCAACAATTATACTAAACTGAAGCTACATATGTTGATGGCTCTAGCAGGGGTAGGTGCTTGACCTCTCCCACAGATTAGCGCCAAATGACTTACCTGAGATATGCAAAATAGGCCAGCGAAAAAGGGGAATTTTTGCATGCTTAACAATGTGAATAGGAATAGTACATAAGAGAAGGCAGCAGTGTCAAATAGATAATCAAATAGATAATGACTCAAAAAAAGGTAATAAAAAACCTGAAAGAGGTTGGAAATGCATAAATTACACAAAAAACTATAAAAAGAGATTAAAAAAAACTTAACTACAGTACCACTTGATCTGTGCCTGCACTGTTTGGAAAATATTTGAGAAAAACTGCAATTACCTGATAAACTTGGTATTCTCTGAATTGACAACACTGGGGGAAAAGGATACAAAAAGATCAGACACCCAAAGCATTTGATACTCAAGAATAACCCAATAACCCATAACCCAAGTATAAGCAAAACCTTGGTCTTACCTATCTATATTTACACTGGCAATGCCTTCAACCTTCGGCATTTTCTTCCAGTTCCTAAAAACAACATACTGTATGTAATGTCACATGATGGAAAATAATTTCACACCAATTATTTGACTAAGTATTATTTGGGGCAATCAGTTAAAAGCATGACTACAAAATTTACATACCTCAGTGTTTCTCCCGTTGAATGCATTATAAATATATTAACACATCCCTAAAATGAAGCATTTTAATGTCAGTTTTGTATTTTATGAAGAACGATACCAGCCATAAAAAAGGAGGAAATAATTACCTGACTATCTCCATAAATGATAATACACTCATCTGTACTTGGTGAGCTAAAATTTAAGACGCAAGAAATGAAAAGACCTTTGAACACAATCTATCCTGGGGGAGGTAACCCTCATCTGGTATGGGAACATGTTTTTAGTGGTTAAGATTGGCAGTCTGACATTGTAAGAGGTTGCCCAAGCAAATTATTTGCAAGAGAAAAAAATCAGGTATTTTTAGGGGTGAAAACCATGTGGCATTCTGAGCAAAGACCATTTCACACAGCTTTTTCTGTCACACTTTTCCTGCTGGAGTTGGAGAGTCGTCTAATAGATTTCCCTCAGTGGGGAGAGAAATATATTAAATCTATTCTAGAACTAAATGATCCAAATGCAATTACTGACATAAAAAAAACAGCTTTCATAATACTGTTTACTATAAGAAACCTTACCAATAGTCCACACGAAGAGGTGTGGTTTCTAGGCCGCTAATCTGACAATAAGGCTCAAATGTAGACAGTTCAAAGAACTGGATCTCACGGTCTCTGAAAAATAAAATATATATCCACTTAATCAATCATCACCACAAAAATTCCAAATTAACTGTGTAATTAAATAGTCTTCAGCCTACCCAGTAGAAATGATGAATTTGTTGAAATGTGGCATTAGAACATAATCTGTAATCCATTTTGTTTTCTTGGACGAACTTTCAATCTACACATATGCAATAGAAGAGATATATATATATATATATAATCAATACACCGAAAAAGCTAGCGAACTTAAGTTCCAAAACATGTATAAAAGCAAAAGATTGCTTCTGACTCACATGCTTCATTCTTTTAAACTCTAAATTCTGTGACCAAAATGAAACTAGCCCATCCTGAAAAGAGACATTAAGAATGACAGCATAAGTTATAATGTCACCATGTATAAGGCTACTTGGGAATTTACTTGTCCTTGAGCAAGAAAATTGGGCAAATTCAACATTTCACAGTTGCTTTTAGCACATTTTTGTTTTGCTGTAAATGCAACTCTAAAGGTCATGAGGTCTAATTTCAGACATTTTTACTTACATCCTGCAAGTCGGTCAATTCCATTTTTAGTTTTATTACCGTTGATAATGTGACCCAAACAAAACCTTTTTTTGCAAATAACCATTCTTCTTTAGGTTGAATGTGAACTGTAACCTCAAACATGTGTCATACCTGTCAATTCAAATCCCTTTTACCTGGCTAACAACTAAAAAATTATTGTCCGATGTATGGCAAACTCTTATAACTTGCTCCCTCTGTGAAGAGTTCTCAGTGAGTGCTGGTAGCTGGAATGATGTCTAAAAAAATACAGAACAATAAGAAAGAAACAAACCTGTTGCCTATTTCCAATAGTGAAAGTTTTGAATTTGTAGAGAAAAATAATTTTTTGCTTTAAATACTCTTTCTTCTTGTTAAGAAAAATCAATTTTTTTACTTTTTCTCACCTCTTTTGACCTAAAGTATGATTCCTCCTTCTCTGCATATTCAAGTTGCATAAATGTACAGAACTCATCCTGAATAGGAAATCACAGTTTCGGATGTGAATACTAAAAAACCAACAGCCTGTAACATTCGCCAGGTAAAGAAAACAATTTTTTTCTTTAAACCAGTAAGTTAGCATTTAAAAGCGAGATCATGCTATTCAAACTATTTATCAGTCCAGAGAAATCACAAACACAGTAAAAAAATTAATGTTCAAATTGGAACCTGGTTGGGGAAATACAGTATCCAAGGAAAACAAAGGCCTGAAAACTCAACGCTATATTATATGTATTTTAGTTTGTGCAACTGAAGTCCTAATTAATGACTTGACAAACATTTTATTCACACATTCAAAATGAGAAAGCAGTGAAATAATGTATTCTTACCCAGTTTATTTCTCCATCAGATGAAGAATCAATTTTCATAAACAGGGCTGTCATCTGATCATCATTCTGTAATAATCAGTTGTCATTTTAGAAGATTACACACAGATATCATCAGTTACTATTAAGGATAAATGACATTAATTTTGCTGTATCAAAGATGGTGGTGGTGATGATGATTAAATAATGATTTAAGTGGTGATAATGTAGGTAGTGTTGATGATGATGGAATCAATGATGATGATACTAAGGGTGATAAGAAAGCTGATGTTGGAGGTGATGATGAGGATGAGGAGAAGCATGTTAATGACAATTATTAGTATTGATTTGAATCTGGTATTTGTACCGAGGCGTCAGGGCTTAACTGTGGCTGTGTGGTAATAGACATTAGTGCTTGGGTTAAAGTGTGTACGTTTGGCTATTTTATATGGTGTATTGCATTGGGGGCTGTAAGGGTTGGAGTGGTGGCTATGTATGAGAGGTAGAAATAGGCTAGCAGTGAGATGTTAGGGGAGAACTGTGTGTTTGACCTTCGGAGGAAGGTGATAATTACCTGTTGATACCTTCTTGTGATAACATATCATTCAATCTTGTGGAGTGTTATGGGAGCTTTTAATTAGAAAATTAATTGAAGTGAAATTACAAGGCTGGTGATGGGAATAATATCCGAAAGCATGCAGAGGGTATAAAAGAAATTAATGGATGGCCAATAGGAGATAGATAGTGATAGTTGGCTCCTTTTGGGTATGGATCGGGTATTCGTACCAAGACGAAGGGGCCTAAAAGGGTGTGAGAGTGAAGTGGGTGTGATATACAGTATGGTGATAGATGGGTAATAGAGAAGAATGGCTAATAAGATAGTGTGGAATGGGCTGGTAATGTAATTGTGATGGAAAGGTAGATGGGCGGCTAAGTGTGTGGGTGGTGGAGGGTGATGAAAAGATAGTGGGGAAAGAACAAGTGAGATGTTTTTTTTCTATGATGCTAGTGATAACAGTACTATTGTGGTTGATGACTATAGGTTGAAGATGATGGTGATTAAGATGATAACGGCAATGATGGTCATTATGACAAAGGAACTAAAGCAATGGTGTCTGCTATTTGTTTGTCTGTCTGACATACAAAAAGTAAATGCCCTATTTTCTGGGTTATCAGATTTGCCCAATGATGCGAATGGTCAATTGTTTATAAAATACTCAATAATTCATCAGAAATTTTAAGTGTTTTATTTCAACTGATTAGGTCCCAACTGCTGAACCTATAATACGCACTCCTTGTAAATATATATGAGAATTAGCGTAAGCCCCCCCCCCCCTAGATAAGCAGGTGCCTGCTCTTGGGGCAAATGCAAAATAAGTTTAAATAAAAAAAAGTTAACCTTAAATTTGAATCCAAACAGAGCCTGGATAACATCTTTGAACTCATCTAGATCAAGTGTCCCACTGCCATCTGTATCTGCCTCCTGCATCACAAATAATGCCATTTCATGACACAAATATTGCACACCCTTCTAGTCCGGTCAATCCACGAAAATTTATAGCTGTACCTTAAGGTAATTGCAACACAAATAATTTTATTGTTAAATATAATTAATAGAAGATTGCTGACAAAAGAAACTGTTTATTGTTAGATTTCAAGATGTTCCCCCAAAAGAACTTTGGAGAACTTGGGAAGTTATCAAGGACATGCTAATCTTGTCATATAAGACCGAAATCATTTGTGTATGCAATTACTTTTAGGTTAAACATTAGATTGACTGGACTACTCCCACCTGTGGGTTATCACCAGGGGCAACTGAGATTTCCTAAATGTGGAGGAGAGAGGGAGGAAGGAAATTTTGAGTTTGAAAATCATTCATATACAGAGGGGTCCAAGGGCATGCTCCCTAGAGAAATAATTATGGAAAATAGCATCATTATTATCTCCTATTTCTTCCATATACTGTAATTACCTATTTTGACACCACCAATTCGAAAAGTGTGAACGGGAATGAATAAAATGAACCAAATTTGCAAATTTCTTCTTGTTTCAATGTCTTACCTCAAATGCTTGTCGCATGCGGTTAAGGTGATCCAAGGTAATGCGATCTTCCAACTAAAAAGAGTGATAAAAAGCCTTGATTGGATTTCCATCAGATGGCCTAATGCCTTAAAAAATTCTGACAAGAGTTGTTTAAGGCCATTGTTCACAAAAAGTGCTAGATATAACTTCTGATGTCTGATGGCCAATAATAACAAGCATTACACAGTATAGTGTATTTACTACGTATTATACAATTTGAAAATATAATTGATGCTTCAGGGATTTAAGTTAACCTGGAAAATTTCATGTTGTTATTACAAAATACTGGTAGGTACACGAAAATTAGTAAGCACTAAAAATATGAACCTTTACCCAGCACTTGAATAAACAAACAAAAGTTTTAAAGTATTAATATACTTCATAGTTATAAATATTTGACACAATAAATAATTGATCCTCCTGAAAGATTCTCTTAAAAGAAACAGTTAAACAGTTAAAGAATAAATTGTGTCTCCAATAATGTACATGCTGTTCTGTATAAGTTAACATGACAGATATCAAGTAAACAGTCTTTGTTTATTATTAATTAGCAAGTAAACTATTATGATGAGCTCAAAATGAAATCAAACAATAAGTGATTCCTGAAGAGAGACTGCAGTTTCCTGGTTATTTCGCTTTACACTGAGAGTATAACTTGCAGTAAATTTTAACTTACTTACTTATAGTTTTAGAGAGGGGACAAATTAGTGGACAAATTAGTTACCGTTAGAAGTCAAATTATCTTACTCGAAATTGAGCTAAAAAATCTATAAATAAAGGCCAAACAGAGAAGTTGTTATTCTCACTTAAAATACAAAAAATATCTAGTGCTGATAATATAAAAGAGGAATCACAAGGAGAAAAACAATAAACATTTATATAAATAACGACCTAAGAACCATTCCAATTTACAACAATCAAATTCCAAAGGCTTTAGAAACGATCAAAACAAATATATCTAGCCTAATTTTAAGCCTAGGAAAAAAGCTTTTAAACACTTAATGCCTTTTCGTGGTACTGCGGTTACATTTTGGTTAATCTCTTTGACATAAACGGGTTTTGAAAAAGAATTTGTAAGTTTATAAATGAGCGCGCGCGGTAAGGGAAGTGTGAGAATTGATTAACATGATGACTCGATTAAACGTTGCTATATTTTCCTTCGAATATTGGCTTTAGGCCATGATATGGGGTAGTCTTGAAAAGTGGTAAGATTTATGGACCCCAATTGACTTCCAATAAGCATTTGTGTCAAAAAGGAAATGATATATTGGTGTAAAAACTAACGGGTGATTTTATACTCACTGGATTTAGTACACTGCAAGAGTCATTCAAATTCGAAACTCGGTTTTCTTTTACCTTAATTTGCCTTGAAGCGCCAACAGCCGTGGACGGCCGCTTAGGTTTTTCATGTTGCTCAAACTCTTCAAATCCGCCTATAGTTGCTCTCCTAGCCTGTGTAAATTTGAAGTCATTTTCTGGGATTCCTCCATGGACTTGTCTTCCCCTGAACTGCGATGTGTTGAACGTTCCAGGGACATGGTGTCTGGATGTTATGAAAGTCGGATCGAGTCCTAAAATGTTTTTATCCGGAGCTGTGACAGGTCGAATATCATCCAGAATTGCGGAAATATCATGACTCTGTAAGACTCCGGAGGCTGTGGACGGCCGGATTTTCTTTTGATCTCGAACCGGCGGCATTTTCACTCGTAAGTGAAAGAAATAGTAAGCCTCGATCAAGGCTATGTTTTCTTGCTTTGTTCGGGCCATCTGATTGGCTGAGAGGTTGCCAACGAGCAACAAATCGCGTGCCGATTTTCAAAATCAACTATTTCTTTTCCACCAGTGGTCACAGCATTATTTTTTTTGCTTTGGTTTTTAAATTTAAAAAGTAAGTAAAAAATACAAGGACTTAAATAATTAGACTCGTAATTAGAATCTTTCTGGGCTGACGTCATTACTTGCTGAGAATGTACGCATGTCATTGAAAAACTTTGATTCTCTGAAAAATTTAATTCTTTTTGTAATTGATATAACTACTAGAAATAACCATCCTCCCTCTCAGAGTTAATTATTTTAACATAATCAGACAATATAAATGTGTAATTCTATGTATGCAGACCGATTCCACGATTCGAACGGCCGAAGAGCTGAGATACAGAACGCCCTAAGCTGGTAAATAACATATTTAATATCATTTATGCCTAGAAAAGCTGGACACTCACGTTGTTTTATGCATATAAAACTTGGAAAGTGATAGCTAAAAAGGGATAATGCCTAGTGCACACTAGCGACGAACGACATAACGACATGGGCGTGCGCACTATGTTTAGCCCGACATAACGACATGGACATAATGACATAAAAGAAAAAACATGTTTTTTTCTCTTATGTCGTTATGTCGAAGATAAGAGTGCGCGCGCCCATATCGTTATGTCGCTAGTGTGCACTAGGCATTAGCATTCGTGCGCGAGCAGACAGCTTTGGTTCTTTATGTGCGCGCGCATTTCTTGCGGTCCTCGCGGGTGTCGGGACAGCGAGATAAAAAAGAGTTGTTAGCATCCATCCATCTGAGAGAAGAGAGTTATGGCGAGCAAGCATGATGAAAAGTGCCCGTATAGACGCCGCTTGCAGAAAGCCGTCGTCGTTGAAAACAGAAACTGTAAAAAATAAAACAGCAACGTCGTTTATAAAAACGCCCACAGCGCAAAGCACCGCTCAAATTAGAACACCATCCGGCATCAACCGGCATCTGGCCTCAGCTGGAGGTAGTTTTGTCTCGTGTCGGAAACCGCAAACCTTCTCCCAGTAAAAGGTAATTAATTATTTTTTCCACAGTATTTTATCTTGGTGTTTTTATTTCCTTTCAAATTAAAACACTAGATAAACTTGTTAAGAGCTTTAATTTTTTTATAAATTGATCTGGCGAGCACATCTTTAAAACAAAGATGCTATTTCTTCGCTTTTCCTCTCCGCGACCTTTGCTAAACTAAAAATAGTGATGGTGGTCCTGTAAAGTGATCAAGAATAAAATAAATGAATCATTTTACGACGTTTTGGCACTGCTGCCTTCATTAGGAATAACAAGTAAAATTATTACCGATAAAATGTTTATTCATATATTTATATGAATACTATAGATTACTATATTACAACAGGGAATAAAATTAATATCACAGTTATTACAGTAGAACCTGATATATTTTATACCATTATAAGAACTGACCTGATGAATAGAAAGACAAAATACAAGAATAAAAAATGAAGTTCATTTGATCGTAGACTTTTCCACAGGGGTATTGTTTCCTTTAAGCGAAAATCATAGCAATGAGACAGTCATATTTTTTAGCTTTTTACTTTTTTTTCATTAAGTCACTAGTGATTTAAGGAATCTCAAAATTGTCGACATCTTATATATTCTACTGTATAAGAATTAAGCCGTTTAAATTTTAATCTTCACCATGTTTACTGGCTATTGGAGTTAAACTCATAACGTATCCGCTAATTACTATATATTTTAATCTACCAAATATTTTTTATATAAGGATTATTATTGACTGTTTAACGCCCTTAGAAATAAAGTTGAATATAAATTGGTATTTTGATTAAAAAGGCAACTTTAAACTTTACACCTGTACCAACGCTAGTCTGTGCATTTCATTATCTTTTATTCTGTATTCAACAAACGTTATTGAGCACAAAACATTCTTACTTACAGCTTTCTTTAAAAACCGCTGTGAAAGCCTAGTGGATTAAAAAAAAAAGAAACTTACACTTTTTAAAGTGGCGATACACACCGAGGAATATACAAGGTAAACTAATATCTCTCTCACACGAGGACGTATTTGTGTAGTCCCTACGTGCAATGCGGGTGGGACTCGACGCAAAATTGTAAATTCACAAAGTTGTGGAGCTCAGGGAAAATTCTTCAAACAGTGATACAGCACATAAAATCGTACTGAATTACATCAACGAGATAAGTAGTATAGTATACCAGCTTCTAACAAAAGCTTGCTCAAAGACTTTAAAGTCTTCGCCCGCACAATGCGACTTCAATACAAATACGCTGATTCCAAATCCGAGCCACACCAGTTCTATGTTAAGTCTCAATGGCAACCGCCACCACAGCCCTCCGTGGCTCTTGAGACATTTCTAGAACTAACTAAATCGGAATTAGCCAATTTATCTTTCGAAGCGCAAAGTGATAATATCACTACAGGCGAAAGGCAAGCCCTAAATGATCTAAAAAATAACAGAGACATTATCATAAAAAAAGCTGACAAAGGAACCACTACTGTCATTTGCGATACTTCTACCAAAATCAAAGAAGGCACCGAACAACTTCTAGATGAGAAGTTTTATCAACCGCTTTCTAAACCCATTGTAGAAGAAACTGCTAAAAAAGTTCAAAGAATCGTTGATTCACTGAGAACAGGCGGTTTTATCGACAAAATGACTTACAAGTGGCTCAACGACGGTCAAAAACCTATCCGGATACCCGAATTTTACACTCTCACTAAAATTCACAAGAAAGTTCCGATAGGCCGACCAATCGTTTCAGGGAGCAGGGGCCCCACAGAGCGTATATCGTCCTTTGTAGATTCACTTCTACAACCTATAGAGCAAAAACAAAAGTCTTATCTCAAAGACACAACGCATTTTATCAACTTTATCGAGTCAACAGTCATCCCTGACTCAGCGTTTTTAACATCGTTCGATGTTTGTGCTCTCTATACCAACATCCCCCAAGATGAAGGTATCGAAGTAGTCTGTCAACAATACGAACAACACTATAACCCCGTACTACCCGTCCCCACAGAATCTCTGAGGGAACTTATGGGGCTTATACTGAAAGAAAACTCTTTTAAGTTCAATGACAAGCACTACCTACAAACGCACGGCATCGCGATGGGTACTAAAATGGCCGTAGCTTTCTCTGTCATTTATACGGCACATATTGAGGAAGAACTCCTACGCCTTAGTCCCTACAAACCGCTAGTCTGGAAGAGGTTTATTGACGACATCTTCGCAGTGTGGACTATACCGGGTGATAAAATCGCGAGTTTCTTAAACTTTGCGAATGTTTTCCACCCGACTATTAAATTCACGCACGAGTTGTCACAGGAAACCATCACCTTCCTCGATACAGAAGTTTTTAAAGGCGAAAGATTCATGGATTCTAATATCCTTGATGTCCGTACACACTTTAAGCCAACTGAAACCTTTCAGTACACGCACTTTTCCTCTTGTCACCCTCTTAGTAATAAGAAGGGTTTTGTCAAGGGAGAAGGCCTACGCCTGTTGAGAACAAACTCCTCACTCGCCTCCTTCAAAACCGAAATTCGCAACTTTACCGATCGCCTTCTAGAACGCGGTTACCCGAGCGATTTCATAACAACAATTCTGGCGAGTGTTAAGTTCACAGACAGGCAAAATGCGCTTAAAAGCAAAAAGGCATCTTACAAACGAATCTTACCATTTGTCACGAGATTCAACCCGGCTATACCGAATCTTAAAAAGATCCTAACGAAACACTGGCACCTTATTACGGATCAGCCTTTTACGGCTAGAATCTTTAATCAACCTATAGTCTCTTACAGAAGGGAGAAATCACTCAAAGACTTGTTAGTCAGAGCTAAAATCCCTACAAACGACTAAGGTACCATAGCAGTTTTATTTTCAATTGTGGCGGGTGTGGCTGTTGGCAATATAACACAACTACATTATCATCTTCATACATATGTTCAACTTCAGTATGGCTCTTAGAATCACCATCAGCATAAAGTTCAGAGTATCTGAGCTTGTGTTTATCAATGGAGCGGCTGAACAGGCGACTAGCTCCAACCAACTCCATGCCAGGGGCAGAGCCATGGTAGTTGGCATTGCACTTGAAGCTGTGCTCTGCCCACCATGTTTTGTAGGCAATACTCTCTTTGTCAAGATTTGGATGCTGCTGACATTGCTTGCATGACTGGGACAGGGCTTCAGTGTCCAAGACCTTTCCATTATCCATGGAAATGACTGTGACGCATCCATTTTTTTAGCAAAACCCTCTTTTTTGCCATGTACCATCACATGATACCCCACAATTTACAATATCATCTGCACTAGCAGCTTTCTGATCTTTAATTTCAATGGCTGCTCTCTTCATTGTTTCATTAGCAATAGCTTTAATATGCTTACTAATAGTTTTTGAGTTCTTGGAATATGCTCGTGCGGTTGGAGGTGGCGGCATGTTCATCAAGGTACAAAACCTTTTTTGCTCCACTGTGGCCTTTACCAAGCGATCGCATGGAATAAACCAGGCGCCTGTTTACTTCATAACTCTTCGCTTGCTTTTTCGAAGTGAAAAACTCTGTTTTCCAGCCACACGAAGAACACAATAGCCTAAGACTGGAAGCACAGCCTTTCCTTTGAAGTTGATTTTCCATCAACGTAAGACTGGAATCGGCACACTCACTGCAGCGACGAGAATACAATATCTCACTGAGTATTTCCATATCAATGAGCCTGTATCCAGTGATAAAAGGTTCCCCTGACTGTTCTTGGAAAGATGTAGACAATTTTGGGACGTCTTTAGATAGTTTTTTAGACGAAACAGATCGCCTAGAGGACGTGTTGACATCAACACGTGTTTCGTCGACATCGTCTTTCTTGGCTATTTTCGGCAACGTTTCTTGCAATTTTGTGTGCTGATTGCCCGAGAATCTTCTCTTTGGTCGTCTAACACTTCGATTTTTAGGCATAATAGACTTCTTATGATGAGATTTAGAGACTTTAGAAGATATTAAACGTATAACGATCGAGAAACTTGGAAGAAATTGTAAATACTTGCAAAATGTGTGAATAACTGTGTTCCAAAACGAGGTTAGAACCTAGTCTACCTCTATACAGTATAACACAGGAAGTCCATGCAATGGAAATATTTTTTTCCGATTACTATGGCCCGTTTTCATTGGAAAAAGGACGCCAAAACAATGCGTTGCCCCTGGCAACCAGGGAACGACCTTCAGAAAATCTCAAAAAAAGGAATGAAAATGTTTTTTTCCAGAAATACATCTAATCACGAATAAAGCAGAGATAATTTCTAGGCTAAATCAACTGGAAAAATTTTTTTGCCAATTTACTTCAAACTTTTTTTAGTATCATACCGCCTTAAGCCGTTTAAATTTTAATCTTCACCATGTTTACTGGCTATTGGAGTTAAACTCATAACGTATCCGCTAATTACTATATATTTTAATCTACCAAATATTTTTTATATAAGGATTATTATTGACTGTTTAACGCCCTTAGAAATAAAGTTGAATATAAATTGGTATTTTGATTAAAAAGGCAACTTTAAACTTTACACCTGTACCAACGCTAGTCTGTGCATTTCATTATCTTTTATTCTGTATTCAACAAACGTTATTGAGCACAAAACATTCTTACTTACAGCTTTCTTTAAAAACCGCTGTGAAAGCCTAGTGGATTAAAAAAAAAAGAAACTTACACTTTTTAAAGTGGCGATACACACCGAGGAATATACAAGGTAAACTAATATCTCTCTCACACGAGGACGTATTTGTGTAGTCCCTACGTGCAATGCGGGTGGGACTCGACGCAAAATTGTAAATTCACAAAGTTGTGGAGCTCAGGGAAAATTCTTCAAACAGTGATACAGCACATAAAATCGTACTGAATTACATCAACGAGATAAGTAGTATAGTAGTATCATATTGTAATCGATATCGAGATAATTATTTCGCATTACGACGACATTGCAAACTTCTGAACATGTTGCACCCTCTATAAGCGCAATCATAAAATTTTCTTTTTTAACAGTCAAAGGCTCAAGCTTCATGGATTTTTTTACTTCACGAAAGAGACAAATATTTGTCTCAATTACATTCAAAATTTGATTTAGGGAGGGGTGAATAAAGAAGGGGGGAGGGGGAGGAGTAATGTGTACCACAACATTAAAACAAAGAAAACAAAAGCTAAGAGGCGAAGCGTTAGTCTGATTTCAATTCCTTCTTTAGCCACTGAGAGAGATGGATTTTATTGTGTATAAGAACATAATACCCAAAGAATTATAAGAAAGAGAATTACACTAATGATCAATAGCAATAATAAGGTTGTTACAATGAGAACAATTTGATTCTGCATTTTAGAGCACATCAGGACTAAAAAAAGCCTCCATTGAAACACAACGAGCCCCCTACACCTCCCGAAACACGTTAAAATGGCATATTTCTCGTTTGAATATGTTCTGATATCCATTTTAAAAGTTGCTGGGAAAAATATCTGTTCCTTTTTCTCAGGAGGGACCATTCTTTTTTTCCCAGCCAGCAGTGGTTAGGCATTTTAGCACATGAATAATTGCCGTATAACCGATTGGGACGATTTTTTTTCCTAAGCATCCGCTCCAGCGCCCCAAAAATATTCCCACCACAACTAGTTCGACTCCACAAATTTGCAAGCAGAATCATTTGGAACACTTTTTTTCCAGCATCCGAGGGGTCTAACATCTTCCCAGCCAAGCAAAAAAAAAACGGGCTGCGGAACAGATCAGTTTTGTGCCCTTGAGCCTCGGCATGTTCTGATTCTGCATTTTAGAACGTATCAGGACTAAAAAAAGCCTCGGCATGGTCTTAGCATGTTCTAAAATCTCAGGCTGGACGTTCTTATAAAAAAGGTATAAAAAAGAGTGTATAATATATTAGTCGAGACTTTTAAAATGATAGAACGCGCTGGGTGTTTCCGATTTGACAACTTTGTTTTCAATCTGGACTTAAATTGTATAACATGCTGGAGTCAGTTCTTTTTTCCATATTCTAAATTACTTGGGTACGTTTTAACATTGATTGTGTTTTTTTCTTTCGTAACATTTCTCGCCATCTTAGTGATCAGAAAGCCAAAGGTTTTAGGATTCACTTCGTTTACGCGTCGCTAGAACCTACCAGCCTACGTAATTTGCAGCCGTTTTGAAATTCATTGAATGGGGCATTAGTGAATGGAAGCATCTTTTTTTCGTATTGTTCCCTATATTCTCTAAGAAAACAAGACAATATGTTATGTGGTTCTGTACGTGGAGTTTTTAATATAGGAAGTAGAAGTAATTAGTGGTAATGATGGGATTACCATTATTATTTCCTCTAGTTATTTCAGGGGGAGATTTTTCAAGCAATTACAAAAATTTGATTTTTTTTTTGCTGAACAATGAACTTGAAAACAAAAATTATCTCAAACTCGTTTCTGTTCTAAAAATTTGAGTTATTTAAAACGACCTCTTTTAAATTATTATTTTTTGCTTGAAAATGCAATTGGAAACAATAAAATCCATTCAACCCAGTCTCTTTTACAAAAAAAACTATTTTGAGTTATTCAAATCGACCCCTCTTAAATTTGAGGAGATTAAATTGTTCCCTCATGAATAGTCCCCAAACAGACTGATGAATGAACATTATGTATATATTTGATTTATTCAAATATAATATATATGATGTTGAAAATGTTATCGCAATTCATTGTTTTACTTTAAAAACAGTAATATTGTGTTATTTTTCAGAAAGCAGAATATATATATTTTTTAAATTAAACTTTTGCTTACAAAGATCCATCCTCGAAGTCTAAACCAAATTTTAAAAACATTGTATTGACACAATCAATTCATTCCCCTAGATTGTCACAGCTGATAGAATATTTACCCGTAAACAATACTTTGTTTGTTCCTAAATGCTTTCCTAAGAATTAAAATTTGCTGTTGTTTTCGATAAAGCATTGCGTTTCTCTGACAGGGTGCATATCACATTGGTTCGCCTTCCAGGAAGACGCCGATAGAATCCAGTTTCTGAAAATCAACCCTAAGAGCGCCGAGACAATTCTTTACCTTACATTAATCCAGGTAATTTTAAACTATATATATTTCAGTACCTACACTTAAGTACTTTTTTTCATCAATCGATAAATGGTCGCTAGCAATCATAGAAAAGCAACACAGAAATAGAAACAGTTAAAATGTTTTCAATTAGTTTGTTTATGTTTCAAATTCTTAAGAGTATGTTAAAAGCCAAAGAGGAATTATATAATTACTTCTTTAAATTATTTCTTTGTGTCTATTAAAGGCTGACTCAACAGAATTTGAAATTTATGTGTGCCTGTAATTTTAAAGCCTTCAATCTCCATAAAACTCCTTAGATCAAGTCTTAAAGAACTTGTGTTCGTTGATGGTGAAGAAAAATTCAATGTTCACAGTTTATTGTTTTGGAAAATAATGTTTCGTAGACCAAACACAAAAATATTATTTCGATTTATAAGGCAACTTTTAATAAAGGAACTTTATTAAAAAATATGAAATATAGAGGTGAAATCCTCGTTTTCCGTTCGAGATTCTTGCTTTCCGATTAAGTGCTGAGCAAGTAAAATTCGTTCTGTACACTCTAATGTACAATGACGTTTTGTTTCCGATATAATCTTGAGGTTCATTCAAATCATTCTTTATTCTTCCAAACACCTCTCAACACCTGTTCTACTAATTGCGAAACAACAAATAAAGGTTTTACCTAAAGAGAAGAAATAAATGAATAAGATGATCTGCTAACTTTCATCATAAAAGTCAGGTTGGTTGAGGTTGGTTAACTATTTTGACATTGCAGGTTCTTAGTGCAGTTTTCAATATTTTTGCGAGATTTATCGCCTTACTGGCTACCTTTATTCAAAACCCTTCGAGCAGATTGACTAAAATATGGTTTCCAATCAAGCCACTTCTCCTTATGTCTCCTAGTCGTGCGTCACTCGTATATAGTAGTGCGTCACTCGTATATAATCGTGCGTCACTCGTATATAGTCGTGCGTCACTCGTATATAATCGTGCGTCACCATAAAGTCGCGCGTCACTCGTATATAGTCGTGCGTCACTTGTATATAGTCGTGCGTCACTCGTATATAGTCGTGCGTCACTCGTATATAATCGTGCGTCACCATAAATTCGTGCGTCACTTGTATATAGTAGTGCGTCACTTGTATATAGTAGTGCGTCACTTGTATATAGTAGTGCGTCACTTGTATAAATTCGTGCGTCACTTGTATATAGTAGTGCGTCACTTGTATAAATTCGTGCGTCACTCGTATATAGTCTTGCGTCACTTGTATATAGTCGTGCGTCACTTGTATAAAGTCGTGCGTCACTTGTATATAGTCGTGCGTCACTTGTATATAGTCGTGCGTCACTCGTATATAGTCGTGCGTCACTTGTATATAGTCGTGCGTCACTCGTATATAGTCGTGCGTCACTCGTATATAATCGTGCGTCACCATAAAGTCGTGCGTCACTTGCATATAGTCGTGCGTCACTTGTATAAATTCGTGCGTCACTTGTATATAGTAGTGCGTCACTTGTATATAGTAGTGCGTCACTTGTATAAATTCGTGCGTCACTTGTATATAGTAGTGCGTCACTTGTATAAATTCGTGCGTCACTTGTATATAGTAGTGCGTCACTTGTATAAATTCGTGCGTCACTCGTATATAGTCTTGCGTCACTTGTATATAGTCGTGCGTCACTCGTATATAGTCGTGCATCACTTGCATATAGCCGTGCGTCACTTGTATAAAGTCGTGCGTCACTTGTATATAGTCGTGCGTCACTTGTATAAAGTCGTGCGTCATACGTATAAATAGTCGTACGTCACTCCACGCATATAGTCATGCATTACGCATATATAGTCGTGCGTCACTCGTATATAGTCATGCGTCACTCGTATATAGTAATGCTTTACTCGTATATATTGGTGCGTTTTGTAACAATGCTACTTCTAGTTACATGAATACACTTTCTTCCTCTAGGATAACCACCAAAAGCATGCATGAATCGAAAGGGAGCCCTCATAACATCAGCTCGCATGATTACAGGCCAAGTTTTGGCCCATCTACCGACATCCCCAGCATCCTCCTGGCAATAGCTATCGTCCTTCTCAACACCACTGTCCTACACCTGGTCAGGACCAGAGTCACTTTGCGTACTGTCACCAACATCTTCCTGGCAAGCCTCGCCACCTCGGACCTCCTGACTGGATTATACGTGATTCCAGCTTACTTGGCCTGCAAGGCGACGGCAAATAACGGTATTTGCCAGGCAAGCGTGCCTCTTCTGACATTCACGTCGTTTTCGACTGTCACTCATATTTCCTTGGTGACGGCGGAACGTCATGTTGCTATCATGTTTGCCTTACGTCATACTGTGTTGGTGACTAAGTTTCGCGCTAAGCTTGTTATTGTCAGCGTGTGGGTGGTTTCTCTGATTCTGTCCTTGATTCAGCTTGCGTGGGCACCACCCGGGGATCTAGACGTGACTGAAGAAGGAACCGAAAATTTTAGAAAGTCCGAGATCGCATTTTCCTTATTCAACTTTGTGACTGTTCTAATCCAGTTCCCCTTCCTCGCCTACTCGTATTATAAAATTTTCTCCGAGGTTCGTCGCCACAATGAGATGATTAAAAAGGACCAATCACACGGTTGCATCACATCCGGAAATCAGCACTCGCACGAATCCCGGACGGTCATCATGTTTGTGCTGATGCTGGTCACGTACACGTTTTGCTGGATGCCAAATGCCCTTATAAGGTATCAGTACAGTTCTACAGCCTTCCATCTTCCGGAGTGGGCAGAGCATGTCATCATTCACTTACGGTTTGTTACGTCACTTGTGAACCCTTGCTTTTGTTTGTTTTGGAAGCGTGACTTTCGGGAGGCTTTTAGCCGCGGTCGGCGCATGCGCAGTGATGAGTTCCAGGTCGTTGATTCTCCTCATCTATGTAGTACGAGGCTAACGGCAGGACATTATATTGAGCTTCAGGTAGTGCCATGACGCCTATAAGGGCAGGGGGGGCGTGCCCCCATACAATGCAAGGAAATGACCAGTAGGAGCGTACCCCCCCTCCCCTCCTGTTTTCTTAATGTCCCTTGAATCGTGCTTGCCCTTACAGTTTTTCAATGTCCTTTACGTGCCTGTCGTCAGGTGAGACATTACCTGGAAGCTTTGCAAACAAAAGCATCGTATCCAGTGGAAAGTAACAAAACTTTGCAGACAACTAAATCACATCCAGCGGAAAGAAACAAGACCCGTTAGTGTTGCTTTTAGGGAAAAGGTCACTCTACCAAGAAAGCTTTGCATTGTTGTTTAGTGATCAGTAAAATTCCTATATCCCACATTGTAATCGTGCGATTGTTCTGCGAGCTTGTACTATCAAGTAAATGTTAAGAACATCAACAAGTGTTTTATTTGTTGGATGGCTTTGAGGTGAGCGGGAGTGAGAGAACACGGATCTCTGCTTGTCGAAAACCCCACGTACCGGTAACCATTCAATTTAAAGCCGCATTGTCACCAGTTTACTTCCGGTCCGACGGAAACCTCAACCGTTAAAAGACAAAACAATCTATTAAAATCCGAGATATTAAACAGGCCATCCGCTGTAAATTATCAATCACATCCACAAATAACTTCCAATAAACACACTGCCTGCAATATTTTGAAATATTTTTCGCCTTTTCCGTTAAAAATCATCGGAGATTGTTACGTAATCGACCGGAAGTAAACTGGTGACAATGCGGCTTTAAGAGAATAAGAGCAGGGGGGCTTGCGTTAAAATTCTCAGAAACGCGTGAGATAAATTCGATGCGAAGTAGTGGCCCGTATTTAGAGAGGTCCATTGTATACGAGCTTATGCGCATCTTTGTCGAAAATGCCACCCCTATGTAACATGCCTGGCGCCCGTTTCTCGAAACACCCGAGAATTCTCGGCCAGAAAACTTTATTTTGCATTTTTGCCCAAAATCGGACAAACAGTAAACACTAACACATCAGCTTTACGAGGGCACTCGTCTTTTTATCGCAGTTGGCGCACATTACAAAATACCAAAACACAGCCTTAGTAATACTCCTGTTACAAAATACCAAATGTAAACACAGCCTTAGTAATACTACTATTACAAAATACCAAATGTAAACACAGCCTTAGTAATACTCCTGTTACAAAATACCAAATGTAAACACAGCCTTAGTAATACTACTATTACAAAATACCAAATGTAAACACAGCCTTAGTAATACTCCTATTACAAAATACCAAATGTAAACACAGCCTTAGTAATAGTCCTATTACAAAATACCAAATGTAAACACAGCCTTAGAAATACTCCTATTACAAAATACCAAATGTAAACAAAGCCTTAGTAATACTCCTATTACAAAATACCAAATGTAAACACAGCCTTAGTAATACTCCTATTACAAAATACCAAATGTAAACACAGCCTTAGTAATACTCCTATTCTACTGGGAATCGACGCAAAAGCCCTAAATAGTCGTGATCGTAAACCAGAAGAATAAATACAATACACCAAAAACTGGTATTCGACTCTGACAATTTTTCGTCTTCAGACTGGTGAATCGTTACAATCTTTTTACAGGTTGTAATGTTTTAGTGTCTCGCGCCACAAGAAGTCTTATTAAAGACGAAAATTGGCGGAGTCGAATACCAGTTTTTGGTGTTCCCTATTTTACTTGGTACAGTCGCCCCTTCCCCCGCTATGGCTGGCCTTGTTAAAATTTATTTAGCGCTGGCAATAAAAATTTACATGAAGACAAATCCATATAGCTATGTTCGGTAAATAACGATTTTCTAGGTATAACAATAAAATGCACCAAGTGTTAATACTCATAACTATATAAACACCTTGTCTTGCACATTACCAAGAATATCGTTAAACCGAGAGTTTCAATAGAAATATTTTTCGATATAACGATATAAATATTTTTGCGGTTATATGTTTATACAAAGTTTCGACTATATATATATACATATACTATTGGTATTATTACTATACATTTGCTCTGAACGTGCTGGATTTTTTCCTTATAATATCAGCTTACAGAGCTTTGGCAGCCCTCGAAAAGTTGGGGGAGAGGGCACGATACAAGAAAATTAAGAAAGCATTGGGGGTATAGTCACACCCCTTCCGTGGTCATTAAAATGTTGACAATATTTGGGGGGCACGTGCCCCCAGTGCCCCACCCCCTGCTACGGCCCTGGCTGAATGGACTTCATACACATGTTTTATGTACACACGTGCTATGTACACACGTGCTATGTACACACGTGCTATGTACACACGTATTTTAAATAAGGTTGCACTATGTGGAATCAATTTATCGTAGCGCGCGATGCATCATGGTTGCTTTATAAATGGAAATCCCTGTATTCTGAGAGTAATGAGAATATCAGGATATATCAGTATATCCAACGACACAAGAGTGTATGATAAGCTTCACACAGTTTAACAGCAGTGTTCGATTCATATTTTGCTATGTTTGGAATTTACTTGTTGGGAAAGTGTATCAATTCTCCTAAAAAAGTTGGTATGTATTGATATAGGCTATTTAATGTAAACAAACCATTTGTCGAATTCAAAGAGCTTGGTACTGTATTAACACCAATATTCGATTCTGTTGATAACTGCAATTTTTCTAGTCGAAAAGTTTTCGATTTGCCAACATAAAAACATGCCATGGTCTATTTTCCGGTGTTAACAAAACAATTCTAAAATGAAGAGAACATTATATACAGTATTATTAAGGAAATGGTACATTAGTTTGAGAATAAAACGCTTGGATTAGAAAAAAACTCAGGCATTTCGCTTTTAATGGATGAAGTTATTTTGAAATCGCATTTTCGTCTTTCTCTTGGCATACATAAATGAAATCGTTTATCCTGATATTGCCCGCTATTGCCTAAGAAGGGGGCCCCAGAAAAAGAAAATATATTTTATCGTAGTCCGACGCTTATAATGTCTTTGGGCAATTCTCTTCCTATATAACCATTTGTATTAAACGCAACACCGTCGTATTCTCCCCCCTCCCCTCCAGTGCGAAAATAGACAGACATTTTATCGCTGCACCAATGATTACGGTTGTCACAATACTTATAGCAATTGTTAACTATACCGCTGACCATCACTCCCTCAAACGGATGCTTGTCTTGCTGGTCGCATATCATCATCTGAAAGTCGTACTTAGTACTGACAGTGCGGTTGCCATTCAGGGTCTGCCCGGCTGGGTACCAGGTTCCATAGATTGGTATATCGTAGCTGGTGGCTAGCGTGAGAGGCAGATTTTTATTGTCACTTGTGAAGTAAACACTCTCCTTTGTTCTCTCCAATATATAAATCACGTCTTTGAACTGATGAAGAAAAAAAAAAAAATTGAAAACGGTCAATAATATAAAATGTTTCTCTGCCAGTCTCAGTTTACACCATATAGCAAAAGCCCATATTACGGACAACAGAGGGAGAGAGATACGCGAATCTCTGGGAGCTCTCTGGAATTCTGGAATGATACCGTAGAAGCTCTCAACAAGTAGGGGGAGGGGGGCTGATTGAAGAGAGAGGGTGTTGGAAATGGAAACAAAGTAGTAAAGACATCTTGAAGTTTAATTTTTTTTTAACCTGCTGTTAGACATAGTTGATATGTGGTTCTTGCGCTTATAAGATGCGTACTTACTGGAATATTGTTGCAGTCTGTCCCGTAACCCTTTTGCGGGTATGGTTTTTTTTCATCGTACTGAGTTTTCGTCTTTGGCTCAGCCTTATTGTCAACAGTATAACACATCGTCCAGCCTCCTCCATATGACGTCATATCACAGTACGCCTGCAGTGCGTCGCTGTTGTTTGGCGGTTTTATCCAATAAAGGCCGTCTATCGCATTTGGCATCGCACGCTTTGTGGCTAGGCAGGTAGTAGCTAAGAATATTTCACATTGGTAAGCATCGACTTCTTTGCCAAGTTCACCATAAACATACTGGTAATCATTTTCAATACCGCAACCAATCTAATCATCGTCGTCGTCATCATCATCATCACCATTCTCCAATCATCATTATTGTCATCTTATAACCACTACTACGATCATTATCATCATGAAAATATCATCATTTTCATCATCATCATCATCATCATCATCATCATCATCATCATCATCATCATTACGCCCAAACTGTGCCCATCACCACCAATCACAGTTAGCATCAGCTTGATAGTGATGAAGTCCAGGTGACTTCCTCTCCCCTTTATTCCCTTCCAAGTGTAGGTATTGCTTCAAGATTTTTGATCTGCATCAAGTGTATCAGGGAAGAGAAGCGGCCAAACGGTCTTGTTAAAGGGACTATGATGCTACTATTTACCTTGTATACAGTGAGGAGCTTGTGACATTGTATTAGATTTATCACGGCACTTGCACGTGTAGGATCCATTGTAATTGGTACATTCTCCGTTGCAGATATCAGGGTTGGTGGTGCACTCGTTGACATCTGCAAGTAGATAAAGCATATTCACTGACAATTCTCACTATTCATTTTGGTTAGTGATCGGTTTGTGTTTTATAAACAAAGACGAGTGCAAAAAGGGTCGCAATTGCCCTATTTGCACTCGTCTATGTCTATACAACACAACAAAAGCCGTCACTAAGGGCTCGTTTTTTTCCTATCATTCTGGAATGGGAATTGTTGGTAGAGAATGAATGATGATTTGGGACCGTATTTATAAGGTAATATTTCGCATATTGGAAAAGGCCTTTTCTATATCAACCTAGTTGTTGTTATACGATCCCTGACTGTTGTGGTAACCACTGGTGGAGGCTTTGGTACATCAATATCTAAATCTCAAAAATTAATCGTTTGTTTGATTTGACGGATTTTGCAGATTTCCTAGACTAGGTTTCATACTATTATCGTAAATGCTCGAATTAACGGAGAAATAAAGCGAAAGAAAAATGATGAAATGATTCAAACCAAAAAGTGAAACGCATTCACTGTTCCTTGCACAGGTCTTCTGGGGCAAACAGTGCAGTATCAGTCATTCGCACAGTAAAGAATATTTACACAAGTAAAATCATAACAATTTAATCCTTGATTCATTTTTTCGTCTCCTGTGTATCAAGGCTTGCAAGTACACGCAAATTCACTGTTCCTTGCATAGGTCTTCTGGGGCAAACAGTGCAGTATCAGTCATTCGCACAGTAAAGAATATCTACACACAAGTAAAATCATAACAATTTAATCCTTGACACATTTTTCCGTCTCCTGTGTATCAAGGCTTGCAAGTACACGTATAAGAGCCAACAGTGTTGTTACACTCTGCGTTTTAGTCATATTGTATTTGAACAATACCATCACAAGTTTTCCCGTCTCCAGTGTATCCAGGATTGCAAGTGCACGTATAAGAGCCAACAGTGTTGTTGCACTCTGCGTTTTTGTCGCATGGCGAATCACCACTAATGGCGCACTCATCTATGTCTATAAAAAAAAAACAAGACGAATAGTTTAACTAGATAAAATTTTATGTTTTTTAATCATATTGCATTCGGATCAATACCTTGACATGTTTTTCCGTCTCCAGTGTATCCAGGCTTGCAAGTGCATTTATAAGAGCCAACAGTGTTGTTGCACTCTGCGTTTTTGTCGCACGGTGAATCACGACTAACAGCGCACTCATCTATGTCTATAAAAAAATCGAGGTTGGAAGACGTAAGATGTGCCTTCGATGTCATGCCATATTTATGTTATATTATCTTATGTTGGGTTGGGTTCGGGCTAGGTTGTGTCTATATCCAATATAGTTCTAAATGTTTCGGTAAAATCCATGTAATGAAGTAACTATTACTATTACTATTTCTTCTTCCTCGCGCTTACTTGCACAAAGATGATGATTATCAGATGACTCTGTTTCTGTTTTGCAGACCTACACGTACCCGAGCATTTCTCTCCTTCAAATCCAGGTCGACACAAACAGCTGTGCGAGGAATCCGTTATACCACAGGTTGACCGATCATCCGGGCAAGGTCTGTTATTACAAACATTCTAAGGGGGCACAGTAGGAAAGAGTTAAAAAAGGTATGGGTATGTTTATTCATTGAAAGCAAAAAAAACAAAAAAACAAAAAAAAAAAACAAGCGACAACAAAAAAGCAGACGATTTCGTGAGTATTAAACTTGACACGTGATTTGCAGCAATCCAAACAACAAATCGGGGTTAGGCCGAAAAGAGACAAGGCCAGAACCATATTTCAGTATCCCAGTGTAGTCCAAGACGCTCTTACCCGGGTGTCTGATTGGGTTTTCTGTGGTTGGCAGGAGTTTCGACCTCACAGAAAAACAGCTAGTCACAGGCCCCACTCTGCCTCACTGTTCACAAGCACAAAAAACCCGGTAAGAACGCCTGGGACAAGGTTGAACACAGGAAACCCGGTAAGAACGCCTGGGACAAGGTTGAACACAGGAAACCCGGTAAGAACGCCTGGGACAAGGTTGAACACAGGAAACCCGGTAAGAACGCCTGGGACAAGGTTGAACACAGGAAACCCGGTAAGAACGCCTGGGACAAGGTTGAACACAGGAAACCCGGTAAGAACGCCTGGGACAAGGTTGAACACAGGAAACCCGGTAAGAACGCCTGGGACAAGGTTGAACACAGGAAACCCGGTAAGAACGCCTGGGACAAGGTTGAACACAGGAAACCCGGTAAGAACCCCTGGGACAAGGTTGAACAAAGGAAACCCGGTAAGAACGCCTGGGACAAGGTTGAACACAGGAAACCCGGTAAGAACGCCTGGGACAAGGTTGACTAAGAGACGTAATGATCATATTTCACAGAAACGCATTGCAAAACGTGCAATGACGTCGCTTGTCTTATACTTAGAATGCAGCTAGGTCAGGACAAGGTTAAGAAAGTGAGGATGCTGCTAGTTGTGTTTTCAGCGCGCTTATGCTCTTAGTATGGGTTAGACGTCAAGAGACCATCATGGTCTCTCGGTTAGACGTAATGCAACTGGTATATTATATGTCAACTGACTGCATAAGCTGTAAAAAATTATGGCTTACCAAGATCATCTATGCAATTACAAAATAAAAATATGCGTTTATCTTTCGAATGAATACGTTCCTTGGCCCTTTCTTTGTAATTGGCACCTACGTCAGGAAATGCACTCGTCAGTCAAAAAAGGAAATATCCGTATCTTACCTCAAAACCTTGATACACAGATTCGCTCACATCAGCCATGTTCTTAAAATTCTTCTTTTCATCCGAGTCATTCAACTGACAGATATATTCCGTCCCGCCCTTGTTTTTCGCTCTGGGCTTAGGTCTGGGCCTATAGTTGAAAGACAGGCAGCGTGTTTCCATAAAACACTCATACTCACACGCCCACTTCCCCTTCGCGTTGTTTATTGTCTTGAATGTGTGATTTAGTAGAGCTCGGCCTGGTATCTCTTCGAGTAGTTTTAATATTCGACATGGAGGCGACAACTCCGAGCATGCTAGAAGAATAAAGGAAGGCAGTAAGACAAGAAAAAACAAGCGTAAATACAAGGGTAAAGAGAAGGTATTTGAAAGGTCGGTAAAAAAAGTCCCCCCCCTTCCCCCCAGAAAAAAGTCGAACAATTACTTCTGGTCTAAAAGGCACAAATAATAATAAAGCAAGCCAACTGACCTCGTCTGATACTAGACCTAATGTAGTTTTGGAGATCAAATGTTCCCATTCGCTAAGCTCAGTTTAATGGCATCATTTTTCAAAACTTTTAATAAGAACAGTAACCGCCATCTGTTAAAGATTCACTAACTTCAATACAAAATTAATTAGTTTTTCGCAACATACCCGTGTAGGAGGAGGAACACGAAAACGAAAATAGGACAATCACGCGGACTCTAAATAAATATGAATGTGAAGTCATATACGTTGTGGTTTGAAAAAGTAAAGATGTATATTTCAAGCAAAAAAAATGCATTCCTTATCCCAGAATGGTTCAACTCGCTCAAGTGAAACATATGCACGCAGCTTTTCAGCAGTTTTTACAAAACTTTAAGCGTGTCTGCGAAAACCTGTCACGTCTTCGCACTCCATTGAATTAACTAACAAAAATACATGCGTTCTGTTCAAGTGTCTGCTATGGATGTAATGGTTAATTTCTTACCTGATTCCCAATGCAAAACCAGAATAAAAAGAGTCTCCAGAACATAGAGATATCGGGACAATCCGCAAAACCGCATCCCAATACAAAAACGGGAATGTTTTTTTAATCTCAAACAAAAGAGGCCGGGGAACCAAGAGTTTAGCTTTTTCTTTACAGATCAAATCTCATGTCGTTGTCTTGCAAGAGACGGAGTGATCTATGGTCGTGCGTAAAGCAATTTGCCACCTGTCTGCAAGACCCATACAAAGCTAAAATTTATTTTCACAATGTATCTGCTAAACACATATCATTATGGTCTAAATCAATTTTTAGAAACTAATCAAGAGCAAAAGACAAAAGAGAGCATAAAAATGCTCTCTTGACTGCCTGATGCGAGCCGGGGCCTTGGTTAAAAAAGCTGAATTCTAAATATCATAACAATTTACTAAAGGTTGATCATGGGAGAATAAATGAGATTTTCAATGAATTAAATTACCTTCTTTACAATTTTTTTCTAAATTCTTGTTCCCGTTTTTAACCGCCACTAGTATGTTCTCGAAAAGCGAGGATGTTATGGAGGAGCAGGCGAAAATGAATCACGAGTTACAAAAAAAAAAGAAAGAAATTGTGTTCTTTTGCGCTAGCTTACATAGTCTAGCTCCAAAAATCGATCATCGCTAAGTTGAAAAGAATGTTTTGTACATGTGAAGGAATATCAGCGAGCTGCTTGGGATTTGTTTTCTATAAAAACGCAAAAAAATGTGATTGAAAATCAAATTCCAAAAAAGCGGCGCTAGTTTGAATTTTGTAGCAAACTTCCAATACCTTCGCAAAGTTGTTTACATTTTTTGGGGCGCACGGTTGACAGCTAAATGTCAAATCATTTGACAGAAAAGTAAACCTGATTGGCTGGTAGGGAATCCCATAAATTGATGTTAGCCGTGATTGGCCCACTTCTTTCCGGGCAGTGATATGGTTTCCTCAAGTGATGAAAAATCACTACAACTTGACACAACTTGAAAATGGCGAGATTTAATCGGAAAAAAGCACCAAATTGGATAGTTCAACTTGGCCAATTCTAGATGAATAGTTGATCTATAAATTCAGCTGAAAATATTAAGGAAAAACATTGTTTTGGGTATCTTGAGCTCTTGAGCTCCCGTAAGTTACCGAGCGAGTTACCGGGATTTTTTTCCGGGCCCTACAATAACGGACGTTTTGAGAAACACCCGTAAAGTTTATCGGGGGCTTACCGGGTGATTTTCCGGGTTTACGGGTTTATCGGGACTTTTGAGAAACGACCCCCTGGACTATAGCGTACATTGAGGACAACACGTACGTTTCGTCGCAAACAGCGCGCGCGCGATGGTCTGCTTTGTCGCGTAGCAAAACAATTCACTCTCTCGTTCAACTGTCACTGTCTGTCGTTCAACTGTCCCTGGATTATCCCTGGTAAACGCGTTAAAGGAATTGTTTTAAACGTTTAATAAGGTGCCTCTCACAAAAGGCCTGACCTATGTATTATGTTTTTAGGCGAATTATTCAGGATATGTACAACGCAAACACGGGTGTCCCAACTATTCAAGGAACACCACAATTTCATTCGACTTCGGTAAGGGCTTTAATTAACTTTCTACACTTTAAAATCTCTTAGCAGATATGTTTTTAGATTTCACGAACTGTACTTGGCTCTCGAAAATTTGGGTACAGGTTACATGACTAAAAATCGATTTGAGTTGGCAGGTGGAATTATCGAAGTCTGTGGGGCGGGCGGGAGAGGGGTAAAAATGGTTGTATTAAAGCATTATGTCAAGGGGGAGGTTTTTTGGGGGGATTGAGCATCCGGGTCATATGTAGACAGTACGACCCAGAAGGGCGGGGTCCAGCGTAACTCAGGTTTCCGTACTACTTGTGGTTTCGCAAAGATGAGACATGTAGACCGGAGGCGGACGAGAGCTCAGGTGACTCGTAGGAGACAGGTAGACTGTAGGGGGCAGTATGAGATGGGTAAACCGTAGGAGATAGGAATACCGGAGGGGAATAGAGCTAGGTGAATCGTAGGAGATAGGTAGACCGTAGGAGATAGGAATACCGGAGGGGAATAGAGCTAGGTGAATCGTAGGAGATTAGAATACCGGAGGGGACAGGTAGACCGTAGGAGATAGGAATACCGGAGGGGACAGGTAGACCGTAGGAGATAGGTAGACCGTATGAGATAGGTAGACCGTAGGAGATAGGTAGACCGTAGGAGATAGGAATACCGGAGGGAAATAGAGCTAGGTGAATCGTAGGAGATTAGAATACCGGAGGGGACAGGTAGACCGTAGGAGATAGGAATACCGGAGGGGACAGGTAGACCGTAGGAGATAGGTAGACCGTATGAGATAGGTAGACCGTAGGAGATAGGAATACCGGAGGAGACAGGTAGACCGTAGGAGATAGGTAGACCGTAGGAGATAGGAATACCGGAGGGGACAGGTAGACCGTAGGAGATAGGTAGACCGTAGGAGATAGGAATACCGGAGGGGAATAGAGCTAGGTGAATCGTGGGAGATAGGTAGACCGTAGGAGATAGGAATACCGGAGGGGAATAGAGCTAGGTGAATCGTAGGAGATAGGTAGACCGTAGGAGATAGGAATACCGGAGGGGACAGGTAGACCGTAGGAGATAGGTAGACCGTAGGAGATAGGAATACCGGAGGGGACAGGTAGACCGTAGGAGATAGGTAGACCGTAGGAGATAGGAATACCGGAGGGGACAGGTAGACCGTATGAGATAGGTAGACCGTAGGAGATAGGAATACCGGAGGGGACAGGTAGACCGTAGGAGATAGGTAGACCGTAGGAAATAGGAATACCGGAGGGGACAGTTAGACCGTAGGAGATAGGAATACCGGAGGGGACAGGTAGACCGTAGGAGATAGGTAGACCGTAGGAGATAGGAATACCGGAGGGGACAGGTAGACCGTAGGAGATAGGTAGACCGTATGAGATAGGTAGACCGTAGGAGATAGGAATACCGGAGGAGACAGGTAGACCGTAGGAGATAGGTAGACCGTAGGAGATAGGAATACCGGAGGGGACAGGTAGACCGTAGGAGATAGGTAGACCGTAGGAGATAGGAATACCGGAGGGGAATAGAGCTAGGTGAATCGTGGGAGATAGGTAGACCGTAGGAGATAGGAATACCGGAGGGGAATAGAGCTAGGTGAATCGTAGGAGATAGGTAGACCGTAGGAGATAGGAATACCGGAGGGGACAGGTAGACCGTAGGAGATAGGTAGACCGTAGGAGATAGGAATACCGGAGGGGACAGGTAGACCGTAGGAGATAGGTAGACCGTAGGAGATAGGAATACCGGAGGGGACAGGTAGACCGTATGAGATAGGTAGACCGTAGGAGATAGGAATACCGGAGGGGACAGGTAGACCGTAGGAGATAGGTAGACCGTAGGAAATAGGAATACCGGAGGGGACAGTTAGACCGTAGGAGATAGGAATACCGGAGGGGACAGGTAGACCGTAGGAGATAGGTAGACCGTAGGAGATAGGAATACCGGAGGGGACAGGTAGACCGTAGGAAATAGGTAAACCGTAGGAGATAGGAATACCGGAGGGGACAGGTAGACCGTAGGAGATAGGAATACCGGAGGGGACAGGTAGACCGTAGGAGATAGGTAGACCGTAGGAGATAGGAATACCGGAGGGGACAGGTAGACCGTAGGAGATAGGTAGACCGTAGGAGATAGGAATACCGGAGGGGACAGGTAGACCGTAGGAGATAGGTAGACCGTATGCGATAGGTAGACCGTAGGAGATAGGAATACCGGAGGGGACAGGTAGACCGTAGGAGATAGGTAGACCGTAGGAGATAGGAATACCGGAGGGGAATAGAGCTAGGTGAATCGTGGGAGATAGGTAGACCGTAGGAGATAGGAATACCGGAGGGGAATAGAGCTAGGTGAATCGTAGGAGATAGGTAGACCGTAGGAGATAGGAATACCGGAGGGGACAGGTAGACCGTAGGAGATAGGTAGACCGTAGGAGATAGGAATACCGGAGGGGACAGGTAGACCGTAGGAGATAGGAATACCGGAGGGGACAGGTAGACCGTAGGAGATAGGTAGACCGTAGGAGATAGGAATACCGGAGGGGACAGGTAGACCGTAGGAGATAGGTAGACCGTAGGAGATAGGAATACCGGAGGGGATAGGTAGACCGTAGGAGATAGGTAGACCGTATGAGATAGGTAGACCGTAGGAGATAGGAATACCGGAGGGGAATAGAGCTAGGTGAATCGTAGGAGATAGGTAGACCGTAGGAGATAGGAATACCGGAGGGGAATAGAGATAGGTGAATCGTAGGAGATAGGTAGACCGTAGGAGATAGGTAGACCGTAGGAGATAGGAATACCGGAGGGGACAGGTAGACCGTAGGAGATAGGAATACCGGAGGGGACAGGTAGACCGTAGGAGATAGGTAGACCGTAGGAGATAGGAATACCGGAGGGGACAGGTAGACCGTAGGAGATAGGTAGACCGTAGGAGATAGGAATGCCGGAGGGGATAGGTAGACCGTAGGAGATAGGTAGACCGTATGAGATAGGTAGACCGTAGGAGATAGGAATACCGGAGGGGAATAGAGCTAGGTGAATCGTAGGAGATAGGTAGACCGTAGGAGATAGGAATACCGGAGGGGAATAGAGCTAGGTGAATCGTAGGAGATAGGTAGACCGTAGGAGATAGGAATACCGGAGGGGAATAGAGATAGGTGAATCGTAGGAGATAGGTAGACCGTAGGAGATAGGTAGACCGTAGGAGATAGGAAGACCAGAGGGAAATAGAGCTAGGTGAATCCTAGAAGATTGGTAGACCAGAAGCGGAGTAAAGCTACGTGAATCGTAGAAGATAGGTAGACCGGAAGCGGAGTAGAGCTAGGTGAATCGTATGAGATAGCTAGACCGGAGGCGGAGTAGAGCTAGGTGAATTGTAGGAGAAAGGAAGACCGGAGGCGGAGGAGAGCTAGGTGAATCGTAGGAGATTGGTAGACCTGAGGCGGAGGAGAGCTAGGTGAATCGTTGGAGATCGGTAGACCGTAGGAGACAATAGAGTCAAGGGGGCACTTGATTTGGAGCCTAGCTCTGTTGTGCCTTCCGCACCAGTAACTGGTGGAAAACCAACCAAACAAACAAACAAATAAATAAATAAGAGGGCAGCTCAGGTACTGGACTAAGAAGGGTGTAGTTCTCTAACAATGGCTGTTGGTGTTTTGCATACAGGTCGCAGGTGAGCTTCTCTACTTTAACAGGGGAGTGGTGTCTTCACATGCGCCAAGCGGGAGTAAGCAGACCGCGTTTACTGGTATTGCTGGTTACAGTGGTCCCCAGGCCCCACTCAATATGAACTATCCACGGTACCCAGGCCTCAAGGTACGATAAAGTTGTGAGCCTCGATTTGGACAAAATCAGGGGTGGAAACAGGGGGGTGGATATGCACCCCCTTTTTGAGCAAAAAAAAAAAAAATGAAAAGTCACTTTGTTTGAAGAAACTACGGAGAAGATACTGTCCATTTGCCATCGCCTGCTTGACTTTGCTGATGCAACAAATCCAATTCAGCGTGAAGCATTGTTAGATCTATGTGACCTACCAAGAACCACTGGATCAGTTATTAGCCGTCAATCCGACCATTATCCACCCCCTATTTTGAAATCCTGGACCTGCCCCTGAAAATACTGGTTAAACATTATCAAACGAATTGCAGGAAAACTTGATTATAATAAGTTTATAATCTTTAAACATAAAAAATGGATGACAGATATTCAATGGTCATTAAGTAAAATTAAAAAAGGTATAAGATCTTCTTGGAATAAGGAATTATTTCCCAGTATTTCATTTCTTTTGCAGCATCCGCCACAACTAGTAAGTTGCATTCAGCATCCCCTGACACACCCATACCCACAATGGACAGCACCCAACACGAACATGGTAGGGACTACAACAGGAATACGTAACCAAGCCAGCACAGGCTACCCAGCGATACCATACATCCAAGGCCAGCAACCCTACCCTGGGTATAATAATATCCCCCCTGGATATGTGTACAACCACCAAGGTGCACAATATCAGCAATATGGACCGTCGAATGGTGTTCCACTAACTCCTTCACAGTTTATAATGTCTATGATACAAGGACAGGAGTTTGTTAATCAAAGCCATTCGTTCCTGGGGGGCCCAGGAGTGCAATATAATCATGGACCATTGGTTTATAACTCTACATGTGGGGGACAGGTTCATATGCACCAAGATATGTCCCTTGTGATGGGACCACAGTATAATATGCCTGTCAATATGAGCAACCCACGCATGCGCAGTACACCACTGGGGACTAACTTTAATTCCAATTTTGGGAACATGCCTTCCAGCCAGAACTGGGTTCCAGATCAAAAATCTGCATTTCAAAGTGGCCAAAGAAAGGATGACAATGTAAGAATGGCAACGATTAAAGGACCTTTAAAAAGTTCTTACGCTAGCGTCTGTGCTGCAGAACCTAGCAATTATACACCTCGTCAGCATGGTAGCCCCTCCCCCTCTAGTGTACTGGGCAGTAGCACAGAGGAACTGGCAGAGATATTCAGCAATGTTAAGCTAACACCAATACCACTTTCAAACAACCCTACTCCTAGTGTTGAAAGCGATGATATGGATTACATATCGACAAAAGACACCAGCACTTCTAGCACAAAAGAGAAAGGGAACCAGTGCAGCTCAGTTCCTACCAAAGGTACTAAGCCCATGAGACCTCCACCAGGCTTCCATGCACTCACAACCACACAACTCACAAAGACTGACGACGCTTGTGAGCCCAATAGTCCAAGTGGGATAACCAGAGGAATCAGCTTCAAAGATAGACCTGCGTTGGATGGGCAGACTATTCGATCACTTATTGACAGACCCGTGTATGCAAATTTGGAGAGTAGATTGCATTTAAGTACCGATAATCATTCCCCTAGGGGAATAAGGCACAGGGCACCCCAGATCAGTGAAAGCAGCAAAACTACCATAACTACCCCCACAATTAGGAGGATGAAGCAGCCATGCCGCATAACATCCCACTTCAGACTACTGTTTGAGCCTATCCCGAGCATTGAATGACTTAAACATTAACAGCACCTAAAAATATAGCACTATAGTCTTAACTGAATAATGTAGATATTTTATCCCCAAATTATATCAAACATATTAATATTTTTTTGTAAAAGTCATGTTACTTCCGTTTAGATGCTGTCAATTAACACTGTAGTTAAAAATGATAAGTGAAGCATAAAATTACCAATACTGATGAAAACTCATTTTAATTAGTATTAGAAGTTGTCACAAGAAGTCATTCATAAGATTATGGGAAAAAAGATAAAATCTTATTCTCTAAACTTCATTGTTCACACAGTATCATACAAACGAAGAAAGCAAAAAAAAACCTTTATCACCCAATAATAAGTTTAAATCGGCCATTTCCACTGGCCCACAGGTGGTGGAGTTTGTAGTGGTTCCCATGGTTTCCACACCCTCATCTTCTCTGCCAAGGACAGTTCATTTTCTGCCTGTACGCCAAAAGAAAAAAATACACCACAAGTGAGAGTGGTTTACTTTACAAGAGAGTTAGGTATAGTTTTACTTAATCTAAACCAGTACCAGACCCAGGGTGGCTAAAGTTTGAAAAGAAATGGTAAAACCCACAAATTTACCTGTCCTTGTATAATTTCTTTGTATAGTTTTTTTTTCTTTAAACACGGTATTATAAGGACGCATTTTTTTTTTCACCTGAACACAACACCTCAGTAGACTCCAATGACTCACCTGTCTGATGACCTCTTCCACTTGGCCGGCTTTCAACTTCTTTTCTAAGGCTTCAATGTCAGTTTCCTACAGTATATAGAATAAGCGCGAATGTAAATTTTCCAACAAGTTTGCAGTTATCATAATCAGGTTTCATTTATATCTGCAATGAGAGGACAAGAAGCCAACAATAGGATGCCCCATGAGGCATGTTCAATTGTATGGGCATGTATCGACTCTAGCCGGTGCATAGATCTTAAACACTCTTATTTACTCTTCTTGACTCTAAGAGGGTGTTTTTGGTATGATTCAGAACATTTAAGCTGATAATTTCCATTGCCATCCTATTTTAATTCAAATGAGGACAGATGAACATAGGTCTCAACTTAGAAAAGGGGGGGGCAGTAACTTGAGATATCCATATCAAGGAAGGAGCATTTGTAATGGTTCACACGAAAACAAAACATGGTTTCATTAGTATACCATTTTTATGCTTCACCACTGCATGCCTTCTGTTTTTATTCCGCAGAACTGCAAGTTCACAAGTTTTGTTTTCGCAAGAACTGTCACATGTTGACAGAGCAAAAAAATGGCAAGTTTTCCCAAAATAAGGTCTGGTTAAGTTTGGTAAGCTTGAATTTTTGCATAGAGGTTCCTTATGTTATGTAAACCAACATATCAAAAAGTATTTTTTTTTTCTAATGGATTCGTCTTTGAGATATGAGGCTTGAAGTGCAATTTTCAAATGTTCAAACTATGAATTCTACTCATTTTTAGGGAGAAGCCGGGCTCTGATCAGAAATTAAGTAAACTTTGGTCGCTTATATCTAAATTTCATATCTTCAAAATTTCTTTAAAATTTGGAATTAAGCTTTTGGTCAGAGGAACTCCTTGTATGTGGAATCTTGAGCTTATATGTCGAGAATTGGAAAATTTCATGCCATTTTTTTCCTCTGTCTCACATATTGGTTTAAGTGGATTTGTTATGGGTATGTGCACACCATCAAAAAAACTCTAACCTGCTCTACAATGCTGAGTCTGTGCTTGGTAATTTGCTCTGTGTGCACTCTGTAAGCAGCATCTCTTGGCATTTTATCAAGAACACCCAGAGTCTTCTGGTACAATCCTATCAAGGCCTGATGAAAAACCATTAGTGTAAAAGTTAGACTTGCACAACAAAATTACTATTTTTTAGATGTTCTTCGAACATGAAAAATGTTGATTCAAGTTTTTCTAGCTACATACCTCTCGTGGTGCCTTAGCTACGGCAAGACCGACAAGCCCTGTCGACTTTGTAAAGAAGAATAGTGTTAATAAGTATATAAGTAATACGAGTTACGAGCAAAATCACATCGAGCAACACATTAGTTTTCCCTTAGAGAAAAAACCCTTCGAGATCAACAAATGAGTTCGATATAGCGTGACAATCTGAAATGAAGGGAATATTTCATTGAATTTCTTCGTGATATCATGATATTTTCCTTTAATTCAAGCAGTGTGGATCAAAATAATTATCAAATATTGTTACTCACTCTTTTCAAGTAGGCCGCCATCTTGAATAACAAGATAGCAGTGCATGGTGGGAAAAGAGTCTCGGGTGAGCCCGAATAATTCACGAGACTCGTCCGAAACAACCTGAACTCAACCTGAAGAGCAGTCAACCAAAAAAATACAGTCAAAGGCTGCCAAAAAATATATTCCCCGACCGATCTTTTTCTGTTTTTATTATGGTGATAAACTTTTTTAATTAGGGGAAAAGTCTGATCTTTCCGAAGTTTTTCCGAGGTTCTTCTAATTTCCGAAGGGCAGCATGCGCCTGGCTTTCCAGGAACGCCTGAGAAAAATGAGTTGCCGGTGGCTGATGTAATGATCAGAAATCCATGTGGTAGAAGTTGGCCAATCTTTAGGAATTGTTTGAGGACTGCTAGAGCTTTGAAAACACCACAGATTCAGGTAGTGGTTCCTCGAGTCTGCTCCTCGTTGTCTGCGGGAGAATCTGACATGGCTTCCGCAGTATCTGAGCAGCACAATTTCCCGAAAGAAGAGGAAAAAATATTGGAACTGTGGAAAAAGCTCGACGCATTCAAGTCCTCATTACGGCAATCTGAGGGCCGTCCAAGGTTAGTCCGTGTTTTATTGAATTAAATAAATCAAATGCATTGTAAAAGAGGATATTGTAAGGTGCTACGCTTGGGTTTAAGGTCAGGCTAACGTTAAATATTGAAATAATAGAAATCCATTTAACTTAAAAAAAGATTACCTAATATAGTCATATTTACGATGGCACAGAGACTACTACTTATTAGAGAGACTTCTGTTAGAGCTATTGTAACTCCACATTTTGTTGTCATTGCTTTTGGTATCATAACCATTCCCACCACGACTGCTTTCACTTTGTGATGACTATGATCATCATCACGATATTACCACCACCAAAGTAACATTACCACCCATTGTCATCACCATTAGATAAAAATCATCATCATCATCATAATCATCATCATCATAGAAATCGCTATCATCATTATTTCTATCATTATCACCACCACATAGCTGTCAACCTCGCTTGAGGAAAAATATTGAGAAAATACAGTGAATGTATCAGAAGTGCCAAGATAGCTAATGTAGAAGAAAAGTATATGTATGGATGTTTTTAAGAAAATAAGGCTTGAGAAAAGGTTCAAAATCTTGAGACTCCCACTTAATGCGGGAGAGTTGACAGCTATGCCACCATCATGACAACCATCATTTTCATCACCATCATCAATCATCATTTCACTATCAGTTAAAGAATCAGGTACTTTTGCTTTTTAAATTTGTGCTTCATCAACAAAATATCATATCCTCACCAATTATAATTAGATACATGTAATTGCCTTTGTTCACTAATTCTTGATATTTCTGTTTTAGGTACACTTTTTATGATGGTCCACCCTTTGCCACAGGATTACCACATTATGGTCATATTCTAGCAGGAACAATCAAGGTAGAGATTTATTTGGCTTAGTTTGCTAAAGAATTACAAATTGTTCATAAATAATTTGCTTGATCTTCTAGGACATTGTGACACGTTATGCCCACCAAACAGGTTATCATGTGGAGAGAAGATTTGGTTGGGATTGTCATGGGCTTCCTGTGGTATGTGATTCATTTACAAAAATGCCAATTCTTTTGTTGCTGACATTTTGCAAAGGTTTGACTATTGAATTTTTTTAAATCAATTTTTCAGGAGTATGAAATTGACCAAAAGTTAAATATAAAGGTAAAATAGTCAACTGTTATATTTACTTTGGATTTGATAAATACAGTACACTGTGAAAGCATTTTTTCTCAGATGAATTTTTTTCTCAGATGAATTAAAACTGTTAATGTGTTTTGTTTCTAGGGTCCAGATGATGTGGCAAAGATGGGTATTGCCAAATATAATGATGAATGCCGGAAAATCGTCATGAGATATTCAACAGATTGGGAGGTTTGTTAGATTTAGTTTTGTACACAATGTGTAATGAAAAAGTGCAGTGTTCCAGTTATCTCATATGGTTTTTATTTTCACTTCTGGACTTCTTCATCTTGATTCTTCAAAATTGATAAATATTTTTGTCAACCTTGCAGCGAATCGTGAGTAGACTTGGAAGATGGATTGATTTTGAGAATGACTACAAGACACTCTACCCGTGGTTCATGGAGACTGTCTGGTAAACAGCTATCAAGGTTTTGCACTTGTTTTATTTTCATTTAGACACTAGCATCATATGCATTGTTTCCTTTTCAGGTGGGTTTTCAAGCAGCTTCATGAGAAGAATATGGTATACCGGGGATTTAAGGTACCCAGATTCTTATATATAGATGTTTTCTTACATCTTATTTAAAGTATATGACATGTACGATTACATTACCAATTCTGCCTTTAAGTTATTATAAAAAAAAACATCAACAATATTCACAAGAATCACCACAAACATTACCAGATTATCATGAACACTTGAGACTCATATGTTCTTCTTTATATGTTCTTCTTTAGGTCATGCCTTACTCAACTGTGTGTAACACTCCACTCTCAAACTTTGAGTCGAACCAGAACTACAAAGAAGTACAGGACCCTGCAGGTATACACACCTAATTAATAAAAGAAATGTTGCCAGTGCAAACATTACAGGCAAAGGGTGCTTTTAGAACATACTTTTAAGTGGGCCCAGTGGTACCATTGCCATACATCTGCATTTGGTTAAAATATGAGACTCATGGTATCTTTAGTTGTGGAACTGTCATTTGTTGTTTGCACTGGCAAGGTTTTTTGAAATACGTAGGTGTATGCTTGATACTCACCAATGCCTAATTGTCAGTTAGAAAAGGATTGTCAAAGGATCAAGGCTGATTATGATTGAGACACATTTGCCCATGTCTCTCTTTTGGATTAGAGCACACAGCATAGTAAATAAAAACAAACATTAAAAAGAGTATTTCATCACAAAGCAAGGATTTCAAATTCACTAAAGAAAATTCACACAAAAATTTTTTATTCAGCTGTAAAATTTCAAGTGAAGTTATTTTTGTTTATATTTAACATATAAAGGCATATAGTTTTTTTTTTCCTTTTTTCCCTATGAAAAGTGTTTGTCAGTTTTCCTCTTGATGAGAGCCCTGACGTCAGCATGATTGCCTGGACAACCACGCCTTGGACATTACCTAGCAACCTGGCTTTAGTTGTCAATAAAGACATGGAATATGTCAAGGTCAAAGGTAATCCCTCCATTGGAATTTCAGCTTGAAATTGTTACTGTATTTATATAAGTCCTTATAGCATTGACCACAATTCTAAAATTCACTGGAAAAAGGCAGTGAAAGAAATATAAAAAAGGAAAAAAAGACCTCCCTGTCAGATATTGCATAATAAGCACTTATTTACACCTTAACAAGCATACGATTAAGAGGAAATTGAGAAGAAAACATACAAATACACACACAGTTGGGGGTACAGCAACAGTTTAAGGTAATTCCCTTGAATTGCACTGCGCACCCCTTCTTCGCATAGTTACGCACGCTGTTTATTTGAATTTTCCGGTATTAAGTGTGCCCGCGCCACAGTTGTACAAGAAAACAAAGCAAAATGCGCACATTTTTTACTTAAAATCTCTTTGACAGAGAAACGAATTCGGTTACCCCCATTTTTTATTTGCTCAAATAGTTAAATATATACAAAAAAAAGATATACTGAAAGATACCTGTGGTAGCCCAGCCATAAAATGCAACTGTTTTTTTTTTTCTGTCGTCTCGCGATTTGCACAATGCAATTCCCAAGAACCCTTGCCCCACGGGCGATACTTCTTATTTTAGTGTATTGATTGCGACCTTACTAAAGCCTTTTTCTTACACAGTTACCAAAAGCTTTTGCATAATTTAAAACTGCATACCTGTCAACTCTCCCGCATTAGGATTAGGATGTGTTAAGATTTTGGACCTCTTCTCCCGCTCTCCTGCGTTCAGCACCAAATCTCCCGCTTTTTAGCGATTTTTATCCCTTCCGAAAAATTATTCTATAAAAAATCGGCATTTTACCTATTTTCCATTAAGATATTCGAAACAATAATTCCCTTGCGTAGCACAATTTATCTAACACCCTTGTGAGATCTATAAGTGGATCTGTTCATGGAGCTTTCTATACGGCAAGCGCCTGCAAGGTTAAACCCACCCCTCCCCCCAAAAAATTAATATACCCCACCCCTCCCCCCAAAATTAATATACCCCTTCCCTCCCCCCCAAAATTTCTCAAGCCTTGAGATTTTCGGAGGTTGACAGGTGTGAAACTGTGTCATGGCCGCCATCTTGAATTTGAGATTCCAGCTCTCAGATCCATGTTATTTGTGCAGTTGAAGGCCCGATTCACGATTTAATAACTGCATATTTAATCATAGCCTCAATTTCTACCAAGTTATTTTGGAAAATCATCTCAGGTTGGATTGATTTCGCTGTATTTACTCGTGTTTACACTTGCGACCCAAGTGCGAGACACGCGGCTAAAGATAAGAATTAAGTTAAAGCCGCATTGCCACCAGTTTACTTCCGGAGGTCTGACGGAAACCTCAACCGTTAAAAGACAAAGGAATCTATTAAAATCCGAGATATTAAACAGGCCATCTGCTCTAAATTATCAATCACATCCTCAAAGAAACTTCTAATAAACACACTGCTTTCAATATTTTGAAATATCTTTCGCGTTTTCCGGAGATTGTTACGTAATTAACCGGAAGTAAACTGGTGACAATGCGGCTTTAAGTGCTGACTGCTTTAGACTCATACAGCTTACTTCAAGACGTAATTAAATGTGCACTGGACACTCATGAATGGACTCGAGGTATTTACCTTGATTGCTTAATCTATTTTGAAGTGGAAGTAGTTTGAAACAATTGATGGAAATCGTCTCCTACAAATCGCATTTTTGATGAATCTACTTTACATTGGACACTTGACCGGCTACCCTAAGATGAATTTTATTTTCTTACTATAAAATATCTTGATCTCTCTCATTGAGTCTCATCATTTTAACCATGTCGATTTTAATAAAGTACAACATAGGTGTTGAAAGTCATGTAAGTGTAAAATATGTACTTAAATCTATGAAAATTATTTTGGTACTTTGGTGCTTCCTTTAGATAAGCTTAAGTTTTATTATTTCCCTAAAATACCTTTATCTCCATTGAATGTCATTTTATTTTCATGGAACATTTTCAATAAAATCTAGAGATTTGTATTTTTTTTGTAGTGTTGTTGATCTTGAAAATATGTTTATGCTCTATAAATTTCGATCAAGTCTAGATATTCTATAGCTCTCTCATTTGACTTCAAAATAAATAAATGTTGTTGTTTACTTGTAACTTACATAAATAAAATAATACATTTCTCAATTAAATTATATTGTTAATACAATAGGACTTACTTTGGGTGTAAAATTTACCCCTAAGTGATAGCACATTGAGGGCAGTGAACCAAAGAAATATTTAAGAAATAACAATTTTAAAACACATTCTCAGCTTTCCTTAATCTTATTTCGGTGCTAACTCTGATGTGGGGATAGTATTTGAAGATAGGACAATAAGCCCTGTCTAATTTCATGGAGCACACCTCGAGTCCACCCCACACCTGAAGAGATGATGCTCTTACCTTTCTTGCCCCAATCAGTGTTGTGATATGGCATTTACAAATAAAAAATAAGATTATATATATTGTTTTATTATCTCCAAAGTATGCAGTAAATTTTTCATGTCATACATGTCACACAAACTAGTTGCAGATAGATCTCAGGTATCAATCAATCAATCAAGTTTATTTCACCACATAATAGTATAATGATAATAATGCAAAAAAATAGTGATGATGAGGAGTCTACTTAAAGCACAATGCTTATAAGGTGTAGACCCCTGTCGCAGACTAAGTAGCGTCTCTACTAAAATATATATGAATGTTCTTGATTTGACTAAGGAATCCTTATTATTAAATTTACATGTGGCTGATTTGATGAAATAAAGTAGAATCATATCTATAAATCAATAGCTGCTTTTTGAGAGAGGATATTGTCCTTTACAATCTTTTTGAACATATTTATTGATATGCATTGTTTTGCTTGACAAGTGAGGTTGCTCCAGATTTTTGGACCCCTGTACGAAATTGAAAATTGGCCCCGTCTTGTTATTCTAAGAGTTGTGCGATAGTCGCATGAATTTCTCATGTTATAGCTGTGGATTGTATTATTTCTTTTAAAAAAAGTTATCAAAAGTCCCCTGTAATTGATTATTGTCGAATTTATACATGAATAATGCAGTTTCAAGGGTGTTAATGTCATAGACCGTAAGAAGCCTTTCTTGTTTGAGTAAGGGCTCAGTGTGACTGAGGTAATGAGAATTTGTTATTATTCTATCACACCTTTTTTGCAAAAGCAATATTCGTTTTAAACTTGTGTCATAATTACTTGCCCAGTTGATGTTTCCATAGTGTATGTACGGATGAACTAATGTAAAATATGTTTTTAGGCTAAATTTAGGCAAATAAAAGTGAAGTTCATTCATTATTCCAACATTTTTAGTGATTTTAGTTCTGACATGGTTGATATGCGTCTTCCAATTTAATTGACTATCAATGATGAGTCCTAAGAATTTAGTTTCATTTACCATCTGGATAGGTTCGTTGTTTATCTCTATTTTGGTTGTATGTTTCGTTTTTCTTTTGCTGTTTCTGAATATAATATAGTTTGTTTTTTTAGTGTAAAGTGATAATTTATTTGTCTTAAACCATTCTGTTAGTTTGAATAGCTCGGAGTTTAAAATTTCATCCATGTCCTCAGCAGATTTCGATTTGAAAACTAAGTTTGTGTCATCAGCAAAAAGAGTAAACGAAAACAGTTCCGTGGCATTAGGGACATCATTAATGTAAGAAATAGTAAGGGCCCAAGAATGGAACTCTGGGGAACACCACAGGTTATATCATATTCTTCTGACTTTGTATCTTTATAATTTACGAATTGTTTTCGGTTTGAAAGATAATTTTGGAACCAAAGCAGAGTGTCTTTTAGTGTGATTTCTTTAATATTATTATTAATATTAACATTATTAAAGAAATCGCACTAAAAGACACTCTTTTTTTGCACCTATTTATACAGTAAAAAGCGTGATTTTGAAGTATTTTTACGGGTTTTATAAGAAAACTAGACAAAAAACACAAATTGTACAAGAAATCACAAGAATTACCTTCAGAATCGAATTTTTAACAAATTCAAAGGTACAGAAATAAACTAAATAGCCTACTTAGAATATTGTTTTGAACATTATCTAACGGGTTATTGTTTGGGAGATCGGATTTTGGCAGTTTGACAAACAGAACTTAATTTTCTAAAGAATATAGGTCTCATTTAGAAAACTATGAGTTGGGATTTTTACTCGTGCCCCTCTGATGTGAAAGCATGGTGGGTACCCTTATTTTTTTATTACATTTTTTGAAAGCCCTTCACTTCAATATTGTTTATGCCAAGTTGTAGAACTATTTCAAGGGAATTACCTTAAGGCAGTTACTGTGAGCCCAATATGTCTTTATACCACTTTTGCAACCCCTTACCCTACCTTATTAGCCACAGGACATGAGAAGAGTACAGAAAATTAAAGCTGTGGGGAATTTGGACCCTATGTAAAGTAATTGTCTCATTTTTCTGGCTTAGATAACAGCACAGAGAAGGTTTATATTATGATGGCTGCCCGTCTTGATGCTCTTTTCAAGACACCAGAAGAGTATACTGTCTTAGAAAGGTAGGGTGAACTGTTTACATTAAAAAGTTGTGGTCAGAAGGATTTCTGATAGTTATCTTGAAATAACCCATTACTTTGTATGTTTATTGTACCTCTTGGTTTAGATAGTTATCTTCTGATGATTTTTGTATTTAGCCCTTGGATACTATACAGTATTATCTTTCAATGAATTTTGCATTCCTTCATGAATAGGTTCAAGGGTGCAAGTCTAGAAGGAAAAACTTACAAACCTATGTTTCCATACTTTGAGCAGGTAAGTTCTATGAGAGCTGTGAGGACATTACCATATTAAGCTTACATGCAATGAATGACCTGTTGGTTCTGTGATTTTGTAGCTAAAATCAAGTGGGGCATTTAGGATTCTGACTGATAGCTATGTCACCGAGGAGAGCGGGACAGGTGTTGTTCACTCTGCACCTGCTTTTGGTGAGGTGGGTATTACCAATCCTTCAATGAATTCTGTCATTCTTATTTCAAGGAAAAGAAGATTAGAGCCTTATATACCATATATGTTTACAGTTTCCAAGAGGTATTACCAATTACCAGTAGGTATTGAGTGTACCAACAAAGTGAGTACACCCAAACAAAATCTCACCCCTTCAAAAGAACTAAAGACAATAAACACAAATCCCAAAAAGATGTTGTTCCCACCTTCGTATAAGTATCCTAGTATCCTCTAGATACAAGTTCTGTTATTGTTGTAGGATGATTACCGTGTGAGCATGGCAAATGGAGTTATTCATAAAGGGGGAAGCTTGCCATGCCCTGTAGATGCCAATGGCAAGTTCACAGCAGAGGTGACTGACTTTGCTGGTCAGTATGTCAAGGATGCTGATAAACACATCATCAAGTGGCTGAAGCAGCATCGGCGTCTGGTCCACCAGAGTACCATCAAGCACAACTACCCCTTCTGCTGGAGGTGATTAGAGAATGCCAATAAACCACTCTGTTAATGTTTACATTTGGATATATAAAACTTACTAATCATCAAGGAGTGAATGAAGTCCTTTATCGGTGCTATTCTTTTTTTGTGCTATTAAAATATCTTAGTTCCTTTCTTAAAAGCCTTATTAGTATTGTGTTGTGTGGGAGCAAAAAATGGCAGCAGGATTAGCCTTTTTTAAGAGGACTCAATCAGCCTCTCCTCTTTAATAATGAAAAATTTTCAGCTTTGACTAAGAAAGGGTAGTTTCCACAGTTCCGGGATAAACATCATCTGACACTACATAAAAAGGCAAAATGGAGCTGACCAAGCAGGGTTTAATCAAGTTTCAGAGTAGGTGGTGGAGATTGATAAGTAGGCAGTGGAAGTTATTTTATTTATCAGTTCAATTAAAACTTAATACAACTTTTTCAATGCTCGGTAGAAAAAAGCTGGGGGTTCCGCCGGCCGCTGGGGCCTAATAAAACCCCTGCCCTGTGTAAAGGTTGTTGTCTAAGCTTAAGTCTGTTACAGGTCTGACACCCCTCTGATTTACAAAGCTGTACCTGGTTGGTTCATACGTGTAGAGTCCATTGTGGACAAGCTTTTAGCCAACAATCAGAAGTGTTACTGGTAAGTGTATGCTTTGTGGCAGACTGAAATCTTGACATTATTTTTTGAATAATTGCAAAATTTGATTTAGTCTGAGAATTAATACAGGGCTGTGATATGGGGTGGAGTATTGGGATCATGTGCCCCTCCAAATATTTTTTTTTTAAAAAAAGAAAGAGGCATAGCCCTGCTCCAAATATATTTTTCTTGATGTTTTGTATTGTGCCCCTCTCCCCAATACTTTGAGGTAAATTTAAGCAAGATAAGTTATAATTGTCCAATTTACTTTTTGCAAACATTTCATGCAAAAAGGCACATATCCCATCCTGTTAAATATGCTTGCCAGCTCAAAATCTGATCCAATATTTGTTAATGTAACCTGAGTCAATTATTGTGTCGTTATGTGTGATATATTTATGGGCTATATTAATGTTAGGGTTCCTGAGTTCGTGAAGGAGAAGAGGTTCCACAACTGGCTTCAGAATGCGCATGACTGGAATGTGTCCCGTAACCGTTACTGGGGCACACCCATTCCACTTTGGGTCAGCGATGACTACCAAGAGGTCAGTATTCATTTTTTTCCCTAAAATGATGACATCATTTACACTAAAGTTCATTATTAGCACACTCACTGGTCTTTTATTTTACAAAATATATGAATACATGTAAGGTTTTTTTTAAGTACCAAATTTTTATATGATTTTAAAATATTACAGGTGGTTTGTGTTGGCTCCGTTGATGAGCTGGCCGAATTGTCTGGTGTCCGGCTTACTGACCTTCATAGAGAAAAGTAAGACCAAGCTACTATTTTCATTGCTTAGTTTCATGTGATGTTATTGCTCATCTTGGTGCTATGTTATAGCTCATCAACACTCAGGGCACCTTTCAGAGCCCTTAAAAACCTGTTTGGAGTTCTTTCTATCACTTTCTGGGCTCAGCCCATTACAGTGTGATTGATACAATTCTTTGAGTCTATGACTGGGGGACGTTTTAGTCTGTATGTAGCTATGTGTTTAGATGATATTCATTATTTGAAAAGAGCTCTGGCCCTTAATCCACAGTGTTGATCATGTAACCATCCCTTCCAAGACTGGCCGAGGGGTCCTGAGGAGAGTACCTGAAGTGTTCGACTGTTGGTTTGAGAGTGGGAGGTGAGGTGCCATCCATGTCACACATTACCACAGGACAAATGTCACGTCATGTCACGTCACGCATTAACACAGGACAAACGTCACGGTTAAGACTCTGGAACTTACTTGTGTGGCACTGTTGTTGTTGTTGTTTTTAGAATAATAAAAAAGCTTATTATTTTGGAAAATATCATTACTCCTGGATTTAAGCCTACAACACACTAGGTGATTTTATACGCTCGAATTAGCGAATTCGATTGCTAGGGATCGCAAGCATCAGACAAATTAGATGTCCAGATATTGGTTAATTTGCCGCCATGAGCAGGCTTAAGCTAAAGAACATGCGAAATCGCCCAGTGTGCTGTAGGCTTTATGCTTTAGCTAAGAATGTTGCTGTGTTATTAAGGATGGAGTGAATTTTACATTGATTCAAGTGGATTTGATTTGCTAGTGAAATGCTAGTGAGATTTGTGTGACAAGTCTTTCATGCTGTCTTTCATACTTTTATGCAAAATAAAAACTCTGGTTTCACTTCCCCCTATGCGGGGTAGTTTTAGTTTGTCGTCTAAATCATGAATTTGCACATCACTGTTGGTTATAAAGAGTGTTTTTTTCTCTCTGCTTGTTTGCTAACTATGCTTGCTACAATTCACAGCATGCCCTATGCTCAGGTCCATTACCCCTTTGAGCGCAAAGAAGATTTTGAGAAAACGTTTCCTGCGGACTTTATTGCAGAGGGCATTGACCAAACCAGAGGATGGTAAGCTGGCACTGATACCTTTTTTTTTGTTAAAGGATTTACTGATTGGTAAGAAAGAAAAAAATAACATCCATGTGGTGGCTTATTTTTTTATTCATCACCTCTTGACGTTGGCAAAACAGATGTATTTCAATCCTGACTCATTGCTATTTGAAATGGCTAAGACCAATTCACTTATCCACATTCTGGGAATTTCTTAACCAGAACTTGAGGCTCCGTGATTTTCCGCATGGCAAACGAGGTAAATAAGTTATTTATTAAACAGTGTTTTGAGAAGGGTTTTTTTGGTCCTAAAGTGTTATGCTGTTTTTAAGTGGGCTGTGCAGCGACGTACGACCCACTAATGAACCAATGAGAGGGCGAGTACCACTAAAGCTGTATTGCAAAACAAGTTATGGGCCCAGTTTTCGGATCTAACAATACTGTATATTTAGTTGAGCGTTAATCGGCCTTGATCATAATTATTCTTCGTTGCAGGTTTTATACTCTGCTAGTGATATCCACTGCACTGTTTGACAAGCCACCATTCAAGAATCTAATCGTTAACGGCCTTGTACTTGCAGCGTAAGTAGTATGTCATGTTGTACGGATTTCGTTTTTACCAATACTTGTGATATTGCAAAAACATAGTAAGTATGTGTGCAGATTCAACTTTTACCACTAGTGATATTGCGAATGCATAATAAGTATGTGTGAGGATTCAGCTTTATCCACTTGTGATATTGAAAATGTATAATAAATATGTGTGCGGACTCAGCTTTTACCACTAGTGATATTGCGAACGCATAATAAGTATGTGTGAGGATTCAGCTTTTACCACTAGTGATATTGAAAATGCATAGCAATTATGTGAGAGAATTCGAATTTACCACTTGTAGTCTTTTTTTTTTCAAGTACTTTTTATCAATGGGTTTTGCTTGCCTCCTTCAGTGATGGCGCAAAGATGAGCAAACGAAAGAAGAACTACCCTGATCCTATGGAAATTATCAACAAGCATGGCTCCGACGCCCTCAGGTTAGACAACTTTGTTGGTACGAGAATTTTATGACCAAAGATAAAGGCGAGAAAGTTTGTGTACCCCATTCACAATGAACATGATCTGCATACAGAAGCAACAAATGGAAGACGATGGTTTCCAATGTTAGGTGTAACTATAACATATGGTTTAACCTTGATGCAGTTTGAAAACAGGGTTGGTTAAACGTCGGGGTTGACTTTGCCATTGCAGCGTTTTTTTTACATACATTTATTTTACCTACAAACAGAACTATAATCCATACAGCAAAAGAGTATAATTTATAAATAAAACAGAAATACCTGTTTTTTAAGGTTGTAGTTAGAAATTACAATATGTATTAAAGAGCCCTCGTCAGCCACACTTTTGTTTATTGTTTTTAACCAATATTGGAAGACAAATGATAAGAAGAAACACCCAAAAAACACCTAAAATAAGATGTTATGCTTTATTTACCAAATTCAATCGAAAATATTGCAACAGCTTTTTCAAATCAGCCGATGGAAATGGATGCTTTCGTGCGCACTTGGTATTTTAATAAGATGACAAAAGGTGGTTGACAGAGGCATGTTAATGTGCCCTGGTCAGTCGCACCTTTGTTATTGTTTTGATTTAATATTGGGAGGCACACTATGGAACTAAGTTCTCGAAATAACCATCTAAAAAAATTGTTTGATACTTTATTTACCAAATTCAACCGAAAATATCACATTGTCTTCCCCAAATCCCCCGATGGAAATTGATTCCTTTTTCAAAATGGCGGCTGACATAGGCTTTTTAAGCATATCGAAGAGGCTTTCCTACATAAACAGCTGATTTTGAAAAGGTTGTCATCTCGGTTGAGAAATGGTACGTGCCCCATGATGTATTTACTTTGTGTGCGTATAGAGTAATGGATGAGTAGCAGGCTGTTTCAGTGGACTGCTTACAAAGCACGGTGCCTTCAATATGCGGCAATTCCCCCATTTCTTCCCCCTGGATTCAAGTGACTTTTCTGACATTGGGAATTTCAAGATTAACGCCAAACAATTATTTGCCTGAACTTTGCCTGTAGAAAAATACTATACGAAATACTTCAACATACTGACTACAACATACTCGATGGCCGAGCTAATAATCTCAAAGATTAAATATCTTTATCAAAGCGGACAATTGTTTTAACAAAAAAGTCGAGTTCGATTTAGTGGGGTTCTGCATTTCATTGTATTTTCTATCTAGTGTCAATATTAATCTTTACTTTTTCATTCATTAGGTATACTTATTTTTCGATCTACTTGTGTGAAATGGGAACCATTAGCAGCATTAGGTTTCAATCATTGTCCTATGCTGATGTTGATGGGAATTCGATGGGGAGTCTTACTTACTTTACTTGTTCTTTCAAAATTTGAACTTCTAGCAAAATTAGAAGAGTAATAGCAAGAGCCAATCATTTGTGCTAACGAACTGTGGTACCAAAATATGAGAACCAGACATCTCCTAGAATTGGTAATTTACACTCATTGTAACAGTGGGCACCTTCTATTATCCTAAAAACAAACAGTCTATGGAAAGGTTATTTGCAGAAATAGGTCAATAGTACAAACAATGTATTGAAGGACTCCTGACTAAGCCTGTTAGATTATAACACTGTTAGATTATATAAAGTGCATTTACTTAAATGAATAAACAATCATTTGTTGCATTATTAACCATACCTAAGTATTACTCTACTGGTTTGTGACATTGTTAACAAATGACTCATCACTGGGTTCATTTAAAGGGTCTAATCTTTGTTCTTTTCCTTCATCACATGAAGCTTTCACTGTGTTAAGACAAAACTCAGATTTTTCTGCAATCACCACCTTTGAATTAATAAAGATATATATATAATCTTGATGTGCATTGTAAATGCCATATCATAACACTGATTAGGGCTAAAAAGAATTTTCTGAATTTTATTACAATGTAATTAGCTGTACGTGAATGTGCCTTCTCTATGCTAGTTATGCTCTCTACTCCCCAAAGGCAAAGCGTTTTGGTAGAATTTTGCAAAAGATAAGTAAGTAAGTAATCTACCAGGCGCAAAAACACTACGAAGACAAGTATAAGCTTAACTTCTAGTTTTTTAATGCAAATAGTAACCAGAAAACATATAATGACATTCAATGAGGGATAGAGGTTTGATTTTAGAAAAGAAAAGCTTATCGAAAGGAAACAACACGTGTTTTAAAAACTAAACAGAAGCCTTTATGAAAAAAACACAAAATGGCGATTTACATGTAGTAGACAGTTCTCATCAGCTGATTCAAATATCTACTTCCGAATAGACCAAGCAAATTGAGGTAAATACCTTTAGCTCATTCTTGAGTGTTCAGGTCACAAATAAGGCCTTGAGACTTGATTGACTTGCAAGTTTGAAGTTTACACGGGTCTCAACGCGACGCTTATGTACAACACAGCGAAATTTTCCGTAATCATTCCGAGTTTAACACGACTTTTTACAATAACTTGATAGAAAATAAAGCTATGGTGAAATTTACAGTAATAGAATCGCGAATCTGGCATTTTCCACTGCACAAATAACATGGATCTGAGAGGTGGAATTACAAATGAGGGAGGCTAGATTAGCATAGATACTTCGTGTAAGAAAAAGGCCTGAGTAAGGTCGCAGCAAGTGCACTAAAAAAATACACACACAATGGTGCATGGACTTCCTGGGCATTGCACAATAATGCACGTTGTTAGGAAAGACGACGAAAAAAAAAACCAGTTGCATTTTACAACTGGTCTAACACAGGTTTGCTGTAAATATAGCAAACCTCTGTAAATCCTTTGTAATGACGTAACTTGTACGATGTCCCTTTAGATTCCCTTTTTTGGCAGTATGATTCTGTTTGATAATTTGTTCCGTGATCTTGTTGTTTTTTTGTCGGTTTTCTAGTAGGCACTAGCCCAAAATAGCATCTCATTACAATTATTTTGTTACCGGCTTTGAAGTGTTCCGAATAGGCACAAAATACTTGCCGAAGGTTCATTGCGTAGATAGATTAATTGTAGCAACACAACCGTCTTTTTGTCGTTTTTTAGAAAGGCATTATTCCTACCTCGAAAAGAAACTAGATTCTTTAGCTCCATCGCGCATAAACAAAACGGTTCGCAAACAAGAAAACGGAAGAAAAGAGCTTTTACCTACAACTGCTAGACTTTTGAATTCAATCACGGTGCATAAACGCTTGATCTGATGGTGCACAACACTTCTTATTTTATCAGATCAATCTCGTTATAAGAAGTAAGTACTCTTCGATTAAAAAAAAAGGTTTGTTCATTACAAATAGTTTGCGGTCATTTTGTGTTTTCAGGCCCACATACCTTTTATGTCACATCGATTTTCATTAAAAGTATGAAATTGACCACTAAATAATACACTAAGCCCAAAAAGGCCAACAAAGCGAGATTTAACGATCCACTCTCTTATCCACAAAACATATATGAACGTACGAACTGGCATGGTTTGAATTTGGTTGTCCGATTCCCGCCAAAAACATCCTTTACAGGGTTCTCAACACGGATATAGGAAAAGGTGGAATACTAAAATACGGGCGCCATTTTATAAAAAGCGCCTTTTACACATTTTTTATAAGGTAAATTAAATATGAGATAAATATATTGGGGACTCAAAAGGGAGGCATCTGTTTAATTAATGTTTACGATGACGCATACTATTCCCCTAAAGCACCAGGAAGCCCAATACAATGAAGGATTGAAATATACCTTAAAAAGTTTTGTACAACAAAAAAATGCTTTTCCGTGAATATTTCACGGGTAATCACTAGTATTTTATATTTGTTTTTGTCTTCATCAGAAGTTCACACATAAAGTGTACGAAGTAGCGTAGGAATGTAAATTAGAAGATGTGAATTTGATTTTTAGTAAAATCAATATTGTGTATTTTGACTTAAAACGACTACAATCGGAGTATAAAGAAGTGGGGATAATCCATTCGGTTTAATCCCCTTTTTCATAGCAACCCAGTCTTTCCTACACACATGGTATGACCAGGAAAATAATGAATAATACACACTAAATATGTCATTTCCCAGGCTTTACCTGATCAACTCGCCCATAGTATGACAAGGAAAATAATGAATAATACACACTAAATATGTCATTTCCCAGACTTTACCTGATCAACTCGCCAGTGGTGCGCGCAGAGACGCTGAAATTCCAGGAAAAAGGCGTCAAGGATGTTGTGAAGGATGTTTTTCTGCCCTGGTACAATGCGTATCGCTTTCTTAGCCAGAGCATTGACCAGTTTCAGAGGGTGAGGCAAAACAGAGGGTTATAAGCCGCATGCGAACAGCGCCTTGTGCAAACAGCGCCTAGTGCAAACAGCGCCTTGTGCAAACAGTGCCTTGTGCAAACAGCGCCTCGTGCAAACAGCGCCTCGTGCAAACAGCGCCTCGTGCAAACAGCGCCTCGTGCAAACAGCGCCTCGTGCGAACGTTGCTGGTGAGGCATTGGCCCAGTAATGCTGGCACTGTTTACTCACCATATTGGGAGTTGCTGTAAAGTCGTGCGCTTACAAATTCTGTTTTGTGTGCAGCGCAATGTTGGCGCTTTTGCAAGAGGCTTTACTTATACTCTATGTTTTAACTATGGACGCTGCGTTTTTCATGCGAAATTTGTATTGCTCCCAAAATGTGTTTATTGATTGCTTAGAGCATGGATGTATGTACCTAAAACTTTCCTTGCATTAGTTAATGATCTAGTTGAGTAACTCGTTTATGTTTTTTGTCTGTGTTTAGTGTCTGTTGTATTAGATGATGATGCAGATGTATCTTCTCTATTCAGGTACACAATGTCAACTTCGCCTATGACGAGAACAACACTATGGAGCTGCACAACATCATGGATAAATGGATCTTGTCCTTTACGCAGAGTCTTGTTCAGTTTGTCCACCAGGAAATAGACGGTAGGGGAATATTGCCCGTCCCTTGAAGCTTGTACGATTTGTCCATCAGGGAATGGACAGTAGGGGAATATTGCCCGTCCCTCGAAGCTTGTACAATTTGTTCATCAGGGAATGGACGGTAGGGGAATATTGCCTGTCCCTCGAAGCTTGTACAATTTGTCCATCAGGGAATGGACGGTAGGGGAATATTGCCCGTCCCTCGAAGCTTGTACATTTTGTCCATCAGGGAATGGACGGTAGGGGAATATTGCCTGTCCCTCGAAGCTTGTACAATTTGTCCATCAGGGAATGGACGGTAGGGGAATATTGCCCGTCCCTCGAAGCTTGTACAATTTGTCCATCAAGGAATGTTAGTGAAGCCTTGGTCTTTCCTCGGAATCTTGTTTTCTCCAAGGGCCTCTTTATGTTTCTCTGAGCTTACACGCGAATGTTGATAAGTAATTATCCGAAGTCTATTTTAAAAGTGCTAACTCATTTTCACAGCCTACCGCCTGTACACCGTGGTTCCACGACTCGTGAAATTCATTGAATACCTGACCAACTGGTATGTTCGGTTTAACAGGAAAAGACTCAAGGTAAAGTCTGCTTGTTTATTCACGATTGCTTACCTTTATATGATATCAACATCTTATGCTAATTGTAGAATATCAACTTAACACAATGTCTTGTTTCTTTAGGGAGACCAGGGTCAAGAAGATGCGATGCAGGCCATTCAGACTCTGTTTGGAGTCGTACTTACCATCACAAAGCTCATGGTAAGCATCTACCCTTGAACAGGGCTCAGCCGATATTTACGTCCTAAACAACAGGTTATAGGCTAGTTTTCTAGCCCTCCAGGAATTCTTATTCCTTGTTTTATGTGGGAATAGCACATAGTCCCAGGAATGGGTATGTGCTAATACAAAACGAGACAAGTGTTTTGAACTTGGCGCAAAACTACGTGTTCGGCATCATTGGCGTGCAGGGAGAGAGTTTGACTCAAGTTTACAACAAGGATACAGAAAGTCGGCTTCAAAAAGTCTACTAACCCAGTGACTCCTAGTAACCTTAGTAGTTCGCCGGCATTTTTTTTTTCAAATGGCGAGGCAGTGTTAGCATGAATACTGAGCAATGTTGACACTCCTTGCATGCCATGAACTAGAGTACGTGAACTAAAGTAGTTCCCCCACATTTCTTTTATCTTTTGGACAGCCGATCAAAGGTGCCGCCAATGTTTCCCAACGTTGGGGCTGTTAACACGTGTCTAATAGTTACATGTTGTGAATTGTGTCATTGTAGGCCCCTTTCACGCCGTTTTTGACGGAGCACATTTATCAGAACATGAAACCGTTCATCGTGTTTGACGAGAGTGAAAAGGAGAACGACAGCATTCACTATCTTATGGTCCCCAAAACAAGGTAAACAAATCATTCAGATATCCTGGCTGAAGCTTGTATATTTTTTAACGATTATTGATATTGTTTCTTGCGTAACGTTTCAGGGAAAACTTGATTCACACAGAGATTGAACGCGCGGTTTCACGGATGCAGGCCACAATAGAGTTGGGTCGAGTTGTAAGAGACAGAATGACCATCCCAACAAAGGTATCCCAATCATTGCAAGGATAATCATCAAAAGCTAAAGTCCCACTATAAAGAGCCCCCCCCCCCCCCCCTTCCAATTTTGGGTTTTATATGGTCAATAAAATAAGTTAATTATTTTTAAATAATATGTTATAAATATATGTTATGTAATATAATGTTTAAAAACACCCTGCTAATAGATAAAATGGTTGACATGCTGGAAGACATCATAGTTTTTTCAATTTCTTGAGTTTTCATTTGAGCCTCCATTCAGCGAACTCTACTCGGTCCTGAGGTTGCCAATGACCACAAAACTGCATCATAGAGATATAAGTCATAGTGGCGGATGCAGAGTTAGTTCTGTGGATCGTACTTACGGTCCGACAAGGCTTGGAAGACTTTTAAACCACACCTTGAAAGGTCTTGGACCCCTCACTGTTAATGTGTGGTATTTGTCATGACTTTTTCAGTACCCGCTTCCCGAGGTAGTCATCATCCATCAAGACAAGCAGTGCTTGGAAGACGTCATTTCTCTACAAAACTACATCAAAGAGGTACGGATGAAATAACTGCTCGTTACATCACCACTTGTATGAGCGAACTTAACTATGAGAGCAGTGACCTCTTTCATCCGCCATTTTGTCATTCTATCAAAATAACACGCGTCAGAAAGCATCCATTTTAACCGGCCGAATTAGGGAAGCTTCCGTAATTTTTTCGATTGATTGTTGTAAATAAAGTATGTAACATTGTTTATAGATGGTTATTTTCAGATTTTGTTCCAGATTTGATCTTCTAAATATTGAAAACAAACAATAAAAAAACAGTGGCCGAAGGCTCTTAAAAAAGCACTTAAAAGTGCAGTCATAGTTTTTAAACTTAAAAGGTCTTGGTAAAGGTAAATTTGACACCACTGTTTGTTTTTGTGGTTTTTGCAAAACCTGTATCAATAGTTACTAGTTACTTAAACTTCATTTTTGCAAAAAAAATTTTCCATAAATCGCATTCTAAGACGGCTAAAATGGGCCTTTGCTGTTTCCCGTGACCTGTTGACCGTGAATTCACTCCAAATCTTTGACTTTTCTAGCGTATTATTTTAAGGCGAGAACTCGAGCTTGTCGGGCGTAACCTCGCGACGGTTTTTAAGATATCGCCTTAAAACTTTTTGGATCTGATAGATAATTATGCCATGTCATTAAGTGTGTGAGAAATTTTCGATTTTCGACTGAAGATCGCTTTTATAGCACTTTTTTTGTCCAAATTTCGCCAGAAATGAGAGTTCCAACTTTGATTCGTGATATTTTGTTGACAGTGTCAAATAACAAAAAGTCCTCACACACTTTGGTAGATCATCTATCTGTCATTGAGCTGCAGTTACGTGCAAGTGCATGCGCAATAACGCGAAGGTGCATTACGCTCTAGAGTAAACTCCATACTTTTGAGTTTGAGGCCTCAAAACTAAACACGGAATTAGCTATTGCAAAATAAAACTTGCAGGAGATAATTCAATCTTTTATCTTTTATTTGATATATAGCTTGTACATGTAGTGAAAATTGCGGCGCGACAATATTTTTTTAATACCTTTACCGAAACCTTAATCACCAACCTGGAGCTAAAAACCTAGGTACAATTTTAATTAAATACTTCGAAGAAACGCTCTAAGAGCAATATATTTCTTCACTTTTAATCACCTAACACGATCGTACCGATCATGTTGAAACCAGCTTAAATCACATTTTATGTTGCATATATGTTGTTCTGATCATCTAATCCAATTTGATAGCTACATACATCTTTTTCTTCTTGGCAGGAGCTGAATGTTCGTAAGGTGACCGTGTCGTCTGATAAGGACAAGTTCGGACTGCGCTTGCGCGCAGAACCTGATAGTCAAACGCTGGGCAGACGTCTCAAGGGCGCATTTAAACAGGTCTTCCAGGCTGTGAAGGGTAAGGGCTTAGAGCACTCAATCGATAAACGAACATTCGATCTTGGAGCCTCCAACGACTAAATGTCTGACTAATGTGTTCTCAGAGTTCGTATTCCTCGTTTTACGTGGGAATAGCACATAGTCCCAGGAATGAATATGTGCAATTTCAAAACGAGACAAGTGTTTTTGAACTTGGCGCGAAACTACGTGTTCGGCTTTATTGGCGTGCAGGGAGAGAGTTTGACTCAAGTTTACAACAAGAATACAGAAAGTCGGCTCCAGAAAGTTTACTAACCTAGTGACTCCTGGTAACCTTAGTAGTTCGCCGAATATTCGAATATTTAGACAGTAGCGTGTCACATTTGGTGAATTTTGTTGACTGTTTATGTTTTCTATGATATCTGTTTGTTTTTTATCCATGATTGTTTAGAATTGGCCAATTACGTTATCTGCCAACGTCCAGATCTGTTAAATGGTACTATATTATTTATATATGCTTAGTTTAAGGTGTTATCAATGGTGTTATATGTTCAGAACTGACCGATGAGGAATTAAAGACATACGAAGAAAAGGGCGAGCTGACTGTTTGTGGTCACGTGCTATCCGGCACAGACCTCAAGGTATTATGGGAAATCAAGATCCCTTACCCAATGTTCTCCGGAAAGATATATTTTCTCGTTTAGGTTCAAAATCCTCTCTAGAAACTGTTTCAAAATTTTGAATAAGACATTTTCTGGGACCCAGGGCGTCGCGGGGATCGGGCACACAGGGAGCGCGGCGCGAGAAAGAAACAGCCTGTTTCTTTCTCGCGCCGCGCTCCCTGTGTGCCCGATCTTCGCGACGCCCTGGGTCCCCGAGGATGGGAATTAGAAAGCTGTAGCCTTGTTTAGCTAATAAGCTCTGTAGAAAGCACCAAAATTGATCTTCTTCGCCTTGTTATACTGTGCGAGGGTGTTAGGGTGTTTATTATTTCTGTCTGAGGCCGTTGAATCAAGAACGTTCTAGAATAGTAGTCAGTAAGTAAGTAATTATAGTAATCAGTAATCATCTATTTTCCTAACCATTCCCATTTGCATTTGATGACACATTCAGAACATCGACTATTTTAGTCACTCTGAATGCATTTTCTGTCGTTGTATTGAGAGCGTTTTAGAATATCTATTCCATGGGGACTTTTAGAAATTATTATCCTTGTTATTGTCATGTGCATTTAGGAATTTCTCAGACAATTTAAGTATTCTCATGTGCAACCTTACTTAGTGTGTTCCTGTGCTGATATTCTAACACGTTCGTGTGTGTGTGTGGGGGGGGATTTTACACTAAGGACGGCTGCGCAGGAGACTTCTGTTTTAGTGGCATTGAATGTATTTCTTAATTTTGTGATTCAGCTGGCGTATTCCTTTGATCAAAATGGCGATCTCCCTTTAACCTACGAGCCGCATTCGGATAGTGAGGTCAGTACCGACGAATCCCTAAATCCCTATCCATGTTAAAGGGGCAATGTCATGGTAAGAGCTTTGCAATAGTTCTCCGGTCCGGACACAATGAACTTCAGTCAAATTTTAATATTGACTTATGAGCCTTTGGTATATGTGGGAGACTTCAATCCAAAGAAAATGACCACAAACTGTTAATAAACATAGTTTTTTTTAAAATAAAATATTGCACATTATTTTAACAAGGCATTGACAGCTTAGAGTTTAAAAGTTTGTAGACAATTAAAAGCCTACAGTAAACACTGACTCCAGACATGCGCAGTACCATGACCCTGCCCCCATAAAGCCCCGTGCAAAACCCACTTGCAGGCCAAAATAGCCTTTACATCATTTTACGAGATTCTTAGAAGTTTGCCAAGATATTGCGGACAGATAAGTGAGGCAGTTCGAGCAATAATGCAGATATATGTTGGCGTTGTTTGTGAAAAGCATGATAGTAAAACACAGCTTTAAAATGGCTCTTCAGGCAAAATGATTCTGACATGAAAAAATACGTGCCCATGTTGTTCAGCAAGCAATACTGCTGCTACTTCTGCTTTTGCATAATTTTTATTATGCTAAAGCAGTAGTGTACTGTGTGTATGAGTTGACTTGTAGTGTACTGAGTGTACTGTTTGGGTCACGTGACAGATTCTTATCCTTCTTGACGTCACGCCTGATCAGAAGATGTTGGATGAGGGTCTCGCACGAGAGTTTGTCAACCGCATTCAGAAACTAAGGAAAAAGGTAATTGTGTTGTTGCGAAGTAGTGTAGAGGGAAAAAGAAGCTTCAACTACCTGTGTTTTCCCTGTAGGCCGGCCTGCAACCCGTGGATGACGTCAGCATTGTCTATGAAGTCGAGCCCTCTGGCAGTCAGCGGCTAGGCGAGATAATCAATGCGCACAAGGAGTACATCCAGACAAGCGTAAAGCAACCAGTGCGCAGCTCGCCACTGCCGGCTCTTACAGAAATCATTCACGAACAGACAGATGTGAGTTGACTTGTGTTGTATGTAGTTGCCGTATATCAATCATTTACTAAAAGACAGAAGTAGGTTGACTTGTGTTGTGTGTAGTGGCCGTATATCAATCATTTACTGACAGACAGAAGTGGGTTGACTTGTGTTGTATGTAGTGGCCGTATATCAATCATTTACTGACAGACAGAAGTGGGTTGACTTGTGTTGTGTGTAGTGGCCGTATATCAATCATTTAATAACAGACAGAAGTGGGTTGACTTGTGTTGTGTGTAGTGGCCGTATATCAATCATTTACTGACAGACAGAAGTAGGTTGACTTGTGTTGTATGTAGTGGCCGTATATCAATCATTTACTAAAAGACAGAAGTGGGTTGACTTGTGTTGTATGTAGTGGCCGTATATCAATCATTTACTGACAGACAGAAGTAGGTTGACTCGTGTTGTGTGTAGTGGCCGTATATCAATCATTTACTAAAAGACAGAAGTGGGTTGACTTGTGTTGTTTGTAGTGGCCGTATATCAATCATTTACTAAAAGACAGAAGTGGGTTGACTTGTGTTGTGTGTAGTGGCCGTATATCAATCATTTACTAAAAGACAGAAGTGGGTTGACTTGTGTTGTGTGTAGTGGCCGTATATCAATCATTTACTGACGACAGAAGTTTGTTGACTTGTGTTGTGTGAAGTGGCCGTATATCAATCATTTACTAAAAGACAGAAGTAGGTTGACTTGTGTTGTGTGTAGTGGCCGTATATCAATCATTTACTGACAGACAGAAGTGGGTTGACTTGTGTTGTATGTAGTGGCCGTATATCAATCATTTACTGACAGACAGAAGTGGGTTGACTTGTGTTGTGTGTAGTGGCCGTATATCAATCATTTAATAACAGACAGAAGTGGGTTGACTTGTGTTGTGTGTAGTGGCCGTATATCAATCATTTAATAACAGACAGAAGTGGGTTGACTTGTGTTGTATGTAGTGGCCGTATATCAATCATTTAATAACAGACAGAAGTGGGTTGACTTGTGTTGTATGTAGTGGCCGTATATCAATCATTTAATAACAGACAGAAGTGGGTTGACTTGTGTTGTATGTAGTGGCCGTATATCAATCATTTACTAAAAGACAGAAGTAGGTTGACTTGTGTTGTATGTAGTGGCCGTATATCAATCATTTACTAAAAGACAGAAGTAGGTTGACTTGTGTTGTGTGTAGTGGCCGTATATCAATCATTTACTGACAGACAGAAGTAGGTTGACTTGTGTTGTATGTAGTGGCCGTTTATCAATCATTTACTAAAAGACAGAAGTGGGTTGACATGTGTTGTGTGTAGTGGCCGTATATCAATCATTTACTAAAAGACAGAAGTGGGTTGACTTGTGTTGTATGTAGTGGCCGTTTATTAATCATTTACTAAAAGACAGAAGTGGGTTGACTTGTGTTGTGTGTAGTGGCCGTATATCAATCATTTAATAACAGACAGAAGTGGGTTGACTTGTGTTTTGTGTAGTGGCCGTATATCAATCATTTACTAACAGACAGAAGTGGGTTGACATGTGTTCTGTGTAGTGGCCGTATATCAATCATTTACTGACAGACAGAAGTGGGTTGACTTGTGTTGTATGTAGTGGCCATATATCAATCATTTACTAAAAGACAGAAGTAGGTTGACTTGTGTTGTATGTAGTGGCCGTATATCAATCATTTACTGACAGACAGAAGTGGGTTGACTTGTGTTGTATGTAGTGGCCGTATATCAATCATTTACTAAAAGACAGAAGTGGGTTGACTTGTGTTGTATGTAGTGGCCGTATATCAATCATTCACGAACAGACAGAAGTGGGTTGACTTGTGTTGTGTGTAGTGGCCGTATATCAATCATTCACGAACAGACAGAAGTGGGTTGACTTGTGTTGTATGTAGTGGCCGTATATCAATCATTTACTGACAGACAGAAGTAGGTTGACTTGTGTTGTATGTAGTGGCCGTATATCAATCATTTACTAACAGACAGAAGTAGGTTGACTCGTGTTGTGTGTAGTGGCCGTATATCAATCATTTACTGACAGACAGAAGTTTGTTGACTTGTGTTGTATGTAGTGGCCGTATATCAATCATTTACTGACAGACAGAAGTAGGTTGACTTGTGTTGTATGTAGTGGCCGTATATCAATCATTTACTAACAAACAGAAGTGGGTTGACTTGTGTTGTATGTAGTGGCCGTATATCAATCATTTAATAACAGACAGAAGTGGGTTGACTTGTGTTGTATGTAGTGGCCGTATATCAATCATTTAATAACAGACAGAAGTGGGTTGACTTGTGTTGTATGTAGTGGCCGTATATCAATCATTTACTAAAAGACAGAAGTAGGTTGACTTGTGTTGTATGTAGTGGCCGTATATCAATCATTTACTGACAGACAGAAGTGGGTTGACTTGTGTTGTATGTAGTGGCCGTATGTCAATCATTTACTGACAGACAGAAGTTTGTTGACTTGTGTTGTATGTAGTGGCCGTATATCAATCATTTACTAAAAGACAGAAGTGGGTTGACTTGTGTTGTGTGTAGTGGCCGTATATCAATCATTTAATAACAGACAGAAGTGGGTTGACTTGTGTTGTGTGTAGTGGCCGTATATCAATCATTTAATAACAGACAGAAGTGGGTTGACTTGTGTTGTGTGTAGTGGCCGTATATCAATCATTTACTAAAAGACAGAAGTGGGTTGACTTGTGTTGTATGTAGTGGCCGTATATCAATCATTTACTGACAGACAGAAGTAGGTTGACTCGTGTTGTGTGTAGTGGCCGTATATCAATCATTTACTAAAAGACAGAAGTGGGTTGACTTGTGTTGTGTGTAGTGGCCGTATATCAATCATTTACTAAAAGACAGAAGTGGGTTGACTTGTGTTGTGTGTAGTGGCCGTATATCTATCATTTACTGACAGACAGAAGTGGGTTGACTTGTGTTGTATGTAGTGGCCGTTTATTAATCATTTACTAAAAGACAGAAGTGGGTTGACTTGTGTTGTGTGTAGTGGCCGTATATCAATCATTTAATAACAGACAGAAGTGGGTTGACTTGTGTTTTGTGTAGTGGCCGTATATCAATCATTTACTAACAGACAGAAGTGGGTTGACATGTGTTCTGTGTAGTGGCCGTATATCAATCATTTACTGACAGACAGAAGTGGGTTGACTTGTGTTGTATGTAGTGGCCGTATATCAATCATTTACTAAAAGACAGAAGTAGGTTGACTTGTGTTGTATGTAGTGGCCGTATATCAATCATTTACTGACAGACAGAAGTGGGTTGACTTGTGTTGTATGTAGTGGCCGTATATCAATCATTTACTAAAAGACAGAAGTGGGTTGACTTGTGTTGTATGTAGTGGCCGTATATCAATCATTCACGAACAGACAGAAGTGGGTTGACTTGTGTTGTGTGTAGTGGCCGTATATCAATCATTCACGAACAGACAGAAGTGGGTTGACTTGTGTTGTATGTAGTGGCCGTATATCAATCATTTACTGACAGACAGAAGTAGGTTGACTTGTGTTGTATGTAGTTGCCGTATATCAATCATTTACTAACAGACAGAAGTAGGTTGACTCGTGTTGTGTGTAGTGGCCGTATATCAATCATTTACTGACAGACAGAAGTTTGTTGACTTGTGTTGTATGTAGTGGCCGTATATCAATCATTTACTGACAGACAGAAATAGGTTGACTTGTGTTGTATGTAGTGGCCGTATATCAATCATTTACTAACAGACAGAAGTGGGTTGACTTGTGTTGTATGTAGTGGCCGTATATCAATCATTTACTGACAGACAGAAGTAGGTTGACTCGTGTTGTGTGTAGTGGCCGTATATCAATCATTTACTAAAAGACAGAAGTTTGTTGACTTGTGTTGTATGTAGTGGCCGTATATCAATCATTTACTGACAGACAGAAGTAGGTTGACTCGTGTTGTGTGTAGTGGCCGCATATCAATCATTTACTAACAGACAGAAGTAGGTTGACTTGTGTTGTATGTAGTGGCCGTTTATTAATCATTTACTAAAAGACAGAAGTGGGTTGACTTGTGTTGTGTGTAGTGGCCGTATATCAATCATTTAATAACAGACAGAAGTGGGTTGACTTGTGTTGTATGTAGTGGCCGTATATCAATCATTTACTAACAGACAGAAGTAGGTTGACTTGTGTTGTATGTAGTGACCGTATATCAATCATTTACTGACAGACAGAAGTGGGTTGACTTGTGTTGTATGTAGTGGCCGTATATCAATCATTTACTAAAAGACAGAAGTAGGTTGACTTGTGTTGTATGTAGTGGCCGTATATCAATCATTTACTAACAGACAGAAGTAGGTTGACTTGTGTTGTATGTAGTGACCGTATATCAATCATTTACTGACAGACAGAAGTGGGTTGACTTGTGTTGTATGTAGTGGCCGTATATCAATCATTTACTAAAAGACAGAAGTAGGTTGACTTGTGTTGTATGTAGTGGCCGTTTATTAATCATTTACTAAAAGACAGAAGTGGGTTGACTTGTGTTGTGTGTAGTGGCCGTATATCAATCATTTACTGACAGACAGAAGTGGGTTGACTTGTGTTGTATGTAGTGGCCGTATATCAATCATTTACTAACAGACAGAAGTAGGTTGACTTGTGTTGTATGTAGTGACCGTATATCAATCATTTACTGACAGACAGAAGTGGGTTGACTTGTGTTGTATGTAGTGGCCGTATATCAATCATTTACTAAAAGACAGAAGTAGGTTGACTTGTGTTGTATGTAGTGGCCGTATATCAATCATTTACTAACAGACAGAAGTAGGTTGACTTGTGTTGTGTGTAGTGGCCGTATATCAATCATTCACGAACAGACAGATGTGAGTTGACTTGTGTTGTATGTAGTGGCCGTATATCAATCATTTACTAACAGACAGAAGTGGGTTGACTTGTGTTGTATGTAGTGGCCGTATATCAATCATTTACTAAAAGACAGAAGTGGGTTGACTTGTGTTGTATGAAGTAGCCGTATATCAATCATTTACTAACAGACAGAAGTAGGTTGACTTGTGTTGTGTGTAGTGGCCGTATATCAATCATTCACGAACAGACAGATGTGAGTTGACTTGTGTTGTATGAAGTGGCCGTATATCGATCATTTACTAACAGACAGAAGTGAGTTGACTTGTGTTGTATGTAGTGGCCGTATATCAATCATTTACTGACAGACAGAAGTGGGTTGACTTGTGTTGTGTGTAGTGGCCGTATATCAATCATTTACTAAAAGACAGAAGTGGGTTGACTTGTGTTGTATGTAGTGGCCGTATATCAATCATTTACTAAAAGACAGAAGTGGGTTGACTTGTGTTGTGTGTAGTGGCCGTATATCAATCATTTACTAACAGACAGAAGTAGGTTGACTTGTGTTGTGTGTAGTGGCCGTATATCAATCATTCACGAACAGACAGAAGTGAGTTGACTTGTGTTGTATGTAGTGGCCGTATATCAATCATTTACTAAAAGACAGAAGTGGGTTGACTTGTGTTGTATGTAGTGGCCGTATATCAATCATTTACTAACAGACAGAAGTGGGTTGACTTGTGTTTTGTGTAGTGGCCGTATATCAATCATTTACTAAAAGACAGAAGTGGGTTGACTTGTGTTGTATGTAGTGGCCGTATATCAATCATTTACTAAAAGACAGAAGTGGGTTGACTTGTGTTGTATGAAGTAGCCGTATATCAATCATTTACTAACAGACAGAAGTGGGTTGACTTGTGTTGTATGTAGTGGCCGTATATCAATCATTTACTAAAAGACAGAAGTGGGTTGACTTGTGTTGTATGTAGTGGCCGTATATCAATCATTTACTGACAGACAGAAGTGGGTTGACTTGTGTTGTATGTAGTGGCCGTATATCAATCATTTACTGACAGACAGAAGTAGGTTGACTTGTGTTGTATGTAGTGGCCGTATATCAATCATTTACTGACAGACAGAAGTGGGTTGACTTGTGTTTTGTGTAGTGGCCGTATATCAATCATTTACTGACAGACAGAAGTGGGTTGACTTGTGTTGTATGTAGTGGCCGTATATCTATCATTTACTGACAGACAGAAGTGGGTTGACTTGTGTTGTGTGTAGTGGCCGTATATCAATCATTTACTAACAGACAGAAGTGGGTTGACATGTGTTCTGTGTAGTGGCCGTATATCAATCATTTACTGACAGACAGACGTGGGTTGACTTGTGTTGTGTAGTGGCCGTATATCAATCATTTACTAACAGACAGAAGTGGGTTGACTTGTGTTTTATGTAGTGGCCGTATATCAATCATTTACTAACAGACAGAAGTTGGTTGACTTGTGTTTTATGTAGTGGCCGTATATCAATCATTTACTGACAGACAGAAGTGGATTGACTTGTGTTGTATCTAGTGGCCGTATATCAATCATTTACTGACAGACAGAAGTGGATTGACTTGTGTTTTGTGTAGTGGCCGTATATCAATCATTTACTAACAGACAGAAGTGGGTTGACATGTGTTCTGTGTAGTGGCCGTATATCAATCATTTACTGACAGACAGACGTGGGTTGACTTGTGTTGTGTAGTGGCCGTATATCAATCATTTACTGACAGACAGAAGTAGGTTGACTTGTGTTGTGTGAAGTGGCCGTATATCAATCATTTACTAACAGACAGAAGTGGGTTGACTTGTGTTTTATGTAGTGGCCGTATATCAATCATTTACTAAAAGACAGAAGTAGGTTGACTTGTGTTGTATGTAGTGGCCGTATATCAATCATTTACTGACAGACAGAAGTGGGTTGACTTGTGTTGTATGTAGTGGCCGTATATCAATCATTTACTAAAAGACAGAAGTGGGTTGACTTGTGTTGTATGTAGTGGCCGTATATCAATCATTTACTGACAGACAGAAGTAGGTTGACTTGTGTTGTATGTAGTGGCCGTATATCAATCATTTACTAACAGACAGAAGTAGGTTGACTCGTGTTGTGTGTAGTGGCCGTATATCAATCATTTACTGACAGACAGAAGTTTGTTGACTTGTGTTGTATGTAGTGGCCGTATATCAATCATTTACTAAAAGACAGAAGTAGGTTGACTTGTGTTGTATGTAGTGGCCGTATATCAATCATTTACTGACAGACAGAAGTGGGTTGACTTGTGTTGTATGTAGTGGCCGTATATCAATCATTTACTAACAGACAGAAGTAGGTTGACTTGTGTTGTATGTAGTGGCCGTATATCAATCATTTACTGACAGACAGAAGTGGGTTGACTTGTGTTGTATGTAGTGGCCGTATATCAATCATTTACTGACAGACAGACGTGGGTTGACTTGTGTTGTGTGAAGTGGCCGTATATCAATCATTTACTGACAGACAGGCGTGGGTTGACTTGTGTTGTGTAGTGGCCGTATATCAATCATTTACTGACAGACAGAAGTGGGTTGACTTGTGTTGTGTGTAGTGGCCGTATGTCAATCATTTACTAACAGACAGAAGTGGGTTGACTTGTGTTGTGTGTAGTGGCCGTATATCAATCATTTACTGACAGACAGAAGTGGGTTGACTTGTGTTGTGTGTAGTGGCCGTATATCAATCATTTACTGACAAGTAGGTTGACTTGTGTTGTATGTAGTGGCCGTATATCAATCATTTACTAACAGACAAAAGTAGGTTGACTTGTGTTGTGTGTAGTGGCCGTATATCAATCATTTACTGACAGACAGAAGTGAGTTGACTTGTGTTGTATGTAGTGGCCGTATATCAATCATTTACTAACAGACAGAAGTTGACTTGTGTTGTATGTAGTGGCCGTATATCAATCATTTACTGACAGACAGAAGTGGGTTGACTTGTGTTGTGTGTAGTGGCCGTATATCAATCATTTACTGACAGACAGATTGACTTGTATTGTATTTAGTGGCCGTATATCAATCATTTACTGACAGACAGAAGTTGGTTGACTTGTGTTGTGTGAAGTGGCCGTATATCAATCATTTACTGACAGACAGACGTGGGTTGACTTGTGTTGTGTGAAGTGGCCGTATATCAATCATTTACTGACAGACAGACGTGGGTTGACTTGTGTTGTGTGTAGTGGCCGTATATCAATCATTTACTAACAGGCAGAAGTAAGTTGACTTGTGTTGTATATAGTGGCCGTATATCAGAATATCAGACAGAAGTGGGTTGACTTGTGTTGTGTGTAGTGGCCGTATATCAATCATTTACTGACAGACAGAAGTGGGTTGACTTGTGTTGTGTGTTTTGAGTATATCATTTGCTGTCGTCACCCAATTTAAATCCTTGATGGATGGAAAAAAAGCGATAGTTATTTCTTGTCTTGTGATTCCAGAAAAGACAAAGCAAATACGCAAGTAATAGTGGCCTTTCAACTCCTATTTCTAAAAATAACCGGCTGGGAAATAACCGTTTTGAAATACACACTGGGTTTTTTTTTCGCTTTCATGGGCCCTTGATTATCGAGATTTAAACAATGTGTGAAATTACAGTCCAGTGTAGATAATGAATTGGCTTACAGTTAGGCAAGAAGGAGGGGGTGGGGTGCATGGGCAGGTATACATGACATATTAGACAAATTAAAAATTGAACAACTCCATAAGAAGAGATCGCTTTGAGGAGGATTCGGGTGAGCCCCCCCCCCCCCCCCCCCCCCCCAGCGTGCAACTAACCAGTTAAAATCTCTTATTGATCCTTGTCTTCCTATCAAAGATCAAAGGTGAAAAGCTTCGACTTTGGATCTTCCGTGGTCACGTGAACGATGACACCATTACGGGCTCAAGTACCCACCCCTCCCCCGTCTGTCGGTTTGTTAACGTTGAGCTGCGCGGTGGGAAGCCTGGTAACGGCATCAAGAGCTGTAACGCAACAGTCTTGCTAGAGAACCCACAGGGTGACCACCCCATGACACTAGATCGGCTTAGTGATCAGGTGAGAGTTCTGTCAGTACTGGTTGTCAGCGGCTTAAGATAGAGAGATAGATCCATCATATATGGTTCACTGAAGAGAACCATAGAGCTGTCATCCTTTTGGATAAATTATGAAAAGTCTTTTCCATCTACTAAGCTACTTTCTAGTTTCTCGTATACTCTGGTTTTAATTGTGTAACCCTAAAACTGTCGAGGAAGCCACGCTCTGGAATGCAATCTGGAATGCAATCGTGGATGTTTTTCCCTCCTGAATAAGGTCCCAATTTGTTTCTGTTAAAAGGTGAAGGCCATCTTTGCACTGGGAGCAGGGCAGAAACTAGAATTTTCGCTCTCCCAATCGGGCGATGAAGGTAAGAATTCCCATGGGGGGGAGGGGGCACTAGTAGACTTAGCCTCGTTCCAGCTCTCACGCGGTTGCAATCACACAGTCTTTGAGAGTTAATGAGAGCAGTTAATATATTTTCTAGAATCTGGAATTACATGTAAAATCTGACGACCGAAATACTTATCAACTCGCTCCCTCGTACGCGAACAATCGGTGAAAATTTTCATGTGCACATTTTTTTTAGATTTAAACAGTTTCTTATCGAACTCGAACAGATTACACTATTTTCCATTTATTTGACCTAGTTATTCTTGCGTCTATCTTTCCCAATTTTATTGGGCCCTATTTCTTTTGCCATCGAAACTGCATCAAACTATAAATAATCACATCTCAACAACTTTTTGAAGTGTTGCAACCCTACTGTACCAAGAGACCCATGAATCGCGCTGTACTGGTGCCTGAGAAAATGAACGCTGGGTATGCGATTTCCTCTGAAAACGCTACTTTACGGGGCCAGATACGGGACTGAGAAATCCTGTTCGTTATGTCACCGGTTCCCGAGTACCTGGGCAAACAGAGCCAATATTATACAAATCCTGTATCCTATCTGTTTTAATCAGCCTCGTCTTTTTTGTTTTCAGTTCTGAAGCCATTCACTCTGAGGCAACTTCACGGCGCGAAACTTTACGCCTTTGTGAAGAAGTGAAAGTCATCCGTCCAGGCTTAGGAAGCTGATATCTTTTGAAGTAAGGAATCATTTTAAATTAGTTAAGTCAGTATAGTCTCCATAGTTGATCTCCTGTACATTGAGTATTCCAAGTGAAGCACTATTTTAATTAACCCGAGTCTTCTCTGGATTACTTTACAATAATCCTTTGGATTCTATGTTGCTACTTAAAAAATTGCGCCAGATCCTCTCAATTTGTGGAGAAAATAAATATATTGAACTTCTATTGATTGTTTTCTTCAGTTATTTTCAAAAAACACTCTCACGCGTTCTCTCTCTACATTATAACTTCTTTTTACAATGGAACCTTTATTTTACGATATGCCTCGGGCGAAAAAAAAAGAGGTCCTCGAATTTACGATATAAAGGAAAATCCATTGAAAATATCATTGTAGCGAGGTCAGGTTAATAATAAACTTTTACAAAATGATAAAATTGTAACTGTACTCTGAGTTAGACTATTCAATTACTCTCTGTTAGACTAATCTGTATTTAACAAGTCAAGAAGACTTTTGTTGTTCTGTTGATAGTCAGAATCAGTAATATCGTTATATCGAGGTCAAAATTACGCTTGGGAGAACAGATTTGTATCGTAAAATCGAGAATATCGTTGTATACAATATCGTTAGATCGAGGTAATTTCTTATACATTTCACTGTATTTCCGTCGAGAGAAAGGAACCCTATCGTAAAATGGAGGTAATCGTAAAATCATAGTATCGTAAAATCCAGGTTCCACTGTACTACAGACTTTTCATATAGAAAAAGTTCCATGTTACATGAAAATGGGGTTGTATGTTTATACAAAAACCAGGTTTCCGTCCGTAAAGAACTTGTCAAGCTCGTCCGTGAGCACTAATGAAAGGGCTGTGGCATAGTTAAGGCTATAACAAAGAAGCGACCTGTATATTCTTTGGCTTTTATTTGATATCGCACAATTGATTGTTGCGGGTCGCTGAGCTTTGCCGTGGCTGTTTTTGACACAGCCCCTTTAAATTACTGACCAGGCGAAGCTAAATAGGATTCCAATTCAATGTCCTTATAGTACCGGCCTCGTCCACGCGCATGCTGCATGCATTTCCTACATCCCTGAAGCGGCAAATACAAACATAAGCACGGCAAGCAAAGAGACAGTGCTCCGAGGATTGTCCAGCGAATGAAGCAGTACGGACCTTCGCATGCGCATGGCTGATCTGCCATCTCTCCCTCCGTCTCTGTATCTTTAGTGCAGTGATAGATAGCCCCCTTAACGCAACAAACGCACGTGGCACACTCCACGCACTCCGTCCAGTCGTTTGCTTTTTGTGTTGTCTCAAACCCCGGCTGGAGTTGATTGATTTGCGTACGAATACCGTCCGAGGCATCGGGAGACACGACGCTTGTGCTGGTGAGAATTATGGGACGCGCTGTGTGGATATCTTGCGTAGAGGGCAGGCGTCCCCTTGGCTGAAAACGCCTCCCGAGGTATGCGAAATAGCGCAGCGGAAACATCTCACTGGATGGTTTTCTTCGCAGTCTTTGGAGACTGTGGACCGCGTTCACAGGGAGAGATTTACTGCGCAACTGCTGCGCTCTGGGTACTTTTAACCCATTGCTGTCTGACACTCGTATGTCATCACTAGCATCCTCAACCTTGTTTTTGCCTTGTGGTGAGTCCATCCGAACCGTCCCATCCTTCGGACTGCAAAGTTCATCCGCACTACTAACCTTACTGTGAGGTATCGATAAGCTACGCATCAACCTTCGTCTTGCTTTCCTCTCGTATTTTAATTCTTTTTCTGTAAGTTCATGGTCCTCAGATAGACTAACGTGTAGTAATATTGGTTTTCGTACGTCGACTTTCACCTCTAGTATGTTGTTACTAGTCGCATCTGATACTCTAGTCTTGATGCTATGTTCAGTAGTACAAGGTGGTCCAGTACCCCTGCCTACTTCGACTTTTTGGCCGTCCGTTTTAATCCCACACCCTCGTGAATTAATGGAGGGTATGCTTCGTTCCCGACCTTGATAGCCACTCGCATAGCTAGTCGTTTGCACACCTCCCGCACGATCCAGGTCTTTAACCATGACTTTAATGTTATCCTGCACAGTTTTCGCGTCAATAGAGTTTTCATATGGCGCATTCTCGGTGCATGACTTCGGCCAGGGCTTGTTATCAGTTTGTGGTCGAAACGCATTCTGACCTGGCCGTTTACCCGGTATCGGAACATTTATATAATGCTGTGCGACTCTTGTAACAATAGAGTTATCTGATCGGGCAACTTCGGTGCGTGACGGATACAACTTGTAACCCGTCCGCCGCCTTATCGCATGCGGCTCTGGCCGTCTGTCGGATAATGGAGGCACCATGTCTCCCCGCTCCGTTCTAAGCACACCATGCAATGTACGTGCCCTACGCCAGTTTCCTTTGTCCTCCACTTGCTCTAATATTACAGGTTGGGGACTCCATACTGATTCTATACGCGAGTTGTGGTCCGGTGCGGGCGTCGCACTCATGGGCCTCCCTCTCTCCTCGACGTAATTCACTCTAGATGCGTATCCTTGGCACCCTGTGCTTGGCCCATCTCTTGGCGCCTCACCCAGTCCCCCGCGGCCCCACTGACCAGTTGCTCGTCCTACAAGTGGTTGCCTGGTAACATGTTGCGTAGTAACAGTTCCCCGCTGACCGTGGCGTGATGTCCCAGTTTGTAAAATGGGTCCAATTCCTAACATGGGATCTATTTTGTCTCTGTGGTTTTCTAGGGAGTGGTATATGTTTTCTTTCTGGTCTTTGCTGGTTTTTGCGTTCAGTGACTCTATGCCTGACATGTTGTTTCGTCCGAAGATTTAAAACTGGAAAAAGTCATAGATAGGCACCAAAAACATTCACAAATATAGAAATGCTGAGCGCGAAGCAAAGTGCTTTGTCTCTATTATTTTTGCGAGCACTAAAAAAAGCAGAATACGGCAAAGTAAAGAAGTATTGGCGTCTGCTTTTATAAATATTATTCATTAACTATTATTTATTAACTAGTTACTTCGTTTTTCAATATTCTGCGAACTCTTGCCGACGATTCCAACAGCTAAATTGCCTTCTGGCGTCCGTTGGTCAGCACTGAGCTGGTTTCCGATCACGCCACCTCGCTGATGAAAGGCGCCAAACACTCAAAAAGCTCCATATATAATTTCGTTATTTTGAACGGCGAAAACCGAAAAGCTGTTTTTCAGTTGGAAATTATTGACGAGAATTCACAGAATATTAAAAAACGCATTAAATGTCACACGATTTAACTTCACCCCATTCTCCCTTATAGCATATGATCAGCTTTGATTTAAATTGTGCTATCTCCTCGCTAGTTTTTTTATCATTTCTTTTGGTCCCCTTTGTTTTATTTACTTCTGATCTCTCGGTTTCCCTGTGGTTCACCTGCTCAAAACATGACGTCACTACACTGGCAGCTCTCCTAGCCCTCCACGACCGCCAATATACTCACCTACGACGCAAACGCAAGAACAATTGAGAATCGGTCAAACACCATCGAAAACTAAAGAAAATCAAGCAGTTGCGTTCTGTAGCACTTGCTCTTGTGTTCTAATGAGAATGAGAAAATATCGTTTGTTGTGCTTGCGTAGGCGTCCTAGTCAGAACCAACCCTAAAGAATATCTGAATAGAAAAAGGTATTTACCATTTTTTAGTCGTTTTGCTATATCATGTTTTTTAACTATAAATAACTTTTTCCTAATAGTTGTTATGATTGCGTTGTCTTCCCACGGTGTGTTTGTTTGCTATCTTCCTGAAAGCCCAGTTGTCATTCAATTTCCGCTTGCCTTCCGCGAAAATAAATGATTACCATTTCTCTTACTGAAATTATATCGGCCCTTTTTATAGGTGATATGCTGAGCGTAGCCATCCAAGCAAATCAATACATTCTTTAAACACTCTTGCAGATGTAACATAACATATTAAGCAAACCCTTTTTTAAATGAAAGTATCAATAAACCATCATCTAGCGAAAAAAGCAGTTGTTTGCCACTCGATATAATAATTTTGCCCCATTTTCAATCTATTGGAAAGCAGTTTATGATTAATTCTCCTAAAGATTGAAAGTTTAAGAGGAAAACGTTTACCTTTAGGGTTTCAGAATCCAATTCGGTCCCTGCACGTCTACTATCTCTCCTTCTCTTTCATCGTGACCTTATATTTTGAACAGATTGAGCATTCAAATCTAATTCAACGTGACGTCATGTCAACTCTATGCGTGTCAGGTACATTGCGTGAGAAGATATAGTCGCGTTGAACATCATCTCTACTTTGCGGGAAATTTGCATGTCACATAAACGCTAAAAGCAGGCCAAGCACTTGACAAACTCAGACGGGTAAAAAGCCACAGTATGCCATTTTCTTTTGAGGCGATAAAAATAAGGGTAGTTTATGTTTGCTTATGATTTTTGTGGCATTTGGTAAGGATCTTCAATAAAAGCAACTACGCCTTTATATGTAAATATCATCTATTCATTCATTGCTAAGAGATCAAAAGACGGATTTCTTGTGGTTGGAAGACGAATTTTAAGGCTTTTCATAAACATTTGCCCCAGTCTCTGTAACTGTAATCGCGTTATTATTTGTTTTTTTTTTTTTGCCGTAGGGAGTTTCATTCAGTCTTATTAGCGCTAAAACGGGAATTAAGGGATGTGACCATTTAAGTTGGGCATCAATACTACGATTTTTCATCTGTTTGGGGATTGTTTATTACAGCGGGGACAGGCACAAGGGGTTTGCGTAGGGGATTCGTATCTTCCCATCTCATTGGCCACCAAAAAGCGTTGCCTTTCTGCTTCATATATTTTTTTGTAAAATATCTAGATCTACACCCAACCCTCTACGACAAGTGTTAGCAAAGGGTACGGCTCTCATTTCTTCTTCTTGTCCTTTTTTATGGGGGGAGGGGTATTCTATTGGGAGTCCTGTGGTGATCAGCGTGGCAAGCGTACCCTCGGCCCAGGGAAACTCGGACTACGCGCGTTTGAAAAGCAAACATTTCCATGGACACCGACATGACGGAAAAACATGAGGTGACGCTTCAAATAAGCCCATTTCACATCGAATAAGGCGGAGAATTTCTCTGAGTACTTAGTAACTTATAGCAAACAAAATATCAAGTGCGACTTTCTTTAAATTGATGCGACTTTTTGAAAGGTGTCATTGAAATTTGAGCTTTTCGTCCCTGAACTGATACACAGGGCAATGATGATCAAGGAAAAATTATCTTCAAAAGCCAAAATCTGGTTATGTGCACTTCGGCCTCACGTAATTTGTGTTTTGAAAATCAGTCCGTAATACAAGGAACCTATAGCCATTGTAAGAAATTGTGTCTTCTCTCTCTATCTGGAATTGCGCGTTTTCCAGGTTTTTTCGTCATGTCATGGACACCACTGTAAAAGATTATTGGCTAAAGCTAAGCGAAATCTTTCTTAATACGATAATGGATACAATGGAGAATAACTTTATGCGCTTTTGATCATTATATGAAAAAAGCGCAATATAAATTGATAAATTATTATTATTATTATTATTATTATTATTATTATTATTATTATTATTATTATTATTATTATTATTATAACTTTGGTTAAAGACAATGGCGCGGGGATATCAATAATAATAAATAATATTCAGACTATCATTTTCATACTTTATTTATTCAAACTTTTATTATTTTTGGTTTTGGTTATAAGGTGCTTGTGTATCATATATTTTCTCTCGACATCGAGGTAGCGATCACTTTCAGGACATCTTTTACCTACACGAACCATTAGATTTTCTAGGGTTTTGGCTGGGAGAAGATAACACATACATTACAAAGACGAAAACATGCTACACCCCCCCCCCCCCCCCCTCTAGAATGCCTAGGGGTCTGTCAATCATTTTCACGCTGTAGCATGAAACACACATAGGCTAGCTTCAGTTGAGTAAACTAATAACAATTATTGACATAGTCCTTTAAAGAGCTTTTATATTGCAGACTACTATATATCATGATAATGTTTTTTTGCCGGGGGTCAAAGTACTAATCAACAAATAATGAACTTGTAATGAATATCTAACACAAGGCAGCGTAGCGTGCGAGCAGTGTAAACACGGTATAAAGTGACACAGGGCTGATTGTTTTGGATAATTGTGGCTTTCTAATTTGTAATCACTCAATTAATTAATAAATGTATACAAAATGTTTCAGAGATCACACGAATTGAAATTAAAACCGAGAAATGGTGGGGCGAATTTACGCCACACCTTAACAACAACATAGCTTAACTAAAAAGCAGACCAGAGAAAGAAGGTGCTTGCAGAGAAGTGTTTATATACCCTGTCAACGACAGAGCCATCAACAGTCACCTTTCACCGCCTGGATCAATCACCCTTGTCATAAGGCCGCCATCAGATAAACATCTTACGATATTCTTCGCGTCCCGGCTTAAAACCCATTATCTTTTCTGCGCGATAATGTGGAATACCCCTTATCTTCTTATTGATCATATACAATTATTTAGAGCTTTATTTTTCTTTACGTGTATAAATATATACATACAACCCAAGAGGTAACCATTGGGACAACTGCTCCCACCCACAACCTATTCCATTGTTGTTTTGATCAGTGGAAAGTCCAATTTTTCCATGTTAAAGGAGGGAAAATCCTGCCGACCGAAGTCCCCGCTCAAACCAGGTCACAAAACTTCGAAACAAACTGAAAGAATGAAATTTGAAGTTTTCTCACAAATTGTCGACTGTCTATATTTTCAAATTTAAACAGCCTGAAAGTAGTGGCTGGATTGGCATCCTCGTTTTCGCTAAAAGACCCCTCTAGTTTAGTATTTAAACTTGTAATATCTCACTTTGAATGAGAACACTAATTTGTTAAAAGCTATTAATGGTATTTACATAAAAGACCGACTTCCCTTCCTGCCATTAAAAAAACATTCAAAGTCCAAAAAAGTCCATCAAAGTTTTACAAATTTAAAACTTGAATCAAAACAAGTCAGATTTAGACAACACGATTTAGCTGTATGCCAACTGCGCACAATATGTCTTAGCCCTGAATTACAAACCATCACTTTTCTCGTCGAGCATCGTAGAAGACTTGTAGGTGTAGGCTACTATCTGAGTCGAGTTGTAGAGATGTTGTGGGCAAATTGCATACGACTAAATTGTTCTGTCTAAAGCGGACTTAAGGGTCGATCATTTCATGTCTGAATGGGAAGTAACATATCTGTTTCCTGCTTAAACTTTTTTATGGCAAGTAAACTTGCTCGATGTTATTTCTCTGGAATTTACTTTGCCTTTCAGCCAAGGAGTGATTGTCCATTGTTATTTTGGAAATTTTACTGACCTGCCAGATAATGGTCGGTCCCCTAGTTACATAGAAACAGGCGGAGGATATGCAGGGTCGCCAGCACCTGGTGGAGGAGGAGGTGGAGGGTATCCTCCAGGTGGACCTCCCATAGGTGGTGGACCTCCCATTGGTGGAGGGCCCACCATTCCGGGCTGACCTGGGTATGGACCAGAATGCTGCCCCACCCCTGCTGGTGGGTACCCACCCTTCTCTGGATAAGGCTCCTGGCCCTGAGGGTATGACTGTCCGGGGTAAGGCTGTCCTTGGGGGTAGGCACCAGGTTGTCCTTGGTAGGCTTGCTGTCCAGGGTAGGGTTGTTGTCCAGGTGGATAGGACCCACCTTGTTGCATGGTGCTGTCGTAGGATGGTGGAGGTCCACCTGGTTGCTGCCCTGGGTATCCACCACCCATCGGAGGATGCCCTGGTGGAGGGTGCTGCTGGCGCTGTTGAAGTGGGGGTCCATTGGTAACTGTTGTGACTGTGGTAGTAGCCATCGGAACAGCAACAGCACCTGGTCGGCCTGTTTTCTTGCAGCAACAAATGGCTGCCACTACGATTCCCACAACAACACCAATTGCCACCAGCACCCCAACAATTATGCCAGTCAGTGAGCTGCTAGAAGTTGCTACACACACAAAAAAAAAATCAGATTAATATCTTTGTGTTATAATTATTAAATTGTTTGAAAACCAACAGATTAATGCAGTGAGGATATATAAGCCCCACTAAAGGATACCTTTTTACAGTTATTTGTGCTTATATCAGAGCAGAAGTTTTCTATTTCTTTCATAAAATAATAACAAACACCACTGTACACCCACTAAACCAGTAAAATCCATACAATATATTTTACAAAAATATATCTTTTGCAAGTCCTTTTTTAGCAATATTAACCAGAAACTTTTAGTTTGCGTAAGGTACTATACTATACTGTACAGAACAGAACAACATCACTTACATTTTTTTACTGCTATGTACTTGATTTGAAAGCCTGTGTATATGTTGGCGCCTTGGTTGGAGCGAAATCGAATCCACATGTAGCTGCCGGTGGATTGGACTGACATGGATGAGGAGCCGCAGTAGTCACCAATTAACCCACTGCTTGCACTGTTACCATTTCTCACTCTGATGTAGTCATTATCACAGCCAAAATCATACTCCATAGACTTGGAGACTGAAGTTATCCTAAAAAATACAGAAAATATATATATTTTTATTTGAGTTCTAGCCACTTTGGGTATTTATCTGTTTCTAACAAAGTAATAGACCTTGCGTTCAGTAACTTAATTAAAAATTTCCATTTTGATTTGCCCAAACAAATAATTCAGAGATCATGGGTCTAAAAGACAAACACTTGGAAAAAGAAAAAATATATTTTTACATCATTTAGGTCTGTAATATCTAACTTTAGTAAATCATACATCAAATCAATGAGATGTAGTTCGCAAATGAGATGGTTATTTGAAGCGAAAAGCTGTTTATGTTTATAACATAAAAAGGCTCAATTTTCTTTGCTTTAGTGTAAAAAAATGCAGAGACATCTAAAATATATTAACATATTCAAATCAAAGGAGGGGATATACAGGCATAGATATTCTGAGTGGATGTGCAGTTTAAATTCTCATTCAATTCCTGAATGAGAGACCACATTTTGGCACCTCCTAGTTATGCGCCATTGTTCAGTTTATAAAATACTTACTTGATGTAGTATGAAGAGGGCGCAGAGATCACCCATGTGCACTGCATACTGTTTGGATAGGATAAGGGCCAACTTGGACTGTTTAGATATTTGCTGTAGCTGGTAGCATACAGTTGCAAATTGTTGTTTTTTGAGAAGGAGTTTGTGGTCGTGCAGGTTGTAGAAGAAGGATCTGTAAAAAAATAGACGTTTTTTACTTTAACTTTTTTTTAAATAAATTCCAATATTAAAACTTTCTAATTTGTTGGTACAAGGGTAATAGGGTATAAGGGTACAATTATCATCATCATCATCACTATGTAACCGACTGTAACAGTGATATAAATGTTGTTTATCTGCTCTATGTAAGGCATGTGCGATTTCCAATATGTAGGCTCTACTAAAACCAAGTTTCAGATACGCTTTGAAAGTACCATAATAGTAGAGTTAACCACAAGAAAAGATCAGTGGCTGAGAGGGAGGCTAATGACCTGGTGTACAGAAACTTCAACTTGGATAGACATAGGGGACTAGCGGACTTGACACACCCCCTGTATACACGCCAGATTGATCAATCTACATTTGTCCCGACAGGGGCAGCTTTATAGTGAACACAGTTTTGTTGCGGCTTTTAGAATGTATCCGTGGTAGGAGTACACCCAGGTCCCCTCTGGAACCAGGGTATGCTGGGAGCTCAAAAGTCGTAGAAAAAATGTCGGGAAAGATCCTTTCTTCAAATAAATATTGTGTACCGAGGGGTTGGATTAATTACACCTTCTATGTATTTGGGTGTGTCGAATAATGTTTTGACCAACAGTTCTCTGCCCAAGATGATAATAATAATAATAATGATGATGATGACGACAACGATGATGATGATGATCATCATCATCATCATCATCATTTTTTTGCTTTTCTCTTTTAAGAGAAATTGCATCTTCGTCTGTGATTATCTCATATTTTATATATACTCAGCAGTAAAAATCTCACAAAAATATTAGCATGAATACAAAGACATGTCCAAACTGTTTGACAATTAAAAATAATCCCTACTTACAGGAGTAAATCTGCTTGAATCTAATTTGGAAACCAGTACTGGTGGTATATGAGCCGCTGTAAAACTTCAAATACAGATATCTTCCAGAAGACACAATAACTGGTGGGATATTGGAGCCACAGAATGTGCCCAGCAGGGTACTATAAGTAGAACTACCATCGTAGATTTTCACATAGTCATAGCAAACACCATTGCTAGATGCAGATTGAAGGCTGAAAGAGTCAAAGGAGAGACGGACTTCATAGGCATATGAATAGGCCTCGAATTTTACATAGCAAGTACTGCTATAAGGGTAATTGGATGGGTAGTAACGTGAAGTCACGAAATTGTCTGTTGAGTAGGCTCTCAGGGTCTTGGTGCCATAACAATCATCTAAAAATCAAAGAGAGAACATAAAATAATATATTTAAAAAACACTTGATCAAGAGTGATCTCAATTACAAATGAACAAGAATGTTAAGGTTATCTTATTTATGAGGGCATCTTTTAGTGGGACTTTTGGGGTATTTTTGGTGGGGGTTGATATTCTGCTTGCAGATAAAGCACAGAAACAGTTGTATATTCAAGAAGCATTATGATGTGCATTCGCATTATTTTGAGATTGTTACTTGAAAAATGGTAAATTGGCAGTAGGTTATATTTGGGGGTATAAACTTCACATGAATGACAATTCAGGGCTGTTGTTGATGTTTTTTCTTTGGGGGAGAGGGGGTGAGGGTAGAAATGTTTAGCCTGGGGGGTATACTCTAAACCTTGTTTTAAAAAGTAAATTTACTGTACTAATTACGATAGTTTTGACATTTTGCACGAGCAACTATGGTATATATAATACTTACCAATCAGTGACAAATTCTTGCGCACAAAAATGGCCAGCACTATAATAGGAAAAGAAAGGCAAACAAAAAATAGTGAGTATGGCATGGAATGTTATCTGTAAAAAGCACTACGTCCCTTTAGCAAATGTTTTATTATTATAATTTTGATTAGTCCAGCAGCGGTATGACATCATCAACCTGAACTGCCTTTGAGCTCTAACTCGAGCAACTAAGGCAAGTCCTTTCCTGAGTCCTTTTTTGGGACACTTGACAGAAAAAAAAGGCTTTGGGAAGCCATTTCTTATTGAAGAATGGTAAAATCACATATTTTTCGTGTACACTTCCCAAAGATTTTTAAATCTTAAAAGGGTGTGCTGACATTAGTGTTGCTCAGCAATGACGTTGCTACGCCGATGGCTTTGAGCAACAATTGATGGCAACAATTTTCAAGCCAATGTTTTCACTACCTATGTGAGCTGCAAAAACCAATTGCAACAAGCTCGCACACGCACTGAACATCTTATTTCAAAGTAGCATGCGCTGTATCCGTATTTTAAAATCCTTTTTCAAAGACATGACGGATATCGTTCCTTAGAAGTGTAAAAACCACGAAACACTATTGGAATATGTTTTTAAACTTCATTTCAGTTTCATCATGTAAGATATCACCGTGTCTGAGCAGGTCAACTATGCACGCTTGGGCTTTATTTCACTTCCATACTGCACTTTCTAAGAAAGTTTTTATTTTCGCCAAAATATTTCAAAACGCATTTTTTTCAGTATTTTCCTTTTTATAAAATTTATCTTTATATAACCAAGCATGGATTTAGTGATAATCTAACAGAATTGAAAATAATAAATAATCTTTATTTCAGGACCTTTGACAAATCTTACCTTAGTAACATATGTCAGTAAACCCTTGAACTTATTGCTGTTTGAAATGTTTTTATAATAGGGTGTATAAAGTTAAGACTTCAAATGCAAATCTTGTTGTTAAAAAAGGGTGAGAAAATTTTAAAATATCAATTGTTTGTTTAAACAATTAAGAGAATTCAATAAGTGGAAACTAAAATTGTAGCTGTCGATCTAGCTTTAGGAAAATTAGATTTAAAAAATGCATTTTAGATCACTATGGTACGACAGATGTAAAGCCACAAGTCAAATCTATATTAAACGTCCCGTGGAGATACTGCAATAGAATAAAAATCCCCAGCTCCCCACCCCCAAAAAGGTCCACTTTTCCGCATTTCGCACCCCCCCCCCTCCCCCAAAGAAAAATTATTGGTACAGGCGTGGGTTATTTAGGAAATATAGAAGCTTCGCTTCTCGGCAAACTGTTTATTATCCGTACCATTTCTCATCCTTGGACATTATCCGCCGACATCACAGTGACCCAAAGAAGTGGTTTGTTTATTTTATATCCCAGTGACTACACTGGAAATGCGAAAAGTGTATTCTGTGTGCGCTGACGTGCACTGGAATTTTTGCCATTCGCGAAAGATACAATTCATGCAACAATTTCTTTCATTAGAACAAAAACTACAAGCTCAAAACTTGCATTTCAACTTATGGATTTACACCTAGACTGTTTTCTTATTGTTCTGCTGAGAGCTGGAATAGAAATTGAAGCAAAAGTTTTCAATTTTGAAATGTCTTCTGCACGCGCGCTGACGTGAACGGGAATGACGCCACGAGCGCGCGCTGTTGTCATTGCTTTCTCTTTCCCGTTTCAAGATAAATTCTAAAAAAATACACTGATGATAGTTCTATAAAAGAAATGAAACATTCCTTCTGTGCCTTCATAGCGTTTTAAAAACCATGGTGTTATTGAAAACCATGGGAGTTATTGAGCTGACAAAAAGCGAGTTTTGACTGCACAAAAATGTTCACAGGACAGATACCACTTTGCCTGACGTTATCGACTGTTACTTGTCCTGTGAAAATGTGCACGTGACCCGTATTGACTAATGAGCGCGCAGGAAAAGTTGCATAAGTTGCATCCGCTTTTTGAAAACGCAAGGACGAACTCAACATGAAACGTCAACCCAAGTTTCTTTCTGCCCCAATTTCTCCGGGTTAAACACGCCAATTTAAGAGATAGCCTTCAAGTTCCTGCCATCACTAGCGATAGCATTACTACTGATCGATAATTCGGCAATAATCAATGTAGAAAGTGTGTTTCGAGAGGGGAGAACGAAAAATAAAACACAACGTCGAAAAGTTAGACTCTAAAGATATGTAGATTTTACCTAGAATTAAGCAACACTTTACTCACCGACATAAAGTGAAGCAAGTCCAGTATTAACCATGGTTGATATATACCCTCTTCACGAATTAATCGAAGCTGAAAGTTGTCAATTTTATAGACTCGTGTCTGCGTGCTTCTTCTACATGAATCCTGCCTCGTCCTTCATGCAACGCTGGCGATCACCAAGGACGGCCTTATTTGGTTGCCATAGTGCTTGAGCAAAATATTATCAAATATTTATGAATAGGATTTGAGCGCGAACTTTTCTGCAAACCTTAATAATTTAGGGTTGATATAACTAAAACATTTAAACGATTTTTCCTCTTCATTTTTAAAAATATGGAAAAGGATACTGTAGTTATTATTTCTCGCTAATCCAAAATCCCCAATTCCTAAGACAGCCCGCCCCCACACAGAACGTCAATGCAAATTTTTCCATGGCATGCACTTACAACGCAGGAGGGGCTTTAAAGTCATTATTAACAGAGTAATAGGTTTTCGCATTCAGCTCGCAGATATCATTACTACAGAGGCACGCTTCAAACAAATTCTAGTGAAGCACCGAATTCTCGTAAAGCACCTATGTAATGATGACATACAATTTTTTGCGTTATTTTTATTCTCCTTTGTTGAAGCACCTAAGCCCCCAGGTGTAGTGCGACTACAAAATTAATCAGGCCCCGAGAGTTTTTCAAGCGAACCGATATTTTCCGAGCGAAACGAGAGATTTTTCGATCGAAGCGAGAGATTTTTGGAGCAATTACGACGAGCGAAGCGAGGAGCCTCTGGGCGAACGCGGTCCTATTCAGGGTTCACAGTTACAATTTAAATTTATAATCCCGGTCAAACCGGTTTCTCGTCACTTGGCACATCGAGCTGCCAAAATTAAATGTTTACACTCAGAATGAAGGAAAGGATGGCTGTTATCTGATGTGACCGTACGGAAGGTATGTCCGGGAACTTGCTTCGAAGAGTTTCTGCCAAAGCAATAGCGATCTGTAGTAGAAATATATTTGGATTGTTGCCGTGAACTCAAAACAAGAACGAGTCTCTCACGTTTCCCCTTGCTGAAGAAACAGGTTTCTGTATCACGTGAGAAAAAATGCCTAAAACAAACGATTTGTTATTTTGATAGCCAATCAGAGTGCTAGGGTCAAGATCTGACTCGAAAGGGATTAACTCAACAATAGACGACCGCATTACACCAGAGGCTGACGCCGCCAGCCCATTCGAACCCCCGCCCCCTAGCATGCTGGGAGAAGCGGATATTCAGCCTCTGGAACCCAGGGTAACCAAAATCACCTGTCTGGTACACAGAGTTGTTTCTTTTTGTTTTTTCGTATGGTCGTCATGAAAATAGAATAGGCAAAACACTTAAAAATGATTAGGGGGAATACCCCCTGTGCAGGGGAGCAGAAAAAGTTATGCTCTCTAGATACTGAGTGTGTAAATATGAAATTTCTATATTCCAGTACCTTGTTTGTGACTTTCATGCTAAATTTAGTTCAGCACTTGATACACTACTTCAAAAAGCACTTGCTATTAGTTTGTTATAAAAAATGGGAAGTAAAATAAAATTTCATTGTCTTAACAATAACATTTTTGAGTCCTGATAATTGTGATATATTGGGTGCATCATGTAGCATGCAACCTTAATTCATGTTTCCTAGTTTAGCTACTACAAAGAACCTGTAGCACAACAAATTTTGCTCAAGATATCGCACAAGCTACAATGTTTTTCGAGGTGGCTAAACTAGGACACATGTAGCACGCTACATGTTGCAAACTACATGTCTCCGAGTTTAGCCAGGCCTTATAAAATAAGAAGGATTTAACATGTAAAACTATTCTATAGATGTCGAAAACACCCAATGAGTGCAGACCAGTAGAAACAGCTAAAAGCAGAGCAGCTAACAATTAACACTTTGGGTTTTTCGGCGTCCCACGGGCTGAAAGCACCCCGTAACCTTAATTATTTAGAGTTTGGATTCTCCACTCTCCAGGAGGTCATTGAGTCTAAGCAGCATAATTTTTTTCACCTCTGCAATTCCATTTATTAGTTCAGTATCCCCATCGTTTAATAATCGTCTCTGGATGCCTTCTAGAATCCCTTCCTTTTTGTTTTTCCGTGCGCAGATAACAAACGGGAAATCAAATTTTGCACGATATTTTGAATTGGAGGAGCTAAGTAAAATCGACTCCTCAGAAGATAGCTTATCAAGTCCTGCTTGAGATTGTTCTGCCTTCGATTCCGGCGTGAGATCTTTCATTTGTGCCATTTTGCCTTCTAAATCTGGGTGGCATCTAAGAATTCCTCTCCGCCCGTCCTGGGAGAGACCATCGATAAACGAGCACATTTGGCGATAGAGATCGTCTACACTAGAAAATGGGCGCTTATCGGAAATCGCAGCAGCACAGAGAGGTGTCATTTCTACGATATTCCCGAATCTTCTAATAAAATCCTCTTGAGATAATTTGTTCACTTCCTGAATGGTTAGTTTCACCGCCATCTTGTTTCTCAGCACCACAAAGCGATAATTAGTGATAATTAATTATTGCGCGCCTCATTCTCGTTCCCAGAGCTCCTCCGCTGTTGTGTCAGCATAACCGAGGAGCTCTGGGGACAAGAATGCTTTGAAATGTCAGCCAGAAAAAAAACGGCATTGAAGCGGTGTGCATAAGGAGCTTATGTCCTAAGACTTTTTTCCTAGCACTTGTCATTTTGATGCAAAAGACATACAGGGAAAACAGATCCCCTTCTCTTCACAGGCCCCTGACATGGGACTCCTGTGGTTGCGCAAAATTTTATGCGTGTATCGATTCATCGCGGGCTCACGTGAGTTTCGAAAGAAAATACAAACATGGCGGATCTTCACGAACATTTCACTACGATAGATTTTATTGTATTCGCAGCAACTCTGGCTGCATCCGCTGGAATCGGCGTGTACTTTGCCAGGGTTGGGTCTCGTAATCAAAGCAATAGCGAATATCTCATGGCAAGTCGTAGCATGTCCGCGATCCCAGTTGCGATTTCTGTCCTTGCGTCGTTTGTTTCGTCCATCGCCGTCCTTGGGACACCGAACGAAGTGTACTCTTTCGGGTTCCAGTACTGGTTGCTAGTGTTCTCGTCATTTGTGACAATCCCACTTGTGGCTTACGTGTACCTCCCTGTGTACTATAATCTTAAACTAACTAGTGCTTATGAGGTGAGCTTATTACTTAAATACCACAGTAGAATAATCTCAGAATCACAGCAGATAACGGGTAATTTCATGGTATGTTTTCATGATTTATTTATGTTATTTCAGGACCTTTATTTGTAATAATTATTATATTGCTTATTGCATAGGATGGCAGTGGTTCAACAATCAAGTTTAATCTCCATTATTATAGCCAAATTCTTTGTTGTGCGACCCAGTTCAAGCCCTTTTTTTTTTTGGGGGGGGGGGAAAGTCAACCATAGCATAGTCTGTCAACTGTTTTTTCCGATAAATGGCTTTCATGTTTTCATTGTCTCATCATAAACTGTTTGGCTGCACACAGCAAGAGGATTGATTGGTCACGGTAGTGTGATTGACTAAGCACAATACCAAGACAGGAAATTGTTTTTAATTCTTGGCGGTCGCGTGGTGGCTATAAAACTTTCTGATCCTGTACTCCCATTTTTTTTCATGTGACCATTATTTTTCATCCTAACTTGACAAAGTTTTCTGCAGTCTCTTTAAAATATACTATAGTAATCGTTCTGTAAAAAGTTACTGGCTACGAACATGTCAAGGGGGGCTAACACCCAGAAAATCTGAAAAATACCAGGTTTTTAAAAATTCCCTCCCAATCTTACGAGAACACGCCTAACCCTTTGTTATGAGAATTACCTATTACAATCTTGCTGTATCCTGTTTCCTGTAAATTCTTAACTCTTATACTGGACAAAATGGTAAATGTAAAAATACCTGTTGATTGGTTCTTTTATGCCTTTTGTCCAGTACTTAGAGTTGAGGTTTTCAAAGAGTGTCAAGCTGCTGGCCTCAAGTGTGTTTATAATACAGACGGTATGTCAGATGTTTACTGTTATGTCAGATGTTTACTGTTGTATAGAGGGCATCATAGTCAACGTCACTGTTCTTACAGATTACAGGTCCTCTAGTACATTAAACTATCATTAAAATCCGCATAACATCTCATACTAATGCCTCATATTGCTAACAGCGCCCTTACTACCACTATATAATCATTTTAAATTACATTAACATCAACTATGCTTGCAACCTAACTGCCACTATCCTTATAATCTCATTTTTAATATTCATACCATTGGCTACTACCCCACAATACTTATACATATGTATTTGGTGTGGAGGGGAACCCATTAAGTTGGGATTCCTATATCAACTACAGTGAAGTTGCCCACAAGGACTTGCTAGTCGAAATCTACTGAGATGGTTATATCACAATACAAAGCGTATGTGTACTGTTGTATAGAGGGCATTTTATATTTACCTTTGAATAAGTATTGACAATTTGAGTATACTCCACATACATGTATAGTACATACATGTACTGTATGCTGTCTAACCAAATTTATATCATATTGTTGTATTTCAAGAGGAGTGAGCTTTTTTTTCTTCTTTCTCAGCTCCTCTATATTGCTATTGTGCTGTATGGGCCATCATTGACATTAGAAGCAGGTAAACAGAGCATACAGTACAGACTAGCTATACAATCTAAAATCTGAAGAAATTCTTGATCTCTTTGTTTGGTTTACTTGTCATTTAAAAGGGGATTAATTTTTTTTTTTACAAGAACATAAAAAAATGCCACTAATTTTTAAGGTTTGGTAAATAAGTGCCTCATAAACTAACAAATTTTGCTATGTTTTTTAGTCACAGGCTTCCCCTTGTGGATTGCCATAATAACCATTGGATTGGTCTGTACTTTCTACACGACATTGGTAGGTGCTTGCTGATGGTGTCATTTGAATATACATATAGCATATGGATGTTTTGAAATAAGCATTAAAAATCAGAGATGAATTTCACAGAAATCAAATTGACAAAAATCTTACATGGACTGCAAGTAACTAATATTCACAGTAAATGAATAAATGCTGTTTGTATTAAACCCCTACATGTGACAAATCATGTGTATACATTAGGCATTTCCAATGGAAAAGTAAACGCTGTATTTATATGAACCGAACAGAACATTACAGTTTTTATTTTCATTTTTACAAATTATATTTACATACTCATGCTGTCGGCAAATGGCTTAGCTAGTCTAGGCCGACAGTGTGAGGGATGTTAAATTTCAAACCTCAATCAAATAATCTAGTTATAAATAATAAATATTAAATTATAGATATTTCATTTTGCATATCAAGAAAAGAGTAATGAAGAAAATTTCAGAGGATTATTGTTGAATAATGAGTATCGTGTATATGTCAGAATAGCTGTACTCAGTTTCAAGCACTTGAAAATTCATTGATTGAACTTCTTTTTAAAATTTATATTCTAGCAATTTCCTGATGTTCAGGCTATTCCAAACCTGAGTTCCACATCTTAAGAAAGAGAATTTTTGTTGATTAAGTTTTGATTGTTTGATATAAAAATTACTGACCAACGAATTTCATGATTTTGAATGTTAGACGGAGCAGCATCATCAAAGACATCAAACATTAGAGAAGCTAAAGATTTGTAGTAAAGCAGGATATTAGATTGAGTGGAATATGTTACAGCATGAGAGGGAGCGAAATTCATGAGGCGTACAGCCCTTATCTGCAGAATAAAAATTTTATCTAAATGTGAATATACAGCCTGGCCCCAGACCATATGTAATCAATGGTTGATTAAAGATCTATATATATTTGATAACATTGAATATGGAGTAAAATGTCTTAGTTTGGATATAATCCCTATTTTTCTACTAATTTTAGCTGCAATATAACTAATATGATTTTTCTAAGGTTACTGTCAATTAATATTCCTAAGTATTTAATATAGTCTTTACGCTCTATATTTACAGGTGTATTGCTTTGATTGTTCAATAATTCTAATTTAATCTTATTATTTACTTGCTTTGGATGGGTATGAAAAATTACAAAATTAGATTTTTTTAAGTTAAGAGAGAATTTATTGCCTATCAACCATTTTATAAGTTCAGTATTAACAATCGTTTCAACGATTTTAAGCTTTTTTTTGAGCAAACAGCAAATTAATGTCATCTGTCAAAGTAAAAACCAAGTTTATATGGCGCTTTATAGATGTCATTGATAGAAATCAAATATAATAATGGCCCTAATACAAACCTCTGAGGAACTCCATAAAGAGCATTTTGTCTTTGTGATATGTGCGGGCCTATTTGTGTAGTCTGATGACATCCGAACAGATAAGAAGAGAACCAATTGTGCACTTAGCCCCAGATACCACAATGCAGGAGTTTGTGAAGAAGGATTGTATGATCAACTGTATCAAATGCTTTTTGGAGATCAATAAATACACCACAAGCAAACATGCCTTTGTCCATATAATGTTGAATCTTACTAATAATATCAAGAATTATGTGCGAGCCGTCACATGCAAGGAACTTTTTTGCAAAAACCTATTTGTTATGTTTACAGATTTTCAATTGCAGTACAAGTGACAGTGTTTTAATGTATAGGGTGGTATGAAAGCTGTAATCTGGACAGATGTCTTCCAGGGTGTGGTCATGCTAGGGGGACTTTTAGCTGTTATTGCTGTTGGTACTAGCCATGTTGGGGGCATCAGCAAAGTGTTTGAGATTGCTAAACATGGCAGCAGATTTGATATAGAGTATGTACTGATGTTATTATATTATGTGCTTGTTTTATTAGTCTATAAGGCCACTGCTTCTTATTACAAGATCGTTTTATTCAATGAACATACTCTTGGATCTGTACTGCCTCAGTTGAGCTTACACAGGATTTTATTATATTCAGTTGGTCAGGAGATCCCACCCACAGACTGACATTCTGGGTTATTATATTAACTGGAATGTTTCAAAACCTTCCAGTCTACACAACAAACCAGACAGCAGTCCAGCGCTTCCTCACATGTAAATCCTTCAAGGATGCCATCAGGTGGGCATTCATGAGAACTTATAGCAGCTCACAGCCATAGTTTACCTCATGTTTACCTCAAAAAAGACACAAAAATCATAGCAAAACAGGCTTTTTAGATTTTTTATGCCTTTGTGTTTATTTGAAGTAAAGGGCATGTGGCACAATCGAAGTAGAAAGTTTGGAAATGACTTGAGCAAGCCTCTGTACTGTATAGTCCTTAGAAATGGGATGAAGTATAGGCTATGGGAGGGGTCAGCCTCGCCAGTCTATTTTTTTGTAAAAAAAATTGCATCTACAACTCAGACCATGGGGCATATTCTTTTTTCGCTCCTGTATTACAGTACTAGCTCTAGAATGAAATAATTAAATAGAGCAAAATTAAAGGAGTCTTAGTATTATGGTCTTGAGTTTATGCTTTAGGAAAAGTCAACATTGAATATAGGAGCGTAAAGTACTATTTTATCCTTACACCAAAATTTTAATTGCTTTTGTTAACAAGAACATTATTTGGCAGGTCAGTTCCCTTGGTTTACCCTCCATGATATAATTCATCATCATCATGTCTGTGTATTTGCAGATCTGTATGGCTGAACCTGCCACTGCAGTGGCTGAACACAACCCTGACTGTTCTCGTTGGCCTGGTTCTTTATGCATACTATGCAACATGTGATCCTCTAACTGCTGGATCCATAGAGAAAGGAGATGAGGTTTGATTCTTTTATAATATTTTTTTTAAAGAGCCCATGTCAGCCACACCTTTGTTATTGTTTTCAATGGAAATTGGAAGACAAATTATTTAAATTTTAAAATTTTGAATTTTAAAATAACCATAAAAACAAAGGTTTAAATCAGAAATATTGCACTAGCTTTTCCAAATCAGCCAACGGAGACAAAAAAAATTTGCCACACCATACCTCAAATGACAAATGATCAATCCCCTTAGTTGAATTCTTATTGTTTTTCATTATATTTTTCCATACTATAGATCCTTCCCTTCTTTGTTGTTGAAGTGCTTGGAAAATCTGCTCCAGGAATGCCTGGTGTTTTTGTGGCAAGTCTGTTCTGTGCCACACTGAGGTATAGCCACACCATTTCTTTGCGTTTCCTTGTCGCAATATGCCTACTGAGCAGGTTTTGTAGTGAGGCTGGGTATGAAGTGCGTCTTTGACTGTGAATCCCCCCACTCCCCTTTGGAAATCTAAGCTACATGTCTGAGTTGTAAGAATACAGTCAATTAAGAGTTGACTGGCCAACAGCTTTGTAGTTTATGCAAAGGAAACCAGGGACGGATCTAGGGGTGGGCTGAGCATGCCCCGCCCTCCCCCTATTTTCAGATATTTGGCGTTCTTGAAACCCTTGCTTCTGTCCCCCCTTTTTGGAATATTCAGGGATCCGCCCCTGTTATTTCCTTTCCCTTTCAGCACTGTGGCATCAGGGTTGAACTCTCTAGCAGCTGTGACTGTGGAAGACTTCATTTCTATGTATACATCAATCCCAAAGGACAAAGAAACCTTAGTGTCAAAATGTCTAGGTAACTTATTTTTCAACCAGCTCTACTTTTCATTTGTGTCTTTTTTTCTGATGCTTTATTCTCTTTTCAGTAATTGTATATGGGTTCATCTCACTTGGATTGGCATTTTTAGCTTCGAAACTTGGAATGATTTTACAGGTTGGTTATTATGTGCCATTTAGAAAAGGAGAGGGTACAGTACATCAGACCATATCTGAGCTCATATAAGTTTATGGTATGTTTATTTACCTTTGATACCTAATATGATACGATTGCTATGGAAGTCTTGCATCATTCAAAAATTACAATCAAACTTATGTGGAAAATATACTAGATCCATAGTTAACTTAAGGACTAATAACTCACTGTAGAAAAGTTGCCTAATGGACAAATTTCTAATCGGTTGCCATTAAACAGATACTGTTGACCTTAACCTAGAATGAACCTTGGCCCTCTGGCTTTAACAGTAAAGCCTGTTACTGAGCAAATAGCCTTTTGCTGTATTTTATTGTATATCCCTCCTGTTCCTAGATCATGTTCCCATTTTGCTTGTTTCAGATGAGCGCCTCCATGTTCGGCATCATTGGTGGACCAATGCTAGCTTTGTTTACCATGGGAATTTTAACAAGAACTGCCAATTCCAAGGTGACAATTAAGAGAACTTAGATTATTTGAAGATCAGCAACATGCTGCAGACAGAGTAATGCTTCATTTGAGGGGATATAAAAAATATGTAAAACAAAAGTAATTAATAAAGACTGCAAAGATTTTTATAAATTTATGAAAACTTGTAAATTCCATCCAAAATGTCTTTAGTTCCCTCTTGCTGGTGACTAAGACACAAATTATTTTATACTTTTTAAGTGGAGCACCAACACCTTATTTCATACCTTTCAAAATACACCAAAGCCAAATGAAATGTTTCTACAAGATCGTTACTTGTTCAATATGCTAAATATGCTAAATTTCTGTTTTGCCTAGTTTAGATATGATAATTGCCATTAGCAAGTTAATCCGTTCCATGTGGTGTTATTGCAGGGTGTTTGGGCTGGGATGATTGCTGGATTTGTGGTCATCACGTGGATCTCAGTAGGCGCACAGGTGCAACCCCCTGACTATCCTATCTTACCAATCTCTGTGGCTGGCTGTGCATCCAACACCTCTGCACTCAACATTACCATGCCACACATTGCACGCCGGGGGTAAGAAATTATGATGATTATAATCATTGGTGGTGTTGATTACAGTGATGCTGATTTTAATCTTGATGAGGTTGGAGTGGTGTTTTTTATGGCATTCCACTAAAAGTACTGTAGTCAATAGGCTACAAAAGGATTTTATTATTATTATTATTATTATTATTATTACTCATGCAAAGCATACAGACCTGTCATATGAGTAATGATGATATTGATTCAAATTCATAGTTCTATGTTGCTTTATGTAACATTTCATCATTTTATTGTATTACGTTAGAAGCAGGCCTCCTTTCAAACCAGTATTTGCTGAATTGGACCAGACTGCCTATTACTTATAATGATAAATTCTTTGCTAACTCCTAACCTTGAACTGTGTTGTATATGATGATGGAAATGGTTATGATGATAAGAGTTTTGTGGGTGATGCTGATTATTTTGATTATTTTTATCATGATTCTGCAGTATGGGTTCCAACTCTGTATACAGCATATCATTCTTCTTGTATGGACCAATTGGATTTATCATCACTCTGGTGGTCGCGATGCTCATCAGCATTATATTTAGTGAGTAGAACAGAGAAGAAGAAACAAATACAGTGGAATAACAGCAAAAAATATGCATTGATTTCAAGACATTGTGGTCAAAATTACAAAAATAGCTCTCATTTGATACAGTGAATTCAAAATAAAATAAATACAACTTTTGCAACACTTCAATAATGTAAACTGTTACCCTTCCACCAGCTGTATTTTCATATGGAGTTTGAACTGTGTCAGGCTGAGGAACAAAAACCTAAGATTATTTCAATCAGTAGAATGACCAAGAAAGCACAAAAAATCATGTGGGCTCTTTAGGCTAGGATTCTTTTTTCTAATGTCAGCAATCACTTACAGTAGTAGTAAGTAAGGCAATTGCTGTTGTTCATTTTAGAAGATGACCAATCTCCTCCACTTGACCCACGACTGTTCTTTGATGTCCATTCATGTATCACAAAGGCTACCAAGTCACCATGCAACAAAAGCTCATTACATTCATTGGACAGTGAGGAGGTTAGCCTTTTTTACTTTGATTTTGAGTATTCTGTGAACTCTCACCTATGATTCCCATAATGCTTTTAAAACGCTTCTCACTCAATCAATAAAGTTTTTAATTTTAATGGAAAAAGCTTTGTGCCTTCTCATTAGTCAACGCATCGCAGAGAAATGGCTTGGGTGGAAGCCATCAAATGTAAGCCAATGAAAACAGTCTAATGTCTTTATCTTATGGAAGCCATGATGTTTTTGTCACTTGGAATTTATGAGTTCGTAGTTTATCTAAAATCACAGTAAAATACCCTATCAGTATTTAGACAACAGATCACAATCTGCATAGCTATATCATTTGGCATAAAACAGTGACATTAAGATCAGCAGCTTGTAATGAAGAAGAAGTCATATTTTCTTGGGTAGAGTTAGTTACCAGTTGGTGAACCTGGTACTACTACATTAACAGTATCATTAGTAGCAATTTTCAATTTTTGTTTTTCAATAATAGTCCTCGGGTTAAGGGGTGCAGTGTCAAACTTTTCACCTAGAACAGCTGAGATATTGTAGTGTTAACATTTTCTTTAATCTTGTTTTTTTATTATTTTTGTTGTTGTTGCAGGAATCAAGTGAATCTAGTCCGCTTTATCATGACTCTAAGATCCATTAGTGGATTGATCACCATAAAAAGAAAAAAAAATCAAATAATACATGAATATCAAATAATGGATGAATTTTATCGCTTTCATTTTTTCTCACCCATACAACACTTTCTTTCCATACTGTAAATAATCTATTAAACGCCAGGGGAGTTTTGATGGTAGAATGTCTACTTTCGATTCTCAAAAGACGTGCCATTTGTAGACAAAACTATAAAGCGTAAGCTAGTATGTAGCCAAATCTGACAATAAGCGTCCCGTGGAGATACTGCAAAGGCATAAATAATTTCTTTTTGTTGTTTTCTGGGGTGGTCAGATTTTTATCAGAGAACTCACTCCCTCCTTACCCCCCCCCCCCCCCCCCCAAAAAAAAAAGAAAATCAGGTCACCTTTTTCCCGATTTTACACCCCCTCGCCAAAGAAAAACCCTGGGTATGGGCCTGTTGATTTATATTACCCAAATTCCTATGTCGTGTATTTTCAAGCTGGAAGGGAGGGTAGGGGAAGGGGGCTGTTAAATAGAGGGGGGGCGTTTATAAGAGTTTGTTCATTACAAACTTGTAAGCTTAGGGGGGGGGGCGTTCATTAGATAGGAGGCGTTTTCTAGGTAGGGGGCGTTAATTAGATTATTTATTTAATATACCAAAATACCATATATTGTACAAATGTCCAATTGTAAATAAAAGAAATGAAATAGAGAGTTTACAATAATTGTTTCTTTCTTCTTTTTAAAAATAGTTTTATTTACCAGATGGTCAGCTCAAGTTTAATTTAAAAATCCTTTTCTAACTGAATCAAAACCTAGTCTTTTGTGCAAACTGGTATGTTGTAGTTATAAGTTTTTGATTGTGACTATGAAATTTTGGGCTCCACCTAGCCCGAGTATCAGGCAATTTTTTTTAAGTTGTTTCTCGCCAGCGCGATAGAAACATAGGAGGGCCTGATACTCAGGTTATAGGCTTTACCAGACTTCCCCATCCTGTTTAAAGCTAAGTTAACCCTTATCCCCCATCCTTTTTGTGTAAGAGTAGCCTCATTCCCTGGCTTTTATTGGCTGAGCAACTTGTCTGTTAATAACGTCACTGGGCGAAAAACCCGCGAATCCAGTGTTGAGTCGAGCGAGATTTGCATAACTCTGAGAGAGGGTGCAAATGTGCCAAGGCCTGAATAACCTGGGGCGCCCAAGCCGCAGCAGGGACTAGACCCAGGAGCGCGCAGTCATCCTCGATTTTAACTTATGCTAAATTGCGCTTATGCTTATGTAGCATACATTTAAACTCATCGTCTGATAAGTTTGTGGTCAGGTATCGGATAGCTTGGTAACTTCCTAACCAAGCGCACCCGAGGAGCCAGGCCTCCGGGCCACAGCTCCCTGCTTATGTAGCATACATATAATTTTTGACAACAAAGAGCTGTCACAAGACGCCTGGGGAGGAGGCTAATTGTAGGCGTTTTTCGGGATTCCTGTGGCCGGGGCGCAACAGGAATCCCGAAACCTCGACTAAATTACCAGCTTCCGGTTCCGGTAGGGGAAGCCATCTTGCTTGATTTGGAAGATCGTTCGAAGCCACAAGAATGGAGAACAGCGAAGAACATAGCAAGGTAAACAATGCGATGGGGCAATTTTTAGTACTTTCGTATGAATTCAAACGTTCTCCTCAGTGATTTGTGCTAGCGTCGCCTAAGCCTAAGCTGTCGTGGCTATCTATTCATTCCCTTCCGTAGAACTTCGCGATATCCCTGGTTCTGAATCCAGGCAATTTTTAGTAAGAATTCACACATTCTGTTCAGCATAGCCAGGATTTGGTTAGGGGGGTTCTTTTCCGCTCGAAAAAGAAACAAGGCGCTTATTTAATTGGCCTAGATACAGTAAATACAGTAAATGTATGAGGCATTATTTTTTTTTTTCTTTTTAATGATAATTGGTTATTGATTCTCAAGTGAGGTGAGTATTTTACAAGACTAATGTTTTTTACATGATTACAGAAATGTATTAAATTAAATAAATACAGTGTTCACTATTATTTTGGTATTTTCCACCTCACAAGCCCCTCCCTTATTCACCATCCCACCCTCCCTTTCCTCACCATCCCTCCCCAGCCTACACCTCCCCAGCCTACCCCTACCCACCCCGCCCAACCCACCATCCCTAGTGTGAGCAAAAGGAAAAGCAGAGGAACGCAAGAACGACTACAAACAGAAAAGAAAAAAAAAGGATAAATTTTAAATATTCAAATGGTACCTGTGCCTGCGGCTGCAATAAAGATTCGCCCAAGATGGTCTTTAGCCTTCTTGTTTATAATTTATTTATTTTGTCCCATTTTCGTTTGTGATAGGAAAGGGAATCATTTTTAATCGCGCATATTCTTTCCAATCGTTTGTATTCTGTAATTCTTACTAAAAGCTGCTGTAGATTCAAAAGACAAGGGTTTTGCCTCCTTTTATATACAAAAAGTTTGAAAATAAGCACCAGGACATCACTGGGTGTTGAGTCACATCCCAAAATAATATTTTGATAAGTCATGTTTGGAAGAGTGATATTGTTTTGTGTTAAAAGAGATTTGAATTGAAGATAGAGGGTTTTGGTGGCAGAGCAGTCTACAATATGATGTATGAGGCATGATCTAAAATACAGGAGAAAATGCCTTGAAATGCCTGTTAAAAATCCTGGCTACACCGCTGAACAGCCTGTTCTGGCCGTGATAAGTACCAGTGACCCAAAAATGTATAAATGCAAAATAAACAAGACAACATCAAGAAATTCAGGCATCAGTCTAAGGAATAAATGGTCTTGAAGTTGCATCCCACCAATAGCAACTCTTCAAGCCAAATAATATCTCAGGTTCTTAAGCGGCCTAGCTGTATTTTAGATAATGTCTCATACATTTACTGTATTTTTGGCTGCTGAAAGGGGGGGGGGTCAAAAAAGTTTGGATACAGCTGACTAAGTGCAGCAGTGTTTGACTTTGACTTGACTGGCTTTAGAATACTCAAAATAGGGCGAGGTATCTCTTTTTGGTCTGATTTGTAAATTCAGATAAAAAAAGCTTAGGTTTCAATCTGTTAATTCAAAGTAAGCTTTACCTTTAGATAAAAAATGACCCTTTTAACAAAGTGAAAGAAATTTAAATCCTCACTAGAGCCATAACAAAACAAGCTTCCAATAATTACATTTTATGGGTAGCCAGTGATTGTTATTTCCATTCTTACATTCAATCATCTAAGTCATCATGAATTCATTTTAGGGAGTGTTCATTAAATACACTGAGGGGGGAGGAGGGAAGATATTGAGGTGGGCTCCAAAAATTTTTAACCATTAAAAGGAGGGGGGAGGGCTCCAAAAGATGGTCCTCTAAAGGAGGGGGGGGGGTTGAATTTCTTAGGAGCCATACTTTTCAGGTTTTATTGTCTTTTAAACCATGATATTGATACTTCCAGCTTTCAGTATATAACAGTTGAATTTACCGATTCAGTTTATTATCAATTAACAGGAACAAATGAAATAAAATTCTTTACAGTGGTGGAGCATGCAAATCCACAAAACGATATTCATACAATGTTTTATACGTTGGACATTATCCCTTTTTATACAGAAAAATAGTCTTAGCAAAAACAAATATATACAAAGGCATCCTTGAGGTTGGTTCTCAATTGGACATAAGCGCAAGTGAAACACACATAGTTTTCCGATTCTTAGAGCAAGTGCAAGCCAAAGGACAAGGGAACGAAAATGCTCAATTTTTTTGTTTGACCGATTCTTACTTGTGTTGCGCTTCCATTTACACTTGCGCCCTAGTGTGAGATCCAACCTTTAGGGGTGGACCATGTGACTCTTAAGGGGGGGGGGGGGGTGAAAAAATATTCTTGCAAGCAACTGATTGAAGAAAAAATCCCTGCAACGACCCAACACTGCACCATTTTGCACTATTTTACATAGAAAAAGATATACGAAATTATAAAGGCCGAAACCAAAAGTTGTGAAAAGATTTACCCTGCTAGCAGAACTTTTCTTTCTCTTTGTCTTTAACACTTTCCTTGCCGATTCGCATTAGGGTGTTTTCGCATTGTTCGTTTGTATTAAACAACACCGCCAATACAAGCACAAACGAGAAACACTACGGAAAAGCCTCTGTTAGCAGGGTAGAAGAGATGTCAGACTCTGGAATAATGATGAACTTGACTGAATCATAGTAATCATTTTTCAATTTTTTTTTTTGTTGTTGGGGGGGGGCTCTGAAAGGGGGGGACACCGAAAAAATGGTTACAATGAAAGGGGGGCTCTGAAATATTAAGGTGTCTTGAGTAAAAATCTTCCCTCCCCCCCTCGGTGTATTTAATGAACACTCCCTAATACCCCCCCCCCCCCCCCCTCCCTGAGCTGAGTTTATGAAAGGAGCTTGCTAGGTCCCTCCAAGTCCTTCCAGAATATAAAGAATATGACTAAAACTTTCTTCTTTGGGAAAATGTAATCATGTCGTGTCTAAATCTAAATATATTTACTTTTGGTTTAATTTGATGAATACACTTGATTTATCAGTTCTTTCGTCTACGGCCATGAGAAAGCATTGGTTCTCGAGTTGTCCCAATTCGATCTTCGATACTAATGTCAGGGGGATTCGTGTTAAAAGCATCTTCAATTTTTTTATTGTATATTCGACGCAAATTTTAGAATTACTGTGGTTGATTTGTCTACGAAAGCCAAATCATTTCAGTCACGCAATCAAGCGATCAAGGCGGAAGTCAGGTTTTGAGAAAGGGGTTTTGAGGTCATCTTATTTCTAGGAAATATACAACCTTGATGTTTGTCTCGCTCATCAATATTCTTATCAGCAAAAGAGTGCAGAAATCAATCACTTTCGTCCATTTTTCGAGCGTACTTGGTTGTAAAACAGCTGTCCAAACGAGTGTAACTGCATGTGCTGAAAATTCTACCTCGCACAAAGCGAAAGCATTCTCAAGTATTGGAGGGCCGTGAATGTTATGCTAAATCGTTGCTTTTCTGACTTTAGCATATTGCTAAAATTCCAATTTCTACCGGACGTTTCCAAACAACCTCGGCTGAGCAGACGACATGGCTTGCCTGTGTAGGATTTTCGAGACTGATCGGATCTTGAAGGTCACTATGCATTTCTTGTTTGGAGTGCCCCCGAAATGGATGATGGGACAGAATGGCCGTCCTCGTTGGCACCTTAGTTTCGTCTCTGTTGCTCTGACATTACTGCAATGGTACTCTTACGGGAGTGAGATCTACGTAGCGCAGACCTATTGGCGATCAGACTGGGTGCCAGGTCAACCGGTAATGCCGTTAGAAGCCTTCGTGGTGTTGTGCGCATTGAATCTCTCAGAGACCATTACATTTACTCTTTTCGTGGTTTATTTTTATTGGCCTTCGCATAACTTCATACATGATATCATTTGTTCGATTTGATTCTCTCTCAGCTTGCGGGTTCTCTGATGATTGCTTGCAAGTTCGCGTTTCCGTTTATCGTCGCGAGTCACGTGACTCGTAGCTTTGAAAATATGTATAAGCGATTTAATCGTGAGATCAACCCGGGGGATTTTCCCGAACTAAATGTGTTCATGAGTTATTGCTCGCGATGCCGCGCAGGTTTTTCCGTGCTAGGAGTTCGCGTCACGTGGGAACTCGCGGTCATCTCGCTTCTCTCGTGTTTTGTCGGATTCTTTAAATTGTTCAAAAGAATTGCGTGACTTTTAGAAGGTATTATTGTTGTAATGCATGATTAAGGTAACTTATCGTGCTCTCATTACAGCTAAAATTCTGGATTACAGCTTAGAATCAAAATTGTGTTGTTGCTTTTTAATGAAGTGAGGGGAACCGGAACACCTATGAGAAGCAGAGACACATAGTTACGGTCTACAAACTGCACCACACAGGCTCCACCAATAATAATGATAATCACTGTATCGCTAAAATCTTTTGTAAACTCAATTGACACATTTTAATTATCTAGTAAATATTAAAAATATATTTAACAAATAGATCTCATTTTTGCGTGCGTCTGTCCTCTAATAGATGCACAGATGACGTCACAGCGTATCATGAACAAAAAGCTCGCAATGAGACGCAGACGAACAACAGTAAAAATGTTACAATCTAGTTTTTGGAGAGCGCGTATGCTGACGCCAAGCGTGCGTGTGTCCTCTTATAACACATGATCCCACATGATCCCTCGTCCAATCAGAGCGCGCTCTTTACGAGTGTCGTTTTCTAATGTCTATTTCTACTCTGGGTCCATGTATTCGAGAATGGATCCCAGAAGACCGAAGAGGATTTTCGGGAAAAGATATGCCTTGTGTATCGTGGAAATTCCTCATCATTAGTGTCCCGCGCTGTATCTCTCCACACTCTGCGTTCTGCTGTTGCACTTGGTACTTCCTACCGTGGGACCCCTGTCTCCCTTAATTAAGAACCGATAAACAGCTTCCTGGACCCCAAGGGGAGCCAGCCTGAATTTCACAGACTTCTTTCTCTGTTACAAGTTCTTCCGTAAACACAACCTTTCCAGTGTGGAAAGGATTTGGCGGATTTACCAAGTTATGCGTAATGTGTAATATCTGGCGATTCCTATAGAATGCCAATGACGCCTGCCATTTTGCGCTTTAAAATGTCAGACTCGTGGATTATTTTTTTATGTTTTCTCACAAATAGATCTTTGTGTGTATGTAAAAGAAAATAAGGAAATAAAGTGATTGATTGACATTTTTAAAACTCACTTTTGGCGCCCAATGACTTGGGGAGTGGTTCTCTTATCCAATGATTTTTATGAAAGGTACATATCCAATAAATGTCTGCCTCCGCGTGAATGAGTGTAGAATTATATGATAATCCAATTGTTTCTCAGGATTACAAGTTTCTCATTGAACATCAGTGGAATGGAGACGCCATCACCCATTCTTCTCCAGCTGAAGTGCGCATGGCTTTCAGTGAGGGATCTGTGAGGGTGGGTGTGAGTGGACCCCTCCTGGAAGACTCTAGAATTCCTCGCTCTCCCCCAGGGCAACCGTGTGACGAGCTCTGGGAGTATGACGGTATGTGAATTGGGGTGTTTGTTGGCGGGCGTGGGAGGGGAGGTTGTGATGGGGGTGGACGTGTGAGTAAATATATATTAGAAAATATAACTAACACACGATTCTGGTGGTTATTTCTTTGATAATGATTGATTATGTTTATAATGATGATGACTACGACAATGATGATAAAGTTATAAACAATAATTCTCTCTAAATTTTAGTCGTAGAAATATTTTTCCTGGGTGAGAAGGATAAGTACTTGGAAGTCGAGTTTTGTCCGTAAGTATGTCCCCTATTATAATGTGCTTTAAGAACGATATTCGTTGTAGTCTTTGATCTATCTTGTTTTTTGGGGGATAAATGCCCGAGAGTACTGTCTGCAATTCAATAAAGAAGATGGAGGATAATCTATATTTATGAAAAAATATTTATCTAAAAAAATTCATAGCTTGAAACTTCATGTTCGAGTCTTTATTTATTTTATTTTTCTGGAAAGAATGCTTTTATAGTGAGTTTGAAGCCCACGAACTGTTGAGTGTTTTAATCTAAAGCTCTATTCTATTTAAATCTGTACTCCGGGTCTAGTTCCCGATTCGAGATCAGTAGATTGTTGACATGGTCTCGTGTTTACCCTCAGCCACGGGCAACACTTGGTACTGCTTCTTGACGGCACCAGGAACATGTTTAAGGTAAATGTACCAGAAAAAAGTTCACAGATCAGAGAAGAAAAAAACTGCTCTGAGAAGCCTTAAAATTTTGTCCCGACAAGCCTTTCGCACCGCGCACCGCTGTCTGTTGTCTCTTCTTTTCTCTTAGGACAAGCTTCCGCTCCAGTTCACTGCTGTCAAGGATAGCCGCGCAAGCCGATGGACCGGGTCGGCCACCATTCCACTTGAGTACTTCCCACCCGGAGTATGTAAGATGAACGCGTATGCGATACATGGGTCAGCGGAGTCTCGCCAGTATGAAGCTCTGTATCCTGCTTCCAAGGATTTCCCTGCGCCGGATTTGTGAGTATTGTGCATTTTTTTTCCTGTGCGATTTTGGTGTTTCCGTGTAGAGATAAGGAGCGTTGTGGTATTTGTGGGGGAGGGGGGGGACTAAGGATGGATGCGCCCCTTTATTTATAGAATCGCTGGTGAACGATTTTAGTCGTTCAGTTCAATGCCATAATGTATTTATCTTATGTTTGATTTCGTTTTAGCCATCGGTTGCAGTTTTTTCAAGACTTCAATTTTAAGTCCCTCTTTCCCCGTGGGTTTGTCATCCCTGAGTCGCCACTGTGGAAGGCCAGGGCGTAAGGAACGTCTTACGTCTGAGGTGGGTACTTGGTGTATCCTTGAAAAAATCACCGTATTTCAACCAAAAGGCTTATACTGCGCTTCAGCTGCTTCAGACGGCGTCTTTTCTTTGTTAGACGGCCTCGTAGATTTTGCTTTGAATGTTTTTGTAGATAGATAAATAGTATGTTTTGGTGCAGCGTTCACATGTCGACTATCGTATGAAATGGATCAGTAATATCCGATACCACATGCCCAAGCCGCACATGGACGCATGCGTACTAGCAAACCTCGTCCTATTCTCACGCGCCAAATAAGCCACAGGACACTAAAACATAGACAAAACTCGTTCGCAGACCGCTGGTCGCTTACGCCTGCGCTTGTGTTTTTTTTATTTGCACTTGAACACTAGGGCTAACAACTACTTGATGCAGGGTCTGACCAATCCTTACTCTACTTTTCGGTTTTAGTCAGAACAAGCCTAGAATAGCATTGTATGTCGCCAAACCCCTATTTTTTCATATGAAAAGGGTTTAATAAAGCTGCGATGTTTATCGTCACCTTGTGCTGGTATGTACCACGCAAATTTAACGTACAATCTCTTTGTCGACATGAAGAGACTTCTATCAGTTTCGTTTGCGAGTAAAACTTCAACCGTAAATTTTAAAGAAAAAAACAACGTCGATACTGAACGATGATTAACGGAAATTGCTTGGCTAGCTCAAATACAAGTTAGAATGTTTGCGCACATTAGTAAAACGAGAGTAAAGAGTCGATTCCATGTGACGAGCGTTTATGTGAATATTTCTCTGTTTGCCGCATCGAGTCCATAACCTCGCCTCCAGTAAGGGACTTTATGTAGTTTCGAAGCTTGTGACTCCTAGTGTTTCTTAGCGGAATACCGGCCACATGAAACAAGACTATGAAGTCAGCTTGCTGTAGTGTTAGGCTGTGATTGTTCTGTGCGCGCCGCGTCGTATCTCGCACCCCTAGCGAGAGACTACCAGCACGATGTTGTCGTGACCCAAAGTGTTTGTGAGCGTAATTGCCCACCACGCGAAACCAGAGTAAAGTCAAATTGCGGTTAGGTATGACGATGTGATTGCTCTGAGCACCCCATCGGATCCCATAACCTTAACTCGCAGCAGTGAGTGAGTGCGAGTGGTCTCGAAGTTGTCGTGACTCAAAGTGTTTGTGAGCGTAATGGCCGACCACGTGAAACATGGTAAATTAGTCACGGGAGAAGCACACTTTTCACCTCTCCGCCCACTTATTCGAAAGCGTCTTTACTTCTTTTAAGAGTGACAGCTTTTAAATTGGCAGTCTTTGGGATATTTTTGGCATTAAAAATGTATTAGAATTAGTTCTAATTTCCTCGCTGTGGCAGGTGACGTCTTGCTACAAGAACAATTCACAAAAATGGGAAAAGTAAAGCGTTAAAATTTGAAAATTGGAACTTGTAGTGGGATAGCCTGTAAAATTGTAAAATGCATGAACTTGGCTCTTGCTGTTGCTTGGATTAAACACCTTCGACTTTTAGGTTTTCATTCTACTTTTTAAGATTCTCTGGTCGTACATTGAGAGTTGTTTTGGGTTGGCGGATCTGGAGTCTTTGGAACACATCAGCTGTGGTGTTTTGCTTTAGGCTAGAATGTGTAATTCCTTCTAAAGCTCTTAGCTCTTTGCAAAAGTTTTTGACGTTTAAATCACCAGCAAAATTGCGAACAAAGAAAGAAAAAATTGAAAAAGAGATATTATTTGGATGAATCTAACAAACTGTCAAAGTTGTGCACGAAGTCGGCGCCATTTGCGTAACGCTTATGTTAGCGTTGCCCTACGCAATGATTTATCAATATCCCGGGAAATAAGATTGGTTGAGAATTGTTAAAATAAACGAACCCCTAATACTTTTACGTAAAAAGGAAATAAAATAAGGCACGTAGCACCAAAACAAAAAACTAGACCCGATCATTAAACTCATAGTTATTCATAACAACCAGAATCCAACAGGATTCTGGTTCTAGGAATGAATAAAAGAGTTTCCCCTTTTATCAAGCCTGCTGTTGCGAGATATATGTTTTTAACTTCGCTCAAAACTCATCTAAAAATGAAGTGGCTCTTCTCGCGCTTTCGGTGGACGTTCTCTACTTTGTATAAGTTTCGTGGTTTAAAACCACAGACTAAGAGTTATACTTGACTTATTTCACTTTTTGTGGAAATAAACGAAATAACACGAAGCACTGTATCTTCCATTCCGGATGTGCCATCGTTGTTTTGTGAATCTAGTTAAGTGAAAAGCAATTTTGCATGGGAAGTTTTTTCATGGCGTCCGTATGTCTTTCCTTTTAGATCATTTTACAAATATAAGTGATGTGCCTTGGATTTTTATTTTTATTTTTCTGTTACTTATGAATTATGATAAATCAGATATTTCAGACGCCGCAGGATGCGGTGAAAACACCCTCATATTCACATTAAATCGGTTACCAAATAATGAGCTAAATGTCTCAACAATTTTCATATATACTCTCAAAGTGGATTCCAAATGTCCTGTTTGAGCGTTTAATTAACACTTAATACCATCTCGTCTAATGCTATGTACTTTCTCAGTTATGAATTCTCACTTTACGTTCCTTCTCTGGACGCAAAAGACAGTTTGATTCCAATAGGCATCCATCAAAGTGTCCTCGGGTTGTATCTCTTAAGTTAACGCGCAAGTTGTGACGAGAGTATCGACATTTGAGGTTAGCTATCGATAACGATCGAGTCAATAAGAGCGAAAAGATTCTATTGTCATGGGCTGTGTTTCGCGGCTAATTGGTTGCATTGATTGCGGACGCCTTCACATCTTTTGCAGGTGATGTGAGGTTTCTAGCACAAAGCGTGGAGAACTGACGAAGTATCAGGGCCCTGCCCCGTCTGCTAACACTCATATATAGACTCTCTCCTTCTTAAACTCCACAAGAAGCCCAGCTTTCAAAGGTGAACGTTCACGCGGGCGTACCCCAAGATCTCACCTTCAATAATGGAGCGCTGTTTACAGATTTTGGTTCTAAGCCTCGTGTTATTACTTTGTACTTTTTCTGTTACAAATGCCATCTCGAGCGGGCCAAACAGTGGTATTGCGTATCCCTGGTTCAAGCGAAATCCCGCTCAATCAAGACATGAGGTAAACATATTATTTTCTTTACTGGGCTAGAAAGAGAAACTCTTATAAAATAATAATATATATGTTTTAGGGGGGTTGTAAATTTATGCAGTATAAGAAAATTAACAGAGAATCGGAACAAAAATTAAATGGCTAGTTTATCCCTAGTTTATCCATAAGCTTTGTCCCTTCCGCAACTGTTGTTCTCCTTAATATTTTCATAAGGATCATATAATCGTTCATGTTTCGCCATAAGAATGCGACGTGTAAGTGTGTACTTAAAATCTATTGCGCATTTTTTTCATATAAATTCTTTTTTTTTATCTCCAATGTAATATTCTCCAAGTATCGATCCACTCGAACATGAGAGCGAGTGAATGTGTTGAATGCAATATTTAATCATTGGTAAAGTTGTTATCAGATTCGGATATGGAGGTTGGTTGGGTTATCGGTTTTTCGGTTACCGCTTGTTACTTATGAGAAGTATTATGATATAAACCGCTCTTGTGCGTACTTGATAGCATAACGAGACATACCGCACTTGTGCCATCTGGCTCTTTGTTTTTCGCTAATCCCTCCGAGCACCATCAATAGCAGCTTCAATAGGAACATTGTTCAGCTCAATAGTGCCCGATAACTTATCTCTATGAGCTTTTCATGAGGATGCAGGGGATAAATTAACAAAGAATAAAATAAAACAAAGACAGTTGGGTGAATTTGGGTTATAAAAAAAAAACGTCTAAGTACATCCGAAAGATTGGTATAGGGGTTAGGGTGCGAAAATTTATATTGGTGTTCTTGGCCAGTATTAAACAAGCTGAGTTTTGTCATAAATGATCAGGCTTTTACCCACGAAATGCTCTTTTGAGAATTTTAGTAATTTTTTTGGTGCACTGAAAAGTGTGTTATGGTTAATAATGTTCTAATGCAATTCTCAATTTCAGTCAGCTAAGAGTAAAGGCCTCAATCTAAGGCTACGCAGCATCTGCGAGCGCTCACCTAGAACTGTTATATGTAACAGAAAGAGATTTGCAGAGCCGCCAGGGGCCTGGAGACGACGGATGGACGCATGGGCAGAATTGGACTAGACCGCTGACTATCTTAATTGCCAAAGTGTGTGCGGTGTGCTTAGTGTGGCTGCTGGTGGTTTTATAACTCAGTCGGCAAGAACTTGAACAAGTTGCTTGGTCTAAATACCTGTAATAAATATAGTTTTCGTATTCCCTTCAATGATCTACCATCTTGTAAAACCTGGAAAAAAACCTGACTTGTTAAACTAATAAACGTTAGAGCCGTTATTACCGGCTGTTTTAAATATATTTGAAACTATGTTATCAGTGGTGGATTCAGGGGGCTCCAGGGGGGGCTACCTTCGGACGAAATTTTGGAAGAAATGTGAAGTGCCCCCTTCCCCTTCAACCTTCGAGAATTATCTGGATCCTCCCATGGTTATTGTACAGTGAGTGCCCCTCCCTCCGAGAAGCTACAATTTTTTAGAAAATCTAGAACCAACAACAAAAAAAGAAAATGATAAAAGATGAAAGTCTGTTTTGCTAGCCGAACGTCTTGTTACAAGCCGCATCAGATACAAAGAAATGAATATTAATCCTATATTAGATGTAAAGTCGGTGGCGAGTTGACTAATTGTGGTGTCGAGTTGACTGTAAATCCCTGCATATGCATCTACATGCTTTTTTAATCGCTTGCAAGTTACACCCAAACATTTTATTCGAGTCACACAGATATACATATTAAAAAAATTCAAGGTGTTTTATGATGTTTCATTCTACCTCCCCGAGCATGGTGGGGTGCGTCACTATGGAAACCACCCTCAATGTCTGGGTATGCCATTTAGGCTGCACTTGTACGCTAACGCTTGGTCATGGTTAGTTTTAACTACGATAATATTGTACTTAGCCATTGGCAAAATACATTTTCACGTTATACGCTGTTATCACGAAACTCGCTAACGCACAATGTCATTAATACTTTAAAACCGGAGTCGTCCTGGCGCCTATTTTTCGGCACTTAGGGAAGTAGTGGTGTAGAATTCTACGCTTGAAAAAAATTAGATCCAATTTCTATATATATAGTGTCTAAAAGACTACGCGTTGTATTTTTTAATCAATTTAACGATAAGACGCAACAAATATTTAAGCCTGCCTACTGTTTGACGGACTATTAAACCATATTGATTCAAAAGAGGAAGAAACTTGGATGACCTATTAGACTACGGCCTCTGGGTCACGGTATGCACTGGTTGTCTAGTAGATGATACAAAACTTGCGTTAAAAACGTGTGCAAGTATTAGTTACCCGGCATGCTTTGCGCGCCATCCAATGTCGACTCCCATATTGCTAATATACATTCACAACTATAAAGTTAGCCTCCAATTGAGGTTGAAGTTGTCACAAGAGAAAATAGGTGGGAAGCTATTTTATTCAAGTCTATTTGATTACCTAAACGCACAATTAAAAGAATGCAAAAAGCACCAATTACAACAAGTAATGACGTGCTTGACTTTTGAATTAGAAATTAATTAAATATAACATAAATTTACACAATTTGCGCAACCGGCTGTACTGCTGTACTCTTCTTTTTTTCTGCTTGCAGGCGGTGGATGGCGATAACCCGTGGGAACGGCCGTGTTGTCCCATGTGACTACCGAATCCGAGTTTCTTACTACAAACAGACCACCCTTTCTAAATACTTTGATGATTTACTACCCCTTTCACTGCAGAGAGTGATTGCAAATAGAAACACTTCAAAACTCAAGCATCAATAAGCGGATTACCTAAGCCCTCTAATTAGTATTTAAGAGTTGTCACTTGAAACTCATCTGTTTGTCTGGTGTAGATAAACGCAAAGGCATCTAATTAAAGCTTGCTCTATTTTGGATTAACGGACTATTAAATGATCCCAGACTAGATTTACCACTGAGATATTTTACAGCAGCGCAGCCAGGATTTTTAACAGGAGGGGGCCAAAAAGGCACTTTCAAGGCATTTTCTCCTGTGTTTTAGATAATGTCTCATACATTTACTGTATTTTTGGCTGCTAGAAGGGCCATCCCCTGGCTACGCCCCTGTTTAAACTAGGGGCCGTTCCCAGAAATCATAGGCTATTGCTAACCGAGAGATAAATACGGTCTTGACATTTGATTGGATGAAAAGGGCATTCATCCCCGGGTTAGCACATGGCCAGTAAACCTGCTACCTAGAAACCCGGCCCAGGTCATTTAACACCGATGATTTAACGATGATTTTCTCAGTAAATAATATACAGAAGCTTGAAACCACATGTGTTTTATTTCTAGTAACATTTTCCCCTGGATAAGACCCAGCTTTGCGTAGTGTGTGGTAAACAGGGCTTACCTCTCTAGGCTCTTAATCTTTTATACCTATAGGGTACGTAACACTATATAAGAATCGCTTAACGCTTTCGATACGATCTTACTGTCTAGCACAGATACGATGGTTAATTTAGCTTTGCTCTATTTTGAACTCAATTACTCGGACTAGAAGATAACCGATACACGCAAGCTTTATTGCTGGGCTAAGAAATTGTCTACCATTGAAGATTGTCTACCAATGAGGATTGCGGGGAAAGAGGGACCTATGTTTTGTCTTTGTTTGAACACAGGACTTCTTTTTCTTCGTAAAGAAATAAAAACAGCTATGATATACTGGAAGCGTGGAGATTCTTGCGTCAGATTTGTGTGCTTTTTGTTACAAACTGTTACAAATATTGAACAACATTTCAGTTGTGTTTAAATAAAAGCGCGCGAAAAGGCGAGAAATTGACTGTGCGTTATTAACACATATGTAATGAATAACATATAGCACTCATAAATTTGATTTGATACCTTGGTTTCCTTAGAACACCTAAAACAGTAGTTAAATACAATCTGTCTAGGGGGTATACGCAAAAGTGTTGTTGAATATGGCGACTCTTTAGTAAAAAAAAATATACACAACTTTAAGACGGGTAGCGCAGCCGCTCCCTTAGCCATCACTTGCTCCAAATGAGTAACAAAGGCACAAAGAACGCAAAACCTTGAGAATGATAATAGGAAGTCCCCGTGAAACAATATAGACCATTTTAACCAATTTACGTTAATGATTCGTGGAAAAGGCGTTTTTAAAATGGCTAATTCAGGACGCCTTTGGGGCTTTCTTTTCTTTGTCTAGTATGCGTTAGCAAAAGATGCATATATAAACCATAACGTAAAAACGCTACACAACTTTAGTTTCACAGACTCTCATAGCATTTTTTTTTTAGAAAATACATTAGGTGCTTTATCATATGCCCTTAGTCTAAGAGTAATGCCCCCTCATTCGGCATAGGAACACTCTTAATAACCCTTTTACCACCAATGCGTGGGAAGTTTTATTATAGCGTAAAGATACCGCGTTTTCTCTTCAAAACTCAGTGCCTTAACCACGCCTTGGAGTTGATGTGATTCACCTACTAATGACAGTGGTTCCGAGTTCACCGAATTTTACATCCGCTTTTATGCCTAGTTATCAGTGATCAAAGACTAACCTGCCGCCTTATTGACTCAACCGAACAAACGCTTCTATTCAATGACAGCCACATTTCCTGATATTTCTTGAAAAACAATATGTACCTAAAATGTTGAGACTGTGTTTCTTATATGTTTTGAGCGATTTCCTTCAGACGAAACTATTGCATTTTCCTCAATCGAATGCTAATATTTGTGATTTAGGGCTAACACAAACATTGGTTACACCTCCTTCTCAAGCGGAATGACATGTACTCAGAATGTACTCAGAATGTGTGAATTATTTTTGTGAGGGGATGGAAGTGGGACAAAATACATCTCGAAAGTAATTGCATCATATTTTATGCATCCATTTGTTCATTTCTAGGCATAAGGCCATAATAACTTTTTCGTGCTCTACTACATATCAACGATATCGGCTAATATTTTATGCAGTTAGTAAGAAAACTGACAAGAAATATACGTTGTCCGCTTTAGGAGTGTATTGCCCCTATGGCTCAGATAAAAGTAACACTAAAAGGGCTCTAGTTGCCCGGTTTATAGAGATATAGGTCATCGGCATCCGAGAGGGAAATGAAACCATACGTGTGTTACATTGCTTTCTTAAAAAAGTTAAACCAATCCTTCGGATTCTACGGCAATTTATGTGTTATGGTTGTCATGGACGCCATGCTTGTTCTTGCTGTACTAGTCTTTGACTTCTTTGGTTGTAGCGTTTTGTTATCGTAGGCGGTTGTTTTTTTACGCCTTCTTTAGATCAACAGCTGTATTTTTCAATTGCTTTGATATCAAAGAAGTGGCTGATTGATTCTTTAATGCCTAGTGCCCTGTGGGAGGGTATTACGGAAAGCTTTGAACCCAAACTGAAAACACATAATTGGGCATTCAATTTTAAGAAAAGGAGATATCACATTTTGTTAGAGCGAAATAGACTGGGTGTAGTCCAAAGTAATTATCGTTATTGCTAGCACAACCTGCGCGTCCTGTCGAAGGTCCTTAAGAGAAGCACTCTCGAGAACACAATCATCTGAGAGGTCTTCCTTAGAGATTAACCAATCAGAAGCGACAGAAAGCGCGCGATCGCTTTTACAAGGGCAGGCCGATAACAATAACGTGCTCTTGGTTAAAGTGATACTTAGAAAAGACTTTTGCGGTCTTGTCCGAATTGGATGCAATTTACAGCAGCAAATAAGAGAATCCGAGAAATTTTATAACCTTTTCGTATTTAATTATTTTGAATGTTTATGGAGGTCACAAATTTAGTTTATTTTTTTAATTCTATTCATTTTTATTACAACTTTTGTTCCCATTGATAAAGAAAAACACATTTTTTATTTAGCTTTACGTTCTCTGGTTGTATATTTTTTACTTGTGTAATTTACTGTTTGTCTACCCGGGTTAAACTAGTTTTAAGTCAATAGTTTTTATCAATGCCTTTTTGCACTTTTTATCTCGTTTTATTTGCTTCTGTTGACATTTGTTTATTTTGCGCAGGACTGTACGTGTAGTATGAAAAAAGATAAAAAAATGTCTTTTGATTCTCCGCGCACGTTCGGTAATAAAGCTCCTGTTCTTTCCACGATATATGCAGGTGAACTAACATAAATGACCTCTCCTCACACAATTAAGACAATAAAATACCCAAATTGCATCCCGATTTCCGATCAATCTAAAGATTATTCCATTTTTATTCTTGTTTCCCAGCAGTAATAATCTGGCTACACTGTGATTAGGTTATATTCTAAGTTTAGATTCCATTTGAGACAATCAATGGTCGGATGGCGCCTTTGGTTGCAATAGCCGGAGCTTCCATACACATAATCATAATTCAAATGTCTGCATTTAGATCGACAGCTTCACGAAAAACTAGAGTTGGTAAAACGCTTTAAACAAATACGTGTCATACGTCTCTGAGACGTTTGAAAACCACAACCTGACGATGTTATCGTGATAAAACATATCTTGTACCGGGCGGTCTAAATTCGCGAATAGAGCCTTTTGCTTTAGGGTAATTCAAACCATAATTGACTTTTTCTTCCGATCTTCGATACGTCATTAATATGAACTCGAAAGCTATACATTTGTGGTTCTATAGTCCGTTTTCTTATAAAGGGTTTTGCATCAAGGGGTATAATATCCTTTTTCGTGGATTTAAATATGGATGTATTATTAACGTGGATTGTATTAGCAAAATATACTGTTTTGAGTCCATCAGTTATTTTGCGTGGAAAAAGCCAGTAATTGCTTTTACAACTGAAGTTCGGTTTAAGTTATTTAACTTTAAAAATATCCTTAGAATGAACTCCAATAAGATGTCGGGTCTGACATTTATTGACATTACTAGCAAAACCCCTGCTTACGGACGTTTATTTTGAAAGGAAAAAATGAAATTGCTGTCTTTATTGATATTTTAGGGTAATTTATTTGTCTTGCTAGCATATTCTTAGAATTACCCGAGAATTGAAAGTCTTATCTAAATGAAATCAGAATCACATAGACAAAGTCGCAGAACCAGCGCTGCGTTATTTGCTTCTAAATAGGTCTCTCCTAATCTGTTGATAGGTTGGAGGTGTTCCCCAAGGCGAGTTAAGTCGAAACACTTTCGGGGAGTTAAAGGAATGAAGGACGTAATATATGTAAAGTGGCAAAGAAAAGAGCCGTCGACGAGACCAACCTTTTATCAAATGAATTAAACGCTGCTCAGAGCTTGCATTTGACGCGAACCTGCCAACCAAAATTGATTACACTTATCGAATACACAACAATTTTACCCAATTTATTTGTATGACTTCACTGACTTGCCTTAGTATATACAATGTGTTTAATGATGAGGGGGCAAACTATAATATACAAAGACAATAGAGCTACGGCGATGGAATCATTTAAATCTATTCGATAGTCGTGTAACTATCGCAGTTCGCTAGATATAATGCGAGTGATGTCTTTTACAATCAGTATCATACAATATATTAGACTTTACAGGTCTCGCGCTACCTATTTACAATATCAAGGTATATACAGCTCACACTCGAAGTTAGATGGCGTTCTAAATATGCTCTATGCTGAAGTAGGCTTAACAAAGCCATGTATCTTACACGTAAGTCAGATGAACCTTTTGAAAGAACATGAGGGGCGATGACATAATTTTGAACTAGATTACAGTTTATTCCTCTTCTATTATCTATTCTTCTAACGCTCTGTATCAGAAAATGTCTGGAGTTTGTTACCAGAGGCGGTGTTGTGCGTAAAAGCCGGGTGCGTGTCTTATAGAGCAGTAATAAGCTCAAGTTTGGGGGTATTCCCTGCGCTCTTTGTCTTCCGCGGACGAGGCAGAGAGAGTCGAAGCTGACAGCACGCCGCCATGTGGTTGATGTTTGGTGCTATTACGCCTCGCGGGCGAGTACCGTTACGCTTTGAGACCTTCCTGAAATTTCGACTGAAAAAGTGATAAATCCCAGGATTAACTGCGCTGTTCATATAGGCCAGGAACATTGCGAAAAAGAAAAAGACTCTTAGGGAACAGTTTGGTCCGTCTAGGACAAAAACGTCCAAGACTACAAATGTATTGAACGGAGCCCAGCAAACGGCAAACGCGATGAGAATGGTAATTGCCATTTTTAGGATGTTGTGTTCGCGGCGTTTTCGCGCGCTCATACGGTGTGTTAGCGCAGATCGCAGGAGATAACCGCGTTGGTGAAGCTTGACGAGTATGCCCGAGTAGAGGAACGTCAGAAGGAAAAAAGGCAGCACCATGTGTAGGCAGAACATCACGATATAATGATCGCGGACGATGCGCGCGTGCTCTTCGGGGATGGGTGACCAGCGATATTCGCAGTAAATAAATCCCTGGTCGTATTCGAGGAAGTAGATGACGAGAGTTGGCGAGTGAATGGCGCAGGCGATAATCCATGTCAGTGGGATGAGAAACGCTCGATATCTTGTACGGGTGGCGGTGCGGATGGGGTAAATCACCGCACAGAAACGATCCACTGCGATTAAAACAAGGCACTCTATGGAAACCGCAGTTGATACATCGTGAATAAAGAAGACGAATTTGCAGAGCGCGGTGCCAGCCGGGCCGTCCACATGCCACCGTCCTATTTCCGTGACGATTTCACTCATGGTGCGAGGGATCGCAAATAACGAGAGGAAGAGGTCTGATAAAGCCATGTTAACCACCATTAAATTGATTGTGCGTCGTCTCAAACAGGGGCTGCGGAGAATCAATAAAATGACACGGATATTTCCCACTAAGGACACAATCAATACGGCAGTATAAGCAATGAGCTTGATCGCTGTTTCTAGTACTGTGTCCTCGCGGCAGAAAAACGGTAGGGTTGCATTCGACGGAAGACTGTTGTTGGTAGCGTTGGCTTGATCCATATTCGCCACTTGACTGAGCTCGTGATACGACCAATGCTTGAACCAAACTACAGTGATGTCAGACTTCCAGATCGTTTTATCTTGACTCACCCACGTTTCATTTACTCTTCATTTCCTCGGGCTTTCTATGGTATGTTATTATTTTAATTTGCTAGGCTCGGGTTTACGGCTTGTCGCGATTTAGCTTGCCGATCAATCGACGGTTTGAAGCGCACCTTATAAGGTTCAAATTCACGATAGCAAACTTCATATAATCAATACGATTGATTTCGCTATTGCACCGTGTCGTGGCTAGGAAAATAATGAGCGCGCATGGGCTGCAGTCCCAGCTTTTATTAGTTTAGCATAATAATTAACACACAAATCGTTCAGTGGATCAGGGACACACGTCGTAAATGACGTTTCGACGCATTAGCGCACCAGCTCAAAAGCAACATTCGCCCTTCGCAACCTCAGCTTTCATAGGATTAGACTTGTTGTGCTTTGTTCCCCTACCGAGTCGTGAGTGTGAATTTTGAGTGTGAATTACAAAGGCACGTATGTGAGAATTTGAGGAGTTTTCAAAAAAAGAAGCCGCTGTTTTTCTAGCTTTGTACAATGACAGGTGGTTGTACCTGTAATTTTTTCTGAAGCAAACTTCGTCTTACAGTAACAGCTACATTAAACGCTAGAAAACGCCTGGAGCTACATTGTCCCAGAGCCTTGAAGCACGTAACAATTCCTGAGGAGCAAATAAAATAAATTTAAATTCCTTATGCTCGTCTTGTTTTGGCGAAAATTGCGCGTCTTTGACACGTTTGCTAATGTTAGTTTAGGACATTTTGAATGCACTTGTAAAGCGATTACAGTTTTACATGTAGGGACTCAAGAATGTCAACTACAGAGACTTTCAAGGTTGTGGTCTCGCGACAGGTTCGAGACAAGCCTTATTTCTTGTCAACACACTAAGTGCGTAGTGCCTAACGAACGCTGAAAATGCGTATTCAACACGCAAAAGAAACGAGATATCATCTTGCTCGCCTAGATTCCCTACTCAGTCTTCTGCCTTGATTTGCCCTTCGCTAAGATTTTGCAAATCAGGATTATAAATATAAGGCAAAGCTTGATACGATGAGCTTTAGTGTGGCCGAAGTCCACTCTAAGTTAGTTTTGATCTCGTTATCTTTTGCGCTAATTGGTGCCGTCCGTGGATTACACACTACAATATAAATGTTATTTTGTACAATATTGTTCTTTATGCGCCGTGTTTTCAAAACATTTTTTCACAACAAACATTTTGTAAAAATATATATATATATATATATATTCGCTCGTACCGATTTCATTACATTATATAAAAACATATATCTGGAAGATCTTTTATCAAATGAAATAAATAAGTTCGAGGGGGTCTCTATCAAAAGATATAAAAGCAATCTGGTTTGGAATTCACATCTTCGAATATAGCACATACATTTCTCAGCACACTGAGTGAAAAGTTCTTTTCAAACGCTTTCACAAAATGGAACATCTCGATGTTAAGTTTGCTTCAACTGCTAAACGGAAATGGCTGTAAAGGCATATTGTTTACCCAAAGCAAATATCAAATATGATGAAAACTTGGGGAAGAACTTGAAGTGGCTGGCATATAATCGCCCCTTTGGCTAAAATGTTACCCAGAACCTTGAAAGCGCGCGTGCGTCGTATTTTAGGCGGGAAAAAGTCCTGGCGCGAAATGTGCAAAGAATTGATCAAGCGAATTTTAAGGTTATCTAGCAAGACCATACAAGAACACCTGCTCCAAGCAGAACGGGAAAATGAACTTCAGAGTCTCACTTGATCAACTTGAAATTCTATTAACAACGAAGTATATTAATTTTTCGGCAAGTTTCTATTCAATCTTCAAATCTTCTTCTTTTAATTCAATCTTCTATTCATTGCAGAAAGTTAACCAGTCGGTATATTCTGCTTGCTATATTAATAAACTTTACTCTTTAAACAGATTATTTTATTATAACAAGGAGTATTTTTCATTACTGATTTGCAGGTAAGTTTAATTTATTTAGACAGCATGACATTGGCAACTGAAAATGAAAGAGCAAGAAGACAATACGCCTCGAGGTTCATTTTTCACAACATTTCCGCCAACTTCAATAAATATGTTGACACGTGAACTATAGGGAATCCTGCTTTTTGTTGGTATAAGAATGGTTTCTCTCCTTTCAAATATTTCTCAGAATTAGTTTTTCATTCATTTGTTTTATTTTCCCTCCAATAGTCAATATCTAGAGTTCATTTAGTTATAACGCAATTCAAAATATCATAAAACTCGTTTTATTTTTGCTTTGTTTTTATTTAAAAAACAATATATTATATTGGAAAAAAATATTCAAGGATATACAAAAAAATGAAATTTTAACTTAGCCATGAAAAAGGTTATCGTTAGTTATCCCAAAAATCCCACCTAAGTTAAAGAAATCTGCACGCTTACTAGCCTCAAGGGATTTCTCTTGTTGCGCATGCGCAGGGCAAGAATCGCACCGATAAGGGCGTCGAGGCATTTCATTGATTAGTAGATGGATAATTCACATTATTTTAATAACTCGTCTGCTTCCTACTCACGACCTACTCGTCTCACTCACATCCTACTCGTCTCGCTACGGTCTTAAAAGCCCCGTGCAAACTGTCTGCACCTGCCAGCATTGCTGGCGAGTTTTCGCTTGACTGACTATAGGACAAAGAAAAGGTCAAAACGTGAAATGGACTTTCTGACATTTCCTTTGTCTTGTGGTCAGTCGAGCGAGAATTCGCCAGCAATGCTGGCCGGTGCTGGCGCAGTTTGCACAGGGCTAAACACGAGGTTCCGCTTTAAAAGGGAAAGCTCCTCCCACCCCTGGGCTCGGTTTCGCAAATATAATCAGAACACTGCCACCCTAGCAGTCACAAATTATAAGTCTCATGTAAAATGCTCTGAGCCTTATTCGGTTGAAAGAAAGCTATTTTTGTAGACGTAACAAAGCAGTTCTTTTAAGAGATTGATGCATTAGTGATTTTTTGATCACTCACGTTTTTAGTGCAAAATTTAAAATTTGCATAAATTGTTGTCGCGACCGCTGTGATGAAAATGCTCGTATTTTAGAGCGCACACAGTTTGGTATAGCATTATTTTACCATAAATGGAAACATTTCGGATAGACAAGTCTAGGAATGATATTTTTAAATTCAAATTTCATATTCTAAACCAAATTGTAATTAAAATTAGCGAACGAGGTTCCGTTAGTCTCCCCTCCCCTCCCCTTACACCCTACCTAACCGCCCTGGTTTGGGCAATTAATCTTTGTACGCGATCTTTGTAGCGGTGCTCATTTTGCATATGTATCGGTGTTTATTTGCTTATTATTTAAGATAAAGGCATCGCTTGTTTGCTCGTTTTAACACAATCTTTTGGAAGTTCTCCAAGCTGGCAGATTCAGAAAGATTCCTGCGTTTACCATGGATACAAAATGGCATGGCACACAAAATCTAGAAGCTCGCCAAAATAATTTCAGTCATGATGTGCTCTTATTGATCCAATTTCTAATGACAAACGACGGAGTATACACTGACAAGGCTAGCCAAGAACCTTTCGGTAGTCTTAGGCCTCTTTTACTATGGAACCGCTGAATGGTTGAGACTCAACCGAACCAGAACGATACGACTCTAGCACACCGATTAATCTACACCTAAGTTTCACAGCAAACAGAGCCAGTATGACGGTGTAGCTCTGTTAGGCAAGTCGCATATTTTTTAGTTATAAAGAGGTATTTGGCTCCTTTGAGACCTAGGGCGCCCTAATAGACATTGATATTTTTGTCACAGCGAGCTGTGCGTCGCGTAACCGTATAAGACAGGGCTAGGAATCTGGTTATTGTCTCCCCATTAATGCGCGGGTACCTCAGGTTCCTTTGTGTTGTACAGTTCGCTAGATAGCGGTGTTGGGGCCGAAATCTCCGGCCTGGCCATAAAGCTTTTGCTGCCATACGGTGATTCAGCGCCACGTCTGGATATATGGTCTTCCTTTATATTTATTTTCCAGAAAAAAAAGGTCGATCCTCGGCCATAATGATAAGTTTTCTTTTTTTTCTTTGTTTCCTTCTGTATAAACTGTTTTTTTTGAAATTTCAGTGTAAAACGTGCAGTATTTTTTTTTCTTGTGTCATTTTTGTCATTCATAGCTTTTAGTATTATATTTACGTAGGAAGAAACCACCGGACAGCCTCTATAGATATATTTTAGAAAGTCACTCCCGATTAGTATCGAGTCACTCCCGATTAGTACCGAGTCACTCCCGATTAGTATCGAGTCACTCCCGATTAGTATCGAGTTGCTCCCGAATAGTGCCGAGTCACTTCCGATTAGTATCGAGTCGCTCCCGAATAGTGCCGAGACACTCCCGATTAGTATCGAGTCGCTCCCGAATAGTACTGAGTCACTCCCTATTAGTATCGAGTCGCTCCCGATTAGTGCCGAGTCACTTCCGAATAGCACCTAGTCACTCCCGAATATGGCCTGTCACTCACAAATAGTACCGTATCACTTCCGAATAGTACCGAGTCTGTCCCGAATAGTACAGAGTCATCTTGGATAGTATCAGAGTCACGCCCGTAGTACTCTTGACAAAACTCCTTCAAGTATGACAGTTAAACCAGTATCATGACAAATAGATATAAAAACTGATAATTATTCCCAAACTGTGGTAGTGCTATGCCAAATGGGAAGGAGATTATGATAAAAAATGATATACATTGTTCAGATTAACTAAGATCTATTTAAACCTTTTATGGAAAAGAGTGATTTCGAGATTGTCCAGCCGCCCCCATATACTGCCTGTACCACAGCTTTCCCCAAAGTGTAAATCAAAACATTGCAAAGTAATTGTTTTCTATCATCAAAATCTACTATGTGGAATTATTTTCTCAGAACTCACAATTAACGCACAGCAAATCATTAATATTACGACATTCCTTATCGCGCTCAATTTCGTTCTATATCAAGGAAGGAAAAGTCTAAGTGGATTAGATGACCAGATACATTTTATCGTCGTGATACCGGAGATGATAGTATCTTGTACTTAATCCTTGGCTTGGTCACGACGTAAAATGTCATGCGTGATTTAAAACTTCCTCCTTCCGCCAAGCATGATATTGGCACACAGGCGGGGGATGAGCCGCGGGGGAGTGGCCCGAGAGACGTCCCTTGGTTGCCACAGGATAATAATAATAATAATAATAATAATAAAGACTTTATTTTAAATGAGGGTGACACATAATAGCATAGCTAATAAACTTGTGGCCCTCCCTTAAATGTATAATATATACAAATCCGACTATGTTATAAAAATTCTAAAAATACTATATTAAAAATTAACAATAAATAACAAAAATTATATGATAAAATGGTGCAAAAGACGCTGCTCCGAAAACGCCCTATCTCTTAGAGATTTCTTGAAGGGCCCAGGTTGTTCGATTCGCCTTGTTGTAATAGGGAGACTGTTCCAAAGGCGGGTGGCAGAAACGGAAAAAGTGCGCCCGCCTTCTGTCTCCCTACTGTATTTTGGACAGCGTATATTAAAATTTGCATAGCGGGTGGATCTACTATGTACAAAACTATTAAGATTCAGATGCTCGCTTAAAAATAAAGGTACGTTACCGTGTATCCGTTTATGTACAAGAGCGCACTTACTAATTTTAGAATGTTCATATATAGGAATCCAGCCAAGTCTATTAAAAAGTTCCACAGAGGGTGCGCGCGGTTCCGCAAAAAGAGTTAGTCTAGCTGCGCGCTTTTGTAACTTAAAAAATTCTATATAAAGATTCGTTGTTTCACACGCTCCATACTGCGCTGCCATAATTAAAAATTGGTTGTATTAACGCATCATAAATTTGCTTGCGTTGAGCTAACGGCAAAAACGATCTTATTTTTCTTAAAATTGCGATACGAGAGGCCACTTTTTTACAAATCTTTTCAACATGTCCATCAAACGAAAGTTCGCTATCTAAATCGAGTCCAAGTAGCGTTGCACTCGGGACATTATCTAGTGCTATTGCGCCATTTCCCGCCTTGACAGACAGATTAACGCTTGTCTTTGAAGCCAGACGCTTTCCCGTGATCGTCAAGACCTTCGTCTTCTTCTCGTTGAGCAGGAGCTTGTTGGCGTTCGCCCAAGACTCAATCTCCCCCAGTGACATGTTGAGAGAGTCATTGAGAAGGTGTAGATTGGTGACGTCAGCTGCAGCAGAGACTGTGGTGTCGTCGGCGTAAAGGTCTACTTCAGAAGAAACGTGCAAGGGCAAGTCGTTTATGAACAACAGGAAGAAAAGCAGCCCTAATATAAATCCTTGAGGAACTCCATGATTGATCTGCATTTCCGACGAAACTTTACCGTCCCCTTTAACGACCTGTCGCCTGTTCGACAAATACGAACGGTACCATAATAGCTCTTTGTTAACAACCCCATACGCCTTTAGCTTTTGTAGTAGCAATTCATGATTCACCATGTCAAATGCCTTAGTGTAGTCCACGAGCACCATGCCCGACACCTTATCATTGTCGAGGTTGAAGAGTAGCTCATCCACTATCTTTATCAGAGCTATTTCAGTGTTGTGATGTTTCCGGAAATCAGACTGCCTCGAGTAGAGAAGGCTGTTGTCATTGAGATAGGTGTACAGAGAATCATGCACATGCCGCTCAATAACCTTGGACAAGACTGAAAGAATCGAGATGGGACGGTAGTTACTTGGATCAGTTCGATCGCCTTTCTTGAACAACGGGGTAACTTTAGCCAACTTCCATCTTTTGGGAAACGTTCCACTAGACAGAGATAGATTAATCAGCTTGGCTATACTCGGTGCAATAGCAGGAATTCGCAATAAACGAGCACTGATCTTGTCGATACCAAATGCTTTGTTTGGGTTGATCTTCATTATTATGCGGGCTACCTGTGTACTTGTTATAGCAGGAACCGAGAAAAAATCATTCGGGTCTTTCCGTGATTCCACAAAGCTCACAAGTTTAGAGAGACAAAAAGGCACCTTGGCCAAATTAATCCTCAGTTTATCAGCAATCGTTGAGAAATATGATTTCTCCGTGAAATTCGAGCGATCAAAGTCCTCAACCACTGACTGGCTTGGCTGCTAACTTTGAACATACGAATGACCCGAGATTTTTATTAACAATGGCGAACAATTAGTGTGTTTTTTTAAGGGCGGGGGGGGGAGTGATACGGAGACCATATGGTAGGATACGTTTATGAAAGTAAATATGAAAGTAGATTTTTGTCTGGTGTATTTTTTTAACCCGTGACTATGAGATGGTTCTTTCGGAGTCTGTTGCAAAATGATTGATACCCTGGTTCCAGAGCCTCGAACGTCTCTAGGCCACTAAATAGAGGGACGTTCGAGGCTCTGGGACCAGGGTAAATAATTGAGTGTTCTTCGGGGAAAGTCTTTTTCCCTGGATCTTATATGTTTCTCGTTGCTTACATCTATAATGGCGAAATCGAGGAAATCGTGTGACACTCCGACACACGTCACAGACTATGTCACGTTGCGCAAAAGGAAAGTTCCGGAATCTTTTAAAGCCCTTACTATACATACTGGAGATACCAGAGCTCCGAGTATTAGCGCTTGAAATAGCCACCAGCATAAATATTTGTCATCGGATATGCGTCACAGCAAACCACGCCTCTATCCTACCGCGCGCTGAAATAGAGCTTATCCCCTCACGGGACGCTAGCAGACTCTAAAGGTATCAGCAGGAGAGAGCAAGCAGACACTCGATCAAGCAAGCGACACTCACGTTCACTTTGAGGGAAATAATCAGTGGGCATCTCTGGTAAAGATACAACACAGATCTTGTGCTAACATGGCTGTATTAGCTCGAAACGCCGTCTTGCTACTTCTTATAATTGTAAGCTGGACTAAAGCAAACGGTAAGCGATATCGCATTCGTTATATAAAGGATTTGGAGTTTTTGTTGTAAAGTTTCTGAATGCGCTCCTCAAATGTCCCTAGATATGCACGGTACTCAAAAGGAGATATTATCACTAACAGATCATGTGCATACATGTTCATGGCTTTCGAGATCTTCTCATGGGTCGGCGGTCATTTACACAAGAACACACAATTACAATTGTTTCGGCAAGTCCTCAACTTCAGCTTCTCTTCTGAAATAACGGCTAGGATCCCAACGTGTTTAAATAGCCCTATAACGTTACAAGTAAGATGAATGACCTTTGGGTTTGTGTGAAGCAGCAACATATATTCAAACTGTCATCGACTACTCTTGCTTTAGATTCCTAGCACAATAATTCACAAGTGCTCTATGATTAAGGGAACATTTGGTATAGAAAAAATTCTGCACCCTTTTATTCGGAAATATCTCTTTACAGAGACGATAATTGATGCCCCTGTCGTTTACACAGCTAGAACTCCCATCATGCCTTACGCTTATCACGTCTCAATCAACTACCTGTGGGTAAAACCGCAAATAAGCCATGGATATCAAGTACTGTACTGATGGTCATCCCTGCTGACAACTGTCGTCTAGATTACTACCCGCATTCTTAATCTGTTAATATTTTATAATCAGCATGGCCTTTTTGATGATTATTCTAGTTCTAGACATTAATTTGAGTCTCGATTATTGTAGCTATTTTGGGGAAATAAGAAGATACAAGTAGCACACTCGATCTCTCTTTCCCCGGATCTGGACCTATAATTTCCAATCAATTTTTCTTTTAAAGCGTGCATCATCAAACGCGATAGATTATGTCTCTCTTTGGTGAGACAAGGCTAACCAAGGCGCGTCCATACAGCGCTCTCCGCACACACTTAATTAGAACCGGCACCAACTGTTGCTTAAAGTCCGCTGTGATTGCGTCTAGCTGACTATTCTGTCAATCCCATTTGCTTTCCCATCTCAGCAATATAGCCTGTGCTTGCCTTTTTATAGAAAATCTGTTTTAAAAGGGGTATAACCCCTTTGATTTTTTTAATGTTTTTTTTTTCTTTGCTGCACCATTATCATTTCCATCATTATATTATTTTTCTTGCGCACAAACTGTATGGTGATGAAGCTTTAGCGTGAGGAGCCGGTTAGCTATACTATCAGTGTACCTTACTCTAACTGCCGAAAACTTTATCGTTATGTTTACTCGAAAAGAAGCAGGAATAAGTTCTTGCTATCACCTGAGTATTGAGCGACATCGGTAAAACAAATCTAAATATCAATTATAAGAATGGTTTTGAAAGTTACGATCTACTTACTAATGAGTCTATCCTCATTATTTCAGATCTTCCCAAAGAAATCAACTTATTTACAGAGGTAGGGTTGCCAAATGCCCTTCCTACAGGCGTATCGAGCGCGGTCGGTCACCATAGCAACACCCCAGCGTATCGCTTCTCCGACCAGACCGGCCACTTGATATCGGGGCAAAGTGGGATGGATGCCGCGCGTCGCGTGATTGAGACGAGCCATGACTTCATCGTTAGCGCGTGGTGCAAAGTTAACGAAATGAGTCGCTTTGGCAAGAATACCATCATTTCCATCAGCTCAGATAACGGTCAGCAGCTCTTCTTCTTCTTCGCTGTCTCGTAAGTAAAAACACATATTAGTTATATGCCCCGAAGGGAAGAATATCCAGGACTTTTCTTGCCGTCTTCAGGGGAAGGGATATAAATACACTTTAGGGAAGTTAATTACAGATCTAGCTCCCATACATTTCTTCTGACATCTGAGTCCATAGGGGGAAGAGGGGGGTGGGGAGAACGGCACTCTTTTTATCCCCTGGATCTGCCAACTGTCAACAACAATTTGGTTGACGGGGACTGGGCCAGCTACTAGACAGTGGTATAGACAGCGAGATGGGGTATAGACAGGGAGACGGGGGTATAGACAGGGAGACGGGGGTATAGACATGTAGACAGTGGTATAGACAGGGAGACGGGGGTATGGACAGGGAGACGGGGGTATAGACAGGGAGACGGGGGTATAGACAGGGAGACGGGGGTATAGACAGGGAGACGGGGGTATAGACAGGAAGACAGTGGTATAGACAGGGAGACAGTGGTATAGACAGGGAGACAGTGGTATAGACAGGGAGAAGGTGGTATAGACAAGATGACGGGGGTATAGACAGGGTGACGGGGGTATAGACAGGGTAACGGGGGTATAGACAGGGAGACGAGAGGTATAGACAGGGAGACGGGGGTATAGACAGGGTGACGGGGGTATAGACAGGGTAACGGGGGTATAGACAGGGAGACGAGAGGTATAGACAGGGAGACGGGGGTATAGACAGGGAGACGGGAGGTATAGACAGGGTGACGGGGTATAGACAGGGAGATGGGGGTAAAGACAGGGAGACGGGAGTAAAGACAGGGAGACAATGGTATAGAACGGAAAACAGGGTTATAGACAGGGAGGCAGGGGTTTGGGAAATGGAACGGAGCAAAATTAGGCCATGTTTTAGACCATATATTTTTTTGAATTTGGAAATTGAGTATGGATGTTTGAGTAAATAGTTTTCTGATCGTTTTTTTTTACACTGTGTTCATGCAGGAGCGACTGGCAGACATCTCGGCTTAACATAGAGTTCACCTTCATCTCATCTAAAGGCAGCATGGAGACCATCAAAGTCACCACGAGGAGAAGCGTGGACTTCAAGACCTGGCACAAGGTCTCCATGCGTGTGCAAGACCAGGAAAAGTTGATCCGTTTTTACCTGGACGACGAGATGGTGGATGTGCGCAAGTTTGGCTACTCGTTTAGCGTTCTGCCCTCGAATGCGCAGCTGCGGCTCGCGCAGGTCTACGAGATCCTCATGGAGGGCACCGCAGAGATCGGACAGAGGTTCAAGGTAAGAGGGTGATGAGGATGATGGTGATGATGATGATGGTGGTGGTGGTGATGATTATGATGGTGATAGTGGGAATGATGATAGCGGTAATGGTTATGATGATTGTGGTGTTGATAAAGATGATAATGATGGTTATACAGTTGGAACCTGGATTTTACGATACTGAATTTAACGATAACCTCGTTTTTACGATGGCGTTCTTTTTTCCCGGCGGAAATACAGTGAAATGTATAAGAAATTACCTCGATCTTAAAATATTGGATACGACGATATTCTCTATTTTACGATACAAATCTATTCTCCCAAGCGTAATTTTGACCTCCATACAACGATATTACTGATTTTTTCTACCAGGATGCTGGTGGTAATTATGATAATCATGTGATATTAGGGAGGTACTTTTTCGGGAGCATAATATATATATCTCATGCTTTTCGCAGGGTAATCTTCAGGATGTCAAGATAATTCTGGGGATTTCTCAAGGGGCGTGCCCAACCCCCTCCATGTCACCGGTAGGGTATAGGGTAAATGCCTATATGACTCAGTAGGGTATAGGGTAAATACCTATATGACCCGGTAGGGTATAGGGTAAATACCTATATGACCCTGTAGGGTATAGGGTAAATACCTATATGACTCAGTAGGGTATAGGGTAAATACCTATATGACTCAGTAGGGTAAAGGGTAAATACCTATATGACTCAGTAGGGTATAGAGTAAATACCTATATGACCCGGTAGGGTATAGGGTAAATACCTATATGACTCGGTAGGGTATAGGGTAAATACCTATATGACTCGGTAGGGTATAGGGTAAATGCCTATATGACTCAGTAGGGTATAGAGTAAATACCTATATGACCCGGTAGGGTATAGGGTAAATACCTATATGACTCGGTAGGGTATAGGGTAAATACCTATATGACCCTGTAGGGTATAGGGTAAATACCTATATGACTCAGTAGGGTATAGGGTAAATACCTATATGACCCGGTAGGGTATAGGGTAAATACCTATATGACTCAGTAGGGTATAGGGTAAATACCTATATGACTCAGTAGGGTATAGGGTAAATGCCTATATGACTCGGTAGGGTAAAGGGTAAATGCCTATATGACTCAGTAGGGTATAGGGTGAAGGCCTATATGACTCGGTAGGGTATAGGGTAAATACCTATATGACCCGGTAGGGTATAGGGTAAATACCTATATGACTCAGTAGGGTATAGGGTAAATACCTATATGACCCGGTAGGGTATAGGGTAAATGCCTATATGACCCGGTAGGGTATAGGGTAAATACCTATATGACCCAGTAGGGTATAGGGTAAATACCTATATGACTCAGTAGGGTATAGGGTAAATACCTATATGACTCAGTAGGGTATAGGGTAAATGCCTATATGACTCGGTAGGGTAAAGGGTAAATGCCTATATGACTCAGTAGGGTATAGGGTGAAGGCCTATATGACTCGGTAGGGTATAGGGTAAATACCTATATGACCCGGTAGGGTATAGGGTAAATACCTATATGACTCAGTAGGGTATAGGGTAAATACCTATATGACCCGGTAGGGTATAGGGTAAATACCTATATGACCCTGTAGGGTAAAGGGTAAATGCCTATATGACTCAGTAGGATATAGGGTAAATGCCTATATGACTCAGTAGGGTATAGGGTAAATACCTATATGACTCAGTAGGGTATAGGGTAAATACCTATATGACCCGGTAGGGTATAGGGTAAATACCTATATGACCCTGTAGGGTAAAGGGTAAATGCCTATATGACTCAGTAGGGTATAGGGTAAATGCCTATATGACTCAGAAGGGTATAGGGTAAATACCTATATGACCCTGTAGGGTAAAGGGTAAATACCTATATGACTCAGTAGGGTATAGGGTAAATACCTATATGACCCTGTAGGGTAAAGGGTAAATGCCTATATGACTCAGTAGGGTATAGGGTAAATGCCTATATGACTCAGTAGGGTATAGAGTAAATACCTATATGACCCGGTAGGGTAAAGGGTAAATACCTATAAGACTCAGTAGGGTATAGGGTAAATGCCTATATGACTCAGTAGGGTATAGGATAAATACCTATATGACCCGGTAGGGTAAAGGGTAAATAACTATATGACTCGGTAGGGTATAGGGTAAATGCCTATATGACTCGGTAGGGTATAGGGTAAATGCCTATATGACTCGGTAGGGTATAGGGTAAATGCCTATATGACTCGGTAAGGTATAGGGTAAATGCCTATATAACTCGATAGGGTATAGGGTAAATGCCTATATGACCCGGTAGGGTATAGGGTAAATGCCTATATGACCCGGTAGGGTATAGGGTAAATGCCTATATGACTCGGTAGGGTATAGGGTAAAGGCCTATATGACTCGGTAGGGTATAGGGTAAATGCCTATATGACTCGGTAGGGTATGGGGTAAATGCCTATATGAATCGGTTCTTCTGACTGTTAGTCATTATCTAGTATTATTGGCCTGGCAAAGCAAATGTATTTGTATCTATATGACAGTGAAACTATATCAATACAAACAAACCATTCGTTTTATCTTAATCCACGGCGTATTTCAATATCAGTGCCCTGTTCATGGCTGTGTAAAAATATGAACTGCTTATTTCTATGACAGTGAAACTATATCAATACCAATAAACCATTCGTTTTATCTTAATCCACGGCGTATTTCAATATTAGTGCCCTATTCATGGCAGTGGAAATGTATGATCTGCTTATTTCTATGACAGTGTAAATATATCAATACCAACAAACAATTCGTTTCATCTTAATGCACATCTTTGTATACTGCCCAATTAATGACAAGGCAAATGTATCAATACCTATCTTAATGCAAGGCATATTCCAATATTAACGCCCTATTCATAGAAGTGCAAATGTATGAACTGCTTATTTCTATAACAGTGTAAATATATCAATACCAACAAACCATTCGTTTCATCTTAATGCACATCTTTGTATACTGCCCAATTCATGACAAGGCAAATGTATAATACCTATCTTATGTATAATACCTATCTTAATGCAAGGCATATTCCAATATTAACGCCCTATTCATAGAAGTGCAAATGTATGAATATAAACGACCTGTTCGTTACTATGGCAGTGTCAATGCCCGTCTGTCGGAGGTGACGGGTGTACGATGGATGGGCGTGGTTATGCTAATGGCCAGCAGTGGACAAAGGACCAGTGCAACACGTGCCAATGCAAGGTATGTAGAAGACGCAAAATGAGAAACGGGGTTTGAAAAGGCAGAACTGTATCAGGCCCCATGTGGCAATGCCACGCCCCTATGGTCATTCCTATTAACTTTTAAAATTATTTGGGTCAAGTGCCCCCGTGCCCCACCCCCTGCTACGGCCCGGAGGAGGGGTGCAATCTCTTCGCCGATTTTGGCTTTTGGGGGATTTTTAGAGTCTTTCAAAATGCAGTTAGTGGCTTTTGTTAAAAAAATAAATAAAACCTTTAAATTGCCTGTTTTACATATTTTACAGAAAGGAAATGTCTTTTGCGTCCACACATGTCCCGTATGTAAAGATGGTGACAAGGTTCGTCTCCATGGTGACAAATGGCATCCAAGCAACGACAGCTGCTCGAGTTGTAGATGCGAGGTAAGAATCAAATACCCCTCCCCCGTCCCCAATTTTATTGTCCAAAGGTCTCAATAGATCACACCGCCCTCAATTTTCAAGTCGTGTCAGTTTCACGTCGTGTTAGTTGTACGTCGTGTAAGTTCCACCTGTACGTGTTTTTGTGACGTAGTAATTGTTATATTTTTACTTCTCATTGTCTCGCCACATATGTATCAATAATCCCAGCATAAATGTTAGTTGAGTTTCTAACTGTTTTAACGTCAAGCCATGTTGTTGTTAAGTCAAGTGTCACGCCGTGTTGGTGTCACGCCGGTAACATGTGTTGCGTTACAGATGGGGAAGATCACGTGCTCTCCGCCCGTCTGCCCTCAGCCCATGTGCGCAAGCAAGCACACCCCAGATAGGACTCCTTATTCCGGCGAGACGGTCACCCTCCCAGGAACGTGCTGTCCGATATGTAAAGGTAATACCCCTCCACTCCCCTTCTGTGTTGTGGATAATGAAAGGCAATGCCTTCCAATCCACTTCTGTACTGTCCAATATGCAAAGGTATACCCCTCCCCTCCCCTTCTGTGCTGTCCGATATTCAAAGGCAATACCCTCCCATCCCTTCTGTGCTGTCCGATATACAAACGTATACTCCTCCCCTTCTGTGCTGTCCGATATGCAAAGGTATACCCCTTACTTCCCCTTCTGCGCTGTCGGTAATGAAAGGCAATACAATCCCTTCATCCCCTTCTTTAATGTCCGATTTTTAAGGTACTCCTCTAACGGCAGAAAGACGGAAATTATTGAAGAGCACAGCCTCGGGAACCTAGGATGTCGAGGTCAGCGAGCCGGCGGAGTAGATAAGAGAAAGTAGGGAGAAGTCTTCTTGCATCCTTCTCTCCTCCCTGCCCCCTCCCCCTCCGCTGGTGTTGTTCCGCCTCGTTCTCGTGTCTCGTTACTCTGACCTCGACGCCCTGGATCACCGAGTAAGGGAAGAACAAAGGAGGATGGATTAGTTACTTACTCGTATCCATCTGTTTCAACAGAGGACCAATGCAAGCCGATTGGCAAAGAATACAACAAGTGCGGGTGCGCAAGGACTTGCCAAAATCACCATCTTCGGGATCCCTGTGACGGCCAGTGCTCAGAGGGTTGTTTCTGCCCAAGGGGTTTGGTGATGAATGAGGACGGAAAGTGTGGGTCACCCTCTACCTGCAAGTGTTCGTACAAAGGACGAGTCTTCAAGGTACGAATAGAAAAGGACTATTGAACAATAGTTGCCGAGTCTGAGCCATTTTGGTCTGCACATTACCATACATACTGTTTACTATCAAAGATGTGTGATAGAGCGCGAAACTTCGGGTTAAAATTGCCTAGACAGTGAGGGTACCAATTATCGGGTTGCATCCTGTGCAAGTGACCTTTTTATAGAAGTATTTTTTATGCACAGTACCATGAAAATACACTAAAAAATTTTCTTGTTAATTTTTTTTTCAGCCTGGGCAGTTCTACTCTGCTACCCCCTGCAAGTTTTGCATTTGTCTCATGGGCTATATGCACTGTAATAGCTTGTGTTAGACAGCTTGGACTACCTTTGTTGCTGCTTTTCAAGAGAAATTAGGTTGCGTTTGGTCATTGCATTTGGACTAACTTTGGTTCTGTTCAAGAGACCTTGGGCTACCTGTGGTGATTCTGCACAATAGACTTGAGATGGCCTCAATTTTGCTTAGTTCAATATTAGATAAAGAGAAAGAAGGTATAAGCGTATAAATGCTTCTTATTACTAGCGAAGGATGAGGAGACCTTCTCCACTTCCTTCTTAAGGCTAAAAATACATACGTGGGATTATGTCGTGATCCCGTCACTGTTCGGACATATACCTAAAACTTGCTCCTAAGAATGAAAAATATATTTTTTTTGTAAAAGCGAACGGAAGACGTAAAAGAGGAGGGAGGGGATTCCACTTTGCCGTTCCTCTCTGTTCTTTTTTACACTGGGGGGGGGGGGGGGGGGGGGGCAAGTCTTCTCACTGTCCTATAGATGTATGTTAGCTTAATATCCCCCCTCCCCCCCTGGGGTCCCTGAGCGAATCATGTGCTTATTAAGCTTTGGGAAGTTTGAGAAGCTATTGATTCCTGTACGATACATACACACTCTATTGTAAATAGCATTATTTGTCTTATATAGTTATCTTTCTGTCATCTTTTATTTATTTTACATGATCAAACACTGAGTGTAAGCATTTTATATCGACTTTTTTTAAATAAAATTGGGCTTTTTGGCCTTCAGGGCATTTTGTAGAAGATGGGTTTGACGTGTCATTGCGTGTTATCCCATCCCTTCCCTTCATGTGTCTGTGTAATTTAAGAATACGATTAATTCATTAATATGTCAGGTTTTATGCTTCTGAACTTCAATTAGCGGTACAACACAAAGGCACCACGGGCACCTGCTCATAGGCTGATGTTTATGATGCCTTTCTTGGGGCGAGGCGAGGCTAATGTTTTGTCGTCGAGCTCTTTCGGAGTGTGAATCGTGCTACCGTGGCCGAGAGTAGAAAATTTTAAAAAGCTTAGCCAACTGGCATGCGAAAATCACATAATTTTCAAAACTAGGAAGTACCCGTCATTCTCTCTAAAGTGCGCTGCCAGTTGGATAGTGAAATTCATATCGATACAGCGTTCTCGAATCCTTATAAATTAGTCAAAGTGGCCAGTGACACATCGAATTTTAAAAAACCTAATTGAAATAGCCTCAAATCAATCAAAATACCCAAATAGTCTTGTTTTTGAACCAGAGTAACGAAAAAGTCTTGGTAAAGACGAGAATTTGTCAGAGTAGAGTACCAGTTATTGGTGAACCATAATCAAAATATAATGTATAATTTGTTTAAATAGACGATCTCGTTTTTTGTCTGTCTTTTACGGCTACAAAAACGAACGTTACATTCGCAAAGCCAGCCAGTCACCAAACATCCATATTTTGTTCAAGTGTAGGTGTGTTTATTTATGCCTTGATGTCCATCCTGAAAGCCAGAGGCTCTCGCATCGCCGACCACCCGAAAATACGTCGATCAGCTGCCGAGCGCGCCTAACCACTCGGTCCAACGTCGGGAACTTAGAGATTAAAATAATTAACCCTTCTGCAACTAGTTTTCGTAAGAGTTATTTTTTTTGGGGGGGGGAGGGGTTATTCTATTGTAAACTCTGAAGCTGGACTCGATTTGCCTGGTTTCGCAGAGTTTTTATATTCTACGTTGTAGAGATCATACTAGCCTCTCTGTAGCGTCCTTCGCAGGCAACGCCTCCGCTTACTCTCGAAACGGACCAGAAAAGAAGATAGCAAAGACGAGGAGTTGAGTACGAGCGTCGAAGACGGTAGCGCATTTCGATCCTCCTTCCGTCTCCATCCCCTCCCCTCAATAAGTCACGTTTGCTTGCCACAGGGCTCCTGCGTCTAGATTTTCTTTCCGCCCAACACCTGCTTCACCATTGTTCACCAAAAATTCTGCCGTGAAGAAGTCTTGTGAAAGACGAAAATTCACGAGAGTCGAGTACTAGATGACTGCAGAGGAGGCTAGGCTATCTGCACTTTGACTTATGCCTCTTCCATGGAAAAAAGAATAATCAAATGTTTTCATCAGAAAAGCCCAACACCTCATATCTTTCAGGGACTGCTGACGTAAAACAAGTCAACCCAAACTAAATATCATTACATACGCCCTGGGGACACCTGTAAAAAAATAATTCGTTTTCGTGGCGTAAAATAAGGTTTTACTAGCACAAAGTTTTGCTAGAAGAAAGAAAGAGTTGTTTTGGTATCTGTGTTATGTTTTAAAAAAATAAGACAGGCCGTTTAGAGGGTTGTTTTCTGATTTCCCTCCTTTCTTTGGAGTTTAGTCGGCTCCGGGCGATGTTATCTAGAAAAAAAATCCAAAACTGACCAATCGCAAAATGCCTTTTCTGTACCGCGAACCAAACACACCAAATTATTAATAGAAAACCTCCAAGTGAGCAAAAATTCAACTACTTATACCCACTTAAAACTCTCACAAAGGGAAATTTAAAGAACAAAATATAACACATGAAAAAGCAGTGCTCATTCTGGAACAGCTCGAAAAATACTTCGACGCTTCTTCTGTGGCGGTTTGACAAAGGAATTATGGACTAAAATACAGGGAGCATTCCTGAACAATCTCAGGTCAGGCTGTTTGATAATAATCCTTAGCTCATTCAAGAGGTTTCCCTGCGTTGTTTCAAAGAGAAATTTTACCCCAGACAACGTTATACTTAATTCTTGGTGACAGCATTTTGTCTGCCAGCGATAAAAATTCACAAAGATCACTTACATATTTTTATGCCTGTAAAAGTTACGCTATATCAGGCAATGAAAATGAAAATTTTGTAATAAGATTTTCAATGTTACTTAATAGTTTTTTGGTACAGTACAGGAAATGATCCTGTTTTGTTATAATGGTATTTTGATATGTTTTTCTATGTTCTTGATTACGTTACCTTTAACGCGCTTCTTGTAGGTATTCCGGTAAACTGTTCCACTAGTAACCCATAACTGAGCGTAAACAAGAAACGTTTATACTAATAGTTACATTTTCAACACTTTTTATCATTATTTTTCCAAAAAACAGAAACTACTAGCCGCGAACTTAAGCGTAATTATTACAATATGTTTTTTTCATGGACCTCTGCACGCAGCCTTCAGGCACGACATATGGTTTAACAAATCATAAGTAACCTTCCAAAATGATTTTTCGTTCTTGTTTTATTGTTAATAAATTAAGGGTTGGTGTTATTTAGCTTTACGGAGCAATATACCAAGATAATTCAATCTCCACCTTAATTTTTTTCTAGGACAAGTTCACAAGAAGGTCAACATTCAACTGTGAGATATCATTTTGCTTACTCATTTGTGGGGGTGTTTTTTAACAGGATAATTTTCGCGGGTACAGGAACTAAAAAAGTAATATATAAAGTGGTAGAAGTATAGACCCGGTATAGACCCGTATGGACCCGAACAGGCCTATGCATCGCCAGCGGACCGCTATTTCAGGCATAGACCTTTCCTTACATAACAAATCAGAGCTGAGAGCAACATAATAAAAGAGATGGACACTTCTTATGTGGCTGTTATTGAAAGAATTACGGACGCGTGAATACGGTTGCATTTCTCTATGCTGTGAACAAGACATATACTGGAATAAATATGGTAGGCTTCACTCGTAATAACCGTCTGAGTGGTATCATAAAAAATAGTCATACTATGCTAAGAACATGCCTACGCACAGGTAAGGTTAACGAAACTAAAACCGTCATACAATGCATTACATTCAATGTTACCTGTTACCTGTCCTCCTGGTGCCATGTGGCACATAGGGCCTTCACAGTGCTTTTCCACTTTTCCCTGTCTGCTGCTTTTGACCGCACCTCGTCCCAGTTCCTCCACCCCGCCTCGCCTCTCTCCCTTTCCACAGTCCTTCGCCATGTTGTTTTGGGTCTTCCCTGTTTCCTTCTGCCTTCTGGTGTCCAAGTTAATGCTACGCTGCAGTCATTTTCTCTTCCTTGTCTCAACACGTGTCCGATCATTTTCCATCGCCGTCTCTTCACTTCACTGCTCAATTGATGTACTCCAGTTCTTCTCTGTACCTATTCATTCGTTACATGGTCTTCCCAACTAATCTTCAATAACCTTCTCAAACACTTCTGTTGGAAAACATCTAGCAATTTATCATCTTTCTTGTCTTGAATTACATTCAATGCATTATATAAAAGGCATTACATACAATGCATTAAATACAATGTATCAAATAGTATTAGCGGAGCTCCACGCGGTGTTACTCGTACAAGAAAAAAATATAGTAGCAGCTATTATCTTTTTTTTATCAATGTTTACATACACGATTGGTGGTTGTGATAATGTCCATTGAATAAGAATGAAGCTAGCAACATCAGTCAAAATCTTCATCTCTGCAAATCTTCTCGTCGCCATAACCACCATACCATGTCGTGCTTGGACGTCTGGCTCTCGTTCGCATTCTTAAAGTCTACTCTTTCATGTACCGACATTTGGATTTTCATTAGCGTGCAAAACAAATTCGAAGTGCTGAATAAGTTGATCAGAAACGCAATGTTTTGCCTGGCTACGACTTTTTACCCTCTTTTTTTATTTTTTATTTGACACAGTCCTAACAACAAGTAATCACTGATACTGCATGCATCGCTTCACGTACGAAAATTGTTTCCATATGGTTTAAAACTTTAACCTCTGACAGCAGTCTCCCGTTTCAAAGGTTGAACATATTGTATTGAGATTAGATGACTGCTTGCTTGCTAACTTTCTTACTACTCGTGCCGGTGTGGCAAAGTATAATTTTCGCGGGAGGTTAAAGGTTAAGTAAAAATAGCACATTTTATTATCTTTGCTACCCTGGGTTCAGGGTCTGGACGGTGTTAAACGACTAGCGACAAACGGCTTTAAAAGTAACTGACTACCGACAAAACATGAAAAAAACTAGTGACTAGCGACAAAAAAATATTTGACGACTACCGGCATTTTATTAAAACCGGTATTTTTACTCTTTACTTCCAATCTACTTACATTCACTCCCTTCGCTCAAAAAAAAAAACTCTCGTTTCGCTTAAAAAATATTAAAAAAAACCCTCCCGTATCGCTCAACAACAACACAACTCTCGCTTCGCTTGAAAAAACTCTCGGAGCCTTTGGTTCTTTGCTCGCTGGGCCTTGAACTTGGGACTCTCTAAAACTCTCCAGACCATAGTAGCAGTCATTGTAATTGTAATGAACACATGCACATGTATTCTTTGTAGTACAATAAAATAGCACAATATAGATAAACGGCAATATTCTTTGAAAGTTATATGCAGCTTAATTCAGTTTTATTTTATCTCTGCAATTTCGCCTCTACCTTTTAGACAAGATACATTCTTTTTTTTATAAGAACCTTCTTTATAAGAACGTCCAGCCTGAGATAACCAAACTTTCAGAACATGCTAAAAACATGCCGAGGCTCAGATAGCAGAAAAAAAATCCTTTTTAGCTCTGATGCGTTCTAAAATGCGGAATCATATAGTAACAAACTTATTTTATTGCTATTTATCATTAGTGTAATTGCTTCCTGATAATTCATTGGGTATTATATTCTTATATACACTAAAATTTAAGAACATATTCAGCCTTAAAATGTCCCAAAAATAAGAACGGCCCAGCCTCAACTGAAAATTAGAGGAGATTTGAAAGTGATTGGTCGACTGCTCGGGTTCCTCAAGGGCGGTAGAAACAAAATATTAATCTTGCGCGTTCGGATAGCGGGTCGGGAATAGTACGCACGCCACAGGAAAGTAGCTTGGATACGCAACGTTAATTGACCGGGTTTTCTAATCAAACACGGAGAGCGCGTGGCAAACAAGGCACATTTTTTGCCAAAATAGAAGGAAATTCGTGGTTTATTAACAGAACTTAGCCTAACAATTACTGTTCCTACCGCCCTTGTCTTCTTGTGCTTTATTAGTGTGATTAGCCCCGCCCTCTCTGCAGAATGAAAGACCGTGGTAATGTTGTCCACTATTTGAGATGAGATCAGTCATCTAATTTAAAACTCAAAATGTGCCAAAAAGTGCGTCTAGTGTTATGTTAAAAAGAGCTATACGCTCTGGTCCATCGGTGCATAATGTGTTTTTAATGTGTTTAAAAATCAATTGGAGATCACATCAAAGGCACAGAAAAAGCAACGAGGTATGCACCTGCTTTTTTAGCGGCTTATTTCTTATCTGTCTTCCATTATATGACTTAGTCACACGGCCTGGCATTATAAAAATATCCTCTTGGGTTAAGTGGTTTTGCCGCCGCCGACAGTTTTGCCAAAATGTGAACGCTTCAAGGCAGATGCAAGTCACTAATTATCAACACATAAAGATTTCAGCGTGCATAGGTCTAATAAAAGTAAGCATCGAAAACGAGTTATCATTTCCAGACAGAGAGCTGTGATGTCTTTTTTTTTAATGTGTATAGGGTGAAAAAGGAAAAATCAGCTATAACAAAAGCGTTTCTGGAGAACTGGGGCTTTGAAGTCAATCGAACACAGGGAGACCGTTGGCTAAGAGCCAAATTGCGCGAAGGGGGATTCTGCCATAATGCCCCGCGCAGTCAAGTACTTTAAGGTTTAACATTTTTATTCCCCGCGAAGTGAGTAGGGCTGCGTACGAATTGCTTGGAAGTTGTCGCCCAGTGGGTGGTTGTGATCCGTTGTGATCCATTTTTAACAAGTGCTTTAACCACCCTCTATCTACAAGATTTTCAATGTTTTTTTTTTAAGCTAAGGAAATTCAAGCTAAATTTAAGCTAAGGTATGTGCATGCAACTGTCCCCGACCCAAGGCGCTTGCACTGTTTTTATGCGCCCTTAGTCTGTTCAACCAGAAGGCATACCAGAATTCGAAAAAAAACGATACACTTTGTCCCGTATATGTTGCGGTTTGTTTTCTCTACTTCACAAAATTTAAATAAAGTATGGAAGAGGTGGATTCCCCTAAACCCTTAGAGCCAAAAGGCCTTGGGAGAGTACAAACAATACAAAGCTTACAGTTTTGCAAGTTTCTTAAGTGCGACGTGCACTACCGTGCCCACCTTGACAGTGTGTGTTTTTAAAAAAAATATGTCAATGAGGATGCGATAAACGTGCTATCTGAATAGCATCAATTTAACAAGCCAAACACAGCGTGGCAAAGACAAGCCTTGGTGCACTGCTCTGGTTGCGAGAGGTCCCATTCACTACTAAAGAGCCGCAAAGCAACGACAATGCCTGAGCGAAAGGGAAGGAGCTTTAAGTCGGTGTCACAGGTTCGCGGCTCTTGGTAGTAAAGCTTGGACCCTCTCGTACCCAGAGTATCAGTGCACGCAGGACAAAGATGGAGTCCTCCTAGTTATGAAGCTTGTGTCGATCAAGAACCTGCTAATTCATAGATCCGAAATGTCAATCACGCGCGCCAATCAGGAAAGAGATGGTGCAATAACAGCCATGTGGTCCCACAAATGTCACACAAAAAGTCGGCAATCGACGCCGAAAAAGATTGGTTTGAGATATTTTTATGCGAATCTGGACAAGCGAATAAGCATTTTCCAGTCAGCGTAGAAAGTGCTAGCCCTGTTTTCTTTGCTCGGCCGCTTTTAGTGTAGAGTTGGGACTCAATTGTAGAAAAACAAATTTACTACGAAGAAACGAAAAACAAAAAGCAAACAAACCACTTACAAGAGCAGTGTAAGTCCTACCATTAAACTTGTGTTTGATATTATACCTAGGTTACTCCAATTACATATAAGATTGAGACTGTCGTTTGTATTTTTACTGTAAATCTTGACGTTTGCCGATAAAACTTGTAGTTAGAAGTTGGTCGTAAACAGCGAATTCGGCTGTCTCTTCTGATTTTCCCCGCACTTAATCACTGCAAGTTGACAAAAATAGCTTTGAAACCCAAAAACACTTAGTACCTACCGTAGAGAGCACCGCTTTATCTTATCATTTCCAATTTTTCGTATTTTAAGCTGGATTCTTGCCGTTTTCATTCAACAACCAAACTCGTAGTTATCTATTTCTATGCTTCATTCTCACAAGATTTTCACCAAGCTTGGACAACAAGACAAGTTTCCATCATGTTAGGTTACTGTGTTTTATTTTCCAAGTCGCAGGAAACCCCTTTAAACGTCTGTATTTAAAATAACTCCGGGCAGGACTCACTGACCTCATCCGAAATGTTGTACAATTTGTGGGACTTTTGTGGGACATTTGGGTTGCACTTCGCTGGCTTCTATTTGCTGCTTTCTGATTGGATATTCGTGCGCGCGTCGGATCTATGAATTGACTTCAACTTTAAAATTCTTAAAACCTTTCACTTATATCAATCTAGCCAAAACAAAGCATAGATAAACTTTCAAATTCTGAAAAAGGATTTGAATTTGATTGAAATTTGAATTTTCTACAGATCTTTGAAATTTTTTCTGGCCGCGCTAAAGGAGATTGAATCGAGTGAATAATTTTTGGCGGGAAAATCTGAAACAACGTATTTTCCTTAAATCGTTAAAATTCAGAGACGGCAATACCACAAAATATTGGCGAATTGTTTTCTATTGCAATACTACCCACAATAAAGCGAAGAATAATTTAAAGTCGAGAATTGTACGCGAAAAAAGAAAATATCGTTTTGTTGTTGTCGCCATTCTTGATTGCGAATGCGGCGCGCGCGCACAATGCAAAAACAATTCAAAGACTAAAAAATATCTGCTTAATTTTGCAGATTTGTTCCCTGAAGTTAAATAATCATTTGACTACCAGGTTAAGATATAAAGATGACGGTAAAAGTTGTAACCACAAAACGTTCTTCAGCAATAACTAAGAAGATATGAAGACGGAAACCGGGCGCGCGCATATGTTTTCTTATGTAATTTGGCTGACATCTCGATCTACGTCACAAATGACTGGATCCGGGCCTTTCAGTTCACGGCCTTTTTTCCGAAGGTTGACCAAAATACCTCAATATTACAGATTTGAGTTATTCGCGTGAATGCGTGTTTTATAGGGTCCATACGAACCACATACCATTTGGAAGATGTAAATATAAAGAATTGACAAAGTCTATCAACTCTGAAAGGTTATATGGACTTTAAAAGGCTTTGTCTTGGTGGCCACAGTAGCAGGGGCGGATCTAAGGGAGGGCCTAGCCCCCCCCCTCCCCACTATTTTCAGATAATTGGGTTAAAGATACAAAAGATATAAGAAAACCATGGAAGAACAATGGATCCAGCTTCCTCTTTCTTGAAGACCTTGCTTCGGCTCCCCCCTGTTTGGAACTCCTAGGTCCACCCCTGAGTAGTACGCATCGCATTATAAAGAGGGGGGGGGCTTCGTAAAGACCGGGATCAACCCTTGCAGTGAGTAAGCTTACTTGTTGGTTTGTTTGCTGGTGTGTTTCAGCATACAATTCTCAAGATGTTGGGTCCGGTTAACGAGAAAGCGTGGAAGTACTCGCTCTTCATGCGTAACCCGAAGGAGCGCGCCGGCGTCTTGTCTCGTTTGACATTCTGCTGGATCAACAGCATCCTGCAGATCGGCAACAAGAGAGTCCTGGACACGAGTGACCTGTACCCGCTACTTGACGAGGACAAGTCACGTGACCTGACGGACAAACTCGAGCAGTCTTGGGTATGTGAGCCGGGATACCTGTGCCCTGCATGGATAGAGGATTATAGATTATAGAGAGTAACACGATAGATCATTGGTATGGGCCTTGTCTCCCAAGGGTTTGAACCCTGGTCAGGTCAACTTGGAATTTTACTCAGGTGTAAAAACCTGGTTCTCTGCATGGGGGACTAGGAGTCTTTCGTCTTCTGGGACAAAGGCGTTAGTCCGGAGTTCATGTGTCCACAGTTAGATATAACATATCGCAAGCAAAATATATTGACAAATTATTAAAGGTACTGGCGTTTTGCATTTGTATAACTGAAATCTTCGAAAAACAACATTTTCGTATATCGACTATCACATACTCGTAGCTATCCCAAAAACGCTCTCAAATAATAAGTTTCATTTTCAAACGCAAACACTTAAATTCTTAACATTTTCGTTCACTTGCTGGCCCTCTAAATTATTCCATAAAATTCCTTTTTAAAGGCTGATGAGATCCGAGGTTCCCGCCTCAAGGGTCGAACACCCCACCTTACACGCGCTTTGATGAGTATTCTCTCGTGGAGCGAGTACGCGCTCATTCTCTTTTCTCTCTTCATCGGCGTTGCGTGTAACATTCTTGAGCCTCTCCTACTGGGCTTACTGCTGACCGCCTTGCTCAACACAACGCGGGCCGGGCCTATCGAAGACCCAATGGTGTACGTGTACTCAGGGGGCCTGTGTGCGAGCTCGCTGCTCAGGGTCCTGGTGCTGAATCAGTTCAACTCTAAGGCGCAACTAATGGGCATGCGCTGGAGGTCAGCGGTGACCGGACTCGTTTATAAGAAGGTACGTGTAAATGCCTTTCGCTCTCCCATATGGTTACTTCAATGAACTGAAGTAAAACCAGAATTATTCATCACTTTGTAACTAAAAACGGGATATCATATGTGTTCTCATGAATTAGCGAGAATGTTGCCGCTGAAAATTGCTAAGCCTCTTGCCAATTTAGAGATCCAACTAGTCACAGAAATATTTGCTCGACACAAAGCTAGAAACCGTAAGCGTCCGTAGAGTTATTTTGATAGTTAGCATCGTCAAAATCAAGATATGATCAGCGTGTTCAATCTAATTTTAGGTTTTGCGACTGAACCAGAAAGAAGTAGCCCAAGCAAGCACAGATCACGCGAACACGCTTATTACTCATGACACACAGCGGATGTATGACGTCGTACTCAAATCCGGGCTCATCCTGCAGGGTACCCTGGAACTTCTCGCCGTTAGTGTGTTGCTATGGCAACTCATTGGTTTCCAGTCCCTGACGGGCATTTTGTTTATAACAATGCTGATTGGCTACTATGTCGGGATGTGGGATGTGTGCCTCAAGCTACGTTCACGTATTAAATTTTGGGCTGAACGGCGCATGTCAGTTATCAGCGGTGTGGTGGAGAATCTGCGCTATGTTAAAATGAATTCATGGGAATGGTTGTATCGGGACAAAGCTGGCAAATACAGAAAGTAAGTACCGCAATCAATTGTACTGGGGAGTTAATAGATAGGGACAGCATACAGCTGTATATTTATAACACGAAACCCACACTGGAAATAGCCATCATCAAAAGACAAAGTTTTTTACAAATCATTAACATTTTAAAACATTAACTTCCATATATCGATGGAAATGGAAGCTAATCCATTCTTGGGTATGATGTCGAAATGGCGGTTGGCAGAGGCTCTTTTCAGCGTTATGTATATTGACAAAACAGTGACAAACGACACGTACCCCTGGACCTCCATTGATGTTCTACTACAGCTAATACTATGAATGCTTTACATTTCTCTCCTCGTATCACAGAAAGGAGATGCAAGCCATTCAACAAAAGAGCGCCATCTTGTCTTCATTTGCCACGTTCTTGTACACAGCAACAACCGTCGCTGTGTTCATCTCCCTGACAACGGTGGCTGTGACAGGCGAACCGCTGACCCTCTACAACATCTTCATGACCATCGCCTTGATGCGGACTATCCGTCTCTCCTCCTCCTCCCTCTTCGCTTCCGGTATAAAGTACATGGGGGAGTTCTCTGCTGCCGCAAGTAGGATCCAGACTTTCCTGCAAATCGACGAATACGACTCCCTTAAACCAAACAAAAGAAGCCTCGTGAAATCTAAAAAGATTTACAGGTCCTTTCTGGACTTAACCAAATCGGAAATTTCCCAGTATCTCTCCTCAGAAGACGTTAACAAGATCCAGACGGAGATAAAAAAGGGAACAACACTAGCAGTGCCGGAATACACCGAGGAGTTCAGGGACGCCAATATCGAGACTGTCACCGCATTCGTATCACTTAACAACGTCACGTGTCACTGGGGAAGAACCAACCAGGAGACGGCATTGCAGAACCTGAACATGCGAGCCAATGCCAAGGAACTGACGCTCATTAACGGCCCTGGAGGCAGCGGCAAGTCCACGCTACTGTTGGCAGTGTTAGGCGAGCTACCTGTCACCGAGGGTAGTATTCTTACGGAGGGACGCATGGTGTATGTGCCGCAAAAGCCTTGTATTTTCAGCGACTCGCTCAGGGAGAATATCGTGTTCGGGCGGCCGTTTAATCCGTTTAGGTACCAGGCGGTCCTCAACGCTTGTAACTTACAGGTGAGCATGGATTACTGTGAACACGCGCTTTTTCTTGCCAGCTCATCAGAGGTCACGTGATTAGAATTACAATATGCTTTTTTTTTTAAACAAAAAAATCGAAATATTCGACACACCAGAATCAGTTTGGACAAAATGGCAAGTACCCCCATGACCCTTCTTCATTTTTCTTGTAGAAAGTGATTGAGAAACTCCCGGATGGAGACTTGACGCTGATTGGTTCCCAGGGCGTCCCACTGACAGAGGACCAACGTGTCCGCGTGGGTCTGGCACGAGCTGCCTTTGCAGATGCGGAGATCTACCTTCTTGATGATCCGCTGAGTGGGGTAGACACCAAGATTGCAGAGCAAGTGTTTGACAAGTGCATTTGTGGGTTGATGTCCAAGCGCCTGCGAATCATGGTCAGCCGTCACCTCCAGTACGTGGAGAGGGCGGATCAGATACTGACCATGCGCTCGGGTACTATTATTCATGAGGTGACGTCACCTATGATGGGGTACAAGTCGGTTAAACTGCACAGCGTCAGTGATGACAGAAATGTAAAATCGGGAAGAGGGAATAGCAAATCAGTGGAATTTCCGGATTCAGAAGAGGCGGAGGTGTGTGGTGCATTCTGGTCGTTGTGTGTTCGATAGACTTTATGAGAGTTATGGCCATGCCCTACCTTTTGACACTTTAATGACATGGCCCTATTTCACCTTTGCTATGAATGGAGCCGTTTAAGAAACAAAAATAGTTTAAATCGTTTTTTTTATAGTTTTCTACTAGGCATTTGGCCTTTTAAAAGATAAAATACAAGTTTATACCTAGATTATACCTTTTGTAACACCCCTCGCCCTCCACAGGTGATCAAGATTGCCCCTATTGTAACACTCCTCACCCCCCACAGGTGATCAAGATCGCCCCTATTGTAACACTCCTCACCCACCAGGTGATCAAGATCGCCCCTATTGTAACACTCCTCACCCCCCACAGGTGATCAAGATCGCCCCTATTGTAACACTCCTCACCCCCCACAGGTGATCAAGATCGCCCCTATTGTAACACTCCTCACCCCCCACAGGTGATCAAGATCGCCCCTATTGTAACACTCCTCACCCACCAGGTGACCAAGATCGCCCCTATTGTAACACTCCTCACCCCCCACAGGTGATCAAGATTGCCCCTATTGTAACACTCCTCACCCCCCACAGGTGATCAAGATCGCCCCTATTGTAACACTCCTCACCCACCAGGTGATCAAGATCGCCCCTATTGTAACACTCCTCACCCCCCACAGGTGATCAAGATTGCCCCTATTGTAACACTCCTCACCCACCACAGGTGATCAAGATTGCCCCTGTTGTAACACTTCTCACCCACCAGGTGATCAAGATCGCCCCTATTGTAACACTCCTCGCCCTCCACAGGTGATCAAGATCGCCCCTATTGTAACACTCCTCACCCCCCACAGGTGATCAAGATTGCCCCTATTGTAACACTCCTCACCCCCCACAGGTGATCAAGATCGCCCCTATTGTAACACTCCTCACCCCCCACAGGTGATCAAGATCGCCCCTATTCTAACACTCCTCGCCCCCCACAGGTGATCAAGATTGCCCCTATTGTAACACTCCTCACCCCCCACAGGTAATCAAGATCGCCCCTATTGTAACACTCCTCACCCCCCACAGGTGATCAAGATTGCCCCTATTGTAACACTCCTCACCCCCCACAGGTGATCAAGATCGCCCCTATTGTAACACTCCTCACCCACCAGGTGATCAAGATCGCCCCTATTGTAACACTCCTCACCCCCCACAGGTGATCAAGATTGCCCCTATTGTAACACTCCTCACCCACCACAGGTGATCAAGATTGCCCCTGTTGTAACACTTCTCACCCACCAGGTGATCAAGATCGCCCCTATTGTAACACTCCTCGCCCTCCACAGGTGATCAAGATTGCCCCTATTGTAACACTCCTCACCCCCCACAGGTGATCAAGATCGCCCCTATTGTAACACTCCTCACCCCCCACAGGTGATCAAGATTGCCCCTATTGTAACACTCCTCACCCCCCACAGGTGATCAAGATCGCCCCTATTGTAACACTCCTCGCCCCCCACAGGTGATCAAGATTGCCCCTATTGTAACACTCCTCACCCCCCACAGGTGATCAAGATCGCCCCTATTGTAACACTCCTCACCCCCCACAGGTGATCAAGATTGCCCCTATTGTAACACTCCTCACCCCCCACAGGTGATCAAGATCGCCCCTATTGTAACACTCCTCACCCCCCACAGGTGATCAAGATCGCCCCTATTGTAACACTCCTCACCCCCCACAGGTAATCAAGATCGCCCCTATTGTAACACTCCTCACCCCCCACAGGTGATCAAGATTGCCCCTATTGTAACACTCCTCACCCCCCACAGGTGATCAAGATCGCCCCTATTGTAACACTCATCACCCCACACAGGTAATCAAGATCGCCCCTATTGTAACACTCCTCACCCCCCACAGGTGATCAAGATCGCCCCTATTGATTCACTGCCCACCCCCCACAGGTGATCAAGATTGCCCCTGTTTACTACCCTTACACCTCCCCTCCCAGCTGATCGACATCGCCGTTTACAACTACCCTCAACACACAGGTTATCAAGATTCCTAGCGTCGTTGACCGACCGGTTGAGAATGACAGTTTACCATGCCCTGTTCAGGGTAAGACTTACTGGAAATACTTCTCGGCGGCTATGTGGGATCCTCTGATAGTACTGTGCGCCTTGCTGTTCTTCCTGTTCCAAGGTATCGTTAAATGGAATCAAAATCAATCTTATTAGGGAATCTTCTAATAATAGCCTTTTCCCATATGATACCGATGCCTGCGCACCCCCCACCCCCCTCAGCCAATCCTGGATACGCGCCTGAAAATGGCTAGGGTCTAATTATCAGTGACAGATTAGTGATAATGATTTTTAACATCGTCAGCTAAACCATTATCAATAATAGTTCTGATGGTTTTGCTTGATCGTTCTTTTTAACAGCTTAAACTTTAAAACAATGTAAATCCCGTAGATTTAGTTAATATATAAATTATATGGCGCACTGCTAGCTGCATATCATTGCCATCATCAATACAAGGATCGCCATCGCCATCATCATCATTACAAATTCGTTTCTTTGGTGTCTTTAATCTTTAAATAACTTAATTGCCTCTAGTGAGCTCATCCAGCAATGGGCGACGCGTGAGAACGCTAACCGGCGACAACATATACAAAACAATGATAATACAAGAAAAATACTCGCGATGCGCATAACTTAACGTGACATGTAAATAGCAAGCAAACATTGAAAGTTAATCATTCGTGCACCTTATTGGCCTCAGCGCTTCGTTCACACTTGCGTTAACATAAGCATTATCTCTGCATTGTCCTGCAGTTATACTGATCGCCCCGGATGTGTGGCTTCTATACATCAGTCACACCGAATACAACCTGATGACGAGTGAAGACACGTGGTATGTATACGCCTCTCTCGTGGCCGGTCCCTTTTTACTTGTCATTCTACGCGCGACCGTCTTCGTATCGACAGCTTTGCGATCATCCAACAAGATGTATAATACTGTCATGGAGGCTGTTCTCAAAGGACCGGCGAATATGTTCACGAAAAACCCCGAGAAAGCCACGGAGATCCTTGATAGCTTTTCTAAAGATGTCAGTGCTATGGACGAGATCCTGCCGGGCGTTTTCCTCGACGCTTTGCAAGGTAAGGTAAATGCCGGTTACTCGAGAAACAGTAGGACAGTTGGGCAAGCATTTAGCGTTATTACGTGTAGCCTGCGTAGCGGTTAAAAAGGGAGGGAAGAGAGGTTATAGCCGCTACGCAGGCTATAACATGGCGAGGACAGAAAACCCCTCGGGAATTCTAGATCTAGTTTTCATGATAATAAAGGAGTTCATTGCCGCAAATACTGTTTCCGGGCCAGGAGGGAATTTGAATCCCCTTATAATCTAAAGCTGGAAGATCCTTCAGATTTCTGTGCCTTACAGTGTTTAGTAACTGGTCCGTTTTGTCTAAGCACTTTTCATTCAAACGGGTCTCCTAAAAATATATGACAAGGAAAACTCTGACAACCACAGGTATCCCGATACCAGGGTTCGTGCTGGTCAGCCAAACAAGAATTTAAGGAGTATTCAAGAAGTTTTCAAGGGCAAAAACAAAAATTTTCAAGGAGCATCTTTAAGAAACGTTTTATTTTGCATCTCAATAAAAACGAAAATACATTTCCAATTTACCCTTCAAAACTGTGAATACCATGACAGTACCGCCATTCGTGAAGTGTAGGCATACACCAACAAACACTTACAGCAATGTTATGGGAACATGTACCTGGACAATCCGTTTCTGCTACTAAGATAAAGTCGAACATGAAAAAAAAATTAAAGTTTAAGCTTTTTCTTCAGATCGTCGATTTTATCGCCCAACTCATCAGCTTCTCGTTCCATGTTTCTTATTGTTCTTTTGAAACTGTTAGCCTTTGTGACATGTACAAAGTTCTGTTCATTTTCTGCAAGGTCCATCAGCTGGTCCACACTTTGCTTAAGCTGGGCGCAGTCTTCAAGGATTCGCTTCCTTTTGGTTTGTGCTGCAAATAGCCCATCATCGACCGCTTTGTTCAACTTGTCTTTCTCTGCCTTCTTCTCAGTTTCTTGTTGCTTTCGTTGCTCTGTGCGGTAGGTAGATTAAGACGCTTGTCTTGTGGCATTTCTAAGATCTTGATCCAATTCAACATTTAGTACGCCACCAGACTTCTTGATATGGTCATAAATTACTCGCAAAGCAAAAACGGATCTTTCTTTAAAGTTGAAATCCATTATCTCTTTATTAATGCTGAAACCTCTTTCTACACCGGCCTGGCCGTGAGGAAGAACAAGTAAGCACTTCAGTAGGTTCCAAAAATTCTAGAGGGTGTTCTCTGCCTTTCAAAATACCGGCCAATAGAGCATCCAAAGGTTCGTCATTCACCTTGTCGAAGTTTTTGAATTTCAACAGTGTTTGTGGATGACCATGAACATCCTTTGCCAAAAACTGTTGGTATTCTCGCTTTAGACCGTCTGCATCCATTTCCTTGACTCTTTTGGCGTCAATTAAACAGTTCAGAAGCCTATCAAATAGCTTCACCGAGGATACTACTGATCCTGCAATTATATAGGGATCAAGACATCTCATACAACTTACGATGTGGTACTTGAGAGGGCATTTTTCCAATAGCTTTTCTGCGGCTCGAGTAAGAAAGTGCTTGCACTCGCAATCCTAAACTGTAGCTCTTCCCTTTGTGTGATTTTTCCTGCACTACGTAAAGAAGACAGCTCACGTTTTGTTACAATCCCTAAGTCAACATCCTTTGCAGCCTTGGTACTCTCATCTGATATGTCAATCTCTGCCAGTTTAAGGAAAAGAGGTGGCGCTATCCATGACACTTTACACACTACACATAAGTTGGTCAGATGCAAGAAAAGGGATAAGTAGAGCGTCAAGAAGGGCCGGAAATCTTGGGCAACTGATATCCAGAACAAATGTTTTGCCTTCAGCAGCTCGTCCGACGTCACAGCTTTCTCAACAAGTTTATATCCTTCGTGATGTTTTGGTTCCGTCTTGTTAAGCTTAGCTTGGATGCGATACTCCCGCATGCTAGGAATCAATGTCAATGAACGGCTAGCAACATATTCTAACCATCTGTAAGCATCACATAAATCATGCTGTTAGTTCGCGAATTGAAGCAATTACTTTTTGGTATGCAAGGATTTCCAGGTTCTTGTGTATTTCTGTATCACCTGGGAGAAAACACATTGATAGCATTGCTGAGTATCGGCACCAAGTATTTTTTAAGCTGAAGCCCTGGCCAAACGAAATGCAAGTTTTGACGCAAGTTTACTGTTTTAAGCTTCTGCGCGTGGTGCTGACGACACGAGAGCGCACAAGCAAACTGCAAAAATCTCGTAATTTTCTCAGTAGAAAACAAAAGTGAGGGGGGGTCGGAAATAGAGAAAAAAATGTAATCCCCCCCAATATTTTTTTGCTTCCGTTGCCCAAGATTATTATAGCAAAAAGCGCAAGTGTAAAAACGCCTAAATTTTTTTAAGCCGAACACCTGTTTGTTGTTTTGCATAGTATTGCGCCTGGAATTAAGCAACTGTATAGCGAGAACTTCCAGCACCGAATATATTGTCAAGTTTCCTTTAATAAAACGATAATAAAAAATATAAATAACATCGTGGCCATCTTGGTTTGGATTCCGTTTTCAGATCGACAATACACTGAGGTTTGATAATGAAAAGAGTAAGAAAACAAATTAATTTTTTACCGTCTCAAAACACAACAAATCGAGCTTGTGTTTTGGCCAATCTGTTTGCCGAATTCAATGTCACTCGCCTCTTTTGAAATAAACGAGGGTAACAAATGTTATATTCACAAACATAACTATACAATCTATCTCTTATCCATAGAGATAAAATAAACGTTTTACCACAGAGCCGGTGAAGAAACAACGGAAAAGTAAATCTATAATTTTGTTCATAACTAGATTGCTATTTAGAAACTCAAATCAAAAGCTCAAAAATATGAATAAAGCCTCAATTACTGGAGAATTGATATATATAACTTACAGTATGTATAGAAAACTTACCTCTTTATCACACGAGTTAAACACGAACGCGCGGTATAAACGGATCGCTCCGCCCCCTTTTTTGCATACTAATCAGTATCCAACATGGCGGCTGGCAGCGTTATCAAAGGGGGGAATCAAAGCTCGAATAAAGCATAATAAAAACAAATGTTTATTAGTCAATAAAGCTCTTTTTTTGTTGTGAATGGATGCTGCTTTTGAAATTCGCGCCATTTTCCCAGTGTCAATCAGTCCTTTTACTCCAGTCTCACCCTTTTCCTTCCTCCGAGCCTCCACTCAGTTTGTTATTGTGGATAGCAGATTCAACCAAAAGAACAGCCGCAAAACAACCCCCAAATATAGAGACCAAAGCCAGAAGTTCGATCTTTGAGTCAATCTTTTATCAAGGGGGGGGGGGATCAGTGCAACGGTGGCGAAATCCTTTTTGAGACCGAAGCACCCTGTTCAACATAGCGCTTTCTACAGGAGACGAAGGTCGACTTAAGAGAATTAAGGATCAACAACAAGATTGCAAATCCCGTCGTGGTTCATCAAAGGAAACTTCAACGACCAAGAACGCCAATTTGATCGAAGCACTACTCACGACGTAATCAACAACTGATATTTCCTCCCTCAACTCTTCAGTCCTTTCAAATAGCTTTCGATTAAATCCCAGGAAGCCAGTCCAATGAATTTATCTATTCACTAAGTCTATTTTATTAGAAAAAACGAAAGGAAAGTGTTCGTTTTGTAGTCTTTGTTCTGACCCGCAAAGCATTGCATTTTGTAGACAGGGCCACCTTGCCAGCGCGCAAATGCAATGTGTTTGCGTTGACTCCATGAAGTGGATAAACTCACTATGTCATCTGGAAGTGTCGTGAAATACTAAGTCAAAATTAGGTAAGAAGTTTGTGTATCTTTCCTCATTAGTTTGAAATGTCATGTATAAGTAAAGACTACAATAGAATCATTATATTGTCTATACTGTTCAGAATGATGCTTCATGGCCTAAAATCAACTGATCACAGAGACAATATGCTGGTGTTTGTGATGCAGCCCTGATATGATGTGAAGATATTTGGCATAGACATAAAAAAAATAAATTAAAACATTGACCCCTCAACCGGCCTGTACCGGCTTTGGGAAGTACCCACAACCCAAAAAATTCATAAATGCAAAATAAACACAACAAGATGAAGATACTCAGGCATCAGTCTAAGGGATAAATGGTCTTGCAGATATGCATCCAACCAAGGTGTTGGCATCTACTCTTAAGCCAAATAATAGCACAGGTTCTTTGACAAATCTCAAATCGAACAAGGAGAGAAAAGCAGAATCACACCTCTCAATAAAACGCTCAAAATACCACACAAGGGAGAGATCAGCAAACACAGCTCAAGACACAAATATATACCTTTATTCTGATCGTCCAGGTACATTTCCATGGCCTCAAAACACAATGTCCACTCCTTGAAGGATTGTACAACCACGAAGATGTCTTTACGTATTGCAAAGCATTCTGGGAGATCCAGGGGACAATTCACGAAGGGAGGGCCAGTCAACACTCCTCTCCCCAAAGTCAGATGGTTTTTAATAAGTCTTTTCACTCCGAAGCCAAACAAATCAATTCCAGGTCATACAGACCCAGAATAGCAGTGTAAACAATTTTGGAATCAATTTGGTTTCAGAAAAGACAGCATTTAGGAGAGCTGTGGTGATTCATTAGAAAATCATTTTCTCATCCAGGCAAAGCCAAACAAGAAAAAATCATCATGAATCCACCTTTGCTTGCAAATATCCATAAGCAAAGCACTCAGTTATGCCCCAAAAGACTTCATGATGTCCTGAGACACTCTCCTAATATGCTCATAGCTGTATTTTTGATGAAAAATACAAGCAACCATCAACTTGTGCTGGCTTCAGCACAACGACGAGGGATTAAAAGTGGGGACCGCAAAGCACTGTTGGAAAGCTTGGATACCCCTGACTAGGTGCAGCTGTGTTTGACTTTGACGGACTGTATAAAACTCAGAATAGGGGGGGAGGTATCTGTTTTCATCGTAATGCATTACAACACATCTAGGTTAATGTATATGTTGAATATACTAAATTGGTGTGTTATTTCTGTGTAGTTCATGACACATCTTTCCTATACAACTATTTTGTGTAATTATTCAATAACAAATGCAACCTAAATTGTTCTAACAATGCAGTTTATTTTTCCATCATTGTGAAAACATTTAAAAAAGATGAAACAATAAACAATCTATACAACAAGGGTTTTCTGATTCCTATATTTTGAGAAAAGGGAACAGGCCCCCATACCCCTAACTCTCCCATGCTTAGATTTGGGAGTTCCATCCAATATTAGGAAAATGCAGATAATAAAATAAAGATAAAGAAACTTACATTCCCATGGCTCCCATATCTGGATTAGCCTTCACTTCACATCTTACTTCCTCCTTGAGACTGCCTCCAGTAGAATACCAATTGATGACTAGGACATATTTTGTAATGCACTGTCATCAGTGTTGGTTCATATATGATACAATGTGTGGATGACTATAGGCATGCTGCCTAGTCAACTCAAATAACAAGTAGTTTTTATTAATGTTTTTATGCTTTTATTTACACTAAATTACACTTTATATTTTGGGAAAGTTACAGTGCTTACATACTTACTCCCTTAATGATATTGTAAACTGCATAGATCAGTCTGTGCATGTAAAGCACACTTGATCATGCCTAATCCAGGTATTTACAATAAACAAATATTAACATTGTACTGGTAGTGGAGAGCTAGTATTAGTAGGAGTAGTGGTTTGAGGAGATGCATTGGAACTTTGGCTCCAAACTTTGTGCACTTGGATAGGTCTGTGATTGAAATGTAAATAGGTCAAAGGTAAAGTGACAAAAAGGAAGAAAAGCAATTATTATATTCGCTTTATTTACAACACATTATCTAAGTGCAACAACAAATGTTTTTTTTACAGGCATTAGCTTATTCTATTTTTAAAATATTTTATGCATTTTATGCGATTGATACCGATGTCAATCGCCTGGAACAAGTGCAAAAGAACGCTGCACGGTTCGTCACCAACACATATGACCCGTATGCAAGTACCACAAAACTTGTTAAAGACCTATCTTGGGACACTCTTGAACAAAGACGTTTAACTAGTCAGGCTATCTTATTTTATAAATTTCATAATAGTCTTATATATGCTAAATTACCTGATCTTGTCACGCGATCAACCAGATCCACCAGGCGCAAAGAGCTGTATTATAACCAATTGCAAGCAAATACCCTAGCTTTCAACTATTCTTTTTTCGCTAGAGCCATAAGAATCTGGAATTTGCTCCCCAACGACGTCAAATCAATTAATACCCTTGCCAAGTATAAGGCTGCTGTTCAGCCTGCAGTTAGATCTTTACAAGTACCTTGCTACTTGCGCAGGCTTTAGATCCCCAACCCATTAGCTGCTTAGTTAGTTTGTTTATTTATTAGTCATTCATTTATTTATTTATTTAGCTATTTATCTATTTATTATTTATGTATTTAGCTATTTATTTATATCATTTATCTGCAATTAGATTTAAAGTGCATGTTACTTGTGTTAGCATTTAGATCCTCAATGGTCCTTTCCCCTTGTGGCGTTCTGTGCTTCTGTCTACGCCGGAGTCCTCTGCAATGCTTTGCTGAAGCGGTTGCGAGTGATTCTGGTGTGGATGGGGGTGTGGAGCGCCGTAGGGGGAAGGGTCCATTAAATATTTCGTTTGTCTGCTTGTTATTCACTACTAATTTATTTATTTGTTTATTACCTATTTGTCTCAAGTATCTATCCTGTTTTTCTTATTTTATCTATTTACTTATTTATTTATTTATTTACTTATTTATACATTGATGTTTGTTTTTGCTACAGTTACTCTTTAATACTCTTTGTATCATAATTATACAATAATTACAATATTTACTTATACAGTTACTCTTTAATACTCTTTGTATCATAATTATTCGTTATTATTTGAGCAATACTTATTGTAATTATTTTAGCTCTATATGCCTCCTAGTATTAGCGAAAGCTACTTATAGGAGTAATAAATCGAAGTATCGAAGCCTAACAAAACTTGAATGCCATTTTTTTCACTGAGAAGCGGAATGGTTATTATGAATACTATAGCAAAGAATCAATGCAACTTGGGTAAAGATTGAGAAAAGCACTTCATAAGCGGATAAGTCATTGGCAAATGTACAACTCAGGTGCCAAAAAACTTCTCCTTGGACTTTAGAAGCGAAATACGAGCGACACAAATGAAGTTGTGCGCTCGTTTGTTTACATTTACGCCGTCAGTTATCTAAAACCCGTAAGGGATTTTTTAAAAAAAAGAGAGAAGGACCTACCGGTTTCTCTCTTTTCAACAATTTTGAGGATTTAATGATGAAATAAAGCCACAAACATGCCTAAGTCCGAACGGGGAAACTTTAGCACTCACGTAAAAAGGGGAGAAAATTCATTCAATTTACGATGGAGATGTGTATTTTCTGCTGTAAAACATTGTACTCTTAAAGCTACAGATACCGTTGCATTTTAACACGTTTCTGATAACAAAAAGACCGAATTTTTACTTACTTGCACTGTAGCTCGACTCATTTGCTGGTTTGTCGGGAGCTCCGTGAAACACGTCCGCACGCTTTGAAGTCTTGACTCAACTGATTTGATTGACAGATTTTTCGGAGCTTTCCTAGGGAGCTCCCTTTTATAGTGCGCGTGCGTGTTTAAAAAGCACCTGTCGATGCTCGAATGCCTCGAAGGGAAATTCGAGGTTGCAAGCTGTCACGTGACATCCAAGCGCGGGAAAAACTTACCACAGGGAGATAGGCAGGTTCGGAAAAGACGACAGACGCACTTTTCATAAAAAAAAATTATGAAATATCGTCGTTTGTTTCGTTACATATTGGTTATAGGATCTTTCTTAAGAAGAATTCACGATTTTTTAAGGAGATTCACCTATTTTTCAGGAGTTTCAAGTGCCCTTGAAAAGGGATTTCAAATTCAAGAACTTTTCAAGGAGTTCAAGGACCTGCACGAACCCTGGATACTTACAATGTTTCTCTTCCCCAGGCGCCTGTTTCACCATCACGGCCATTCTTCTCCCTGCTCTGTTGAACCAGTGCCTACTTCTCTTCGCGGTTCCTCTCGTCGTGCTTTTTGTGCTCTTCTGGGGGTACTACCTGCGTACGGCCCGTCAAGTCCGAAAGCTGGAGGTAGCAAGTCGCATCCCTTTGAGTAATCACTTTGCTGAGATGCTGCGCGGACTAGCGGTCATCCGGTCACATGACATGGTGGATGAGTTCACCGACGATGTGTTTAGGTTGGTGTGGCAAAAGAAGGGGGGGAGGGGAGAGGGGAGGGTATATAGATCACATGACATGGTGGATGAGTTCACCAGCGATGTGTTTAGGTTGGTGTGGCAAAAGAAGGGGGGAAAGGGAGAGGGGATGGTATATAGATCACATGACATGGTGGATGAGTTCACCAACGATGTGTTTAGGTTGGTGTGGCAAAAGAAGGGGGGGAGGGGAGAGGGGACGGTATATAGATCATATGATATGGTGGATGAGTTCACCGACGATGTGTTTAGGTTGGTGTGGCAAAAGAAGAGGGGGGGGAGGGGAGAGGGGAGGGTATATAGATCAAATGACATGGTGGATGAGTTCTAGGGCTGTCCCAAAGATGCTCGGCAACTTTTGAGCAACTTTTAGGATTTGCGGCAAGCTTTCCTTTTCCGGGCATCTATGCTGTTTTTTTTTCTGGTTTTTAGGGATATATTCACCTCAAATGTGCATTTTTTTTTGCTTTTTTTCTTGTTCTTGGTATCGAATTATTTGCATTTTTTAGCTTCTTACCTCATTCATAAATCTGTTAATCATTTATGGTCATTGGTCAACCTGTGGTTTGACGAGCATGCAGTCTTGACGGTCAGCGTTCATTCACTATTCAAAATGGCGGAATCCTCGATTGACGATGAACTTATTATAGAATACAACCCTCTAACAATAGCTGGAACAGCTGGAGCTAAGCTAAGTACACCTCAGAAAGCAACAATTTCCCGAGAAAGAAAACACCCAGACAACCTTGCTGGGAAAAAGACTGTCCGTGAAACGTCAGGGCCTGAAGTGCCGACTTGGCAGAGAGTTAAGGAATTCCAAAATGAATATTTGGTTGCTCAATCTGGAAAACTTAGGTGCAAAGCCTGTAAAGAGACGTTATCATAGAAAAAGAGCTCTCTGAAAAAGCACGTTACTTCGCAAAAGCATCTAAGGGCTAAAGCTACTCTTGAGAAGGACAAAGCGAAGGATCAGAACATTAAGAAACTTTTGTCCAAACATAACACCATTCAAGGTTTCACTCTTCCAGAGGAAATGCGCCTCTATCGCTACGAGCTGGTAGAGATAATGCTCAAAGCTGGGATTCCTCTTGCAAAAGTTGATGTTCTTAGACCTTTCCTTGAAAAGTATGGCCATTGATTGACCACTCGATCCCATCTGTCAGAGTTCATCCCTTTAATATCAGAGAAAGCTAGAAGATGCTGATAAAGACTAAAATCTCGGCCTCGAATGGGTTCTCTGTTATCTTTGATAGGAGTACAAGACTTGGCGAGGCCTTAGCTATCTTATTAAGATATGTTGATCAGCAATATAAAGTCCAGCAGCGACTTGTCAAGATTGAAGTTTTAGCTCGCAGCCTCAATACAGAACAGCTGGCTCAGCGACTGATTCTATGCTTAGAATTTTACCTAATCATCTTCTGGCTGCAATGAGGGATGGTGCTGCTGTAAATGAAGCTGCCTTGCGTCAGGTCGGGTTTTACTTTCCAAATGTTTTTAATGTGAAGTGCTTTTCACATACCATTGAATGCTGGGAAACATTTTGAGTTTACAGTGCTAGAGACATTTTCTAGATACTGGAATACAATGTTTTCCCAAAGCCCTGCAGCCAGACTAGCTTGGAAGACAAGAACAGGGACTTCTATTCAGCTGAGATCAGAGACAAGATGGTGGAGTAATTATTAAGTACTTGATTTGGTTACCCAGTACTATGGAGATGTGGAGCCCTTCTTGAGAGAGAATGACCACCTCTAACCCATGTGCAGAGCCAAGCTGCTGGAGGTGTTCGATGATCCTGAGGCTACACATGCTACACGTGACCTAGAAATGGAGCTGGCTGCTTTGGCTGATGCAGGCAAGCATTTCGTTTCTGCCACCTATTATCTAGAAGTAGATGGGCCCCTTGTATTTTCCTTTTATGAGCGCCTGTCTACAGTAGCCCATGCTATTGCCATTGAGGCATACCGGAATGTTGAGGCCAAAGCAAAGCAGCATGCAAATGATGATCCTGATATCTACAACGAGCTGGTTGCAAATGCAAAGGCCTGCATAGCTCCAGGTTTTCAATATTTTCTAATTTAGTGTAGAATTCTGTTCTACCGTGGGTGCCTTCAAGGCAGCACGCTTGTGTTGCCCTGTGAAGGTACAGGAACTGCACCTAAATGCAGCATCTGTAGAGGAGCTGCAGTAGTTTGGATTTTTCTCCAATTATGAGGTTGCTTCTCTGGTTGAAGAGTTACCAAGCTACTTGGCCGCTGCAGATGGAGTAGTTTGCACCACAAAGGAAGAGAAAATATCTTTGTGGGCAGATCATGTGAATACTCTTCCTAACTGGTCAGCGGCTACGAAGAAGATCTTACTCATCCAATCAAGCTCGGCAGCAGCAGTGAGAGTATTCAGTCACCTACAAAATGCTTTTAGCTGACAGCAGGACAGTGCACTAGAGGAGACACTTGAAGTGTCAGTGATGCTCAGATACAATGACAACAAGCAAGTTTGAAGTGCCTGTGATGCTCCGATATAATGGCAACAAGGGAGTGTTGCCTCACTAGCCTGCATGTGCTTTGGCTATCAGCCATGTTGTTATAAAACTCACATGGACAAATCTTTCTTTAAGTTGCACTGTGAACCAAGTCGTTTCGTTTTTTCATGATGCCTCTTTTATTGCATCATAATTTATATACATATTACATTGCATATTACATATTTACATTAAATTTCCAATCAATGTTTTTTAATGTTGAAAAGAATTGTTAAGCAGCATTCTCTCATCAACTTTGAAAAATGTATTAAATTTGTTGGCAAATTTTTACACTTTGGACAATTTTTCTATAATTCTTATTCCATTTTTTGAGCATCTTTTTGGCAACTTTTGCAAATTTGTGGCATCTTTTTGGCAACTTTTGCAAATTTGTGGCAACTTTTGCAATTTTTGGAGCAACTTTTTGGTATTTTTGGAGCATCTTTTTAAGAAATTTGGAGCATCTTTGGGACAGCCTTAAATTGAGTTCACCAACAATGTGTTTAGGTTGGTGTGGCAAAAGAAGGGGGGGAGGGGAGGGTATATAGATCACATGACGTGGTAGATGAGTTCACAGACGATGTGTTTAGGTTGGTGTGGCAAAAGAAGAGAGGGGGGGGAGGGGAGAGGGGAGGGGATATAGATCACATGACATGGTGGATGAGTTCACTGACGATGTGTTAAGGTTGGTGTGGCAAAAGAAGAGGGGAGGGGAGAGGGGATGATATATATATCACATGACATGGTGGATGAGTTCACTGACGATGTGTTTAGGTTGGTGTGGCAAAGGAAAGGGGGGGAGGGGAGGGTATATAGATCACATGACACGGTGGACGAGTTCACAGAAAATATGTTTAGGCTGGTGTAGCAAAGGAAAGGGGGGGAGAGATGGGGAGAGGGTATAGGTCGCATGACATGTTTGGTCAGTCTGTGTCAAGGAAAGGGGAAACTCAACAACATAGCTCGCAAAGTACTCGCCCATATAGCTTAGAATTTTATCCAGACTACTTTTGATTATTGAGATTTTTAAGATTCTATATCGTAGTAAAATAAGCGGCTCAATTAAACTCCATATGCTTACTACAAACTTGTTTTTACTGGATCAGCGCCTTGATTAAGGGTTAGGCATTACTACTCTATCCAACATATCATCATCGCAAACATCAACAGCATGTCATTTCATGGTGTTTTTCGTCTCTAGGTACCAGGACTCCCACTGCCAGACGTCCTGCACGGCCGTGATTCTGGAGGCCTGGGTAGCACTGCGCATTGATCTTCTGTGTGTGATGTACCTAGCCGCCGTAGTGTTTGGCGCGCACCTCATGAATGTAGGACCAGGTGGGACATGAATCGTAAACGTGGCGTTTCAGCCGCGTTCCCGGGGTGTTATGGGTAATTTCTAGTATGAGACGCCATTTTGAACGAACCCTGAACCCTGGGAACGAGGCTGGTGGCGTTTTTTTCCGTGCCTAACATGAGTCTCTAATTTGATCTAAGGATCAGGAAAAGGCTTAATCTAACCTTATAGATGGCAAAACCAATCGATTCACCCGTAGTGCATGTAAACCTCGTTTGCATAGGAATTTGTGGGCTTAATGCAGCTGTTACGAACATCAATGATCGAGTTTCTATCAGCTTATATTATTATTATTTATAAGAATATAGTCGCACTCTCTACTGGAAATATTTTATGAAAAGCAATAAATATAGTGGAGCCTTTACAAGATGCATAAACTCGTGTTTTTCCTTTTCCAGCTTTTACTGGCATATCTCTAGTGTATGCTATCCAGATGGCTTGTGAACTGTCCATATATGGAGTTAAACGGTGCTTCGATGTCGAGAATTATATGACGTCAGTACAGCGTCTATTGGATCATAGTAATATCGAGTCGGAGCCTGGGTACGATAATCGAACCCAGCCCCACGAACCGTGGCCGAGCGCGGGGCATGTAGTATGCGATAACGTCTCGCTGACCTACGAAAAGGATGGACTGCGGGCGCTCAAGGATCTCACGTTTAGCGTCAGCGCCGGCGAAAAGATCGGGATTGTCGGACGGAACGGATCGGGGAAATCCTCCGTTATCCACGCTTTATTTAGGATGCCTGAAATCGAAGGGAAGATACTGATTGATGATGTGGATATCAAAGGAATGAACTTGCAGCGATCTAGGCAAGGGATTTCTGTGATCACCAAGGACCCCGTCATATTCTGTGGTAATGTGCGATGCAACGTAGACCCGTTCAGCAAACGCACTGACAAAGAAGTGTGGGAGGCCTTGGACAAAGTGCACCTAAAGCCTTGGGTGGAGACTCTCCCGAAGCAGCTGTACCAAGACCTAGCCGAGTGTTCTGCCGCCTTCAGCACTGGCGAAAAACAACTGGTCGCTTTAGCAAGGGCTTTGGTTTATAATACTAAGATCTTAGTGCTTGATGAAGCTACCTCGGTGGTCGATTATAAGACGGATCGTTTGGTGCAAGAGATTATTAGATCCAAGTTTAAGAACAGCACAATTATAACCGTGCCTCACCGACTTAGCACTATCATTGATTATGACCGGGTCATGGTGCTGGATAATGGCCGCATCGTGGAGTTTGACAAGCCGGAGACTTTGCTCAAGAAGTCTGACGGGTATTTTGCTCACCTTTATGGGAGTCAATGCCCCACATAAGACTTTAGGCGTGTACCAGGGAGTGAAAACGACACACTTTGAAATAACAATGGGCTTATCAAAGGGGTTACAATCGGTCCGAAGGCAATTTTAAAAAGGGACAGAGGCGCCTTTGGAAAGCATGAGAATGTCCCATTTATCAAGTAAAAAGAAATCTAGCCTGTAAACAGACTATGAAAACTTCGTATTCGTATTCATTTCGTACCGAGGTTAAAAAAAATTTAGAAAGGAATGATCTGTATAATATTAATATCATTAGTCAATCGTTAGATCGACCCGCATGTTATTGATGGCATTTCTTCTCCCTGAGGGGATTTTGTTTTGTATAGCCGGGTCGGAACTCATATTCACACGTCTTATACCAGATTATTTTGGTTTGTGATAAAATAAACACATTATATTTGATCATAGATTATGCAAGCGTGATGTGCCTAAGAAATGGAATAGGGTGAATAAAAAAACAGTGCTTGATTTCAGAGGAGATCTCATACCCCCCCTTCCCCCCCCCCCCCCCCCCCCCCCGGGGGAGGTGATATGGATCTTTTCTGAAGAAAGTTCTCAACAAGGGGATTCCGCTTATTTCTCGGAATCGGGCTGGTAACCTAGCTAATGTTACGGTTGAAAAAAATTATCATTATGTTTGCTTTCTTCACCATGCACCAGGCTCATAGAAAGTATCTTTGAAATGTCCATTATGAAATAAAAGAAGAAACAATAGCTGAATGTGAGTGTTTAAGGGGAGGGGGAGGGTAGGGAGCTTTGCTGTACGCCTTCAAAAAGCAAGGCAAGCAGTAAAATTTAGTATTTTGGCATATAAAAGCAAACATGAATGACAAAATCCTGTCTAAATTTAGCCCACGGTCCAAAGAGACCCAAAAGGGAATCAGCATTCATGCTTTCCGTGTGGTCCATTGAGTGATCTTCTTAACGAGAGCTCTAAGTGCCTTAGGCGATAGGCCAGAGATGCGCCATACACTGGAATAATGTAAACCCTGATAAATCGAAGATCCGAGGGGCCAAACTTTCGAAGAGAGGATCTTGAGTAAGGATTCGAGTTATCAGGGTTTTGACGCATGCTTGGATACTCTATGAGAAATATAGATGGCTGGGATGATTTATTGTAGGTTTTATTTTGGCTTTCGCGATAGAATCTTTTTTATTGCATCGTTCTTCGCCGATTTAAAAATCGTGTTTGCTTAACCCCTGGCGTTTGTAAAGCGAATTGAGGACTTGATTGAAAACAATAACATGTTGGACTCTTCGGCTCTTCTCAGAGCTCAGGCAATTAACGATAAGAATTATGAATAATCATGGATAATTATTATTTATCAAGACTATTACAACAGCAACTACTGTTACTCACCAATATAATAAATCGTATAGATTTTCGCGGTGAAGGATGAAATGCGCAATGATTCTGAATTTCAAACTCTTACGAGAGTCGTGTAGAAGAGTGTAGTCAGAGGATAAAAACAAAATCCTGCTTTGATACTCACCGCCTTTCTAATCCCACTTTCTTCTAGCGGTAAATGACGTCAATTGCCTATTATTGGCCTCGGAAGTAGCTGATATATTCTGTTTAAAATTCTCAAAGCTCATCTTTTCTTCATACCAAAAAGTGAGTTAACTCTACAGCGCATTTCCTTGCTTTGAGGCGCATTTCCTTGCAATGAGGGATATATTTTCGTTAACACAAGCTATCCCCCAATTTATTCTTTTTCTTGCAAATCATCCTTTGCACCATCTTTGAGCTTAATCGATATATAGTCTATTACTACAAAAGAACAAATCGTAAAGCACCTCACATTTTAGTCAAAATTTTGACAAAGATATTTAGAATGCAAATTGAAGATAAATTTGAATGTTTGAAGGTTTAGAGTAGCGAAAGTGCCTAGTGTTGACATCCAACCAAAAGCTGGAGATCTCCCGATGAGCAGGTGAGTTGGGTAACGCTTGTTCGTGATTGAATGGTTGAAATAACCCACAAATCGGCGAAAGAATAAATTATTTCGACAGAACCCGATGGACGGCTAGCTGCCGAGCTATATGTCTAGATTTGAAACATAAAACCCATTCAGAGCACGGATGACATTACAGGTGAATGAATGATGGTTTTCGTTCACAAAAAGGAGTTGATTTATAATAGACACGTTGGCACGGCGCTGATAACATACCTGCTGGTAGGAACTTATGTTGTTTGCTGATGACTATTTTCTTTCAATACAAGGGTCTCACTACAGAAAGAATAGTTTATTGTATGATTTTGTTTTTCACGTTTTGTATCGATGACAGCTCGTCACTGTTTATTGATAGCCTCCTATATCTTACATCAGATTTCGACATTAGTGCTAGGATATTACTTGACATATTGTAACAAGATAAAAGTTCTAATTATAAAAAAGGATTTTTTTGACTATGCGCTTTATTCGCGAATATTTCGCGCGAAAAAAGACATATCGAGGGTAAACAATAGGTATTGTTTAAGTAACCCAATGGCGTGCGCTGTAATAGAGCACTGGGGGTCCATATTTGGAGCGAACCATTTGGAGAGCGGTGTGTGCTTAGTTCACGTCAGTCAGTCTAAGTAATCATTCTTGATCTTTCATGTCCTCAGAAATACTCATCTTGGCCGTTGTTAACCTGTCTTCAAAGTTTACATTAGGAAGAAATGGTTCTAGTGTTTCATCAGATGTTGGTCTCCGCTCTGTTATACCTCACTAACAAATTGAGGTTTATCAAAGATACTCTTCTGCCTCCTGATACAAACAACAGTCGTGGTGTTGAATTTTCATCCTCAGCCCAGGTAGGTCAACAAATCCCAACAAAATGCACAACGGTCCACTTCAACTTCTCGCATTTTTTTGGGAGATATTTACTCTCTTCTTCTGTCTGTTTGAATACTAACAGTGTTTTCTAACAAGGAAATCCTTTTTTACTTTTGTGTGTACTTGCTCCGTTTAAAATGTTTTGCCCTAAGCGTTGTTTGTCTCCTAGAATGCTTTAACGGAGCTATGGTCGCAGTCAAATCCTGCATCGTTTACTAAGAATGCAGAGAGATTGCTACGATGTCTTTTGCCTCAAGCGGTAAGCGATGTTGTTTAGCTTATATTGGGTTGCGTATTTCTGGTCATTTTTTTTTGGCATACACCGAGACCAATAGCTGCAACGCTATGTTATGTTTTGGTTGATAAGGTACACTTCATCCATATCATACCAGAGAGCGTCCATTAAAATTTCAGCGAGATACCGTGACCATAAAATCAAGAAAACCTCCATTAACATATACAACCGAAGATCGTAGAGTTGAAATATTTACAATTTTTTATTTTGTATCCCTTATCCTATGACACTGCTCCGTAATTCACTTGATGCTCGATTCAATAACTACTGGTTCGCATAGTAATTTACCCCACTTCCTCAAAATCAGGATAATCTGACATTGCTAGTGTGTTTATAGTAAAGTCTTAACAGGGGTAAAAATGGAGTAGTTTATCCTCCAAAAATTCATTTATTCGAGTGTTTGCTTTCCAACTAAGGGTCTTTTTTTAAAGGATAAAAGATTGAAATGTTTTGACCTCAATCGGGTGTTCGAGTACGCGGCAAAAACGCAATGGTGGTTTTACCCTACGCGATTACACTTCATCAGTCGCAGAATTGGCGCGCCGTATATTTAAACTTCTTAATACTCGAGGATTAAGAATCTATTCTTCGTATAACTGATTACTTGACGAGCCAACACCAAGCCTTTTTTCTGTCATAATAGCTTTATAATTTCCGCCTCACCGCATTTTTCAACAAAATGAAAAATGAACAAGCCTTTAAATGCAAACTTAAACTTTCATTTTGATATGATGATGAGCGATAAAAATAACAAACACCGTGTAACTTTTCGGCTTTTTAGCCACGTATCCCCTAGAGGTGTAATGCGAGATGTCACGCGATTAAGTAAATAAATAATAAAAATAAAAGTAAATAAAAAAACGATCGTAAACTGGTAAAATCCTATAAACCCGCTCGTGCGTCGTTTCTTGTTCTAAAAATTTTCATAACGATCCAATATTATTATTTATACTAAATAAGCGCCACTGGCCCAAGTCTGTTGTTTTGAATTTGACTGCATTTAGATAAGTCTAGGTAATAGCAGGTACAATATTTACATTAAAGTCTTTACAAATTGCCGCTGTAATGGTTTTAACCCTAGATTAATGGATATATGGGAAATTTATTTAGTCATCAATAGCTATCGTTTAAATTAATTCCTAAATTGCCGCTGTAATGGTTTTAACCCTAGATTAATGGATATATGGGAAATTTATTTAGTCATAAATAGCTATCGTTTAAATTAATTCCTAACCTCTGTGCATTTTTTATTTTTTAGGTTTATTTTTATACAGATTTTACTAAAGACGGATTGTGTTTGCTGGTGGTTTGAGAAAACTGCAATTGCAAAGTTTTTTTGTATTGAAATCAGGAGGGGGTCATTATGCTATTCAAAACTGCACATAAGAAAGCCTAGATAGAGTTAAATGTATTTGTGACGCATATCTTTTTCTACACTAACAATCTGCTTTCCCAAGCCTAAGGAAACAATAACAGTTTTAATTCAAAGTGTAAAAGTAAAGTAATATTCATGGGTTAAGATACATTCTAGACTGGAGGGCAAAGTATAAGTGAGTGCTCTGCTTTCTCATACAAACGGAAATCACCCGAATTATATAACATTCTCTACAGGGGTACTAACATACTTAGCAACCGTTGCTTTTTCCTTCTTTTTCTAAAGAAGCCAAACGTAACCATTTCTCTTAAAGCAACACATGTCTATTATAGATTAAACTTGTTCTTTATTAGAGTAATGATTGTATTTTTATAGGATTTGGCTCAAACCGTAATACCCTATAAGATAATAATGAGGAAAAATACTCTCTTATAAAGTTGCATATCAAGTTTAAGACTCATGGGGGTGAATCTTACAGTTGCTGTTAAAATAGCGAAAATCAGGTTAAAGATTTCCTATGTTTGAATTCATCCATGTTACCAAACATAAAAACAAACGATTTCAATGTGATAGTTACAGACCTTCGAGCTTAAAATCTTTTTTGAGGGCCATGTTATCAACTATTAAACTACAAAGGCTTTAACAAAGTTTTAGTTAGAAGTGTCGTACAGTACCTATGATTTCTACAAAAAGTTTTTCCCTGATATACTGCTGTAAATGCTTGTTTTATTGCTCAGCTTACATTATGCCCCCCACTTCAAATTAGTGCCCCCAAACTTTTCCCATAGATGAATGTGAGGATGTGCAAAGGCAAGGCACACACAAGTTATAGAGATCTCCCAAAGAAATTTTTGTCATAGTATATAGTTTAATTTTCTATGACTTGCTGAAATGTTTTGCTTTGTATATAGATAAACAATAGAAGATAATGGATTTGAGCTTGATACTGTGAATAGACAATAAGTGATTTACCATGTGATGTACAGATTGTTTTAGCGTCTGCTAAATGCTTCTATTTCTTTAATCCTAGGCTGATGTTCTTCTATTTATTCTTAATCCTGAGAGCAGTGATTTAGAAGCTTTTGCCAAAGATTCAACAAATCCAGTTATATTACCCAAATCAGGCATAGCAAGGTTAGTAAATAAATGTTCATGAATGATATATTGTGGGAATTGTGAAGCTGAGCTTTTAATTGATTAGTTAATGGCTCTTGAAAATGTCTAGCGCTTGATGTTAGGTGATAGGGTAAGTCAGAGTTTCTATTGAAACTCTTCAATCATGTAAAATAAGGGCTTCCCTAACCTAATTGATTCACTGTTTTTTTCTCATTTTCAAAACGAATTTCCCAGAATTCCAATTAAAACATCTTATCTAAAAAATCTACAATAATTGCACATATATAATGATTTTGAACAAGAACAGTAAACTACTAAGGCTCAGCTTTGATTTTGTCTCTTGATTTTGTTCTCTTGCTTTGAAACCCCTCCCCTCAATTAAATTATTGTGGCCACAGATTTTACATTGAACATTTTTTATCCTTTTTCTAGTAATATTTGTGAATTCAAAGAAATAGTTCAAGTACAACATCTAGATGATGATGACCCGTTTGCATCACTGATGCCATCAACTGTAGACTGTAATTCATCAAATCAAGGTACTGTTTCTACCAAAAAATTTTGAGATAGCCAAGTTCTGTTTGTGCTTGGTGTGAACTTTGGTTCCCCAGGGGGGTTCTTATATACTGTTGTGTGGGGAGGGTGTCTACCTTCCTTTTTTGATTGGGATGGGGGGGGGGGGGGGAGGGGGGGAGGGAGGAGGGGATAACAATTTTGACAGTATATTTTACCCTACAGTACATCAGAAAGGAAACTCTTCTTTAAGCGGTTAAACATTTGAGACACAGGGTCAGGGTCAGGTGTTTTTGGGGTCTATAAGTTTCTTTCTTTGGTAATCTTTTATTGTCTATATATGGATTTATTCGTCTTTTTACAAGTGTTCTGTTCATTATATGTAACAGATCATTTACATTTATCTCTATCTCATCAGTAACATTATTGCCGTTATTGGATAAAGATGATCGCCTAGTTGGCCTAGCGTCTGTAAGTTCTAGGATCACAATTTATGCTGATTTTTCTTTATTTTGAAAATCCCAAATTCAGAAAAGGGAAGGAGCTTAGGTTAACAGAGGGCTAGCACTGCTTGGGTAGATATAAAGGAACTTTTATAGGCTTTTATATTTTTTTATGAATCCCCAATAAACAAGGTACTATGTAGTATTATATGGCATTTATCAGGAGGATTAGTAGAATTGTTAAGAGCCTGTCTATTGTAATTGGCTTATTGAATGTTAAGAAATGTTGGGAAATCGCCCCAAAACAATAGAAATATATATTTTTTTAATCATTAATTTTCTTTGCCTGTTTCAGATTGTGTGTAAATCTTCTGAGAATTTTCTGCCAACTCTGGAATTTGCAAGAAATCAGGTATTGGAATAGGGTGGGTTTTTTATTATTCTGCTGATTCTAATAAAAATAATGGAATAAAAGAACCCGCATTTCTACAATAATACTAACACAATAATACTAACATAGCCTTTTTTTCAGATTGTTCATAGCTTAGATCATATGTTGAAATTTCAAATTGAGCACTGCAAGTATCAAAGACAGAAGACCTTTCTGGAGATGTTTGGTAAGTTAGGTGGCCCTTAGTAGCCCCCACCACACCCCTAGTAGCCCCATCCTCACCCCTAGTAGCCCCCACCGCACCCCAGTAGCCCCCACCACACCCCTAGTAGCCCCATCCTCACCCCTAGTAGCCCCCATCACACCCCTAGTAGCCCCCACCACACCCCTAGTAGCCCCCACCACACCCCTAGTAGCCCCCACCACACCCCTAGTAGCCCCCACCACACCCCTAGTAGCCCCCACCGCACCCCCAGTAGCCCTCACCACACCCCTAGTAGCGCCCACCTCACCCCTAGTAGCGCCCACCGCACCCCTAGTAGCCCCCACCACACCCCTAGTAGCCCCCACCACACCCCTAGTAGCCCTCACCTCACCCCTAGTAGCCCCCACCACACCCCTAGTAGCCCCCACCACACCCCTAGTAGCCCTCACCTCACCCTGGTAGCCCTTACCTCACCCTGGTAGCCCTCTCCAGATCCCCAGTAGCCCCCACCACACCCCTAGTAGCTCCCACCACACCCCTAGTAGCCCCCACCACACACCTAGTAGCCCCACCACACCCCTAGTAGCCCTCACCTCACCCCTAGTAGCCCCCACCACACCCCTAGTAGCTCCCACCACACCCCTAGTAGCCCCCACCACACACCTAGTAGCCCCACCACACCCCTAGTAGCCCTCACCTCACCCCTAGTAGCCCTCACCTCACCCTGGTAGCCCTTACCTCACCCTGGTAGCCCCCTCCAGATCCCCAGTAGCCTCCACCGCACCCCTAGTAGCCCCCACCTCACCCTGGTAGCCCACACCCCTAGTAGCCCCCACCTCACCCTGGTAGCCCACACCTTACCCCCAGTAGCCCCCACCGCACCCCTAGTAGCCCCCACCACACCCCTAGTAGCCCCCACCTCACCCCTAGTAGCCCACACCTTACCCCCAGTTGCACCCACCACACCCCTAGTAGCCCCCACCACAGCCCTAGTAGCCCCCACCACACCCCTAGTAGCCCCACCACACCCTAGTAGCCCCCACTACACCCCTTATTTTATTCAAAATACCTTTTCCAAATACCTAGAATGTAAATGAATACCATGTTTGGTGTTTGTCTTTCTAGGAAGGTCACTAGAAACAGGCGTGGGGCCATTTTGTGAAAAGTTAGAAAAATATGTGAGTACTCTTGGAACTCTGTAGTTTGTATTAATTTGTATTTATTATATGGCTACAATAGTACGCACGCTGTGATTGGCTAATTGATAGAAGACCCCAGGCGATAATTTGTATTGAATTTCTCAGGTGACGTCACAAGTCAGTGTTGAAGCTACAGTAGTTTTGATTGTTGATGAAACATCTGGAGAACTCTATAATAAGGTGTGTGTTTGCCTTATTAAATCTGCCATGTGTTTGCCATTTCTTTTTAATTTTTTTTATTGTTAGACTGAATCTGATGATGCTCTTCATGAAAAACGAATTGAGGTGAGACTAGATAATTCCCTATTTTAACTTAAAGGAAATTATCTTTTGCTTAAATACATTGGGTGTGGTACTCGATAAACTGTGAGTAGTCAAAGTTCACTTGATATGGAACTTCTATTAGGTAAGGCTAACTTTAGCTCTTTTGTTTAACAGGCAGCTGGTAGTATATTTGAGGACACAATCCAGTCTGGGAGTTTATTTAATGCTTATGATATTAAAAAGGTCAGTGACTTATATTATTTGATGTCTACAACAAATTTCCTCATTTATTAATAATATAATATTAATAATATCTACACCCCTCCCCTAGCGCTTCCATTACCAAAATTGTATTGCAATCAAAATAGTTCTTTCTCCTTTTACAGACCTCAAGACAAATGCACGACATTGGTAGCATAACAGGTACCTTTCAGATGCGGGCCCATGGTTTGCTTGTTGGGGGGGGGGGGGGGGTGTGCAGATCTAGTTATAAGTCAACCATTTTATGGTGGCCAAAGGGGTAATGAGCATGCCCTCTTTTTCCTCTTTAAATCAAAATAAGCTTTTTATGACATACAAAATCTTCCTGGCTGATTATTTTGTCATTAAATGCTGGGACACACATGAGCTTGTCACCCTAGAAGTCACACGATTCTTTAGTGCAAGTCACCAAGTTTTTAATTACCTTTACGCAAATAATAAATGCTAGCACTGCTGTCTGGCTGTGTATTTTTTTGTTTATGAAATGCTGTGAGTCATATGTGGGCTATTAGAGGACAGACAGACCTAAAAATGAAATATATTACTCGGGTGATGTCATCCACTGATTATTTAAGGACTTACATATGCATAAATGAAATCTATGAGTATGATAACCCTATTATGTTCTATAGACGTCCATGTCAAGTCCATCCTATGTGCACCAGTGGTCTGTGGTACAACAAACAATGTCATAGCTGTTATCTGTGCATTTAACAAGAGGCATCCAGCATATAGGTACTTGCTGTGGACAAGACCATAGTCCAGTTTAAAGTTTCCCTACGCCCACTGGTTATAGGCACCATGGACACATACATATAGTGCAAGGCTCGGTTCAGGGGAACAAGTTGCAAATAACCTCAAGATTATAAAAATTTCACAAGTTTTTGCATTATTTTAGTTCCAGGGGACTCAAGCTGGTATGTGCATGGAATCTGTCCCAAACCAGGGCTTGCACTGTTTGTTTGTGTCATTAGTTTGTCTTTTAAGCAGATGGTGGGATTCATTCATTCAGAATATGGTATAATGGATAACGGTGTAAGTGTGTTGATGATGATGATGGTGATGATAATGGATAGTGGTGTTAGTGTGGTGATGATGATGATGATAATAAGTGTGGTGATGTTGATGATAATGATGGATAGTGGTGTTAGTGTTGTGATGTTAATGATAATAATGGATAGTGGTGTGTGGTGGTGGTGATGATGATGATGATGATGATGGATGATGGATAGTGGTGTTAGTGTGGTGATGATGATTAATGATAATTGATGGATAGTGGCATTAGTGTGGTGATGATGATGATAATGGAGATAATGATTATTGATAATGATGAATAGTGGCGTTAGTGTGGTGATGGTGATAATAATAATGGATAGTGTTGTGTGGTGGTGGTGGTGGTGGTGATGATAATGATTGAGATGATGATGATGATGGATAGTGTTGTTAGTGTGGTGATAGTGATGATAATAATAGATAGTGGTGTGTGGTGGTGGTGGTGATGATAATGATTGAGATGATGATGATGATGGATAGTATTGTTAGTGTTGTGATGTTAATGATAATGATGGATAGTGGTGTGAGTGTGGTGGTGATTATAATGATTGAGATGATAATAATGATGGATATTGGTGTTAGTGTGTTGATGATGATGATAATGGAGATATGATATGACGAGAGATGATGATGAAGGATAGTGATGTCAGTGCGGTGATAATTTGTTATTTTGTTCTTTTAGATTTTCTAAGGCCGATGAACATAACCTTAGATTCTGCTGCTCCAACATCGCAGCACTTCTAGAGAACACACTAGAATGGGAGAAAGAAATGGTCATCAAGCGACAACAAGAGGTACACAACCTTAAGCGTTATCTCACTCATTACCCCTGGGAAAATCTACCTTTTTCTTTCAGAACTATGAAGCGCTTTTAGGATTATCCCCCAGAATGATGATTTTCCAGAAAAATTGTTGTTATGCATCAGATGTAGGAATTTTCACAGGGGAGAAATGGGGGTAAGGGTACTGAACAGAAAGGGGTGGGGAAGGGGGGAACAAATATGTGAAGCATATTGCCAGCATTCTTTTGTACTAATGATATAATAATAAGCAGGTTTATGAAAGGGGGTGGTGGACTTCTCTATCAAAACAGGACATCTGTATAGCCTGTTCCTTTCTTCAAGGCATTTATTTCTTCTTTGTTTTCAGCATCTCTTAAAAGTAGCACAAAATTTGTTCAGGCATGTAGGTAAGCATTTTAATAATTGATATGCCCTAATAAAAGTTTATATCATGATTGAACTGCAAGGTTTCTAACCCATATAATGTTGTCATCTAGACGAAGTTAGTGTTCTTCTCAATGAGATTATGACAGAAGCGAAAAACCTTACAAATGCTGAGAGGTAGGTTATTCGTACTATAAGCTACTAAACATACAGTATGTACAGAGGCATAGCCAGGTTTTTACCAGGAGGGGGCCTGTATTTTAGATGATGTCTCATACATTTACTGTATTTTTGGCTGTTAGAGAGGGGGGGGGGGGGGGGGGTTAGGCCCGCTGATGTAAGACTGGTGTTCTAACCCTAGGTTATGATGTATCCTGAGCATTGTGACCTGCCTTCTGGTAATTAGCTGTTCTGGTATTTGGCCATACAACTCACACATATCTCTAATACCCAGGCTAATAAAAATGATGTTGATTTGCTTTAACTGCACAAATACCTTCACAATGAGGGGCAACCATAAACAAGCAGTGAGAGAATAGGGTACCCCTATTGGCACCCACCACACCCTACTGCACCCACCACATCCTACTGGCATGAACCACACCCTACTGGCACCCACCACACCCTATTGGCACCCACCACATCCTACTGGCACCCACCACACCCTACTGGCACCCACCACATCCTACGGGCACCCACCACATCCTACTGTCACCCACCACATCCTACTGGCACCCACCACATCCTACTGGCACCCACCACACCCTACTGGCACCCACCACATCCTACGGGCACCCACCACATCCTACTGGCACCCACCACATCCTACTGGCACCCACCACATCCTACTGGCACCCACCACATCCTACTGGCACCCACCACATCCTACTGGCACCCACCACATCCTACTGCACCCACCACATCCTACTGGCACCCACCACATCCTACTGGCACCCACCACATCCTACTGGCACCCACCACATCCTACTGGCACCCACCACATCCTACTGGCACCCACCACATCCTACTGCACCCACCACATCCTACTGCACCCACCACATCCTACTGCACCCACCACATCCTACTGGCACCCACCACATCCTACTGCACCCACCACATCCTACTGGCACCCACCACATCCTACTGGCACCCACCACATCCTACTGGCACCCACCACATCCTACTGCACCCACCACATCCTACTGCACCCACCACATCCTACTGCACCCACCACATCCTACTGGCACCCACCACATCCTACTGCACCCACCACATCCTACTGGCACCCACCACATCCTACTGCACCCACCACACCCTACTGGCACCCACCACATCCTACTGCACCCACCACATCCTACTGGCACCCACCACATCCTACTGGCACCCACCACATCCTACTGGCACCCACCACATCCTACTGGCACCCACCACACCCTACTGGCACCCACCACATCCTACTGGCACCCACCACATCCTACTGGCACCCACCACATCCTACTGGCACCCACCACACCCTACCGGCACCCGCCACATCCTACTGGCACCCACCACACCCTACTGGCACCCACCACATCCTACTGGCACCCACCACATCCTACTGTCACCCGCCACATCCTACTGGCACCCACTACACCACTATTGGGCCCCCTAAATATTTATGACTGAGTTACAGCAAGGTTACTTTTATTAGTTCTAAGTTAACAAAGATCTCCCTATGTTTTAGATGCTCGTTGTTTCTCCTCGATCGAGAACGAGACGAACTAGTGGCGAAAGTGTTTGATGGTGAAATACCAAGCAATCAGGTGGGTTGAGTGTACGGACAGCTGGGCTTAGAGGAGACTACGTGTGGGCCGTCCGTATCTTCAACAAACTCTCTATCGTTCTCCTCTCTAACACTGTATTTTTGGTCGATCTGTGGTCAAAATTATCAGTGCAGCTCCCAAAATTGTCCGTACCTCCAACCCAAATACATGTTCCAGGGCCGTAGCAGGGATAAGGAAATGTGCCCCCTATATTTTGTTAATGTTTCTCAATTGTGCTCCCCAACATTTAGAGGCCTGCTACGTATATAAAAAAACGGGGCATTAACTACTCGAAATCGGCTTACCCCCTCTCCCACTCCCCGTACAGTTTTCTCACAAACAGTTGTTTGATATTAGGCTTCTCGAGATCTGAGGATACCAACGAACCAAGGGATTGTGGGGCAGGTAGCCATGACAGGTTAGTTTGATCAGAATTTAATTTCTCCACACGCCATCATCAAAAAGGCATACTAATATCTATGCTTTTTTTCATGGGATGAAAACCCTGGCTTAGTTTGGCTGCTGTTGTGTAGTGCCTGTGTCTTTCGGGCTCCGAATTTCGACCATAAGTTGTGTTCCGTGGCGAGAAATCGGAAGTCGACTGCAGCACCACTTGCCCTCGACTCGATCATGTTGTCTTTGCGCCCTTTGGATTTAGCATTCCACCTGCTTGAAGAGCGATTCGATTATTATCTATTCTAGAATCTAAACGAAATATTTAAAGCATCTGGAAACTTTTGCTGGTATTGACTTGCGGGGTGTGCTTAGCGCGATTCTGTGGTATTTTCAGGAAAGCTGTTGAACATCAAGGATGCTTACACCCACCCACTATTTTACCGCGGCCTTGATGTGAAAACAGGGTTCAAAACGAGGTATTTTCACCCTTTTATAGTCATGGTCGTCTCTAGCACCGCTCCCCCTCCGTTCGCAGGCGCTTACCCAGGATTAGCTGGGGGGGGGGGGGGGGGGGGGTGCGCAGTCATAGGTATCATACGGAAAAAGCATAGTATTTGAAAATTACTTAATAAGAAATGACCCACTTTTTGGAAGACTAACCCCAAGACGATGTTGATACTCTCTATTTTACAAAAAAAGTGCCTATTACTCAGACTACGTTTTACAATGCACGTTGCGATAAAAAAATTGTCCCTTGGTATTTCTCGGTATGCACCTTATCACTCAATAAATTATCACGTTCTCCGTTTTCCTACGCAGGAACATTCTGTGCTTTCCTATCAAAGACGATGATGGTAAGGCCCATCGTTTTTAACAAAGTTCTTGAGGAGTCTGTGTTCTGTATTTTTTATTGGATCCTTCGTTTCTCTTCCAGGTGTTATTGGAGTTGCAGAACTCTGTAACAAAGCCAATGGTATGTCCCTATTTTTTTTAAAGAAAACTTGATAGGGGACTTTGCTGTATAGTAGGACTACGGGTGTATTGACGTATAGCTATCTAAGCCACTTATCTGAGGGGGAAGGGGGGGGTATTCTCCCCTTTCAAATCCGTTTCTTTTCGCTTGGTGTTGACCGTGCTGCCTTCAAATCTTGGAAACAGCCAAACAGTCAGTTGCGTTTGTTAATATTTGCTACGACATTTTCAGGGTCACTAATATATTTTTTCAGGCAAATGCTTTACGAAGTTTGATGAAGATTTGACGAGAGCTTTCGCCATCTACTGCGGAATCAGTATATTTCATGTAAGCTATTGCATATTACTGCTTATCCTTTCATTTAATTTCAAAGTCTCAACCACCATTCTTCTAACTTGCAGTCCATGTTATACAAACGAGCGGCCACCGCCTGGCACCGAAGCCAAGTCTGTAGCGAGCTGATGATATACCACATGCACGTAAGTCCCGGATGTTCAGGCGCGCGTTTTCCCGCCAAATCTAGTGGCACTTGCATAAATACTTGAAGTGAGGTATATTGTACCTCGAGAAGTAGGATATTCAGCCGTGCGTTTTCCCGCCAATTCTCGTGACACTTACATAGATACTTGTAGTATATTTGTGGTATATTGTACCACGAGAAGTAGGATATTCAGCCGTGCGTTTTCCCGCCAATTTTCGTTGCATTTGCATAGATACTTGTAGTATATTTGTGGTATATTGTACCACGAGAAGTAGGATATTCAGCCGTGCGTTTTCCCGCCAATTTTCGTTGCATTTGCATAGATACTTGTAGTATATTTGTGGTATATTGTACCACGAGAAGTAGGATATTCAGCCGTGCGTTTTCCCGCCAATTTTCGTTGCATTTGCATAGATACTTGTAGTATATTTGTGGTATATTTTACCACGAGAAGTAGGATATTCAGCCGTGCGTTTTCCCGCCAATTTTCGTTGCATTTGCATAGATACTTGTAGTATATTTGTGGTATATTTTACCACGAGAAGTAGGATATTCAGCCGTGCGTTTTCCCGCCAATTTTCGTGGCACTTACATAGATACCTGAAGTATTATTGTGGTATATTGTAGGATTGTACCACGAGAAGTACAAAATGCTTTTCAGTTAGACAATGATTCAAATTTGTATTACAAATTGAGCCCGAACCAAATGGGGTAATCCTAACCTTAGCGCAAAATGACTTTTAGCCTCCCTCCCCCAGTCACAAATTGCCAAAAAAATCCCATAACCGTCATTTACACAGGCTGAAAAAGCCCAGTCTTAATAGGTTTATATCGGTAACATAATAGGGCTTAAGCAACGACAACGGCAACGCGGATGCCGACGGCAGAAAACAATTTAATTTGATTCAGAATTCTATAGCAGCACGTGGGAATGCGTTCTGTTTGATACATTTCAGCCGTTTTCCCTAAAACTACGGACTCCGTGAAAACTCCAAGTTTCACGGTCAATTGAGGACGCGGACGTTTGCACTGTAAACTCCACTAACTACGTTCGCTGCTGTAGAAATATAATGTCCTTATTTTATTTTAAACTGTCTCTGACTATAATGTTTTGCTTATTCCATTGCAATTGTATTGATCGCCACGCGCGCAGCTCCCTAATGTCTCCGTTACCTGACCGTTGTCCTCGCCCCAGGTTTCTGAGGAGGAGCTCCAGAGACTCACAGCTCACGAGATATCTTCACCTGATGAGGAAATTCCTCATGGGTTCGACAAGTTCAGCTTTGCGCCGCGCACTATCCAAATGGAAGAGACTGTTAGGGTAAGTAGATGATATGAGAAAAATTTCGCAGATATCGTCTGTAAAAACATATTGTCGCCAGGATCATAGGAAGGAAGACGCCCTACGGAGGTACATTTGTACTTTAAAGATTGTATTTACGTTTCTTTTATTTTAAGGCCGCGCTATACATGTTTGACGACTTAGGGATAATTGACAGATGGAAAATTCCTCGCGATACGCTGATAAGGTAATGTAAACTGAGATGCAGGGATTTTAAGGGGACAAATAAATAAAGGCTGATTTAGACAGCACGACTTGTATGCGACACCTACAACTCGAGTCGTAGCGTGTAAATCAGACTAAGACTCCGCTACGAAAGTCGTAGTGTTTAATTCATGGCTAAGACATGTCGTAGACAGGCCGCATACAACTAAATCGTTCCGTCCAAATCGGCCTTAATAGATAATGATAAATGCCATGTAATAAGTCAGTTAATGATTTAAACCTTAATCGCCTCTGCGTTTTCCACCTACATCCCCTGTCCCCCCCCCCACCCCCCCTTCATTCCCTCTACCCTCCACTCCATGTTTCTGTGCATCGTTCCTGGATCCTTGGGGGAACTGACGGTTTCCGTTCTATTTTCCAGGTTCACGTTGATGGTTCGCAAGGGATATCGGGATCCCCCGTACCATAACTGGACGCACGCGTTCACGGTCGCTCATTTCTGTTATCTTCTTCTGAAGAATTCGCATATGGAAAGCAAACTACAGTAAGTAAAACGATAGACCAGCTGCAACGACAACTACAGCAACATCAACGACAACTCAGCAACGACTCAGAAACCACAGCTGCAACATCAACGATGACTCAGCAACAAATAAAAGACTACAGCAACAAAACATCAAAAACAAATCATCAACAACAACTACAGCAACATCATCAACAACAACGACAACAACAGTGTCAATCTGATATCCCTGTTCGTGCCCTAACATAATAAGCTCTTTCTCATCTTTCTTTGTGTAGGGACATCGAAAGGATGGCTCTGTTTGTCGCCTGTTTGTGCCATGACCTAGATCACAGGGGGACAAACAACGCATTCCAAGTTTCCTCGGTAGGAACAGCATTAAAAACAATATCTTGCTTTCAAAATAAATCAATTAATCATTTGTTTAGCACCTATTACATAGATTCTAAGTGCTTTACATTTAAAATCCTGATGCGTATTTTATTTCGGGTGAAAATTTTTATTTATGCCATTCGATGAATAGGCACACTCTAAAAGTTAGCAAAAAAAAAAAAAAAAAAAAAAAAACAGCGTGCGTGCAGTTTCAAAGACAGGGCGACGAACTTCGAACTAGCGGGGGAATATAAGAGGGCGACAGACTTTGAACTAGCGGGGGAAGTTTTTATAAGAGGGCGACGAACTTTTAACTAGCGGGGGCAGTTCTTATAAGTCGGCGACACAGCTTTGAGCTTGGGGTAGCTGTGGTGATTGTTTTTAAGAATCGCTTGACTGAGTTTGAAACAGCGGGCGTGCAGTTTCAAAGACAGGGCGACGATTTAAACTAGCGGGGGAAGTTTTTATAAGAGGGCGACAAACTTTGAAGTAGCGGGGGAAGTTTTTATAAGAGGGCGACAAACTTTGAAGTAGCGGGGGAAGTTTTTATAAGAGGGCGACAAACTTTGAAGTAGCGGGGGAAGTTTTTATAAGAGGGCGACAAACTTTGAAGTAGCGGGGGAAGTTTTTATAAGAGGGCGACAAACTTTGAAGTAGCGGGGAAAGTTTTTATAAGAGGGCGACAAACTTTGAAGTAGCGGGGGAAGTTTTTATAAGAGGGCGACAAACTTTGAAGTAGCGGGGGAAGTTTTTATAAGAGGGCGACAAACTTTGAAGTAGCGGGGGCAGTTTTTATAAGAGGGCGACAAACTTCGAAGTAGCGGGGGCAGTTTTTATAAGAGGGCGACAAACTTTGAAGTAGCGGGGGAAGTTTTTATAAGAGGGCGACAAACTTTGAAGTAGCGGGGGAAGTTTTTTATAAGAGGGCGACAAACTTTGAAGTAGCGGGGGCAGTTTTTATAAGAGGGCGACAAACTTTGAAGTAGCGGGGGAAGTTTTTATAAGAGGGCGCAGAACTTTGAAGTAGCGGGGGACGTTTTTATAAGAGGGCGACAAACTTTGAAGTAGCGGGGGAAGTTTTTATAAGAGGGCGACAAACTTTGAAGTAGCGGGGAAAGTTTTTATAAGAGGGCGACAAACTTTGAAGTAGCGGGGGAAGTTTTTATAAGAGGGCGACAAACTTTGAAGTAGCGGGGGAAGTTTTTATAAGAGGGCGACAAACTTTGAAGTAGCGGGGGCAGTTTTTATAAGAGGGCGACGAACTTTGAACTAGCGGGGGCAGTTTTTATAAGAGGGCGACAAACTTTGAAGTAGCGGGGGAAGTTTTTATAAGAGGGCGCAGAACTTTGAAGTAGCGGGGGACGTTTTTATAAGAGGGCGACAAACTTTGAAGTAGCGGGGGAAGTTTTTATAAGAGGGCGACAAACTTTGAAGTAGCGGGGAAAGTTTTTATAAGAGGGCGACAAACTTTGAAGTAGCGGGGGAAGTTTTTATAAGAGGGCGACAAACTTTGAAGTAGCGGGGGAAGTTTTTATAAGAGGGCGACAAACTTTGAAGTAGCGGGGGCAGTTTTTATAAGAGGGCGACGAACTTTGAACTAGCGGGGGCAGTTTTTATAAGAGGGCGACGAACTTTGAACTATCTCACACAGAGGGTGTTGTTAGTTTTGAAACAAACGGCGCGCCATAAGAGTTGTCTCCGTTCGCGGTCTTTTTAAGTTTTCCGCGCTCTTCTTTTCTTCTGTGCAAGATCGCTTCGGTCTAGGCATCTTCCTTCACTTGCACGTCTAGCGCTATGACATTTGAGCGCCTAAGAGTTTTCCCGCTGCGTGTAGAGCGTGCAATGTGATTGGTTGCCATACGCGGCTCTATTTGCTCTTCGTCTGTCATTACTGTCACGCTGCCTCTAATGTTTACACAACTTCAATCCCCGATATCTCGCAATCAAATTTCACCCCATCTTACGCTAAAAATGTGAATTAAAGGTGCACTTCTAATCGCCCGATTCCTGCGCAACTTGGCAAGCGTCTAGTATAGATATTGTTCTGTCACACCGTGCCGCGGATAATCAATAGCTTTTTTTGCTACGGATTTAATTAGAGCGTTGTAACCAAAAAGCAAAATTATTCCACGCCTAACTTTGACCCTTGATTATTAATCAACGAGGCTGTGTGAACGTCAAATGTAGACACGGTTTGTCAGTTCAGTACATGACGAAAGATATAAAGCAGATCCCGGGAGGTTACGCGCTTTTGGCGTGTATAAATAATTCGCATGTTTAAAAGTGATCGATTTCGCACTTCGGACCAGGAAAAAGCACTCAAAATTAAGCGCGTATAAAAAATGATTATATTAGGAGGAAAGTACAATCATTAAGCTTTAAATTGATATATGGTTTGTTGGCATTTGCTGTAATCCGACGCTAGCGATTTTGCCGGGACGATCGGGGTAATTACCGCTTGGGTCTACGGTATCCATTGGGACTGAGAAACACAAGCTTTTGGTATGTCCGCATACGTTCAACAAGTCAAATTTAGCCGAGAAACAGCGAAATACTATTGATGTCTCGACCTCGACCCTTTTTAGCAGAGGCGAGCTATACGCTGATGCACTGAGTCACTCATATAATGTGGGATAAGGGAAGCTGGAGGGATGGGGCTGGAGATGTGTGGCTAACAATATAAACATAGCTCAAACAACGATCACAAACTTCTTTAATTCACCAATAGGATAAGTCTAAAGTAGCAGCATCGGTGATAATAACATTGGCAATTGAAATCTTTGTGTTTTCGTTTCTTGTCAGAATTCTACACTCGCGGCTCTTTACAGCTCTGAAGGTTCTGTCATGGAGGTAAGACCCTATTTGTGCCCCAAAGAAGGTTCCATCAAATATTATTGATAAAGTACCAGCGTCATACATTGGTGGTTATTTGGAAGTTTTCATTCCAATACACCGTAGTATTTTCAAATGTAGACAATAGCAAAGGATTTGTTGATCAACATTCCTTCTCTGAATAGGTTACTTGTAATGATACATGTCTTTTCCATCCTTAACGTGGGAACCACATAACTTGTCAACTTGTCAAGCGGAGAACATAGGAATGGTATATACCCATTCCTCTTGCAAGCTGATATTATACGTCAGTTGACTCTACTATTTTCAATTGAGGGGAAGTATCTTAACTCTCATCTTTATCCACAGAGACATCATTTCGCACAGACAGTGTGCATACTCAACTCTTCTGGGTGTAACATCTTCAAAAACCTCACGGAGTCGGTAAGGAATCTTCTTCTTCACTGACCAAGAGTATTTAAAACACAAATTACCTTACATGATAAATGTAGCATGGGATCAAAGGCATTAAACTATTGTTTATGAGGGTCGGGTTAGTATCAGATGCTATAAAGCTCCTTGTGCGCTAAGATCTGTAGCTAATTTTAAGCCAAAAAGGCACACGGATGGTAATTAGCAACAACCGAGAAGCTATAGCAAACAATTTTATCAAGATACCTTATTGGTCTCTTTAAATTCGCGACATTAAAGCCCCGCGAAATCCCGATACTTCAATATCGCAAAATTCAATACCTTTTCCGTTCTTTTTCCCTTGTTTTTTTTTTAATGACGACCAAGACAAAGACGATTAAGAACTTATGATTCAAAACTTTTGTCTCACAGCTTCGATGTATGTAAATGTATAAGAAAATAGCATCAAGCACAATATGATTTCTACACTTTTGTTTTGTTGTAATCTTTCTCGAAGAAATGCGTTTTTGACATTTTTGCGAAATTGAAAAATGTTTCTGCACCCAAATCGCAAAATCTCGCGAAATATGCCGTTCCTTTTTTTTTGCGAAACATAGTAACAATATGGTAACCAATAGTAACTGGAGATTGTCAAGAATTATCCTCTTCGTGAAAATATTATGCTGCCCGGAACTAGGAAACGGCGCAAAACGAGAGTTCATTCTTCGGCTTGTGTTTTCCCGATTTGCGATTTATGATTTCCAGGTAAAAGATCGTGATTAAAAAAATTCACGAGTATAGGAAACGGGCATTTGCCACCGTGGTGAACGTAGTTAGCAATAGAATTCGCCACATGGGGAAGGAATTTGCATTTTGAGAGGTGGCGAGCGCTAGCGCGCACGGAGCAGGCGAACTTCTGTCATTCCTAGACATGTCGATACTCCCCCATTGTACTGGAAGGTAGCCAAGCCTCGTTTGGAGGAGAGGCGAACCCTGACCAAGTCTGTCTTTTATACGAAGGCTTGGTTACTTGTGAAATATTAACAGGGAGTTTTGTGACGAATGGGCTTTTGTGTCCACCGAATTAGAACGACACACAGGGGTAAAGGTTATCCCTGTGCAAGAGATTCTCCAACTAAAATAGCTTGCTCGTGAAAATCACACGCATAACATCTAAAGGAAGTTAAAGAGTTCCTGTCAGCCGCCATTTTGTCATTCGAGCGAAATAGTGCGGAAGTATCTATTTCCATTAACTGTTTTGTGGGATCTATTGCTGTGTTTTCGACTTGGTAATTGAAGTATAAAACTATCCATCTCCGCAGGCGTCTCGAGTGGAAAAAGTTTTCCTGCTGTGACGTGTTCAAGAAAGAGTGGGGCCTGGGTCGAGGGATTTTGTTACCTTCCCTCTTCCGGTTCAACTCGCCACAGAAACCCCAATTCGTAAAAATAGTGAAAAAGTAAAATAACAAAAAAAAAAAAAAAAAAACACTCGAGATGCCTGCGAAAGAAGGCTAGTATAAAACATTGTTTTTAGATGGTTCGGGATTCCATCTCATGTCAATCAATATTGAATGAAAACGACAGCAAAAGTTAGTTTACTGTCAGTTGTTGAGCTTATATTAACGGTGTCAAGTTAGACTGAATTGTTGCTGTTCATTTATGATGCTGTGATGTTTTCCAGGAATTCGAGAAAGTCCTGGATTTGATTCGTTACATCATCCTGGCCACAGATCTATCCCATCACCTTAGGATTCTGAAGGATATCAACAATATGGCGAAAGGTAGAAACAAAAACGTCCCTTCTCTTTCTGTTTTGTATCACTAGTGCTTTCATCCTGTCTGTGAAAGGTAGACTTGCTCCAAGTGGCTCTCTCAGAGTCCAAAAGGACCGTAAAGCGACCCAAAGCGGGCGGGACGGTAGCTTTCAAAGCAAGCCCAAAGGGTTGGGTGACGAGGCGCTCGCGCTAGGGCGCAAGGGCAGGACGGGGAAGGGAGGAATGGGGTAAATTGTATGGATATTTATTTGGCTGACACATCGAGCTTTAGTCCTACTCGCTCTCCTATCTCATCATAGAGTTTTTGTTATAAAAACCTTTAGCATTGGGCCCCCTTTGTCGGTAACTCGTTATGAAAACGCCTTTGAGTAATGCGTAGTCAAATAAAAACAGCTACCCCTTATCGACGTTTGACGCCTTAAGAGGATCCCACTAAAGTTTTTTTTTTTTCCTAAGCGAGAGATTGAGCTCGCAGACGTGCCCATTTTGGAATCTGTGACTTAGACCTGTTAAAAACACAAATTACGAATAACATAGTGGCTAGTGTGTACCCGTGAAACATTTTATTTATTTATTTAATTTTTAACGACGTGCTAACGAATGCGTATTTTGTCGTAATGAACAACAGAAGGTCTAATTCCACGGCTAATTTAAGTTTCCCACCTACGTATGATAAATAGTCTAATTCGTTCATAGTCTGTATCTGGAAGCACGGGTGGCTTAGCGTGTTAGCGCGCTGGCCTCTCACCTCTGTGCACAAGGTTCGAGTCCTGGCTCTGACTCGGGGACTTTTCCTTCTCAAGTGAGAGGGTTTTCTTTCTCTTGTGCTTTCCAGTCCGTCCCATTCACGGGGCGCATCATTCCCCTACCTTATACCCACCCTAAAAACATTCTCAACCATTATCCCAACCAATCCTAAATAAAAGGCTAAGTTTTCAAACGTCGTATTATCCATGAGCCGTTTTCAATGCAAATGCATGTAAATAAGGATGAAACGATCTACTCGATTCACTTAGCCTAACGCACCTAAAATTTATTTATTAACTTTGTCATCAAGATATATGATAAAAAAAAACTAATCGCATGATTTATCCATATTTTTAACAACTAATCGCATGATTTATTCATATTTTTAACAGATGTCGTGACCGAATTTATTATATATTTATTTTGTTAGTACAAAGTTTCCATTTTCCGTTATAGTGGGTCTCTTGTTTGCGCGATTGCTCTTTCGTGTTCTATTGAGAACCAATCCATTTCTGCTTGTGCTGTTTTAGAGGGTTACAAGGCTGACCAAGTGGAACACCGCAATCTACTCCTCTGTCTCATGATGACCTCAAGTGACTTATCGGACCAAACCAAGTCCTTCGAGGGAACGAGAAAAATCGCCGTGAGTTCTTTTATTGAACACCCAGGCCCGTGGAACGAACCCCCCCCCCCCCCCCCCCCCACCACAACGGCCGAAAGTCCACTTTTGGTTCTCAATAGACGTGCTATTTGTAGTTTGTAGACAAAACTCAAAATCATAAGATCACTCTGGTATGTAGCCAAATTCGACAATAAACGTCACGTAGAGACACTGCAAAGGCATAAAAAAAACCCTTTTGTTCTTTCGGAGGTGGTTAGATTTTTATCAGCGAACTCCCTCCCTCGCCCCCCCCCCCGCCCCCCCCTAAGAAAAATCCTGGGTACGGGCCTGATTCAGTCACTTTCCTTCGTGCATAATTAGGCAATGCCCACCGCCATCTTGTTTCGTTGCACCGCCATCTTGTTTCGTTGCGCGTCAAAAGTTGATTTCGTCCGCGACGTGAAGCATCGCCCAATTGAAAGACACGGGAATAAAAACCTTCGAGTAACCTGTGGTAGGCAAGGCAACACTCAACACCATGGTAATGGTAATGCTATTTTGTTTTAAAGGATCTGATTTACACCGAGTTCTTCAGCCAAGGAGATCTGGTAATTACAAGTTGGGTGATCTTTAACTTCAAAACACGTTGCCAGTGCAAAGGATAAATGGTCCTTGTTAGACATGCATCTAAACTAATCTAATGATTTGTTTGGATTAGAAATATTTTTCTGTCATTCAACTGTCATTTCCATTTGCACTGGCAATGGTAAAAACTGTTGTCATTTCAAAACGTGAAAAACCGTCTATCTGGTGATATGACAATGAAGCGTTTAGCCTACCTTACACCACGTTTTTCGTGAATGTTCCAGGAAAAAGTTATGGGATTCACCCCGATGGAGATGATGGATCGCGAACGTGCGTGCATCCCAAAACTCCAGATAGACTTCTTAGAAAACATCGCCCTTCCAGTCTACAAGTAAGTACTGCCTTACAAATATACGCCTACCCTATCCTACACCAAAACTCCAGATAGACTTCTTAGAAAACATCGTCCTTCCAGTCTACGAGTACTGCCTTACAAATATACGCCTACCCTATCCTACACCAAACTCAGACTTCCTAGAAACATCGCCCTTCCAGTCTACGAGTAAGTACTGCCTTACAAATATACGCCTACCCATATCCTACACCAAACTCAGATAGACTTCCTAGAAACATCGCCCTTCCAGTCTACAAGTAAGTACTGCCTTACAAATATACGCCTACCCTATCCTACACCAAACTCAGATAGAATTCCCAGAAACATCGCCCTTCCAGTCTACAAGTAAGTACTGCCTTACAAATATACGCCTACCCTATCCTACACCAAAACTCCAGATAGACTTCTTAGAAAACATCGTCCTTCCAGTCTACGAGTACTGCCTTACAAATATACGCCTACCCTATCCTACACCAAACTCAGACTTCCTAGAAACATCGCCCTTCCAGTCTACGAGTAAGTACTGCCTTACAAATATACGCCTACCCATATCCTACACCAAACTCAGATAGACTTCCTAGAAACATCGCCCTTCCAGTCTACGAGTAAGTACTGCCTTACAAATATACGCCTACCCATATCCTACACCAAACTCAGATAGACTTCCTAGAAACATCGCCCTTCCAGTCTACAAGTAAGTACTGCCTTACAAATATACGCCTACCCTATCCTACACCAAACTCAGACTTCCTAGAAACATCGCCCTTCCAGTCTACGAGTAAGTACTGCCTTACAAATATACGCCTACCCTATCCTACACTAAACTCAGATAGACTTCCTAGAAACATCGCCCTTCCAGTCTACAAGTAAGTACTGCCTTACAAATATACGCCTACCCTATCCTACCCCAAACTCAGATAGACTTCCTAGAAACATCGCCCTTCCAGTCTACAAGTACTGCCTCACAAATATACGCCTACCCTATCCTACACTAAACTCAGATAGACTTCCTAGAAACATCGCCCTTCCAGTCTACAAGTAAGTACTGCCTTACAAATATACGCCTACCCTATCCTACCCCAAACTCAGATAGACTTCCTAGAAACATCGCCCTTCCAGTCTACAAGTACTGCCTCACAAATATACGCCTACCCTATCCTACACCAAACTCAGACTTCCTAGAAACATCGCCCTTCCAGTCTACGAGTAAGTACTGCCTCACAAATATACGCCTACCCTATCCTACCCCAAACTCAGACTTCCTAGAAACATCGCCCTTCCAGTCTACAAGTAAGTACTGCCTCACAAATATACGCTACCCTATCCTACCCACAACTAAGATTTCCTAGGAACATCGCCCTTCAAGTTAACAAGTACTACCCCTTAAATAAACGTCTACCCTCCCACAAGGGTTGTTCATCTTGTTTCAACAATTCTGCTTCTTTTTCATTTAGAGTTCTTCACGAGCTTTTACCGGAGACCAAGGAGGTGATAGACACTGTTCACAAAAACATGGAGTGCTGGCAGGCGATAGAAGAGAAAGAAAGACAGACAAGAGAAAACGGACAGGACAGCGGACATACCGACGGACAGGACGCCGTCAATGGCGTTGTCAATGGTTCCTCTTCAGATGTGCACGAATAGACCCGCCCCATATGGGATGGTTTGCGGCCTTTATGTTTTAAAAGGCAGCCCGGAAAAGATATGAGCATGGGACTTCTTCTTTCAGTACTTTCAGTCAGACTGGTGGGTATATACCTATAAGATGGCATTTGCATCGGGGCTAAACGCCAGAAATAGAAATTCACATGGGAAGATAGTTAAGATTGAGGATAGATAAAAAGAGGGGGAGGTATAGTGAAATGAAGTGATATGTGTAGGTTAGTTGTTTACAGTACGTGTCAGTTATGCAAGAAAGAAAAAAGTGAAAATTCTTCCTGTTATCTCATAATAATCGGTGTGGGTCGAAGTTCCAAAAGTCATATTCTTCCTGTTATCTCATAATAATCGGTGTGGCTCGAAGTTCCAAAAGTCATATTCTTCCTGTTATCTCATAATAATCGGTGTGGCTCGAAGTTCCAAAAGTCATATTCTTCCTGTTATCTCATAATAATCGGTGTGGCTCGAAGTTCCAAAAGTCGTATTTAACAAGGTGGCTTAAAGGGGCCAGTTTACTTCCGACGGCAACCTCAACCGACAAGACACAAAATAATCTATTAGAATCCGCGCTATTTAACAGGCCATCCGCTCTAAATTATCAGTCACATCCTCAAAGAACATGCAATAGACAAACTGCTTTTATAATCTTGAAATATTTTCCGTAAAATAATATTGTTACGTAATCGACCGGATGGAAACTGATGTCAGTGCGGCAGGAAAACGTGACGGTACGCTTTATGTGAAGTTACGAACTTGTGATAAATGTCACTTCTTTCTTTCTTATTATATATAGATACTCATAAAAATAATTATACCATATATACCATATACTTTTTTTTTTGCTTTAGCACAAACATATCAATCACAATTTTTCATGACAATTTCAAATTAAAAAAGAGATATAATCCAGATTATAGTAATTATTAAGTTTTATATACTAAGTTGTATTGTGAAGTAGCAGCCGTTGACAAAAGAAGGGATTTACTTGGGTAATTTTCCCCAAAAATATTATAAATACAAAAAGGGAACGAGGTCGAGAAAGTCGATCATTTGGAGGGCGGCTCGAGGCGATATTGAGTACTTTAGATCGACTAGCAAATACTAAATACTAGTAAATGTATTTATTTTAGATATAAAAAAGGCAATAAGTGCATATTTCCTTTCCCACAACCATTTTACTTTTCAAACCCACGATTGATTTTTTATGAAATTAAAATTTATTTTAGACCACATGAAAATTACTGTCGTAGTTGTCTGCTTTTCATAGTATCCCTAGAACAAAAAGCTACAGACAACTGTAGAATGACTAGGAAGTCCGCGTACAGGCGTAGGTGTCAGGGCTCGGGGTGATGCTATGATGAAGGGCTAACCCTCGAAACGTCAGCGGAAATAATATTTTCACAGAGACGTAAAACATACCTTTTCAACCTTGTTTTGATTTCCTTGCTTAATACGTTTAAGATGCCAAAAGAGTAAGTAGACAAGAGTTATTTTTGGAATTTAGTATAAACTACCCTGAACCGCCCTCAAGACGTAAAAACACGGCGACTATTCGAGTTATCACGATATAGCTCGCAGCGGTCATTTCTGGCACAGTCTAGGAACTGTTGGTATCACAGGTTGCTAGATTCTACAACTTTCTTAACATTATTATTATTTATATTACCTGAATAAAGTGTTTATACTTACGGGGTCTTGTCAGTCTCTTGCTTCTAGCTGCGAAAATTAAGCGCATTTTGCATATTAAGTAGTTAATTCATAACAGTATACTACGTATGACCAAAAACATATTTTCATACACTATGAATTTGTCTTTTTGGCATACCACTCGCTGACTAGTATTACAAGGTCGGTGGAAACCCAGCCTTATCTGATCTGCCCCATGCAGTAACGACAAAGACAGTTTTATTAGTATTGCTTTATTTTTTCGTTTATTTAAAATTGCTTCATTCTAGAACACAACCCGGTCCCTCCTTTTTATGTAATGCCCAAGCGATATAAAGATTGTCATGACAACCACTAAACCTGGTTTACATTAGCACAATCACGACATGTGAGCGCCGACTACAAGAATTATGCACTACAACCCCGTTAACTCGAATCCTCAAGGGAAACAAAAGATAGGGCGGGGTTTGTTATCCGAGTATATATGACTAAAACTAGTCTCTAAGTCCGAGTTATAGGGGTCCCAAAGTAATAAAACGACGTAAGAAAAAAGCCTGCTTTTTTGTTTTGAGTCGTGTAGTTGTTTAGATATGGTTTTGTAGATGTTTTCACCAAGACCCCGTCCACACGTATCCGGAAATTTGTGAAAATGCTTTCCAGAGTGGATTTTTCCCCGATACTTATAGGTATTCATGTCGCCTGCGTAGCAAGCGTTTCACGAAGAATGGGATGAGAGCAGAAAAAGGAAAGGGGGAGGGGGAAGAAGGTTTCCTTCTCTCTCCCCATTCTTCGCGGGGTTTTGTTCTTTATTTCCGTTTAAACTCCACAGAAACGCTTGCTACGCAGGTTCAGGTTCAGGCTACATGTGGACGGTCGTATCCGGAAAAATTTGGAAACACTTACGTCATTCTATTGAATACGGCCGGAAATTACGCTGGATACGTGTGGAAGAGGGCCGGATTCGTAAAAAAAAAATTGCCCTTTCATAAATTCCCGGATATATGTGGACGGCTAAAACCGATTCGAATACGCTGCGTGTGGACGCGGAAATTTTCGCATCCGCAAAAAATATTTGTGGGGGAAAAATTTTTCGGATATCTGTGCTTCATTCGAATGTCACCTTATGAACCAGTATAATACTTTTACTGTGCATCTTTTCCCCGATCCTGAAGCCTCGTGCAAACAGAGGAAAAAAAATAAAATAAAAAGGACAATCCTGTGCTGCAAAGCAGAAGTTCACCAACATATACTTTGCCTATCGACTATACTGCTAGGGCATGTAGACGCTGATTGCACGGGGCGTTAAGAGCCCTTGTCAGTCACACCTTTTTTGTTTTCATTTAATGTTGGAAGGCACAAAATGTGATAAAATCTCAAAATAACCATCTAAAAACAAACATGAATATTTTATCAACTAAAAATATCGCAATGGCTTCCCCAAATCAAGCGATGGAAATGGATACTTTTTCACACTCGGTACTTTGTTAAGGTGACAAAATGGCGGCTGTCAGAGGTTTTTAAAGACAGACGGAAAAAGCTTACCACACAGTGCAAGTAGAAAGATGATTTCCAAGATTTCTTTCAAATTCTCATAAAATGTAACAGGAGGAAGGGCCTATTTTGAATGATGCTATTCAATAATATAATAATCTTGCTTCTTTATATTTACCGCCAAAACTAAGGAGCCTGCTCCAGAAAAGAATAAAAGAATGCTAGCAGAGGGAATGTTTGCGCTACATTTGAGTTCTGCGCTATGCCAATATAAACACATATATTTATGGACCTTCTGAGAAAACCCGAGAGATTGGCGGTTGATAAAGTATTTACATTATATGACATTTACCATCATTTTAATTAATTAATTAAACGATTCATTAATTGATTAAAAAAGATGTTAACTGTTATCTTAGCTTGGTTAATTTATGTCAAGCGCAGAGTTCGTGTAAAATCGCGACTCATTCTTTAGAATCTAACGATCTTGAGTGACCGCTGAGTACGTTGGGTATTCCAGAAATACGTGAACTTGTTACACTCTTTTTATAATAACGTCCAGCCTGAAATTTCACCAAATTTCAAGAACATGCCGAGGCTCAGGTAGCAGATTTTTTTATTTTTTTAGTCGTGATGCGTTCTGGACTGAAAATGAGACGTTCTCATAAAAAAAAGAGTGTACACTATGACGCCGTTGTTATTATATCTCTATACCACACTGCTGGTTAGAATTATACAGACATAAGGATTTACGACTCTTTAAAATAACGATTTGTAAATGTTTTCGAACTATTTCATTTATATTCTTCGCCGACATAAGCAAATATACAACCCCGCAGTTTCCCTATTGTCTTGATTGATTGCCTTCAACCTTTTAAGTGTTCTCAAGAAAAATTCCAAGAAATTGTGACGTTCCTGGAAACTGGGATACAGCCTTGGAGAATGGCACATTATGGCAAAGCCATATTCAAGCTCTTTTCTAGTCGCAATGCATTCTACGCACACTTCAGAAATATTTCCTGGAACACAAGTCCTGTCCCAGAAGTAACAAATTCCCAAAGATTTCCATACCTTGCCTAAAGACCCGTATATCTATTTGATGGTTATAGGCTTGAATCCTTTACTGAGGCGAACACAGTTTGATTATTCACGCGATTTGGATGTCCATATGACGGCCCGCAAGAGTGGTTAAACGTAGAGTGATTAAAGCGACTCTTGGAGGTGCAACGCAGAAGAATCTTAAAGGCCTTGGCGTAGTGGTCATTCATGGATCCGTACAAGAGCGGGTTGAGAGCGTTAGGGAACCACATCATCAGATAAAGATAGATATAGATGATTTGCGTGTATTTCCAGTTCAGCACTTGTGGGCTGAGAGTTGCAGTCAAGAAGAACGTCTGCACGGGGACATAACATAAAATGAACACCACCACCACCGACAGAAGCATCTGTGTAAACTTCTTCTCGCGATCGTGTTTCTGTTTCTCGTAGACGGAGTCGCTGGTTATCGGCGCGGAGGACGAGCGCGACATGAGACCGTCTTCCGTGTTTGACGACTTTCTCTTGAAGACGGATAGCAGTGAGATCCCTTTGAGCTTTAGTATGATTATTATGTAAAGGCACGATATGATGAGAATTGGCAGCGCGTTATTTAACAGGTACAGAAATATAGAATACCCTTTCGCGAAAACCTGCTTTTCTTCTGGGGTTTTTCCTGGAAATATTTCTTCGCAGTATACTACCGCAGGAGCACGCTCGACGAGCGTGCGGGCGCCAAATGACGGCAAGACGCTCGCGAATGCCACCAACCAGGACAACGAGACGACGAGGATTGTCTCCTTGCGCTCGGGGCGTCGTGTGAATGGGAACACGAGAGCGATAAAGCGGTCAATGGCGATCGCGACGAGCGTGTTCGTGGTTACAAGTCCGAACATGGTTAGCGCCGGGTTCACCAACTTGCACATCACGCTACCCATATTCCAAGAACCTTGAAATTCATAGACAAGAAGCGGCGGCAGACACAGCATGGTGAAGATATCAGATACAGCAAGGTTTGTGATGAGATAATAAGTGAACGTCCGCATCCTCCGGTGTCTTACAGGCACCAGACATACTGTTATGTTACCCACAATGGCAAACAAAAACAACAGAGCATTAATCACATAGCGAACCACCTTTGATTCGTAAGGCTCTTGGTAGTATTCCGGGTAGTAAGGGACAGCTGTTGCTATCTCGGTACTGTTTTCTGGCAGTGTCGAGTTCATCTTTGACTCGTACCCAATGATTGACAGGCCTTTAAAGCCTCCAGCCTTCCTTCTACGTCTTATTTACTTACTGTCCGTAATGTCTGAAAGAGGAAAAACAATGAATTAGACAACGATGTTCGATTAAATTAAGTTCATGGAATTAAGACTCAACAATCAAAACAAGTAATTTGGATCTTATGCACGAAGATAAGAAGCGGACAATCGCATGAGGTTGCCATAGAAACACATTAATAATGATCTCCGCTAAACCTAGGGTACACAAAACCATGAGAAAAAAAATGAATAAGGAATATATCAGCAGTGCAGATCAATTTCTTAGTAATATAAACATTTCTAAAATTGAAAATTTGCAATTCCTTTAACACTTAAATGTACGACATTAAAAAGGTTGTCACGTCTCCCTTACATTTGATTGGCTGACGTTTAACGAATTTCTAAATCTTGCAAGGCAACAATTTATCTCAAGTCTAAAACATACGTGATCAGCTCCTCCACCGAAGCTCGAGATCTCGGCTTTTCACCCTGTCTCGGCCAGCATCACCGTTCTTCCTGACTATTTTAGCAATGCCTTCCTGTGTTTTATATTACACGCAAAACATCACATTCGTAATGCTTTAACCTTGTTTTAATTGCTGTAATATGTGAACTAAAGATTAATTGTGTTTATCTTATATAATTACGGATGGGAGGATCACGAATTCTATTTCCATGCTCCGTCAAAGCAACACTTTCCCGCCGGAAATGAAAACTTTACCCAAGAAAAGGGAAAAGCGCATTAGTTTGCGTAGGTCTTGGCGTAGCTCTGCACATAGCAGGCGCCAACGCTAAATACAACTACGTGCTAACAATTTCTCCGCGGCGAAGGCATCCCATGCTATGGAGAGGTTTGAAGGAGAAATAAGCGAAAGGATAATAAGTAGACTCGTGTGGTAATGTGAGAATGTCAATGCAATCAAGTCGTGCTTTTGTTAAGATATTTTTCTAGGGGGAGGGGAGGGGGCACTTATTCCAAAATTCCAGTCAAGGGGGGCGATAATTTAAAGAAGGGGGTTTATTTGAATCATTACGGTAAAAGAAATAAGTCTTTGAAGGCGAAGACATGACGCGGTGAGTCAGCTCTTTAAATATCGATAAGTAATTGCGATCTTTAATTTGTTTTTCCTTTTCCAATTAAATGCAGCTCTAATTCCACGCAATTCACGGCATGAATGTGCCCAATTCGTAACGTTCAATCAACTAAATGGCGAAGTGGACTATACTCTAGAGCTTCGATCAACTTAAGTGATACTCTGGCAGCAGGTATATTGAAGAGATAGCTGACATTTCAATAATAATTGAATTCTCTACCGATATTTGTGGGCGTCACACATCTTTAGACGAAAGACTGTAGTTCTCTGTCTGGAGACAAATGATAAAATTCTTGACACTTGGAACTTGCGTAGAAATACTAATATAGCAGTGTAGATAAACAGGATTGTAGAAAAGGGGACCATGTGAGAAATATGTGTAACAAAAGAAAGGACAAGTTTGAGAATACAAAATGTCCACCTTAATCAAAGCTCAAACATTTTTCTAAATTAATCGATATGCTTATTTGGTTCAAAAAAGTCTCTTAATATGCCCCCCATCGTGTGAGGAATAGGTCAAAGACTCTTGTTTGAAAAGATGGTGGTTAGACTGAGCACTCAGACATGACGATGTAAATGTACATTCGAAACATTGATTAGATATATCATCAATGATTGATAATAACCTTAAATGCTGGCCATTATAGCCTGAAGCAGTATGTCTGACTTCTGTCATTCAAGTCTAAAGAATCATTTAATTTAATTGCTCTCTCGTTGGGTGTTTAATAAATAAAGCTGAAACTGCTCAGCATTTGTTACCAATTATTTGTTCGTAAAAGTCTTCGTAAGGTAAACATTAAAATTCCCATAAACTTGAAACATTTTGAATATCACATTGTCGAAAAACATAAATAGTAATGTATGTTTCTTTAAAATGTCAAATGGCTACTTATCGAGGAATAAAATTAAAACTACTGATAAAATACTGAATACAAAATCCATTTATTAGTTACCTTAATAAAAATCGCGTTCCGAATAATCGAGTTCCAAATTTCGATAAGTGACTACAGTCTTTAAAATGGATATTTTCTCGCTAACAAGTACAATAAACTGTTTACCCACATTCATCCTTTTGAATTTCTTTCGAGTCGCAGCGCACAAATGGGTTCGTATGTCTTTTCCTTCGTGTCGCACATAAACTTGCCAACAGCCAAGAATCAGGTGTAACCCATCTTCAAATCAACCAGGGGCGTATCACCGACTTTAAAGCTAAACAGCTTTCTCTCACACTGGAAGACTTCAACTGCTGTATTACCACAAGAAGGGACCCCCTGGGAGTCCTTAGGCGGTCATGGCAACATTATATATGGGCTCCCGGAGCTAACTAATATATCAGCACTTTTGAAATAAAAAGGTGATGTCTTTACAGAGACTGGAAAAGTCTGTAAGGACTTGACAATGACAACTAATGTTCCACAAAAATTCCCTGTTTAAAATAGCTCGTACAAATATATGTAATGAAAATATTCGTTCAGTGGTTGTTTGCGTTGTTTGCACATTTTGAAAGACTCCTACTTTGAGTCATTAAAAAATCACTCACCTCTGTTCATAAATTCGTCTAGAAAGATTGAATAAATTACCTTCGAAAACTTTCTGTTTGACCGATGTAATTGCCTTTGATCGCAAAGTCAATTATAAGCCTGTATAGTTTCATTTACGTTTAGTTTAAAAGCTATTTCCCTGCTAATTTCCGCTCTAAAAACTTTGTAGTGATTTAGAATTCAACACAACCACAGGGCTTCGCAAAGGGCAGGTTGTTTGCATTGAAATGGAGTAATAAATGACTCAAAAGAGGGGTACCGCTGAGCATGAAGGGAAAAAAATTACGCAAACTACATTCATATTACACACATGCAAAATAAATAACGTTAATATCACACGTACAAAGTTGGCCTAGAAAATCCTGGGCAGAAACAAATCCGAAAAAAATGTTATATCCTTATACAAAATCATATATAAATTGCCATATTCTAAAACGAGCGCACACAAAATAAACACGCCATTATTTCCCAAATTTTGTATAATCCAAGATGATCTCCGTCTAGTCGAACTCGTGTAACATTTCTTTACCTATCAGTGACAATTTAGAGAGTTTTGCATTTGCTATGTAATAAGGTAAGGCTGAGATATCCAATATGTCTAATGCTGCGACTTTTGAATTTCGAGATTTTCTCTAAGTATACTCCCCTTTGAATTAAACCAAAAAGCCCAAACTGTCGCGATCTCGTACCAGAACAATGAAAACAAAACACCAAAAACTGGAAATCGACTCTGCCAAATTTTCTTTTTTTATAAGACTTCTTCAGGGCAGACTTTGAATTAAGATTTATTCCACTTCCACTTCATCGTTTTTCTTGTCACCACTGTTCAAAAAACGTACGTTTTCACCGGTGTTCATTGTCCGATATTTGATACTGAAGGTGAAGAGGTTTATTCGAAACTTGTTAATTAAAATATAAAAACACGTGTAATTTTTATTCACTTTACTACTCTAGATTCGACAAGGATGGAGATTGAGAAAGAAAGATAAGAAGAATAGTCCATTTAGTTAAACTAGAAAATTGAGACGCATTCGGTAAACTAGCATCTGAACTTCTGTGTAAACCGGTACTTGTGTTGTACAGAAATGTACTTAAATCACAAAAAAGTTGGTGGGTACAAATACCTCTTTTTACCAGGATTGCCGGGAAAGCTTGAAATTGTTTCCATTTGTTCCTAAGAGTTGGATCCGTGAACCCATAGCAAGATTTCCGAGGAATACGCACTGTGATCGGCGTAATAAGAGCTTGTAAGTTCGCATACGGATAATCCGAGATAAAGCCTGAGCCTTGAAAAGAATTCTCAGGGCTATGTCACGTTTAACAGAAACTTATGACCAGTCATTCATCCTTCCCACTGTATTTTTTCTAGGTTAAAAAAGATCATTTGAGTGAAAAACCAATTATATTAATGAAGGAACTATTTTTCGTTGAGAATGGGAGTGTGTTTTCTCCATTTAATGTTATTTATAAAAAGAAAAAAATCGATAGCAATTTAAAAGAAATGAGGTAAACTGATTTTGCACAAAAGGCTTGGAGGGCCTGATATAAGTCGAGTCACTAGCAAACCGCCATTCTATATCCCATTCGACCTTTGCAAGTGAGTAAATGTCAATAAATCTCTTTAGATTGTTATACAAATATGCAATGTTAGGTTTGGTTAAAAAAATAACAGAAATAGACATAAAGTATATATCGAGCCTCGCGAACATCTCATTTCCGTAAATTTAGCGATAAACGTAAAAACAACCATGGAATTTTCCTAAAGTGCCTAACCCAATAAAATACATTTGCGTTATCAATCGCGAAGCGACGGGGAAGCCTGTTCAGAGGAAATGAACGAGATTGGCACGCAGTCTAGTAGCCCGAAACAAACGCCCTAAGGTAAAAACACATATATTCTTCCATAACAAACTCCCTTTTTGAGTTGACCTCAAGACTTCATGAAAATGCTGCTCTCAATCGAAAAGTTCATTTTCATATGGCAGCGTGTGACGTAGAAATCTTTAAATTGAAATTTGAACAGAAGTGCTTGAAAGAGCCGCTGGCGATTTCGCCCGAATTCCGTGTGTCTTGTGCAGTACACTAAGTACCTTCTCCTTTCTATAAGCTGCCTTTCAGGTGTCGACGAGATAAAAAAAAAGGAAAAAGGACAACTATGAGATTAATCAGACCGTTAAATTTGTACAGGGAAAGATAAAAAAAAGTAATAGAAAAAAAAAACATATTCTAGAGGCAAATCTTGAAAAATGTACTTGAGCCGATAGTCTAAGCTACTTTCACGGTACTCTATGGTAGCTAAGTACAATGAAATTGTAATTTAACTAGCACGTCTAAATGTTGACAATAGAGAATTTCGGTGCGAAAATGATGTCCGCGTAGCTGTTGTTCGCCAAATTACTTAGAATAATATAGTCATCATTAGAGACATGTTATTTCACCGTAAAATAGCAACTGTAACCAATGAATATAGAAAAAACTAAGGAAAATAATTTCCGAAAGCATAGTGAAAAGTAAGAAGTGAGAAAGAGGGAAACAAGAAAGCACCTACACTCAAAACAGCCGTGACAAAAGGATGCCTTCACGAACAAGAAAACATGCTAAATTTTCATTAATTCGACGATTTTAGAAAAATAATGCATGCTGTGAATAGAGCTCACCTTAAAAATTACCTAGTTTCCCAGTGTTAACAAGTTTACGCGCTCGAAGTCGTCTTAGAAAATTATTTTGTTCTAGAATTGGATCTTGCACAAAAAGTCTGCCTGAAGCTAGGCAGCGCTCACGACAAGAACAGCCAACACAGAGCCATGGCATCAAGGTACAATATTGTTTAAGAAGTGATTAACCGGGAACCAATAAATGTGGAGTTATTATAACAACCGTGCGGTTTGCCTGGGGCTATTTGTACTTTAGAAAAGCACTGCTGATCCTTTTCGGCTCATTTGTCAAAATGTTTGAAAATATCATCAATAATGGTCTTTTTGTGCGAAAAAAATTCTTTGAATTTCTTATTTCAAACTTACCTTTGCTGGCTAAAGATTCAGCTTCGCTATGATATTAAAAATGCTATTAAAAATCATCAAAAGTAAAGACGTATGAAAATGCTGTTAAAAACCGCTCTCAGCCTTGAGATTTCGCCAAGAAAACACAATCAATCTTTGGCAGACGATACTGTTCCCACGATGGTTAAATTGACAAAAAAGCCAAAAAGAAAAAAGAAAAAAAAACATAATAGTAATTGTTTGCAGTCGAATGCAAATAATAGACTTTTTATCCAAGATATGGATTGTAAACAGTAGGAAATCGGTTATTTAAAAAACACTATTTTACATATACACAATAGTGAGGTATTTTATCAGAAGATAAATAAGGAACAGAAATTACTTTGCCATATTTATTTTTAAAATTTTGTTTTGGTCGAAATTTTCGTTATCTCTGTCAACTATTTTTTGCTTCAACTTTGTGATGACCGTGCATCATCAGGTTTGTCAAAGCCACTTATGTGATCACTGTACGCGTTGTTGATTGGCTAAGAGCGCAATAATTTAAGTTAAATTACTACCTTCAAAAAAGTCCGACCTATACAAGGTTTAAAAGTAAAACTTAACGTATAAAAAAAAAGATCTGATAACGTTCTAAAGTATTCGTAGAATTAACTTAAATATATGAATGAGCTTCCACCCATTCAGTATTCTTCAATATTCTTAAAATGAACGTTTAAAAAAACTAGTATTAAAAACAACAAACAATCAATCAAGTAAGGCCGTCATTTCGCGCTGCCGAAACACAAAATCGAGTCACACAAAATATCCATTTCAACCGGCTTGTGCTTAAACGAGTAGCTAATAAAAGAAGAAACCATTAAATCGAATAGCCGTTGATATTTTTATTTCAAGGTTTTCTTGCAAGTAGACTGTCGTATTCTCAAGTGTAATCGATATTCCCATTCAATTTCGGTCATTTCGGTAAACCCACAGGTTCCGTTTTTTATTTCTTTTGCTATCAGCAAAATGTAATTTGACATTTTTACATTAAATTCTACTTTTAGTATTCTCTACTTGGCACACGCGTTTATTTATAGATGAAATTGACAAAGGGTATTAATTCGTTATGACTGACAACCGGGTAAATGGATTTCGTCCAGAAGGTGGAATTGAGGTTAAAGCTGTTGAAAATAAAGTAGATCTTTAAAACACAACTTCGGTAACAGTAAAATGTATCCCTTGCATTGATGCATTCATTCGAATATTAAAACCACAACCTCGGTAACAGTAAAATGTATCCCTTGCATTGATGTATTCATTCGAATGGGAGTAAACAACAATTAGTAAAAATATCAAAATAGCTATTCTTTACAACAAATTTTTGGTCCGTTCAATGGAGTTGTTTAAGAAAAAGACCCAATAGATGCTCCAAAATATTACAAAAAAATCGGAAGCATTTGAGCTCGGGTGTCATCAACCTTAATTATATTTCTAGTAATCTGTTGGGTATTTAACCACAGTATTAAAGTTCAATCAAAAATGAGATAAAAACAAAATCGTCCAGTCGAGTTTTGTGCTATTAATAACAGCAAACCGGTTAAGCCCAGGATATTGCCAACACAGGACGACGATATAATAAGTGAGTTGTTCGCGTGGGAAGGACATCGATCGAGTGCAATTATTTCTGTATTTAACTATATATATAATCCTTCATCTCCAAGCTAATACTATAAGCCGATTCGCAGACACACCTTTCTCTAAGCATCACGCAACTTTCGTAAGAGTAAAGCTTTTTCAGAAAACAACAAGAACTAATTAGTGCTAAACAGTAGGATGGCTTAGTATATGGAGGAAACAGACTAGGTCGGGTGTGTATCGGTAGCTCTGGCAACTATTCTGTGTTGTTTATTATGGTGAGTTATTAGAAAAGCGACATGAATGCTGATTAGTTGATGTATGTAATGTAAACTGGTGATGACAGTTGGTGAAAAATTATAACTTTACTCATACTAGAAGACGTGATTGGAAAAGCTATTTCGAAACTAAACTCAAACTATATATTTCTTAGAAAAAGCATTCAATTCATCATATGTTCCTTTACTGAAGAATAAGCCCTTCCTAATGTTACTTTGAGTACTTTTATCTTTTTCATTTATGTTCGCATTTATTGGCACTTAAAAACGATATCTGTTTGGTTTGTGGCAAATGAGGCTATCGATAAAATCAAGGCGACTCGGGGGGACTGACGGATAAGATTTGCCTGAAGAAGTCTTGATACAAATTACTTTCCGACTTCTAAGCGATGATTGCGATACATTTTCGATAGATTTTCCTAGTACTCTATCTAACGATACCCTCATATGAAAACTCTCCTTTACGCCTAGCCCAAATACAATAAATTTTATAAAAAAAAATGGGGAAAAAGATACCTACGATGAATTTTCTTCTTTTGGGCCACTCCTGTTCCACTGTAGCTCTATTCCTCATCCGAAAAAAAAAAACCTTATGTCAGCTATTCATTACGATAAACGTTTAGCACAGAACGTATTTCTGGAATATCCAAACATAAACCTCAATGAAACACACATCCATCCTACGCACTGACATGCACTATTACATTATGAATAACGTGAAACTTTTAATGACTTATTTCTTATACCTGAATTCGTTGTAGGGGGATGTTTTTCAGGATGCGTTTGAGTCTCAGTCTTGCTGCTAATGATTAAATGAACTAACATAGACAAGGCTGTTCAAACCAATATAAACCCCTCTTATGTTTGTCCGTACTAGGAACTCATTTCACTAAATTGAGAATATTTGCTCTCATAAACTGTTATCCATACTCGAGGGCCGGAGGTTTAACTACTTTATGTCTTATCAGAATTCCTTCCATGACAAAATTAATATCACGGATGACATTAAACTTCTACTGAAACGAGGAAAGGGAAATGAGAGAAAGCAAAAATTAAAATTGGACAGCTTACTACATCATATTATGAAAAATGAAAGAAATTCAGGACACAGAAAATTTAATAGAGAACAGTTAAATATTCTAACAAATTTTAGAGATTTTAAGTCATGGTGTAACCCGTCAGTAACTTTGCTGATGGGACAAAATCAAAGCAACCTGAACTATATCTCCTTTAAAAATAATTTTTTTTTTAATCAAGCATATCAAAGATAACATTGTCTTATTTGCTCTAAACGACGTCATTAATCTTTGAGAATTATCGGTCGATAGCCGTAAGGCAAGGTAAATTGCTTCCTAAAAATCGTCTCAATTTCAGATGACATCTTGCAACGCAGCCAATCGCTGAACAGAGAAAAAAGACAAATCGCCAAAATGTTGAATATCGAGAAGTACCTTCATTGCCTTGGCGGCGTATTGCATACAGCTATAGAATAAACTTATGTGTTTAGAAATAGACAAAATATATTTTAAGTGAACGGTTTTGAATACTACGATCGGTTTTGAATACTACGACTACTACCTTCAGCATCTGCATAGCATAACAAGGACCACAAACATCAATATCAACGAAAACAACGACAACACCAACGACGACAACAACAAGCACATTAACGACGACAACGACAATAAGACCAACAACAACGACAAGGACACCAACGACGACAACACCAACGAAGACAACGACAAGAACAATAACGATGACAACAACAATAAGACCAACGACAACGACACCAACGACGAAAACATCAACGACGACAACGAAAAAAACACCAACGACAAAAACAACAACGACGACAGCGACGAGAACACCAACGACGACAACGACAAAAACACCAACGACGACAACGACAAAAAAAACGACGACAAAGACAAGAACACCAACGACGACTTCGACGACAACACCACCGACGACATTGACAAAAAACACCAACGACGACATCGACAAAAACACCAGCGACGAAATCGACAAAAACACCAACGACGACAAAGACAAGAACACCAACGACGACATCGACGACAACACCAACGACGACATCGGCAAAAACACCAACGACGACAACACCAACGACGAGAACGGCAAAAACAGCAACAACGACAAAAACAACAACAATGACAAAGACAAGAACACCAACGACGACAACGAGTATAACAATAACAATAACAATAGCAATAGCAATAATAATAATAATAATATTAGCAATAGCAATAGCAATAATAATAATAATATTAGCAATAGCAATAATAATAGCAATAATAATAACAATAACAATAATAATAATAATAATAATAATAATAATAATAATAATAATAATAATAATAATAATAATAACAATAATAACAATAATAATAATAACAATAACAATAACAATAACAATAACAATAACAATAATAATAATAATAATAATAATAATAATAATAATAATAATAATATTGACTGTTTTGTCTATATACGAGTTTTCCGTCATCATACTCGTTGCAATAGCAATCGAGATCCTAACAATCTAATAATCGTTTTCAAAAAACAACCACAAACCGCGAAGCAAAGTTCATGCTTTTTTTTTGTCCCACGTTATAAATTGTATTCCTACCAAGGCTTCTAAAACTGAAGTTGCGTTTTCGTGGAGAAGGTCTACGGGTGGGCTTACTAAGCAAGCTAGTGTATCTCAAAAATGGATAAAACATAGTAATCATGTTTTGAAGTGCTCAATAATCAGGTTTTATATTATTATTATCAAAGCTACGTTGTTCTTTCTTGACCTTTATATATAACTGTTCGTCATTCAAGCTGTATAGACGACTGAATTAGACTGGCAATCAAGCCTTTTGCATCGATAGATAAATTACAAATGACCTATTCGACAACAGATCACCTGATAAAACAAATCAACTTATCAAAAGATCGTGTTGAGCCTCTGTTTTAACTAAATGAAAAAGAAACGCCCGGGAACAAATACCGTCCTCATTTAATCACGAAAAATTTGCAGAGCACACATCAGAGCGTGTCGCAATATCAGCACTCACCGAATGGCCACGATACGCAGCGGGAAGTAAACAGCGTCAAAGCAGAGTTGGTTCACTAACTCAACACTTGGCCATAATAAGAAAGCTTCGCAGTTACGTGGTTCCGTTGCGAGATTGGAACATCCCGATTAGTTCTGGGATTAGCGGATGCCCTATGGTAGACTTGCGTTTTTTCAAAGTGCGAAGTGTTTAACCTTTCTCGTGCTGGGCGCCACGAGGGATCCAGACGCACGCGTCACACGCACACGCCTGGCTAGCATTTTTCACGAGGATCAGATCGATATCCGATCTCTTGTGTTAAGCAATAAGCTGCTCTTGGAGGGCGCCAACGGATGCCTGGTGCATGATGGTAGCTAATAGATAGCAAGGTGACTATGGATGGGTCGAGAATCAATCGCATCTACCGACCTCGCTAGTATATTAAAGTGGATCACGTATCTACCTATCTAGTGGAACTTATGTACCCCTAAAAACATGTGATTTAGTTTTAAACTTCAATATTTGAAGCGAGAAAATCCGATTTCACGACAAAAAAGGTATTGTTTTGATGTTGTAAACTCCGAAGAACACAGACACACTGGGTTTTGTATTTCGTTACTGACAGATTTTAACCGCGCGCCTAACTTGAAATAGTAACAGAGAAATTCTGCTGTACTCACGAACGGCGGTCAAACTATTTTTCGCTCTACTAACGGGGCACTGAGAGTTAAGTGCGAACAACTCCGAGTAAATGAATAGGAGGTGTCAGTTGGTACAACAGTTGATACCCAATGGTGGGTGGGGGGGGGGGGGGATTCTTCACATGTCGACCTGATCGGGAACTGATAGGGATGATCGTAGTATTTTTTAGGGGTCAAAATTTTTGGTCGTGCAGGTATTTTTAGGGGTATTTTTTCGAATTTCCCGACGACTTTTACCCTGAACCCCCCCCCCCCCCCCCCAGTACTTGATGGAACTGTTGAGCTTACGTAGTACGACGTGACTTCAGATGCAAGCTATTTTGACACGCTAAAAAGAAAAAAAATCGTACGCCTTATAGAGTCCAGACAATAAGGATACCCTCGAAAGCACACAATTTTGGTTTAATTTGGCTGGGCCGGGACACTCCAATTGGAAGTATCATATTTTTGGATGCTGACAGTGAAAACGGAAATCGTTTGTTTTGTCATCTTAAGAACGTCTGATTTTCAGTTGAGGCTGGGTAGTTCTTTTTTCAAGGCTGGAATTATTCTTAAGAATGTTCTTAAATTTCAGATACTTTATAAAGTGTATGAAAAAATGGTTAAATAATAAAGATATTCATGGTTGATATTATGAACACAATTTGGTTCTGGATTATAAAACGCAACTAGCAAAACAATATTTCGCTGCTTGGTGAAATCCGGAGGTTATTATAAAAAGGTTCTTATGAAGAAAAAAAAGAGTGCATTACCACTGTTTCTTATTCACGTGCTTAGCCAATCAGAAAATGAGATGGTCGCTCTAGATGCCTATCAATCTTCTGGTTTGGTCAAGCTATGATTGGCAATACGATAGGAAGCCAGTCAAATATTAATTTACGCGGCTTATACGCATGGGACCAAATAGAACTGAAACATTTGTTTGCAGATTGCACACCAAAACGTGCATGTGTCGAAACACATAACAGTTAGCACACTGTCTGTTTAGTGCTTGGGATTCCGTCTCTTTCGACAAACATACAAAGCAAGACTAAAACAAGGTCAACACCATACACATACGTTTAGCGGTACTTGTACGGCGGCACAAGCCGTCCCGATGTCACAAGAACGTGAAACTCTTAAAAAGTATAACAGTTTAGGCTAAGTAAATAGCTTGTTGAAATCCTACACGTCTACATACACTCAATTCATCATCCTCAAAATGTCGCTTTGTGCGTGAAGCAAAACGTGCCTCTGTAAGACAAGAATCTCTTCAACACAGAACCGTAACGTTCAAACCCGTACAAAAGTCTCAAGTATCACTTACTTATGACCCGTCTGACGCGTTGGCAGGCAAATCGAGCCGGGAGCTCTCAAAGGGAATGCTTTCCAGTTACCGAGTTATAGTGTGCAACTTGGGGAAGCAAGAGGCCAAATAAGCACTTCCCAGCCTCGGCACCTCTGTTGGGGCGATGTTACTGGAATTGCGATTCGATTGTGCTATTGTTCAGATTGCAAGAACTGATAAAGTATCTTATCTATGACTGGAAGCTGTGAATTTAAATAGGTATCAGAGGGTGTTAGTGGAAATGCGTCATCTGGGAAACATTAATATCAACATAAGTTTATACGAGAAAGGTGACGAAACCAAGGGGAAGCAAACAGAGCGAAATATATACGTGATGTCTGATGTCTGAATACTTAATTACAAAAAAAACATCTACGTACTCAACTTGAATAAACATGGAAATCTTGATTCCCATTAACAGGCTTTAGCATGAAAAAAAAAGGCGAAAAAGTGAATATAGTCGATAACCTAAACTAGAGGTTAAAAGATAAATATATTTCAAAACGTTTCTCATTCGAACAAGCTGGGAATCTACCGATAATAATGTACAGCTTTTTTTCTCATTAGAGTAAAACCCGAGTGATAACATTGCGCGAGGCCACAAATGAGCTAACAAATCGTGACTGGTTTCCAATGCTATGAGTTATTTATATACCTTGTACGCTTAATTGTTTGTTTGTTTATTTATCCAGACATCCATTAGGGGTGTAAGGGCAATAACAGATCATTCACACCTTAGGTAAACCTAAACGCAAACAGAACAATGAACAAAAGTTCAGTGATTTATCTATTTGATGCAAACATTAACGATGACCCCAATACCTGTGATTTGGCGGCCGCTCACAAATTATAAAAGGCGCTAATCATGAAAGGCGTCAACATGCACATGCACAGCTGACAATCTACGTTACAGGACAATGGTGACTTTTTAATAGCTATTTTCGATTACTTTACAAGACATTTTTCAATGTAAGGCCGAAAAACGGGTGGTTTTAGGGCGTCTAATAAATTAATGTTATTCCTTGTGCAAAATACTTTCTTCATTTCTCATAGGTCTCACAAGAGAACTCTTAGCCCAAGTGTAGTCAATGACTCCACAAAAAGAATCATAACTCCTACAATAAACCGGTTATCAAGCTGAATGTTCGTGGGTCCTAGTCTTCTCTCGCGCACTATAGTCAAGAAGTATCATAATTTTAAAAATCATACCCTGTACATCCAATGATTTTCTAGAAGCAGACCATTTGGTTATCTTATCAGCAGCCAGGCGAAGCAGGTGGCAAACCGATCACCAGAAAAGCAATAAAAAGTCGAACAAATAATATTAGCATGTAACGATCTTCGCGCATATGTTGACGTTTCACAGCCTATGCACTGTTTGACAATCTAAACAATTTCAAGACAAACATTCAAAAGGTAATCCATATGCGGAAAGGTAATAATGTATTTTGTTGACAGGAAAGTTCATTATTTAACACAAAACCCTGACGTCTCATATCTTTTTTTTTCTTTTTGCAATAAAAACCTCAAGATTTCTAAATAAATTTATTAGGAACCCTTTCCTTTAAATCTGCAAAGCAATGATACCGATATATATTTTTCAAAAACATAGCTAAAATATGTTGAGCAGTGAATACTCCTCGTATGTAATATAGACATAAAGCGGGTACTACAAATATATTTTAAATTTTAAGAAAAATAGAAATAACACCCCAATCACAGAAGCGATAAATCAAAATGTACACGTTTTCAAAGATCATGGGTGCTTTACTGGAGTCCACCACCAAAGCTTGCAAAAAGCGTAATTCAATTTTAAAAGCAAAAAAGGAAAAAAATCCGCGCAAATTACTCCTTCGATGTGATCAACAAGACTGCTTCTTTTGAGGAGCAAGATTAAGGGAAAGACAAATTATATATCTCCTGTAACTTTAATAATGATAACATTTTTGCAGAACCAAAACTGAAAAATGTAACATCAATCTGAATACTCACTAAATGGGCAATGTCCAAACGCAGTGTGGTGATTTCCTTCCTTGATCACAAGCAGATCTTTATGTACCTCAAACCCTCCGGTATCATTAGCATAATCTTAACTTACTTTGGAGATCAGAAGCCAAATTTCAATTTCTTCCAAAGCAATAAGGTTACCTTTTCGCTAAATGCTACTTTCAGCTTTCACTGACTAAAACAACCACAAAAAACGACTTCCCGAACTTAAGACTTTCAATGCTCTCTTGCGGCAATTAGCTTTCCATCTACCGCCACTGGGTGAATTAAGAGTTTTGGAGAGAGGACACAAGGTAAATAAAATCTATGTGGAATTAGCTTATCAGCCAAGGGTGATTGGACGAAGAATTCATAAATTGGTAGACAATAAAGAAAAAAAAAAACAATGTCAAGCGAGTGTCGCGAGTTCGAATTACCTGTTTCTCATTTTTCATTACAAAAATTAAAGAGATTGATGACCTGATGAAGGGGAGTGCGCTAGAAAAATATTACAGTAACGAGTCTTGCAAAATGTCTCAATTGAAAGATACGATTATACAAAAAACGGATATTTTCATCATTTATGCTACAAGACTTCTAAGACAGGTTCAAAGAAAAAAGGAATAACATCTCTATAACATGACAAAAAATCTTCGCGTTAAAAAAAAATCCCTTCAAAGTGCAATGTTTGAAAACCTTAGACGATGAAATCACTTATTCTTTGGAGATGATCTAATCGAAGCTTGATAAAGTTTGCCGTGAGGTTTGCGCCCAGACCCTTGAATGATCTACATCGCCTATTACCTCGAGAGTAAGTGGAAATCAGATGTGATAAAAATAAATGATTATTCCTTAGAAAAACTGCCAGTTGAAATGAAAGTAGATGGTCTCGACAGTCTTGGCACAAAAGAAACACTATTCAAATTACTGCACTTTGAATGTACGTTATCAATGTCTCAGAACGTTGCTCTTGTGTTATTATGACAATTCATCTATTTTTAAATGTGGTATTCTCGGTAAAACGATCACACACGGTGCGCCTTCGCTTAATGACAACATAACCTAGGTCATTTATTTTGCTAGACACAATGGCGAAAGATACAAAACGGCAACAATATCAACAAAGTTTTCTGCTAGCATTTAGTTTCATAGCAAATCACAGAATAATTTGATGTAGATCGTACAATTTTTTAAATGTTGCACGCTTGACGCGTTTGGAATTCCTCGCTTTCTCTCGTGGCGGTGTTCTCTCCATGGAAGTCGGTTGAGTATGGTAAAATCATCAGAAGAGAGTAACAAAGTTTAAGCTCCACTAAGCCACCTTAATCCCAGATAACATTGCAATATCAGAAAAACAAGCTGTAGTTGAAAATGGATATTAGTTCAGTGTAGATGCACGCTGCGTAATGCGAGCTAATGATGGACAAAGGGGAGTGAACGGAACCGAATACCGGTAGCCATAACCCAAGTGGAAATGAGGAGCGTCACCATTTTAGGGAATTCTCTAATTAGATACTGTTAATGCTTTCAATGCGTAGTTAAAAACATCCAAAGGACTCCGCTTCCTTAGAGTATACCTTTTATATTAAACTAATTTGCAGTTTTTGATTTTAAAGACCCTCGAAACAGATGAATAAAAATCTTTTAAAGGAAATGTATTACTCTTGAGGGCTAATTCTCTGATACGCGTGATGAAACTACTTTATGTAACCGCCCTGAAGAAGGACTCAATAAAGTACGAAACGTTGGCAAAATCTTTTTTCTGTTTTTGTCCTCCATTTTATTAAAAAAAATTGCGGGCTAATGTAGCTCTTTTGGGAAATGATTGAACACCCTTGTGATTCGTTATTAACGTGATATAAAAACCTTAATGGCATAACACACACGAAAAAAAAATCCTTACAGTCGTTATTGAAAGCGCGTTAGATTTTACAAGAAATATATGGAGCTTTCTGTCATAAAACGTCGCAAACTGTCCTTGATAGCGAGATGTCGTTGTGTGCCATTTGCGCAATTAATATCTGAATTAATATCTGTTATCCACCGGTACGCGAGAAGTAAAAATTTCGAATTTTTTTTTCAAACTCGTAATAAAAGTTTCTTTAGAGGATTAGACACGCCTTAAAGTTGTGCTCTTGCTGGGTAATCCGCGGGCCGCTTTCGAGTGGAATCTCACATTAAATGACGATGGGTCGTGACTTAGACGATAGCAAACCTGATGACCTCTCAATGATTTCAATGCCTCGTCATGTATGTCCTCTTTGATGTACGGCAATGAAACTCTCTCGACAATTGTCTCGCCAATAAAATCGTTATTCGTTTGTTTTTGGCTATATTCCAAATTGTGGGGAGAATCCTTCTTCATGAACCCACGAGCCTATTTGTAAAACTGCAGGAAATAATTCGTCCTACCAAATAGCTTCATTAAAGAAGTAGGCAAATATGGTGATAAACATCGCGAACTAATTGAAGATAGCGAACAGGAATTGCTATTGGTGGTTATATTTCCTAGAAATCGCCAATAGACATTGTTAAGTACAAGATACTAGGTATCGATACACGAAGTAAAGTACAACACACATGAGTATATACGCTATCCAAACAAATTCTTGGATCGAGGTAAATAGGAATTACAATTGACAAATGCTATATTTTCTTGGATAGCCAAAGCACTAAGTAAAACACAACATACAAGAGAGTTTACGCTATCAGAACAATCCTCAACCTCACGAGAAGTCAAGAGCACGAACGTACTGATATTTCAACTAGAACAACAACCATCTTTTGGAAAGAGCCATAACAACATAGTACTGGAGGTTACCTTTTCGATAAGAAATAAAGAGATACTACAGCCATTAGAAGATAAGCGAAAAATTAAAGTAATTTTCTTACTTTTCGATAACGCTTCGTCGCCTTTTCACACTTGCAATAAATCATCCAAATTTTATGAGCACTGAACAACTTGTTATGATAACGGGGTTTGAAACCTCTAGCAGCTGTACGAGCCTGCAAAGGCGAGCCTGAAAGGCGGAGTTTAACACCAGCCAAACTAACTCCTACATCATATGTTGTTTAGATTGTAGTGTTATTAGTGTTTCAAGATGTAGTGTTTAGATGGCAAAGACACGAATATTTATCGGTTGATGAGAGCACGTAATCGGTTAAGTGCGTCGTATTCATTACAAATCAGACAACCCAGGTCGAAGGTTGTCAAAACACTAGGAACTAAAGATATATAACCATAATATGGCCAAGAACAGGAAGTTGTGATAAGAAACGCGAGCTTTTAGATGAAGTCTAAAAAAAGTCTAAGCGACGCGGGGCGGGACAGTAGAGGAAAGTTTATTTTCTATTTTATATTTTATATAATAACTAATTGAAGTCACACCCAAATTCAATTAGCAAGGAAATTTTCCAGTAGGTCAATGCAATTCATCACCCGAGTTTTTACTCTAATTTTTGCTTTTGTTAAAATCTCAAGTTGCCGTAAAACATTTTTTTGTGTATATCAATATTACGATTGAGAATGCCTTGGAAAATATTGCGACTAAGTATTAGACATATCTAAAAAGTTTTGGAAATCTTAGACTTTTAGATTGTTCATGATCAGACACACCTTTGGGGAATAAGGAATTAAAAGCCTTCTTTCTATTAGCGCGATTGTGCTATATTTAGAACACCAGCAATTAAGTGAATGAAGAGATGGTAGGGATGAAAGTTAAGTCACTGGGGAAACTGTGATATAAATGACAAATTAAGTTTCTAAACTTAGTACACACATGTCACGGCGAGTTTACTAAATCAAAAATAAATATTTGCATTGCAAAGGTTATAACAAAATTAATCATAACAATGAACAGCATTAAATAAGATCGCATTCGCTTCAAAACTCTAATTTGTTTATTTGTTTTTTTTTATTTATTTCTATTTTATGTTTATTAATTTATCTGGATCAAGTTTTACTTTTTAAACAACTCAATGTTCAATCCATTTTTATCAACATCAAAAGAGCTAAACATTAACTGAACGATAAGTCTACTGTTCGACACACTTCATGCAAGCGAAATGAGTTCGTAGAATGACGCTATTACGATTTCTGTCTTTTTGGAAGCCAAAGAGCACCGTAGCACAAGCAATACTACCAATACTGAATTCTTCCCTGCTACTACCTTCTTGCTTTGGTCCATTATATGTTACCCCGGCATCTTGTCCATTAATACATAAGAAATAATAACAAAAAAACCGATTTACCTTCATGGTTTGAGATCACTTTCCTCCACAAACAACTGCATCTACAAAATATATTAACACAATTAGTAAATCCTTTTAACTAAAATTGCAGTGACGTAAAACGTGTCTTAAGGAAACGACAACTTAATAAGGTGATCAAAAGCTATTTATCTAAGAAAGCTCATTTAGGGACTGACCATTTAATATGTGGCGGGCAGGTAACAATTTTGTTTCCGGCTCTTTTTTTTTGCGGCAAGTTGGCATACGCGTTGATAACTCGATGTGGCTTGCATGCTCAATTTTTTCTATTGATATTTTTTTTTTGGAGAGGGCGGGAGGGGAGGGGATTCGAGCTTTTGGTAGACTTCTTGCAGCCGCTTTAGTTTCGGTGAGAGAGAAACCTTGCATGACCAATATCAAAAGCGGCTGCGAGGAGACTAAAAATTTGGGAGAAATGTCGCACACGAGTATTCTATTTTCATGTCACCTGTAGAAGTGGTGAGGCCATTGATTTCAGAGGTATGATGGTAGCATGCCTCATCGACGTCATCTCCTTATCCGCGCTGATCCATGGGAATTCCTATAAGCGGAAATAAGACTTGAGATATACTTGCCCTTTGTCGTAGGAGACCAACCCATCTTTTGACCAAATCGAGGAAATATTGTGTACTTAGCTATAACTACATAACATGTTTTTGAAAATTATAATAAAGTACATTGGAAAATAGCTTTTAAGACGCAAGCACCTTGTTATCAAAGGCAGTTATCAAGGTTTTTTTTTTCTATGAATCTTAACCGGCTTTATAGGTTTTGGGCCCCGAGATGCACACTAGCGACATATCGACATAACGACATGGGCGCACGCACTCTTATCTTTGACATAACGACATGGACATAACGACGTAAGAGAAAAAAACAAGTTTTTTCTTTTATGTCATTATGTCCATGCCGTTATGTCGGGCTAAACATAGTGCGCGCGCCCATGTCGTTATGTCGCTAGTGTGCACTAGGCATAACTGAAAATGCCAAAAATCTTGCAAAGATATTACTCAATGAATAATAACATACGGAACTTGGACCATGACACCTCTTGCCTACTATCACGCTCTCTTGTTGTGATTAAGGGTAGGCTATATAGCTCAGAGGGCTCTAATTCTAACCGATGCTGACAACACTTGTCCAAGCAACCTCTGTAGTCTCCATTACAGCAGCTCTAATAAAGTGCTCGTACACAAGAGATCAGAGTAAGGGCAAACCTAGAAAACAATATGATTGTAATACCTAGCAATGTGTCAGCTGGATTATGACTGTTATACCTGGTAATGTGCTGGCTAGTAGAAGGCTATTATGACTGTAATACCTGGCAATGTGTCATCTGGTAGAAGGCTATTATGACTGTTATACCTGGCAATGTGTCATCTGGTAGAAGGCTATTATGACTGTTATACCTGGCAATGTGCCGGCTGGTTCTGAAGTTCCAGATAAGATGATTCTTTCGTGTGGACAAGCACTGAAAAAGTACAATCTGGAAACAAAACACAATCAGTCAATAGATGGAAATAAAAAAGGCCCACTAAAAAGACTCCAAACAACTAAAAATAGAGGAACATCCCTTGTGATTTTAAGATGTGATTGTGTCATGTATTGCATACCTGGAGGGTTAGCCTTGAGTAAGGCATCACAGACACTGATTTTAAGCAGGAATCCCCTCAAAGCTGACTCAGTATTCAGCAGCAGGTTATCACTGCTGTAATATAGACATAAAATGTGACAGTTCAAATGAAAACAAAGCTTGCGAGTTTGCCATTTCGTGGAAAAAAGAACAGAAGGCTTGCGCTGTTGTAATGCCAAGCTAGTGCTCGCTTAATGGGAAGCTTGCTCTTGCTAAACAGCAAGCTTTCGTTTGCGTAACAGAGGCCTTGCGCACGATTAAGGAATGAAAACGGTATGTTAATGTAGCCAAGTCTCGTTTTCGTGTGAACCGTCAGAAATATTTATCTATTATCATTGATTTGAAGCCATTACCTCCTCAACTGGCCTTGACATTTTCATCTGCAAACTCAAGTAAACAATTTTTAACTGCTACTAGCACTGCTTTTCGGCTTTAGTCATTTAAACTAACAGAATTACATTTGGCACTTGTTATTGGCCTTTGAATGCTGGCCATGAATTCGCTTCAAGGATTTTGAGTGATGGAATCCAGAAGGTTATTTAGCTGTTGAAAATCATCAAGAGTTTGCAGAATTTTAAAAGCAGCATGAACTGGCCAGCTAAAGGAAAGGGCTGAGATTTACATAAGTGATACTGGCAGCAGTCTTGTACCCCCCCCCCCCCCCCCTCTGATAACAAATACAATAGACTGTAAAGGCTCTTTACTATAGCATATAAAACTTGTTTTATGTGAAACCACCTGTATTCTCATGAAAAGAGAAAGTTTAAGCATACCTTAGTGATAAGGTGGAACATCCAATTTCAAAGCTGAATCTTTCGATTGGATGGTATTCCTAAGGAAGGAAAAGACAGTTTTGTGATGACTATTATGATCTTCAGTAAATATTCTTTTTCGTTTTACAAGTACCTTGTCAGAAATAACCAAGGATATCTTTTGGACCTCACCCTGTATAAAATTAGACAAAACTAAATTAATAAAAAATGATCCACACATAAGAATAAAGAAGGAAATTCACTGAAATTTATAAAGTAAAATTCAGAGTTCTAGGAATCGTAATTTTGCAAAAAAAAAAAAAAAAATAGAAACAACATCAATGGAACTGTTGGGCAAACACTTTTGATAATAATGGTACCTTTTCGATAAGAGGCTTAATAGTTTGTAGTACATCTTGGATGTAGCTGTTGAGCTCAGGGTGACAACTCATCTGAAAATACCATAACATAACATTACTAATAGAAAAAAGGGATGACCTGCAATTACCACCATATTTTTTTCAGTATTAACAATAACAATAACAATAACAATAACAATGGCAATGGCGATGGCGATGGCGATGGCGATGATGATGATGATGATGATAATAATAATATCTTTATTAAAAATAATCCCAACAGACAGATGTGCTGGGTTACAAATAATTAACTACTTAATATAATACTCTACTAAATAAAGTTAAAAAGACATCTTTTTATAACACAGCGTTTGAAACGTTTTATCTTTACTATGTAGTGGCAAGATTAATTCGTGTCCCCTTTGTCTCAGGTTCTGGGTTTTTCGTTTTGGCAGCATATAACTCAGGCTGTGGTTTTTATCTGAAGTTACCCTCTCCCATAATTTAACATCCCTATCTCTTGATTATTTCTGCAATTGGCATATAACTGCTTGTGTACTCATATTTAGCAGCTCGTTTACAAAAACGATCCACTTGCGAAAATATATAACCTACTGCTGGCTTTAGAAATCATCTGTTCAAAATGAGTGTCCCAATTACATGGTTGCTAATTGAACGTCATGTCTAGTAATTTAAGTTCCTCATATACTTATGTCTGGTTCAGGTTCTGGAATGGGCTTTTTTGCTCCCCCTCCGACTACCATTTCCCATGTTTTGAAGAGATTTAACGTCGTCCTATTTTCCTTTGACCACTTCTTGATATTCTGAACTGTAACTTAAGATAAATCTGCAGAGTTATGACATTGGGGAATGCTCAGCGTGATGTCATCAGAGTACTTAACTAAGAGGATCTTACTAGGGTTCACCGGAATAATGTCATTCACCATAATAGAAAACAAGACAGGTCCCAACACAGTGCCTTGAAGAACCCCTCTATTAATGTCAACAAACTTCGTGGACACTCCATCAACCACCACCCTTTGTTTACGGTTACTCAAAAAGCTAACAATCCAGTTGATGACATAAGAAACAGAGTCGAAGACTTTGCTGTAATCAAAGAAAATATTCTGACGAAGTCAACCTCCTTGTCCAGCCAGTTTAACCAATGGGGTTGGCACTTAAGCAGGGCCATGGTAGTATTGTGGCCTTTCTTGTAGGCAAACTGATCAGATTGTATTTGTGAGTTCAGAGCAGATGACACTTCTTGTTTGCAAACCAGCCTTTCGAAAATTCTCATTATGATGTTAGTCAATGATATAGGCTGTAACTGACTGCAGTCGTATAGGGGCGGTTCCTTGGGAATGGGTGTCACATTAGCCAATTTCCACAGAGAAGAAACCATTTTCAAAATGATGTTTCAGAGAGCTGTTGAAGATTTTGGTGATGACAGGTGCCAGGTGATGACCATAATCCCGCCAGAGCCAATATGGGAACTCATTAGGCCCAGAAGCAGTTCTCTTTTGATGGATTGAGAGATTTGTGACTTTGTGCTTGTTGATAGAAGGGATTTTACAACCCTCAGGTATCGGCACTAGGGCCTGAGCTTTATATGCATCATCTGTGTTAATGGCCTGGAAATAGGTGTTAATTTCATCTGGCTTTAACACCATACTTATTAGTGTCCCTTGCGATTTCTCCCCCGTTATCCTATTCACTACGTCCCAACATCCCTTGGAGCCCCTAGAGTGCTCTTTGCTCTCATTCTGAACAGACATCACCTGGTTCATGCATATTAATTTATTAATTCTTTTTTGGCATCTGGTGTTCTCAGCCTCACTGCAGAACCGTGAAGTCTTGTTCCTGATATTACAGAGATGTTTGACTAAGGGCGACATAAAGGGTGGGTCTCTGGATGACATCTTGACCTTGATACAGGGATAACTTTGATGAAACAAATTCCACAACCTGTCATTTAAAGTTCGTACGCATTCTTCAGGATTCTCAAAGTTGAAATCTTCAGCCCAGTTCAGCTTTGAAATCTCTAATTTCGAGTCTATAGCAACCTTCCTATGGTCACGAATTAGCGCAAGCTATTAAGTGTTATGACTTTGAGACTTTAAGACCTGGTGACAGTAAATACCTGGACAGGAACATTGTACTTCTTCCTCCTCTCAAAAATAGCAGGAGGGTAAACTTCTCTGATATACAGAATTAGATGAAATGCTGCTTCCAGAAACTCACACAACACATCTGCACTCACTAATCACGGAAAGACAGAAAAAAGGCTATTACTTATATATTTATACAAGGCATTGGGACCACCCTACCACAAGGACAATAACACAGCCTTTTAGACCTTTAGACCCGGCATATTCAATTGATAAAAATAGATTTAAGAACAAAAGAGTTAAACTTTCATGGTGATAGATTCGCTCTCAAAGTTAAAATTCAAATCATTCAAGAGAATTCTCAGAAGATTTTTGTGTTGACCTCGATATTTATCCTCACAACCGAACACGAAGCAAGGGACCAAAAGCTAATACTTTAGTAGCCTGCGTCGCAGACTAGGGAAATCGGACAAGAAGTCTTCTACCACATGTCACACATGTGGTATTTAAACATACGGATTAGATTTCAGCAGTTTATGATAGTAAATTGACAGAAATTGATGACAACAAACCTGCTCTAGCTTTTTGTGTGTCATTTTCTTCGTCCATCTTGATCAATGGTTCGAAGTGCGCGCCGCCATTTTGTGTACTAGTTTCTAGCTCTCACTTTGCTAAATCCACAGACATCCCATGCACCCGGGTGGAGAGAAAAACTTCTCTGGTCCCTCCGGGCTGTGTAGTCCGATAGATCCAGCTCACCTTTTTAGATCGAGCACATTTCAACATAACTCAACATATTTTTTTGTTTCTGAGCACAAAAAATATGCACGTGCACGACTGAGTAAAGGAGTAACACGAAAGATATCATACGCACGTGCGTAACAAAGCAAAGCAGAGCAAAATGCTAAAGGTGGTACCTTGGTCACAGCGTGCTGTGCATGCGATGACAACATTACCAAACTACCATAGCAACACGCTAATTCACAAGAGATGCTAGCGTGAAAATATTTTTCAGTTTATATCTCAGCGAGCTGTGCGTGGCGTAACCGACTAAGACAGGCCTGGGATCCTGGTTATTGCTTCCCATTAATGCGCGGGTACCTCATTTTCCTTTGTGTTGTACAGTTCGCTAGATAGCGGTGCTGGGGCCCGAAATCTTCAGCCTAGCCCTAAAGCTTAAGCTGCCATACGGTGTTTCAGCGTATTTCTGGAAGTATGGTCTTTTTTTTCCTCTCGTATCATCTGAGAAGGTTCGATCCTCGGACAATTGGCTCTATATTTTTTTCCCTATAACTTAGGGACGGATAGAAAAGTGAAGGGGGAGGGGATGGGTGAGTAAGGAACAAAAAAAAGAAAAAAAAAAAATGCATGCAGCCCAAACCAGAAGTCAGAAAAAAAAAATGCATACAACGATTAAAAAAAATCATACACGTTATGGAGACAAGAAAAAAACATACACGACTGAGACCTTCCCACCCCCTACCTCCTTAGATTATCCCTTATCAGTACTTTTAATGGCTTTGTCATACTACCCTCCATTTCTGTTCTCGATTATATCCCATGCGCTAGACAGGATTTATCAAGCAATTGATTTATACATGTAAAACTTGTAACACTATTTAGCACGTTCATTAAAAATAACAACAACAAAACACACACACATCCTCTCAGAAAAGTTGCCCACCGTACCGGCCCACTGGTAACCAGCCTTTTTAATTACCCTCAGTCATATATTGAGAAATCCATCTGTCCGCCCAGCAACGCCAGGCCAGGGCAGAGCTGTTTGGTTGTGTGAAGTGTCACTTTTTTGGCAGAAATATCTTTTTTTTTTTAACCCAATTAATTTTATATGGGAATAATAATAGTTTCTTAGAAATAAGTTTCAGAGGGATACCACTGTGCCGCAAGGTTTATTGCGCCCCTAGTGGTTCTATTACGTCCCTTAGATTTAGCTTAGTAATCGCAGCTTACGGCACCTCCAGTTTAGCGACCTATTACCGGACCCATAGGTCTACCTATACGCTTAGGAGTTTTATTTCAACGAGTAAATTCCGGAGTTCTTTATTTGGCCACCATTTTTCAACATACTTTTTTTTTTTCACTTCTTTTTTTGACAACTATCACTCGCCCCTTTCCTCCGCGTCTAAAATAATGGCCAAGATAGCAGACCATTTAACCGAAAAAAAAAAAACAATTGGTAGGCTATCGTAGCTAGGAATGTCATTTTGGACTTAACCGTTCCTTGAATTCAGCGATTCGCTGTTCTGGACACAACCCTGCCTTTTTCTGGACACCACCCTGCCTTTTTCTTGACACGTCACTGCCTGGCCGAAGCCAGGATTCCAATCTGGGACAAAGCCGCGAGGGGCCATCGCCCTAACACACTAAGTTACCCGGAGGGAGAAAAAGTTACACTGACGAGACACATTTGATTTTAATAAATATCAACATTTTCGATAAAAATCATATTCATCAATAAATAAAATCGTAAACCGAAGAGACTGAAATAATTACACCATACAATATTAGTTATTTTGTGTAGGTGACAAAGATATCTGTTCGTCGAGTGGCATAAAGCTGTCATGCCAAATGACTTTTCAAGCGATCCCGAGTCATATTCCCCATTTTGTGAGAACTGTAGTACCCATATGAGAACCACCGATATCGGTAAGGGACCGCAAAATGCATCGTTTTCTCGAGATGATTTCCCATATATATTACTGCTTGCGGGACTAGAAATCGACATCATTATACCGAAAGTCTCTAGCTATATCCGAGTTCCACTGCACTGATATGATCATAAAATTTGCACGAGGAAGCCACGAGGAAACCAAGAGTCCAAGAGTTTGAGGAAAGACCTATACTGAGTATTAAGATTTTAAATTGGACCCCCCATCACCACCATAACCATTTCACGGCCGACTGGACGGCCTAGTTTCCTTAAGTCTCCCCATGAGTTCTCTGAGAAAGAGTAAGAGTTTGTATGAGGGCGATGACGTCATGTATTCCATTGAAGCCGTGGAGTCATTGTCGGTGAACGCACCGTCGTCTTCGTCACCACCCCCCTCGGGTGACGACTCTGGGAGCCCCTCTGAGGAGTTGGATGCCATTCTGTCGAAGGACGCGCGAGGATTGGTGAGAGAGAGCACGCGGTTTTGAGTGAGAACCATACTGAGTCTGCGCAGCGCGCGATCTTCCAGGTCAGCCGAGGGAAGAGGGAGCAGCTGAAAAACATCACAAAGGGGGAGTTTCATACAAGACCATGAAGATACAGCGTATTCTAAAGCTATAGAAAAGTTTTATCCAAGTGTAATATTGTTTCAATAAATAAAAGAAACACATCAAAGAAATATAAATTTACCTCAGCCATTGTCGTAAACAAGCACTCTAGCGTATCTCGGGTTCCCTGTGGTTCATATATCATTAGTATTGAAAAGCTACCTGTAGCTCCAATGAGAAGTTTATTGTCTTTCTAGTCATTTTCTTTCTCGTATTCGCTTACCCCCTCGTCCGCCCCGTCCCTTACGCACCTTGGGAAGTTGTTTGACGGCCTTGATAGGGTCACGTGTCATATCACACAAGCCCTCAATGTCGGACTCACTCAGCACAGGGCACTAAAATGAACAGTCACAGTCAGAGCTTAGTCGCAAAACAACGCTCAACATAACTACATTTTTTTAAATTGACATATTTAGTCCGCATATTTAGTCAGCTTGAATGCTGACTCAAAGAAACCCACATGAATCTATATGATAGTTCTCTTGTCCTAATACACTGAAAAAAACAAACAGGAAGACCGAAAGCGCCATGCGCAGATACGGACATGACGACCTGACCCCTTTAAGCTAAACCAAGCCAAGCTGCCCTGCTCCAAATTTGTCTACATTCCCAAGTATTTCCCCAGATTTTTAGGAATTTTTCCGCACTCACCGCAAGCTCTTCTAGCCATGTCCAGAGAAGCCGGGACAACACCCAGGGGTCCCCCTCCGTCCTCAGCTCCTCCCAGCCCGAGTCACTCGCATTCAATTTGCGCTGAAAACATCTCACATATTAGAAAATGTACATCAAGAAATGACACTTCGTTGCATAAGAGCTATAAACAGCCCTCACATATTAGAAACTGATCAGCAAGAAATGACACTTACCAAGAAACACCGTGGCATACTTGTTTATGTAATGTGATGCTGCTTTGAAGGTGTTAGGAAAATACTGTGATGCTTGCAAGAGTATCATTCGTTAACCCAACAATGTTGTAACCTTTTTAACAACACACGCTCTTTTCACAAACCTTTTGCCGATTGCCGACATACCTTTAGTTTCTCAGTTCTGTTATGTACCCCATGATCTGCACATGCGCTCGTTGCTAGGGCCTTCGCCACCAGCACTCTATCTTCTTCCGTGGACTGGGTACTAGTACTAGCCGTAACTGTCCCACAACTCACAGTCCCGCTTATACCACTGTCAACAACGGTTTTAGGATTGTTCTTAGCAGAACTATCAGCATTAACGACCTTTGTTTCATCATTCGTAGACTTGCTACTTTTTCTACTCTTTTTCTTTTTTTTTTCCACGCAGACATTTAAAGGTTCCAATCTAACACCGTGTATTGCAGGCTTGCCCAGCGGCGCCTCCCTACGGGGCATGCGCTCTACATCAAAGCACTGAGGCACAGTCAAGTCTGACTCGGAATGCGCCCGCGAGAGGCCAGCGTGCGATCCTAATGCCGACAGGCGCCGCACTAGATGCGGGTCATCAATGCCTCTGACGTCATTAATGACGTCTTCAGTACTTTGTGAACGCTGTAAGGAGCATTCCTGTGCCTTTGGGTCGACACGATTTTCTACGTAAGGATTGTGTTTGAGTTCTGTCTCTGTATCTTCACGCTCGAAATTGAAATCTTTCACCAACTTCTTCCCTGTGTCTGTGCAGTCCGCGCTCATCTCAGTCTCCTCCGGTTCTTCTTTCTCGGAAAAGGCTTTCTTGGCATCGCTAGGCAACTTCCATGTCATGTCTCCTTCCTCGGATTTGACACTAGCGAGCTCTAACAAGCGAGAGCACACGGCAAACACAATCTAAAAGCAGGAAACAGATCGCTTTAACGGCTGATGAGCTTTTTAAGAGGTCATGAAAATAGGAATCGCACGAGAAATTATAATTTATGGAAAGTTCTTCATGAGCTATATAGTTTTCAACCCGTCTATTAGTATGAGGGTGGTAGACTACCCAATGATGTCTAATGACGCAAACTTACAGGACAGCAATCAAAGAATAGTTCTATTTTTGTATTTGTTGACCTCCGCTATTTTCTTTTTAGGTGATTTTCAAGCCCATTGCTTTAAAAAAAGTAGATTTTGACACTCCCTTTGAATCTCCTGGATACTCTCCAAGTACATTATTTATCATATTTTTTTACCTTGGGTATGTTACGTAGCTCTCGAGCCTCCATTCCGTGCAACAAGTGTCTTTGTTTTTTCAAGTAGTTCTCGAGTGTAAATTGTTTTGCCTCTGAATGACTAGGACCAGAAAATCAAATTAGAGGGTGTGTCCCACCTTGTACCATAGTTAGTCTCAGCAATCCACCTCAATCGTATACAGGAACTATGCTACTCAATAGCAAAGGAAATAGAGAAGTGGAGACTTAGCTTACGAATGTGAAAAACAAATTCGTAAGTCTCTTGCGCAGTCGTTCTGACCTCTGTCGCACACTTAAGCTCAGTAACTGAGATCAATCTCTCCGCTTGTGTCCCCTTGACACTGATCTTCACAAGCTCAAAGCATCTTACATCCCTGCTTTCTTCTCAGTGTTCTTAACTAGTGGGAATAGGCCAACAACACATAGATTCGCAGTGATAATACATGGGTCTATTAAGCTATATACTTAACCAGATAATTATCAGATAACCAGATAATAATTTCACTTTTATACCTTGATGGGAAAATCACCCACAGATGAGATAGGAACTTGTAGAAATCCTTGACACACTCAATTTGACCACGAGTCTGTACTGCTTTAGGCCTAACCAAAATAGAAACTAGGACATCAGGTGTGAAACACCTACTTGCTTGCAGATTTCTAGGTACTACAAATTAATAATGTATAGATGATAAACACAATAAATAACCAATGGTTTCCCCAACTGAGAAAAATTCCTTGTCTTGCTAAATTGTGCATAAGGAAATCCAATTCTTTGATGGTAGTTAGACTTTGTATTTGGGCTGCACTGGAAATAATGCAGCCTACAGTAGCTCCATGTCTTTTGCTTATGTTTCATCTGATTATCAGGAAGGTAAATTTTGCTACAGTTTGAGCACTTTTACTGTTATAATATATAATTATATTTGTACCTGTTTTTTCTCATCAAATGAATAGCCTTCGAAAAAGAAAAAACACATAATAATTAGTGCCTTAATAAATCCATGATTTATCAATTTTTTTAATGAAAGATAAATATGAAAATAGTAAAATTACCTCTTCGGCAGTTAGTCTGTCTGAATAAATAAAATAACAGCAAATTAAAACACCAGTTCGACCTGTGAAGAGAGAAGACTCCTGTTAAAATTCCAATATCCTATGTTCATTACTCAAGTTATAGCCATGAATAATTGTAAGCAAATTCAAGGTAATAGATATAGCTGTAACAATTTGTTTACCCAATCCAGCATGGCAATGGACAGCAGTCTGTAAAATAAGAATTTTTTACAAAGTTCATTTTTGTTTGAAAGCTAAAAGACAAATGTCTGAGAAATGGAGAAGTTTGGCTTATACTACACCTTTCCTTCCTGTAGTGCAAATGACATCACTTTCACCATGTCTAGAATGGACTCCAGGGAACGCACACCATAATCATTCCTGGAAAATATCATAGACAATACATAAACAATATCATATCAAAATATTTTGTTCAATGAATAGAAAAAGGATAAATGAAAAAAAGGTTTGTGCTCATTATTTTTCTTATGGTACTCACCATCCAAAGTTGTAAAAGAAAACTGAAAACAAACAAAAAAAAGGTGGATATTATTTAAGGAGTTAAATGACAAGGACAGATCAAACCTTTTAGAAGGGCAGGAGATAGATAGTTACCTTTGTATCAAGAACATATTTTTCTTGGACTTATTTTCATAGTGGCCCACTACACTGATCATTCACACCATGCAGTAGAGGGAAGTGTTTCCATGGCTACCAATGGGCTGATCTAAGGGTGAGCTGTAACACCCCTATTTTCAGATATGTTGCTTAAGGATAACGTAGACCCAAGTAGTAATTACCCCGATCGTCCTGGCAAAATTGCTCACACTCGCGTCGGATTAAAGCAAATGCCAACAAAGTATATATCATATAAAAGCTTAATGATTGTGCTTTCCTCCTAAAATAATCATTTTTTATATAAATATATGTGTTTATCTCCCAGGATCTGCTTTATATCCATCGTCATCCACTGAACTGACAAACCATGTCTACATTTGACATCATACAGCCTTGTTGATGAATAGTCAAGGGCCAAAGTTAGGAGTAGAATAATTTTGTGACTTTGGCTACAACACGCTAATCAAATCCGTAGCCAAAAAAGCTATTGATTATCCATGGCATGGTGTGACAGAACAATATCTATACTAGAAGCTTGCCAAGTTGCGCAGGAATTGGGCGGTTAGAAGTGCACCTTTAATTCAGATATTTAGAGTAAGATGGGGTGAAATTTGATTGTGCGATATATCGAGGATTGAAGTTGTGTAAACATTAGAGGCAGTGTTACAGCAATGACAGACAAAGAGCACATAAAGCAGCGTATGGGAACCAATCACATTGCACATTCTACATGCAGTGGGAAAACCCCAAGGCGCTCAAACAAAGCGACTTGCACCGAAGAAAAGTAGAGCGTGGAAAAGGTAAAAAGACTGTGAACTCTCTGTTTTGGGCTTTCTTCCTCGCTTGGCCTTCTTCGAAGGAAGCCAAGGATCCTTACTTAATCTTGGCATATTTTTACAAATATACAAAATTTAGTGTAAACGCTTATAAAGTTGATATAAATACGGATAAATCTCAGTTAAAATGTACTGATGGAATGTCGATAATAATACTGACGTGCTTGTAAGCTAATCAGAGGAAAAGCGGTAAAATTAAGTTCCCGCGAATGTTGATCGCGGAACTTTGAGCTAAGTAAACAGAATTATGGAATTATTGACGCCTTTGCGAATAATGCAACACTCATTTGAATTCGGTTTTTCTTGAATATCTGGAGAGTATTTAAGATTTTGGTGTTTTTTTTTTGCTAACATCTAGAGTGTACCTATTGTCACCGAATAGCATCATTAAAAAAATTCAACCCTAAATGAAGCCATTTGGGTTTATGGTATCGTTAAACATACAAAGAAACAATTAGGAAACCCAGTGAAGGACAATGCAATCCAATAAATCCTTTCTTCAGCCGCCCAACCTAAATGAAGAAATTAAATGGGAAAAAGTAGATAATTCCCAAAAAGATAGTGTAATTATTGGATTTCAAACAAATAACTTCAACAGTGCCTCATTTAGCAACCTCCCTCTTCCCAGGAGACAGGCAAAAGCAATCAAATTCCTTATCTGATCATTTAAATTAAAAAAAATGAAAATGAACATGATTTATTGGACTGCACATAATCAAATAGATTGTACAAGTGCCCACCAGTCCCATTAAGATAAAGACGGATTTACAATTCAGATCTTGATCTTACTTTCCACCTGCATAAATGCCTCAGGGTCGTAAGAGAAGCCAGAGTCCTGCAATCCATAACCACAGCTCGCATGTTCTCCTGGGTGCTGAAGGTTTATAATAGACTTGATTCCAAGACTGTGAGGAAAGACACATAACTATCATGATGCTATACTATATACCCTTAGTCAAAACAGACTTGATGCCCACACTGTGAGAAAAAACATAACTGTCACAATGCTATACCCTTAGTCATAATAGACTTGATGCCCAGACTGTGAGTAAAAAGACATGACTGTCAAAACGTTATACCAGTCAAAACAGACTTGATGTCAAGACTGTGAGGAAAAGTCAAAATTTGAATTTCCAATTGACAATTATTTTCCACTTCTCAAAAGGAACAATCCCAATTTGATATCTCAGCTGCGCAACATAATACATTCATCTAGTGGGTAAATAACATTCTCAGAACAGACATATAGGCATTAGAACTGACCCCATTAAAAGTAAAATGTCACTTAAATAAGCTAACAGCTATTTATCATCTTTAGCAGGAAGTTGTAAGACTACAAAAGAAAAAGCATTATTATTTCTCAAAACATACACTCTTCTGCACTGTAGAATAAAAAAAATACACTAATATACCCCTTTTCTGCAGAAACATGTTTATGAAAAATAGAGGATTTAGATTTTCTGATCAAAGAATTGACTAGGTATGCTTTGTTTCCATGCCAACATCAATATGCAGCTGACTGACTCTAAATATAGGGGGTTAAGTACTGAAACAACAGGCTTCTTATTTGAAGATCTTATATCGCATGACTTAACTGTTATTACCTCTTTGCTAACATACATCAAATAGTAAAAAATAAACATGAATTAGTCTAAAAAGGAAAAGGGTATCTTTTTCTTTTTAGATAATAAAATCCTTATATCCTTATATAAGCGATTCGCCGTTGCTATGAAAACAATTCTTGTTTATATTCTTAAAGGGTTCTTAAATCGATAAAAAACTATGCAAGTTGTAATATAATAAATGAAAAAGAAATTTCCCTTACTCTTTGAACTGCTCGAGTACACAGTGGCTCTTGATGACCTCAGACGATGGCCTAGCAGTCGCAAGGATGTCCTTAGTTATCCTGAAAAAAATATCAAGAGGGAGATAGCCATTTACGTTTATTCGAGCTCTTTCAAAACATTCTCAAAAACTCTGCAACGATTAACGGCACTGCGCCTGAAATATAAACCTCCCCTGATTTCCAGTGAACCAAACACCAAGGCTCATTAATTGACATTCTGCACTGTTATTAATTTTCTATCCTCAAAGCCTGGTCTAGTTTCTCACCATGAAGAATAAAGTCCTTTTATCGCCATTTCATCAGTTTTTATCTTGTTTGGGTTTTCGTATTTGCATTGCTTTCCACCACAAAACATTGAGCATTGCAGCGCTCCCGGGGTAACATGGCGAATGCGCTCACCAAATCGCGAATATTTCGGACCCGCATCTCTCTTCACTGCATGTGAAGGTGCCATGTGTGTCCATTTAACTTGTCCGGTGTTAGTTTCGCCCGCCATTATTGTGCGTCTAATGAAGTAAGTGTTGTCAAGAGGGGAGCTGTTCTTGTTGTGTTGCAGCAACCGGAAAGTGTTTGGCCGCCATCTTTAAATGAAGACGGTGAAGTTAGCCAATCATAAGAAAGCACCAATTATTTTAATTGGAAGTACACAGGAAACCCAAAAGACAGCGCTCTTTGGAGACAAAGAAGGGGCATGATGAGGTACGGGGTTAAATCCGAGCAGCAATACTATTAAACTGTTTTACAGACGTTATGGAATTCGAGAAAGGTGTGCGCTCCCCCGATCCACTCGGGTAAGTTTTTTTATCGCTGTGAAAGGAACGAGTACCTGACTCCTGTGGCGGAGGGGCACCATCTTCAGTGAGTGCTTACAAACTCAAAACTGATATATGATCATAAACTACAGCATAATGCAGTATGCTTACTCCAAAAACGAGTGTTCAGAAGTGAGCATATCACAATAGCCCGAGCGCCAGCCCAGTCAGGGTTGAATTAAGAGAACAGGGTTGGTTTTCCCTGGGAAGGGGGGAAAACTATAAAAATAGACAGGACTGATCGTCCCATCTTTTAGGGTACATAATTCTACCAAGTGCTATGTTTTGACCACACCTGATGTACTCTCTTAGGGGTAAGATTTTTTGTTGACCACACCCAAAGTTATATCCATTACTTATAAATTTGATTTTATTATCCCCCGTCTGGTTTTATGGGAGTCCCCCACGCTACACCATTTTCTTTTTGTACTCGCTACCTTACCCCACCCACTATTTCTTTTATTGCCTTCACCGTAGTACAATGGTACAAAAAACTGCTGATTCTACCTCCTCATTTGCATACAGAGACCCATAAGATAGCGCATGCGCACGAAGAGCCATTGCTAATAATAAGCAGAATAGGGTGATATTTATTGGGTTAGCGCGCGAACAATTGATGGACGCCGCACGCGAAAGAGGACTAAAGCACCGACTTGAAAAAAAAAAAAAAAAAAAAGAATTAAACGCCTCTTTGACCAATTTCAACTTTAAAGTTGTAAAGCGGTCGGACCTATTTATACCAGTCAACACCATTGTATATTTGACTATATATTTTTTTATTTACGAAACCAAACGGATATTACTTTTGAGGACAAAAGTGAGGAAGACGAAAATTCCATTACATCAGGCTAAAAAAAAATACAACGAACATAGACGTAGTATCTTGGCATTTATCGTTTTGGTTCGACACTACAAGATTGCTTGGTGTAAATCAGCTACAATCCGAAGTCTTTTTCTAGTGCGGGAGTCCTGTGGTTCGCCTGCGGTGGTGCGTTCAGCGGAAGGAGTAGCGGACATACGGGACCTCGACATCCTCGTCGTTCTCGTCGTTACAGCAAAGCTCCAACACAAGCGCTTTGACGTGTGGCTTGATCTTTTTCTTTGATACCTTCACCACGGCCTCGCTTACCCTGGGTAAGAAAGGAATCCATGCTATTAGAAAAGGACCATATACACAGATAAACAGAATTATAGGGTGTTATTTTTGGAGCCATACTCGGCATCGATATCGAACCAAGAAACATATGCCCTTCTACCTTGCGCTGCCCTCCTAGAAATAACGACAAAAAAAAAAAAAAAAAGAGAGAAAGAAAGACGGGAATCAAATTAAAAATTTGAACTTGCTTAGAAGCAGTCAACCCGTCAATGATCGCGCGTTGATTTTATCATAGTTTACTATGATTTTATCTTAATGCAAATGCAGGATGTAAGCGATAAACTTCTATAAGCGATAACCAGCAAAGGCAGCCGATCCGGTCACGAGGCTTATAAATTGAACTTACTTGCTAGCCAAGCGCTCCTTGAGCTTCGCAGGCGCCATGAAGAAAGAGTAGAGCATACACACGCCCTGCGACAGCATAGTAATCTCCAGGCGTTCCTTCTCCTGGAAATCGCAAAACAAACAATTTGCAACATCACAAGTCATAGTGTAATTTTCTTCTTTTTTTTTTTTTTTTACGCGCGGAGGGCCTGTGGCGCACTGGCAATAAAGTGTTTACCGAAAACGTCAGAAACAAGTGCGCAAGAATTCAAGTTCTGGTAACGAGCACGCTAGCTATATAATAGCTAACTATATGTATCCTTCTTTACCTTAAAGTAGTCAATAAATTCCTGTAGGGTCATCTCCTCGCCATTTTCCTTGATTCCTTGAACTTCAAACCTGTCCCACAGTGTGAACTCCGTGTCGTAGTACTAGAAGAATTCAAAACGTCTTTGTGGTTAACAAGAGATTGTCAACGGACCTATAGGTCCGGGAGTATAGGTCCACTGTCTTACGGTGACACGATGGGGGCGAGCAGAATGACGCCTGGACAACATAGCGACCGTCTTTCTGATTGACTCTGCAACCATCTGTCTCCCCAAGGTATAAATCAACACAAGGTTGAAAATGTATGTTAAGCGCCTCTGTGAAACAGAGTGGTTGCGCTACGTTTTGAGCGTTTGCTCTTCTTCGGAGCAGCTCCGACGAAGGGCAAACGCTCGAGACTTAGCGCAACCACTCTGTTTCACAGAGGCGCATAACATACCTTTTTAACCTTGTGCTGATTTATACCTTGTCTACACCACGCCTACGCAGACCATCTAGTTTTTCTACAGCTTGTCTGTAGTCTTTCTAGTTACACCAGCTGTCTCCCCGTTTTAGCAACTTATTAACTATGTTTAATCTAGCGACGGAATGACCGTCTCATTGATTGAGCAACTGACTCTCCCTAACTGAATGTTTTAATGATCCAGAGACAGATTGATCTAGAGTTAGAAAGACTTTCTCCTTGATTGAGCGACTGTTCGCCTTTTACGTCCCCCTAACTGAGTGACTGTCTGCAACAAGGTGCAACAATGCGTGCCCGACTGACTTGACCAAAAGTCTGGTGACTAAAGTTGGTAAAGCTATAAACAGGGAACCCAATAACCCACCTTGCTTTTTGGGGCGGCGATAGGCTCTGAGAATCCAAAGAACGGGAGTGCCAAGTTGATGAAGCCGTTTTTGAAGGTTTCATATTTCTTACTCCCTTGGACAAGCTGTAATAAATAACGTTGTTAACAAAGTTGGCCGCACCCACTTGTTTGACTGACTACGCCCCATCACAAAACTAGACAAAGATTTTGGAATCGACGTGGTCGCGCAACAACGAATTTGGCTATAAATGTTTCCAAAGATAAATAGCTCAGATTGCGAAAAATTGATTGCAATATCTTTCACGGCATCTTTTCGAAACACACCGATGAGGTAGACGGGTTATGGGAAAGGTATAAGAATGGGGGTAAAATAGGGGACCTGGGCTAAGAAATCACGTGACTGTTTGGGTGGCAAACTAGCGCGCGCCCAGGCTTTTAGTGGCAAAATAACAGCAACAAAAAGCACCTTATTCAGCGCTTACAAAAAAAAAAAAATAGAAACAGAATTCTTTTTTTTTTCATAAATGGCTTAGTTTTATTTTTTCGTCGTTTTCTGGTGTGACGGGCGCGGTCGTTTCTGATTATTTTGTTTTGAATTTGCCACTCAGAAAGGTCACGTGATCTCTTAGCGCAAGTCCCCTATGGATCTCAACTCTTAAAAGGGCGGTTTCGAAACTAAACCTTCCCATGAAAAGCACAAATGTCAAGGAGTATATAATGAACCCATTGTACTTACCTTGTAGAGCTCAAGACAGACGAGTCCACTCACGATCGCTGTGGTTGTTGCGATGGCTGGGATGATCTTGCCAGCTATCAGCTTGCTCTACAAATGCAAAACAAGACGCTTAGGAAACAATCAAGCCAGTAAAAGAGGCTCGCTGTTGCAAAAAATGTTGGTTAAAAAGTTATACACTTGCCTTACGACAACCTAAGGGGAAATATCGTGGTAAGCATCACGAAGATGCCGATCAAAAAAAGGGTTACCTTATGTCTATCTGCGGGAGGGATATCGTAGTTCGCAGCTCGCAGATTAGATGCCGCCACAATGAAGTCCATATGGAAGTTGGTGTCGTCATCCTGCAAAAAGGGGTAACGTTATGCCGCATATTATGGGTTATGCAGGGGTGGTCAACTCCTGTGATTGGACACCTTTGACTGTGATCATTTGAATATCACACTATACTGAAGGATGCGGCAAGCAACCGGGCCGCTAAGCGTCCTGACAGGTTTATGGTGGGGTAAGGAGGGTGTATTGAAAACAACAACTTGTCTCCTACTCGCAGCCCACAAAGACATCCACCCCTCCCTTTCCAGTCCCGTGAGTGCGACATGAGCAAAGGCAAACATGATCTGATCACCCCGTGCCGAGAAAAAGGAAGGGAATGGCATACAAGGCTTGTGCTTACCTTCTCGAAGTCAGCTGGGTTCATTTTGAATCCCTGAAGCGATTCAGGAGTGGGCATGGCACTTTTGACGGAGTCAACATCGTCTTCATCTGTACAAAGACAGATCGTCACATGAGGATTGTAATATCTTTTTGTATTTTCAAAAAGGACCGGGAGCATTACGTTTTAGCCACCAGTAGTTTATGGATGTCAGTGGATTAAAACAGGCCTTTTATCATCGCGATTCGATAGAAACTGTGAAGCAGATTCGAAAGCCTAGTGGAACAGATTGCGGAATTGTTTGCTCTTACAGGACAGACATGTCGCCTTTGTCTCGCCTAACATGGAATTTTCAAATAAATCTGCAACTGAAGAATAAGCTATAATATACTAAATCACAGCCTTACAGTGGAACCTGGATTTTACGATGTGCCTCGGGAGAAAGAAAATTGATCGTACAATCGAGGTATCGTTAAAAAGAGGTCCTCGATTTTACGATATAAAGGAAAATCCATTGAAAATATCGTTGTAGCGAGGTCGGGTTAATTATCAACTTCCAAAAAATAATGATTTTGTAATTGTACTCTGTGTAAGACTGTACAGTTACTCTCTGTAAACTGTAATCTGCATTTAACTTTGTTGTCTGTATCGAGGTCAAAATTACGCTTGGGAGAAAAGATTTTATCGTAAAATCGAGAATATCGTTGTATCCAATATCGTTAGATCGAGATAATTTCTCATACATTTCACTGTATTTCCGCCGGGAGAAAGAAACGTTATCGTAAAATCCAGTATTGTAAAATCCAGGTTCCACTGTATTAATCAAGACTCCTGAACATACCCATGTTCCCACCAGTGTTTCTTTCAGCTTCTGCTTCTTGGTCCGTCACAGCTATTTTTACACCTGAGAAAAAAATCAGTTCACAGTTTAATAATCTGCATGTTCTCCTGGTAAGGAATAGGTAGCATCTATGGGTGTTTGGTGGCACAAGCCTCTGATAGTTGAATAGTAACAAGTAGGCACTCACCAGACTTTGGTACGAATTCAGGTACAGTGATACCCTTTAGTATGTCGAGAATGTACTGCTGATCCTTAGACCCAGTGATGCCATACATGTAGGCCCGCAGATTTGCAGCAGCAGAGATGAAGTCCAAATGAGTACCCTGGAAGCAACAGCAAAAATCTTAAGGTTTCATCTCTCTCCTGCTTGATTTTTTGCTAAGCTGCGTAGCCGATTTATGTCACTGGAAAAGTATTTAATTATTTTCCTTAATGATCCTGCTTCAATATACTCTTAGTTTCCTTTTTTTGGCATTTGTTGCACTGTTTTTACACTCACCTCTCGTGGGTCAAACACAAGAGGGTGGGGACAACGCTTTGGACCAGACCAGAAGGGCTGTCCTGAGCTGGTCATCTAAATCAAATGGAAGGCACGATTAGTTGAAGAGAAAAAAGCATTCTCCCCTACACATGGGTAACTAAGGAACGTTGTGGGCAAGCATTCTATAACAAATACAATAAACAAATGAATGCAAATGGTGCAATTTACTGACCATAATGTAAAGGTATTTGATATTCTAGGATGTCTGTTAGGCTGGAGTTCTATGGGCATCCACTTTAGGTTGATTGGGGTAACTATTCCATACCTGATCAGCAGGGAAGTTGAAGAGCAGCTGTTTGATAGTGTTGTGGTAGTATTCTTGGAACAGGTGACGGGCCCAGGAAACACATCCAGCAAAATCCTTCGGTCTTTCATCCACTAGACATTTCTTGACACTATCATAAACCTCCATCTGGAAACCAAGCAAAAAGGATTCATCAACCAGGATAATATGTGGACATAATAATGATACATACAACTCTACAATTGGAATGTATTTTCATTTTTTTTTCTTCCACTAACTGGTAATGATCTTAGAGCCAGAGTTAAGTTGTTTTAATGCTGTACATACCGCTTGCATGCCAGGGAGCTTGTCTGTTCTTTCAATGAACTTCGGGTCACTAAAAAAAACAGATAAGGAGTGATCTTATCTGTCATTCCAAAAGCAAGTAAATCCTTCTGCTGATACATACCACACATACTGGTTGACATTTTCAGCAGGAATCGTAAAGAGACCTTCAAATGCATCTCTGGCCCACTATCAACAACAACACAGCTAAGTTAAGTATCAAGTAAGACACAGAAGGGCAATTAGGGTACCAAATACGATCTAAAATTGAAATGATTCTTTTGAAATTTATGAAGCACGAGTAGGCACACATAGTTTACTTGTACTTCATAAAAGACACCTGTATAAACCTTACAATGTTTTGAGTTTACAGTGCTGACATTCTAATGATAAGTCTGAGGGGTTCAACTCTACATGTTTTGTGAATCTCATCATTGTACCTGCAGGGTATGTTCGATGGCATTGGGAAAGTTCTTCAGAGTGCAGATTGGGATGGACTTCTCAGGGGGATCTTGTGAAGAGCTGTATGACTCAGTCATGAATGGCAACACCACCTAAGGGAATCATACACATCAAAACAATAATACAAGGTGCAGCATACATTAGTATACAGAACAGCATGATTTTACATTGTCACTTGCTTTTGATATTCAAATTCAGGCACCTTTTAATTAAAAAAAATAATCAATATATTGTTATGAATGGTTTAACTGTTAAAAGATTGAGCACCCAAAGATAAAATATCCCTGCCCACCCATTTTTTATTCTCTGTTTTATTCTTGTTGTTCAATGCCTCAACTAGACCCTTTATACTGTACTGGTAAACATTGTCTTTACAAATTCCAATGTTTCTAGAAATTGGCACTTGGTACTTTACCTGATAATACCACTTTCTATTTTTTAATGTTGCCAGTACCTGGACATTGCCTTTGGTTCCTAGTGTCCCTGATTCCAGCAGGGGCTTGCGGTAATACACACATCTTCTGTCCATGTACATCCCTATGAACAGGAGTGAAAGGCAAGTCAGAAAAAAGAGTCATGTATTACAAGTAAATGTTGAGTATCTAGGGATTCATTCAGAGGATGAGAGAAATACTTTTATATCTTATAAACTTACTTGCATCTACATTATCAAGTGCATTGGTGACTCCACTCAATGACTCGAAGAAATCATCATTATACACCTCTGTGAGCTGAGTTAAGAATTATTCTCTCACATAAAAAACATCTCATTGACTTATAGACAACACTATATATTACACTATAAATCATGCTAACAGGACAAAAAGGATACTCTCAGTCTCAGGCCCCACTCTGTTGCCATGAGCGGTGATGTTCACATCTGGGTTCATAACTTTGACAGCCCTAGCAGCCACTTCTGACTTCATTTTCTGTTCATAATAAAATAAAAAGGTGTTAAGGGAAGGATTATTCAGGTTGCAAGCCACATCAATTTCATGTATTTAACATGTCTAATCTTACTCAGCCAAACATTTATAATTGTGCACATTTGAGAATACCAAAACTACCACCAATATTATCTATACTTGATAAACAATAACATTTGATTTACTGGCTACAATTAACTTCTTTATAATCATTATTAAAAGTAGTTCTAACACCCTCATCTTCATCATGGCTAGCTAAGCCAAACAAAAGTACTGTATTGCCTTACCTGGACATCGGCAGGCCGGAAAAGGAACTGCCTATTCAGGTTGGACTTCTCAATGGTGTCCATGTCTGTGGTGTAAATGTGACCTCCCTCACCACTCCCTAGCCCCATCATGGCAAAGTTTTTCAGGTGTTCACAGCCAATGGCGCCAGCACCAACCTTGACAATATTCACAAAATGTTGGGTTGTCATGAGTACATTTCAACAGTAATAATTGATGTGATACTGTAAAAGTGGACTACTTACAACAAAGTACTTTTGTTGGCCAAGCTTCTTTTGGAATTCACTACCAAAAACTGCAATCTGGCCATCATATCTGGAGCCAGTCTGTAGAGAAGAGATGCTATTTAACTTTAATTTCTGTACATACAGTACATAAAATGAATTATCTGGAAATGGAGAGACACTAAAAAGAGTACAACATAAAACAACATTAATATCGTAAACAATACCTCTTATTTATTACTAGAGGAAGCCAGAAGAAAGGAGGGGATGAAGATGAAATTCTATTAAGTGTTCATTCAAAACCCATTTACTGAGGTGCATCCTCCATAAAACACACACGAAATACCAAACATCAAATAGGTTAATGCCAGTCCTAGTCATGGGTATACTAACAGCCTGACACTGGTCCTCGGGAATATCGGATTCTTCTGGTAAGCACTCAAGACAGTCAAAGTACAACAGCTGGTAAATAGGGTTGAACTTCCCACTGCAAGCCTGAAATGTACCCAAACAAGAGTCAGAAGGGTTAGACAGATATAGTTATTTGCCAGGCGGGTGGTCCGTATCGAGAAATACTGTGACCAAGGTCAGTATTTTCAAGGCAGAGGTCACGGTATTTCATGATACAGACTTACTTCAACCTGGTAAATAACTTTTATTTTTTCCAGCGCCAGTGAAAACAACTTTGGGCGAGCAGCGCGCACAAAATATCCATTCTCAGACATAGGGCAGATATAGAATTCTCTGGACCACTCTATTAGCCAATCAGAATGCAGTTACTGTGACCGCAAAAAAAACATTATAATTACAACAATTGACCATAGTGAGATGATTCTTCACAGGGTGACCACTTCCACACAAGGCCCAACTACTACACAGTAGGTTTTGATGTACCACTTTTCAAAGTCTTACACAGGGAGACCACTACTAGCACTATTATAATTACAACAATTGACCATAGTGAGATGATTCTTGACAGGGTGACCACTTCCACACAAGGCCCAACTACTACACAGTAGGTTTTGATGTACCACTTTTAAAAGTCTTACACAGGGAGACCACTACTAGCACCAGACTCTGCATGTATCTTACACAGGGAGACCACTACTACAAATAGACTCTTGTGTCTTACACAGGGAGACCACTACTAGCACCAGACTCTGCATGTATCTTACACAGGGAGACCACTACTACAAATAGACTCTTGTGTCTTACACAGGGAGACCACTACTAGCACTAGGCTCTGCATGTATCTTACACAGGGAGACCACTACTAGCACTAGGCTCTGCATGTATCTTACACAGGGAGACCACTACTACAAATAGACTCTTGCCTCTTACACAGGGAGACCACTACTAGCACTAGGCTCTGCATGTATCTTACACAGGGAGACCACTACTACAAATAGACTCTTGTGTCTTACACAGGGAGACCACTACTAGCACTAGGCTCTGCATGTATCTTACACAGGGAGACCACTACTACAAATAGACTCTTGCCTCTTACACAGGGAGACCACTACTACAAATAGACTCTTGTGTCTTACACAGGGAGACCACTACTACAAATAGACTCTTGTGTCTTACACAGGGAGACCACTACTAGCACTAGGCTCTGCATGTTTCTTATACAGGGAGACCACTACTACAAATAGACTCTTGTGTCTTACACAGGGAGACCACTACTAGCACTAGGCTCTGCATGTATCTTACACAGGGAGACCACTACTACAAATAGACTCTTGCCTCTTACACAGGGAGACCACTACTAGCACTAGGCTCTGCATTTTTCTTACACAGGGAGACCAGTACTACCAATAGACTCTTTATGTCTTACACAGGGAGATCACAACTTCATTTACCCACCAACAGTAGATTCTGAATGTACCTTCATGACTTCCTGTGCTGTTATACCACCGATGACCCCTTGCATCGGACAGATGTCCCCCCTGGCATTAAAAGCAAACTGGGACAGCAGTTTATCATCTACTTCATCAACCTAAGAACACAAACAAGTAAAAATATATTGTGGGGAGCAACAATCTTTATATGGACAAATTTAGAAACAACGGTATATTGGTAAGAACTTCACAGAGAAATACATACCTTAGCACAGAGCTTTCCATTCAGTTCTTTTGCCAGGGCAACAAACTTTTCTGCATCTTCCTGTACAGAGAACAAATAACTTATTTAGTAAACAAAGAATGTAATGTTGGTAAAAGTGGAATAATTCTAAATACCTTATTTCTTGGTCTTGGGTAAGAGGAATGTTTCTTGAGGTATTCACTTAAGCACTGGAGAATAAGAAAAAAATTAAATCCACTTTCGTATAAATGTACAGAATTAGGAACAAAACCTACTGTGAATGCAAGATGTAGTTGGCTCGGTCGCTCCATTTTTGCAAAGTCTGTCAGTACAAATTCTGGCTCCATCAATGACTGTCGAAAAGATTTCTGTAATAAAAAGGGACAACAATTATCATAAAGGCTGGTGCATAAACAAAGTATAATTATGAACCACACATCAAAATAGGTTTTTTTGTACTCACAAATTTGACAATTTTAGGCATCTTAACTTGAGTAACAATGCCGCCTCTTACATAGTCTGAATATGAAGAGGTATCACCAATACTAAAGGTATATGGTCCTGCAGAGTGATCAAAAGGATATTGGTAAAGTGTGATGATTAAGGCTTTTTATGAATAATAGAAGAACAATATGGCATGCAAATTATGCTTTCAGCTGGTTCATAGAAATCAATTATAATTTGGTTCACAGGAATCAACTATGAATAAAATATTGTATCTTTACTTACTTACCTAGAACTTTGATTTCCCTTGGCTCACAATTATTCAATTCAGTCATTCCCTGGGAGGAAAAATGATGTTAGTATCAGGGATTGTTGATGAGAGATTTGTAGAATCCTCACCCCATAAAAATAAACAAGGGAAAAAACATTGAAACTAATTAATAGCACAAACCTGGACTTCACAAAAGGTGACGTAATCACCAGTCTCATAGCCATGTCTCTGTTCATCTAGACAGGTGACCACGCCCTGTGCATCCTACAACATTCCAAATAATAAATGGTTCATTAACATAAAGCCCTTCATGATCAGGGTGCCTAAGGTGCAGCTTGTGTCGAAAAAGTATTGATGGGTGACTGAGGTGTATTGGTGTATGATTAGGGTGTATTGGTGTATGACTAGGATGTATTGGTCTATGACTTGGGTGTATTGGTGTATGACTAGGGTGTATTGGTGTATGACTAGGGTGTAATTGTGTATGACTAGGGTGTAATGGTGTATGACTAGGGTGTATTGGTCTATGGCTAGGATGTATTGGTGTATGACTAGGGTGTAATGGTGTATGACTAGGGTGTATTGGAGGTGTATGACAAGGGTGTATTGGTGTATGACTAGGGTGTAATGGTGTATGACTTGGGTGTATTGGTGTATGACTTGGGTGTATTGGAGGTGATGACTAGGATGTATTGGTGTATGACTAGGGTGTAATGGTGTATGACTAGGGTGTATTGGAGGTGTATGACTAGGGTGTATTGGTGTATGACTAGGGTGTATTGGTCTATGACTAGGGTGTATTGGTGTATGACTAGGGTGTACTCATGGTATTGTAGTACAGGGCGATACCTTGCTAACAGCAGAGATCATATTGCTAACTGGCTGCTCTCCATTAGTGTCCACCACAGTAAAGCTCTCACCAAAATCACAAAATATTTGCCTGCAAAAGAAATAAAACAAAATACAATTAATCAATCCAAATATAGCATTGAAATACCTACGCAAATCTTGTAAGGGGTAAGTTGCTAACAATGTCTATTTTCACATGAAATCACTATAAATGCATGTTGAATTTATCACATGCAGTAACATGGGAATCTATGTCTTCAACATCTAAAGCCCCACACAAACAGAATCAAAAGTGTCAGCAAACAAAGCTGGCATTACTGACCTAGCAAGGTAGGTGCTTGTTGCAAGCCATTTATTGAGAGGTGTTATTGGGTAATTTTTGTGCAGTGTGATGTTAGAGGTGCCTGCGTGTTGCTTAAGGAAATGTGACAGTCTAATAAAAGATGAGCACCAAATGCTAATGATGCAGCATACCCAAAGAGACCCTTGGTGTCCGATATGATCAGCTTGATTCCCTTGGAATGACAGAAATCACTGATCCATAGCTGCTCTTCTAGAGAGGACTCTGTGAGCACCACCACCTAACCAAATAAAATTAATTATCCCTCTGTTTTAAAAATACACTTTGTAATGAGATGCAGCAACTTGGGGGGATAGTGAGTTGCTGCTTGTTAATTCTCAGCAACAGATACCTGGAATTTATTGATGAATTCCTCTGTTAGCTTCTGGGTGTTGACGGACATACTGACATAGGTGTTAAGCTCTGCAATCCTTGGATGTGAGACCTCCGCTCTGTTCTTACCAACATCTTTCTTATTCAGGAAAAACTGAAATAAAAATGGCGATGTTGGTCAAAACTAATGATAATGAATCACAGAGGGCCACAGTAAATGAGAAATCCATGGGAATGGATATACCCTTGATTGTCAATCTTCATGGCTGAGGGTGGGAGGGTGGGTGTAGGGTTGAAATCATGGACAGGTTCTGAGGGAGGTTGAGTTTGGTGTGGCAAGTGGGGATTCTAACAGGAAAAAAGGAGGAATAACAATCTCCTAGTATCGGTAAGTGCTATAAATTACCCCAAAAGACACACCCTACATCCTCTAGAACCAGAGAGAAGAATGGTTCTAACTACTGAGAGCCCTATATATTCTTTATCATATGCTTTTTCGTGTATTATTTTGCATTTTGTATTGTAATAGATGAACAAAGGTAAAGTTTTACTATAAAAGCTACAGCATAAAGTGAATAGATTGTTATACCTGAGAGGTGAGGTCTGAGAGCTCAACAGCTCCTGTATCGTGAAGAGTGACAGATTTCACCCCACCCAGCACAACATTCTTGGCTGCAAATACAATAAGTTGAATGAATGAACAAGCTCTAAAAATAATATGTACAGATATTCTGTATTTACAGGGTGATAAATTGTTGCTATGAGAAACAAGATTTTGCTGTTCTAATAGTATCAAAAATATGTGGCCTTGGGCAATTTTGGATTTCTGAAACAAGAATAAAGATTCACTGAGAAATGTAATTAATGTAAATTTATCTTCAAGATTCTAGATTTTTTCTAAATGCTTTTGGGCTTTTTGAAACTGCTGAATAATAGGCAAGGACCAAGCACAACATTTCTTAAAATATTCAATGCCCTTATACACACCTATTTCTACACCAAGACCCCTCAATCCAGAGATGAGGACATTGGAAACAGCCATCTTTTTCATGGCCTCATGCCCCAACACATAACTGAAAAAAAGGGGAAATGTACTGAGTATGCTGATAACAATACTAAGGTTGAGGCGCATTAGTCTGAATCAGATGTGTTTAGTCAGATTTATCCCCCATGCCTGCATCTATTTCTCCAATTTCCCTGTCTCTTTTCCATGTATTTTCAGAACCTACTGGTTTCAGTCAAGGTATCAAATCCAAATCCCAAATCTTATCTGTCTTTATTATAAATAAACACTGAAATTGCCATATCAAATTAAGTATCAGACTACATCTAAATTCACACTAATCAAATTATGGTGCCTACTTAGAACCAAACGATGCAACAATAATAGCAGAGCCTTGTGATTTCTCCCTTTATTATCATGGCAAGCTAACATCTCACATTTCTGCCGAAATTATCTAAATATGTACTATGTGTTCTATACAAAATTGTTAAAAAAAACTATAATTATTTCTCCCTTTATTATCATGGCAATTTAATATCTCATATTTCTGTCCAAATTGTCTAAATATGTACAGCGTGTACTATACAGAATAGTTTTAAACTATAATAACAGCTACATCACGGACACAACCTTTACAAAATCGCGAAAATCGCATCTAGACAAACGTCCGTGAAAAGTTATTTGAATAAGTCACAAAGTGACATAGCATTCTTCCTAGTCAGCAATAATATTTCCTAACGAGCTATGGGGATCAAACGAAGGCGGGACCTGAAATAGAAATATCCCAAACTTACAGTTGCCGTGAGTACAATCCTTCGTCAATATCCATTTTTTCAGCTTGTCCCTCGTCTCTGACAGACTGAGACTAGGAAAGGAGAGAAGGAAAAAAACGTGAAAATGAAAGTTCATGCAAGAATTAGCAACACTCCCACGCACTCCCATCCCATATATGGACTCCCTTATGGGGCCTGTAGCTTCGTATCTTACCGAGTTGTTAACGTGGTTGTTGCAGGCTAACGAGTTGTTGGTAGTTCGATGGTCGGAATTTTCTGTAGTTCTTTGGCGCTTTGCTGGCGGCGAGGTCGTTTGGTCCCCAGCTAGTGACATCTACCGGGCACAACAAATCAATCCAAATCTTTCTTAGCCTGGGCGAACGCAAAATGTACTCCCAGAAGCAAAGTTTAAAGAATCTGAGCCTCGGAAGTCCGACAGACGAATCTAAGTTGAAGTAGAAATATTTTTTCCCACAAAGTGTGGTTGAATTCTTTCTTTTTCCTGTCGGCGTGCAAAAAGAAAGGGGCCAGGCGATAAGGATAAACGAGAGGGAGTGGGAACTAAAAAGACAGGGCTACCAGCAGTAGTAGGATTTTGGCGCAGCTGGCGCAACTTTTTGATCTCCCCAAATTTCATTCCAAAATGGCGCAAAAGTCTCCGCACACCTCCGCCAAGCCTCGCGACCTGCGCATGCGCGAGTTTGCCAGAGATCTCTTGCACGACCAAGCCCACCTGTCAATCACTTTGTCACGTGATAGCCAAGCCCACCCGTCAATCACTTTGTCACGTGATAGCCAAGCCCACCCGTCAATCACTTTGTAAAAAACCTGTCAATCACTTTGTAAAAAACCTGTCAATCATTTTGTAAAAAACCTGTCAATCATTTTGTCAAGGACCTGTCAATCATTTTGTCAAGAACCTGTCAATCATTTTGTCAAGAACCTGTCAATCACTTTGTCAAGAACCTGTCAATCATTTTGTCAAGAACCTGTCAATCACTTTGTCACGTGACGGCCAAGCCCACCTGTCAATCACTTTGTCACGTGTCGCACCTAGGGGGAGCCTGGGGGCTATTCTGGTCTAAAGACGTGTGGGGTCCTAGATAAAATGACATTAAAGACGGAGGTGAAGATTAAAAACGATGCGGCTACAGCCGGCGGTTGCTCGGTGCTGGAGGTGAATGTGAGGCCTGAACACTGCTGTTGTAACGCTGATTACTATGAAGACTCAGAATACGGAAGCTTCGACCCCGTTGGGTTTGTGGCCGGAGCGGCGACAATTGTCCTTGGTGTTCTAGCAATGTTAGTCTCCATGCCACGGTATGGCGAAAAAAGATGGGTAAGATACTAGTCCACGGATGTGGTGCGGAGACACCCCAGGTGGGGGGGGAGCTCGAGAGGCTAGCCTCTCGGCTTCACATCTAGAAAGCCTTTGAAAAGTGGCTTAAAGACATGAACAGTCTAATAAAATGAAGGAACAAACAGTGGATCAGTTGGAGAATCTTACGGTGAAGGACCTCAACAGAGCGATGGCACGCGCAGCGTATGGTGGTCACATCGAGATCGTAGAGGTGTGTAGGGGGCGGGGCGCGACGGACTTCGACACGACCATGATCAACGCGGCGTGTGGTGGGCATGTCGAGATCGTGGAGATGTTTAAAGAGTGGGGCGCGACAGACTTTGACGGCGCAATGGTGGCCGCAGCACTCCACGGCCACGGCGAGATCGTCGAACTGTGTAGAGAGTGGGGTGCGGCGGACTTTGACGGCGCAATGATAAACGCAGCACTCCACGGCCGCGGCGAGATCGTCAAGCTGTGTAAAGAGTGGGGGGCGTCGGATTTTGACTGGGCTATGGTGTACGCAGCGGGGGGTGGTAATATCGGAATCGTTGAGTTGTGCAGGGGGTGGGGCGCGACGGACTTTGAAGAAGCCATGTGGGTGGCGCATGAGAATGACTACCACGAGACCGCGGCGTTGTGTCGCAGTTGGTTACCGACCTGGAGCGCGGTGCATGATGATCTGTTTAGGCACCACCACAAACGTAGATTCATCAAGAGTCTCGAGGATGAGCTTTTACCCAAGACTTGGCATCCGGACAGGTTTTGGGATTGGTGCATGGATGAGCAAGAGAAGGAAATGTTGGGAGAATGCTTCGCCAGGTAGACGTCGGCCGGCTAGAAGGCGGGTATCACGTGTTGGATTGAAAAGTGGCTTAAAGACGTGAACAGTTCAATAAAATGGAGGAACAAACGGTTGAACGTATGGTTGAAGATCGGTCACCACCACCATACAATATCCCCGGCGGACCTGTACCCAGGGTTGACATCCCCACCCTCATGCCGGAATTTGCACTGTTTGACCGAGCCCTCGCCAAATACGAGACTAGTAGAGCCTCCTTGGGAGACGAGGATAGTAGTAACACCCTTTGCAATCATGACGACCTAGTCACAGAAGACGGGGTCACTAGTTGCTTAGAGTGCGGGGAACAGATGCAGCGTGTGATCGCGCACGAAAGGGAATGGGGTTTTTACGGACATTCCGACAGCAAACGGTCTTCGGATCCAAGTCGGGTCCAGGTACGTAGGTCTGAGGACAGAAATATTGACAAGGATGTGGAGAACATGGGTTTTAGTGGGGTAATTGTAGCCAAAGCTAACGAGATATACACTCAGGTGACGAAAGGCCAGATTTTTCGCGGCGACCCACGGAAGGCGATCGTCTTTGCGTGTATCTACTACGCCTACAAGATGTCCGGTAAGTGTCAGACACCGAAAACCTTAATGGAGACTTTTGGATTGAGCAGGAAGAGTTGCCTTAAGGGTCTAAAAATCTTCAGTATTAACATGCCTAAAGATTACTTAATACACGGAGCGTCTCCCACCGTCGTGGACCACATTCGCGATGTGATGGACAGATTCTCGGCGTCCCCCGCACAGAAGGGAGAGGTGGTCCAGCTCTACTACAGATCTAAGAACCGCTCGTCTGAGTTGAATCGCGCTCGCCCACAATCCTTTGCGGTTGCTTTAACCTATTACTGGATACGGCAAAAGAAGATCGATATTACACTTAAAAAATTCTCCGAAAGAACGGGCGTCTCCGAGTTAACCATCAGTAGGAAAGCGAGAGAAGTGGCCACAGTCCTGGGTACGCCTGGTGTGGTATGATATTTCCTGATTTCCAGAGAAATCAGGATTTCCAGAAAACTGTCAGTTCGGAGTAGATGTGAATTGACACATCTAAAAAAATTCGATTAAATTGGTTTAAAGACGTGGGTGTAATAACAAAATGGATACGCAAAGTGCTGGGAGTCTTACAAATCTCACCGTGGAGGATCAAGCCGCCACCTTAGCGAGGTGGGGAGCCGCAGACTTTGACGCCGTTATGGAGCGCGCGGCGGGGGAGGGGTGCGTCGAGACCGTGAGGTTGTGTAAGAGTTGGGGAGCGACGGATTTCGAAAAGCCGATGGTCAGGGCCGCAATGAATGGCCACACCGAGATCGTTAAGATGTGTTGTGAGTTGGGTGCCTGTGACTTCGCGTACCCAGCGTCCATGGCCGCGAAAGGCGGGCACGTAGAGGTTTTGAAGGTGATGGACGAGTATTGTGCCGACGGAGGAGAGGCCATGACCGAGGCCATGGGTGCTGCGGCGGAGGGAGGCCAGGTGGGGGTTGTTGAGTTGTTGATAGATCTAGGTGTCGATGTCGATGTCGGTTGGGCCTCCGCTGAGGCGGCGTACAATGGGCACGTTGAGGTTCTGAAGCTGCTGAAAGAAAACTTCTGGGAGTTTGACCCGGACTATGCTATAACACCAGCCATCGAATCTCGCAACCTCGAGATTGTGAGGTTGTGCTTGGAGTGGGGCGCGACCGATCTCATTATGCATATGAGTTACGCGCGGTTTTGGGGTCTACACGAAATTGTCGCGGTGCTACGTGCGGCGTGGAGGTGGGGCCTCGTGCATGAGGAGCTCCCGGAGAAGCTACACAAGGTGAGATTCCGTAGAAAGCTGGAGGACGAACTAATGCCAGTAGCTTGGCATCCGGACAGGTTTTGGGATTGGTGCATGGATGAGCAAGAGAAGGAAATGTTGGGAGAATGCTTCGCCAGGTAGACGTCGGCCGGCTAGGAGGGTGAGTATCGAGGCGTAAAAAACTGAAAAGTGATTTAAGGACATGACCGGTTTGATAGAAATGGAGAACCAAACGGTGAAAGACCCGAAAGTATCCCCCGTAAAGCGAACAACGGATTATAAGTGTCTTCATGGTAGAGTGAAATATTATTGCAAAGATTGTCACGGATCGCAAATCTGCCCTCACAACCGGAGAAAAACGCGGTGCAGAGAATGTAACGGCGGTAGCATTTGTGAGCACAGACGAGCAAGATATGTCTGTAAAGACTGCAAGGGGAAAGGGATGTGTGAACATGGCAAACAGAGACCCTTTTGTAAGTTATGCGGAGGGTCTCAAATATGCGAACACGATAGACAAAAGCATCATTGCAGAACGTGTAACGGAAATTAACATTGACCCACTCAGTTTTGTAACGCGTCTCACGTTACAAAACACATACATTCCTAATCACCCTAACAACTAGCGATTCTGAAAATAGGTTTTGTATTTACATTGAGAGTTCGCGGTCGCCAGGGTGGTCTGGTATGCACATGTGAACAGGTATTGTCTTCTTGCGGTACGTCACATCCGTCCACATGCATCCCGCATGTTACCGGAATAGATACCAAGCTAAACCAGCCGTAAAGGCTGTGATCGTGACAAGGTTATTTTCGTGCTGCGTGTTCGTGGGTTTAATCACGTCCGGCTTTGGGTTAGTTTTCGCCTCCGGTTCCGGTTTGTGAGCCGTGACTGACTCGGTATGAGGTAACACAATCTTTGAATGACCCATATTATGTTTTGGGATCGTTTTTATCTCGTTATTTATCGGATTCAGCCCCAGTTTCATATCAGTGGTGGCTTTTTGTAACTTGTTATTATAGCCAGCGATCGAAGTGTTGTTATTTATCACAAGATACGATGGACTTAACCAACAGCCGAGGGCGAAAGCCAGGTCTAGTTTTTGTCTCGCCTGTTGTAAAGCAAACTGATACCGTTGTATACTTTTCGATATACTGTTTTCCACCACCGCGCTTTCAAAGAGTTTCGTGAAGACCTGTTTCGTTTCCTGAGCTGAACCGCTATCACCGACGATTGACGACCGGGTCTGAACTTGCGCGCCTAGAATACAGTAAACAAAGGCTTCGATGCTCTGGTTTATCCTAGACAACCCAGCTTTGGTTAACCCCATTGATTTTTCCGGAAAGAACCACTCATACTGAAACCCAGTTCTAAGGTCTTTCAGGTACTCGATCTCAAAGTGATTCATGTGTTCGTGGTCGCTTTTGGCAGCGTCCCATTCGTCGTGTAATTGATCAATGGTGCCATAAGGCTTATACTTGTCGTTAGAAGATGACAAGCCGTGATAATCATAATTATAAACGTTCCCTAACCCATGATTTATCGGTCCGAGGAACCGGAAATCGTCACCAGTTCGGAATTCTGTTCTTAGTTTTTGGTAAGCCGCTTCGCTGTAAAAGTTTTTATTCCAACTAAAGAGCCTATCTTTTGGAAGAGGGCATTGTAGCTCGTTTAATATTCGTCTGATAGTGAAAATGATGTGAAATCTGTAGAATGACCCCACTTGAGAGTCGTCAATCATGTCACGCGTCACACCACATCCAGCAGTCGCGCAAAACATAGCAAAATTTAAGGCTTGACTCCAATAACTGAGGTTCGAGGCGTCGAGCCACCTACTAGCCTCCTTTGCTGTTCTGAATACTAGCAAGCTGTCGGTGAATATGTCCCTAAAAACAAAGTGTGTCTTCACCTTTGGTGTTATAAAAACATCAAAAGAGACGTAATTATTTCTCGTAGGGTTTTCGTCCCACGGCAATATCTTGTACTCTGCACGCGCGTCTAGTCTGTATTGTTTTGGGAACCCAAACAGTTGCTGGATCGTTTCCTTGTATGCTTGTGTGTCGTCGGCGACTAGAAAATCCTGGATATTCTCAGGTTTCCAGCTATTACCAGGGAAGTGATATAACGTTTTGACTAGATTCCCATTCTTGTCGAATGGATCGTATTCGTCCCCATTGAAAACGAATTGCACATTGCCGTGCTCGTCGGCAGAGAACCTGAAGCGTGAATAGTAAGGGTACCTTTTCACAAATTCTGTAAACTTCATCTTATATAACATATAAGATGTTTTTAAATCAGTCCTTTACGCATCTCAATTCATAGATCCATCCGACGGGAGTTCTCTCGTACAGAAATTTCACCGAGCGGGTCGACTCGCCAGGTCTTTCAAAATCTCTTCTCTTACTGTTTCCCTCAGCTTGGTAATGTTTACGTTTTTTTCGTCCTCTCTTACCGACTTTTGACGGATCTGGAGCTTTAGAGCCTCAAACTTATCCACCTCGTTCAAGATTAAAGAGAACTCTTCGTCTGATATTTTGTTGTCTTTTAAAGCTTTAGAGACCAGGTCGCGTATGCTATTTACTTTTGCCTTTGCCATCGCCGCTGTTTGGTCGTGCTTGGAGACTTTTTGCGACAGCCGTTTAGAAACTGCCGCACAGCCTACAGACGTAAGACCAAAAACACCAGCCAAAGCACCCAACGGAACTCCAACGATGATGCCTAAACCTGACAGAGAAGTCCCCAAACCACTAGACCCAAGAATGACGGATAAGAGTCCTAAGACCACACTTAACTTTGAAAACACGCTCTGCCCTCGTTTATACTTTTTCCTCACGTTCTCGTAATGTTTAACTTCTTGCTCCAAACTTCCCAAAACATCGTGGGTCTTTTGGAGTCTGAAGTTATCACCCGAGGGGCTGACCCCTCGGGGTACGTTCGGGTAGATTGAGTTGTACTCTTCCATAGCTTTATTATGGGGAGAGTTTATTCTTTAAGTGATTTCTAAAATTAGACGTATCGGGTAGAGACCGCGCTCTATTGTGTTTCCGTCACCGCCCTTTATACTAAGACGGAGACTACTCACGTAACCGACTGATGTGGTGCTAACCCGTACCGGATCGCTTGGATTGAGGTATATCTTTCCTTCATCAAGCTCTACACTTGCTAGGACTTGTGAGGGGGCTCCTTGTTGGAGGGAGTCAGACGCGTTCACAAGATCGCAGTGGATAAAAATAGCCTCGTGACCTATCATCTTTATCTCGTGGCGAGTGTTTGCTTCCAGCTCCCTGGTCTTGAGTCCTAACAGGCAGGCGAGCGGCTCATTCAACACGACGTTCCGATGAACTTCGAGTGACGAGTCTCTAATAGAGACTGACTTTTCACCAAGACGCATACCCCCATCTATTTGACGTTTTAGCGTCTCGATCGTGTACTGTCCCGCGGGGATCCTAAGGATAGTGTTCTCACCGTCGGAGACCGTTCCCTCGCTTGAGAGACTGTTACAACGATTATGAAACGCACATCCTCGCAGCGCGATAAACCGCGGCTTTTCAATAGGGTGTTCTAAATAGACGGTAAAGTCACCAACGTTCCCTTCAATGTAGAGTAATACCATTTGTTATGATTTCCGTCTCCTTTTAAATCGTTCTACGAAGTACAGAACGACAGCGACGATGAGAAGCCATGCGTTTTTAGCTAAAAAGCCAACAACTTCACCTGCCGTTCTAAATATGAAACTAGCTATCGCACCAACCATTCCTGGGAGTATTTCTCCTAATTTTTCGCCTATTGTTTTCAGACCGTCTCCAACGCCTTTTGCGACACTTGTCAAACCCGTCTTCAGGTTAGAGACAATAACACCGATAACAACACCCACAGCGGTGACGACAGCCACGGTGGTGAATCCGTACTTCTTAAAAATCGCCTTGACACGGTCCTTCAGCGGCATTCTCTCTTCAAGATTTTCTCTCTCCAATTGATTCTCTTCCAAAGTCTCATCTATGACAGAATTTCTTTCGCTGAGCTCTTCATTTTTACGATCTATAGCTCTTAGTCTTTCTTGGTTAGTTGTTTCACTTCGTTCCTCATTATTTTTTCTCATTTGCTCGGTGTTCCTCTCTTCTTCTTCTCTGAGTGTATTAGCTGTAGCGTCTAGTTCATCGAGTTGAATCTGAATTTGCTTGTACTTTCCGGATCTGATTTTGGCGTCAACACTCTTTCGCACCGTTCTATCCTCATTATACAACCTTTCTGGTCTAGTCCAACCACCTTTTCTTGCGGAGTAGAAGGAGATGAATTGTTTTCCTCTTTCATCCGTTGAAATCTGAACTAAATTTTCATCAAGATCTGGATATTTCGATAACAAAAGGTTTACCCTAAGTGTGTCCGTTGAAGAAGAACCTCCAATATTCTGTAATTCCATGTATTCGGGGACAACCCTCCCGGGGTTTCGTGTTTTCCATAAGTCGGTCAACCTCCTAATCACATAGCTTGCACCTCTACCAAATCTGTTTGAAATCCTTTCATTCCATGATTCTCTTCCCTCACCATCGTTTGGAATAAGAGAGTCATAATCTTCGTCTACAGTAGTATTCAAATCTTCTCTACCTTCTTCTGTTGTGGAATCAAAATCTATATCCATTTCTTATTTTGTTTGAAAATAAGAAATCTTTAAGTCGTGCCGGCTCATATCCACCTACTCGCTACATAGCCAAGAGCTAACATTCCACCTCCAACATATGTCATCTCTCCCATCTTTTGGTTGCTACTTGGTCTGTAGTAATCTGAGAGCTCAGGCTCTTTCAAATCAAAATCTGGATGTGTTTGAGCGTATAGTTTGAAAGCCTGATCGGTCTCCTTATCATTCTGGTCTGCACGAAGTTTATTATTATATTCTTCCCCCAACCAATCCTGATATTCCTGTCTTTTTCTCTGCCAATCACCCATTGCTTGTTGATACTTTTCAAGCGCTTTATCGTGTCTTATTTTTTCTTTATCAACATGAGTAGCGTCAGAAGATAAGTATCTCGCTAGGTAACTCCCTCCAACGAATGCCGTCGCATTAAGAATAGCTCCACCAATCATAAATGCTATACTCGCCATTTATTAATCAATCTATAAGATCTTTAAGTCGCCTACAGCGGTTTTGGCAAAATCTTTTGTGTTTCCAGATAATCTTTCAGATACATACTACCGGACAGGACAGCAACCCATTTAGCGTAGTTTGTAGCACTTGACGAAGGGTCGCTGATAAACGATTCTTTCATAACCTTTTTAACAACATAACCCACGCCGGCGGCTAATCCGATGATGACTGCTGAGTCGGTGATCGTTTTCACAAGTTTGTTTTCAGTTGACATGATTTTATTTATTACAGATTCAGATAATCTTTAAATCACAACATTCCTATTTTTGGCGTCGCGTTCGGGAGGCTAGCCCCTCGAGCGGCAGGCCTCTCGAAAGTTTCAGTCTCGTTGGCGTTGATCTTGGGCGTCTTTTTGTAAAAACGCATATACATATCCAATGCGGTGAGCCCTATTCCAACTAGAGCCAGTACAGTTGTAAACGATAGCTCTGGAATCCAAGCGTCCGAGAGGCTATCCCCTCGAGCTCCCTCTTGGTGGGATGTCTCCGCCTGTGTAGTGTCTTCTGAACTCGCCTCCGCCTCGCGTTTCATCTCCCTAGCGAGCGCTTCTCTACACCTCCTATTATATTCGGCAACTCTCTTACCAGAAGCGACTTTTATAGGATCTTTCTCCTTAGCGGTACTCTTCTTCCTGGGGGGAGGGTCCTTTGTGATTTGCTCAACCTCTTGATTTTCGTCAGACATGATTCTTTACTCACTGAATAAAGAATCTTTAAATCACATCATGCTTAAGAGCTTGCTCAGGTGTGCTCAAGAGCTTGCTCAGGTGTGCTCAAGAGCTTGCTCAGTTGTGCTCAAGAGTTTGCTCAGTTGTGCTTGAAACTTCTTGAAGTTTGTTGGAAGTCTCCTGTGAAGGTGTTAGTTTAACATGCTTAGCGACTCGGAAGAGGGCGCTAGCAAGTGCTACCATCCTTCCTCCCTTCAATACCAAGAGACCTGCAAAGTTTGACAATTCGCGTTTAACCAACTCGTCGTTCTGTAAGTCTTTGCTAAGCGCTTCGGTGTCATCTACAGGAACCACGTAGGAAATGACTTGAGACACCACTTGAAGTGCTGATTCTACTAATCCATCAGTAACTTGTTTGCCTAAGACAGTCTGGTAGCGAACAAAGTACTTTTCGACGTCTTTCGCCGGGAGCTTCTTGATATCCCCTAAACTCATGTCCACACCAAGAAATTCCTTCGTAGTCCCAAGAGATGCGAGAATAGCCAGCGATTCTCGTTTGACTTCAACATCGTCTTCGAGAGGCTCACCCTTCGAGCTCCCTTTAGACTTAGGCTCCTCTTCCATATAATCCTCAATGCTTGCCATCTTATTTTGTAAGTAGACCAAGATGTTTTTAAACCACTTCGAGGGGCTAGCCCTAGAGCTCACCGCGTCGCAGGAATCTCTAAATAATTTTGGAATGGATGCCGTAGACAGAAACAGAGTCTGGAATACTTTTCAGTTTTCAGCAGTTCTACGAACTTTTTACGAGTCTCGACGTCTAAATCACCTCCATAATCTTCAAACAGTGTTTTGGTGCCAATTTGAGATGGATTATGGAATGTGACCACACAGGCGACGTTATCACGGAAGGGCTTTGCTATGGATGTTAATTGTTGCGTCAATACCCACACTGATAATCCTTCGTGTCTCCCTGAGAACGCTAGATTGATAAACTTGTTCGAGCGTTGCTTTAGATCTTTCGATACAGCACAGTCATCCAAAACGAGTAACGTATTTGTACCAGAAAATAGCACCGCACAATCTGTTAGTAACTCGTTAATCTCATCGGTGTTACTAGCATCCGGCGATAATACCAAGAAACGTTTATCTCCGTGAGCAAATCTACGATAGGACTTGTTTTTCGCATAAGTCGGACAAATCAACACAATGTATTCAAACACATGCCGGAACGGCCCTCGGAGCTGTTCCGTGAGGTACTTTGTCTTCCCACAATTAGTAGGTCCTGTGATAATACAATGAAAAGGAACTTTTTCCCGTAATTCTTCCATTCTTTTTGTATTATCACACAAGTCCTTTTTAATACATGATTGCTCTCAAATTCGAGTTCATAACCTCCATCAACGCGTCGGCTACTACAAACATGTAGCAGGTGATGTTTCCCGTTCCTCCAACTTTTCGTTTCATTTCTAGTTTTACTCCGTCCCGCGTGTTGTTCAAGACCAGACCTCCTCCGTGAATGCTGTTATCTGGATGTGCCCTCAAGTCGACCCACAGAGCAAACTTGTTATTAGCGTAAAAATCCTTTTGCTTAACACCCTCTCTACCGAAACGTTTCTTTACCGACTCCCAGAGGTCCGGCGGTGTCATCCCCTTGGAGTAGAGACGGTTTGGCATGCCATCCACATTAATGTTGATCGATGTGATACTTGGATTGACAAACTTTTCGGAATCCCTTGCTCCTCCTGTGTAGCTCTCTGTGAACAGACACAATATCCCTGTCATTGACCTCCTCGGCAGATTAATGTGCTCGTTTATGACACCATCATTAGGTTTGGAAATGGTGAACGTTTTGTGGAGAATGACGTTCTCGTAAAAGAATCCTCTACCAACCTGATAAGCCGACAACGCCTCACGAGCCAAGTATTCACTTGAGATGCAAGCATATTCCAACTCGAGGTTTGTGATTGTGTACGTTGGAGTCTTGACCGTGTCAGCATAAACAACGACGTCGGAAACTGGGGCTAGAGTAATTTCAAAGATTAGCGGATGAGGTAACGCCTTTGGATAAAAGACCCCATGCTCGCCGAGAATAGGATGGTCGAGTGGAATGCAGTACTTGGTGTTGTGAACTGCTGCAAGAGCTACTTCCTTAGCATCTGCGGTCACTTTATCACCTGCATTTGTCCTGAGCTTCCTCATGTTTTCAGAGGAGATACCTTGTCTTATTCTATCCCCACGATCTTCAGCTTGTAAGTATAAGTCGTGATAGGTTTGGAAGAGATCGTATCTCTGAGTATCCTGTAGTGTTTCTCCACCGAAGAGAATCTTGAGCCTTGACACTAGGTTCCGGCCAACGTTGTTGACGAGAGTATTATTCGCGTGTCCTGCGACGTTTAAGTCAAATAGTAAGGATACACTACCTGGAACAATCACTACATTTTCAGCAAGTTTTGGAATATTTATATAGAGGGTTTCTCCAGGACTTGCCGATGAGGGATTGAATGTAATCCGATTCAGCGACGATTCCGCTTTCAGGCCGAAGGGTTCCCGTGGGATCCTGTTTGGGTTGATTTTTTCTGATATCGCTTGTGCCATCTTTTATTTTAAGAAAAGAGAGATAATCTTTAAATGAGTAACGAAAGCAGGTTATCAAAAATATACTATTCCACCGATGGATACTGGAAAGGGTATTCAGCTATTTCTAAGTTAGCTAGTGTCGCTAAAGTCAGTGAAGCCGAGGCTAAGAGGTGGCTTGAAAAACAGGCGTTGTGGCAGATCTACCTCCCAGCCCCAAAGTATGTCCCCAGACCGCATTGGACTGTGAATAAACCTAATCAGATTCACCAAGCCGATCTGTTGTTTATGCCCCACGATAACGTAGGCAGAAAAACCTACCGTTACGCGTTGGTCGTGATTGATATTGCCTCGAGATATAAAGATGCAGAAGCACTGACTACCAAGGATTCGAGTGGAATTGCTAAAGGGTTCGAAAAGATATACTCCAGAAAACTTAAATGGCCTCATACGGTGATTGTCGACCCGGGGACAGAATTTAGGGGAGAGGTAACGAAGATTATGAAAAAGAAGGGGGTTACCATCCAGCGAAGCGAAGCTGGGAACCATCGCGCACAGGCTTTTGTCGAACGCGCCAATAGAACACTGGCGGAGAGGTTGTTTTCTCATCAGTATGCTCAAGAAATGATTAGCGATGATCGGTCTAGAGTTTGGGTGAAACGATTGCCAGATGTTTTGAAAACTCTGAATAGTCAACCCATAAGAATTACTGGCAAAGAGCCTGCAAAATCTATTGGTTTGAAAGAGGTTGATATTGATCCTCCAACGTATAAGCGGCCTGTTGGACTTGATGAAGTTAGACTACCACCAGGGGTTAGAGTTAGATATCTATTAGCTCCTGGAGAAGAGGAAGGAGGTGAACGCAGACGAGCCACAGATCCTATTTGGAGTTTAAAAGTGTTTGATCTATCACGCAGTGTTGTTTCAGTTGGACAGCCTGTGTTGTATTACCTCTCCGAAGGTGCTCCAAGGAGGTCGTTCGTTAGGGAAGAACATCAAGTCGTCCCTGAAGATACTGAGCCACCACCTAATAGCGTTCTGAAATGACCGTGAGCGAAGGTGTGAATACCATCATCACAGATGACCCGTTTATCATCCTCATGAGATAGAGCGACCTTGTTCACCGTTTCAGTGTAAACATCATGCTTATGACTTCTGATGACATTCATAAGTCTCATCTGAGGTTTCTTACCAAATAAGCAATCCTTGTAGTCATCGAAACCGATGCTCTTCTTGACGACTGCTCTCTTGACGCCCTTGCATTTCTTTTCTTCTTCACCTTCATCCATCTTGTACGAGTAAAGTTTGGCCCTCAGTCCTACAAATTCTGTAATTTGCTGGCCCCCAGCCTCATCTTTAAACATTCCGATGACTTTCTTGTTCACACCAACCTCAATACCGGATGGGTGGCCCTTCGGAAAGTTGCTGGTGTCGAACATGGACCTCACATCCCCGCTGATGTCCTTGTAAAAGTCTTTCGTCTCGATCTCATACATCAGGCTGTCAGTATCAGTGAATAAGAGCTTTGCATCCTCACCGTACTTGGGCTTGACGAAGTTGTAGTGGAAATCATACATGAGCGTCTTGCTTATATCCAGGATGGACATACCCAAGTAAACGGGTTTGTTGAAGGTTAACTTTGTCTTCTTCATGTGAATGGCGACTAGATTCTCGCAAAAGATGGTGCGATGTTGATAGTTCGGCTTTGATATGAGCTTCCTGGCCTGCTTCTCGTCCGTCACCAAGCGAATGTCCACCCTGTTCCTAATGTTCTCCATAGTCTTACCAAAGACGGAGTTATTCATCAGCTTGAAGAAGTCCTTCTCAAAATCATTAGTCGCCTTGGCTCTCAGATCGGTGTTCAAGTCAATGTAGGGCTCCAGCCACGCAGACTCCTCAAAAGTGACACCCCTATGAATCTTGGTGACTTTTAGCCCAAGACTTTCGTAAAGTTTCAGAGTCTCATGGTGGATGACATACTTTGTCTTGTCGTTGAGGTTCGGGACCAACTTGTCCACCTTGCCTAGCCCGATAGACTCCGGGGCTAGTGGGTAATCGTTGTGTAAGTCATGTAGGTGGTGAGGGTACTCCAAGTCAACCTCCAGAATGCATGGGCGGTCTCTCCAACCTGACAGCTCTTGGTCACCCATCCACCTGAAACCGTGAGTCGGTAAAGGGTTGCTCATCGCCCAGCCATACAAATTGTTAGCATCAAGGTAAGTGATATATTTTGTGAGTAGGTTAGGGTCATACTCCTTCATGTAAGGGTTATTTGCCTCCCCATGTCTGTTGCTTATCATGGAGACACCCCCACGGATGCCCTTCTCAATCATGAGCAACATGTCATAGTCCGTCAGAAGCTCTAGCCTCACCTTGGTGGTCTTCAAGGCTGCATCCCAAGCCAGCCCTGGCGCTGTGTAGTACCAAGCGGGGTCCAGACCGTAATTCTTGAGACAAACGTCCCTAAAGTTCTCAAAAACGTCAGCTAAAAGCAACACATCCGACTCTAGATACAGATTGTGGTAATCCCTCATGGTCTCCATCCCAAAGACCTCCCACACTCTCCGCGCGTGTAGGTGATCCTCCTCCGATATGTCGGTGTCATTGAGTTTGGAGTGGAACGCCTCTCTCTGTGGGAGCTGTGTTGCGTCGAGCTTGCTAAAGCCGTCGAACCAGTCGTAAGGGAAAACACCCTTCCTCAACAACAACTGGAGCTCCTCCCCCTCATAGTACTCCGCTAGGTTTTTGAAGCACTCCCTTGACATGTTACCTACTAGACTGTCGAGACTGGCCGACATAAACCTGAAACTGTCGATAAATCTGATATCACGTTTAACATCAATCTTGTTGCCCTTCTTGTCCGTGAAACTGTCGACTACAATCTGTTTTGTGAAAGAAATATACTTTTCCTCGTTATTAGGTATACAGTTTATTTTACCTTCCGATGTACCAAGGTTCTTGATAAATAGATGACTATCGTAGCCAGACAGATTGTGAAAGATAACAGGAAAGAACTTGGGAATTTTGTGATCTAAGTTGCATGCGTTGTGAGCAGCGCCTCTGTACTTCCCTGTAAGGTGGCAATGGTCCAAAACCTTGTCTTCCCCTAATTCACCCTCACAGATGTGGCAGTGAGTGGCGTCGTTATAGGCGATTTTGTCCTTCGGAGTCATCTTCACCTTCTTAGGGAACCTGAACTTATCGTAAATTTTCTTAATGTCTTACTCCAAAGACTCTACGAAAAGCTGTGGGATATCTTCGTCTGGAGATTCGGCTGTGTATCGTACAAGCTCGGATGGGTATATATCTCCGTCGAAACACTTGATGAGATAGCAGAAACCAGACGGTTTGTGTTTCTGGTATTGCTTAGTGAAGCTTTTACTCCCATCTGGGGAGCAAGTGTCTATATTCTCTGTGAAGCTCTCAAAGTCGGCATAGACAACAAAGGGGACACGCATTTTTCTGTTGTAGTTTTTGAATTTAATGTGGGGTAGATTTCCATCCTTATCTATCTTAGGCATCTCTATTCCAACCGCTTCATGATTGCCGCAGCATTCAGAATGTTTTTCTAATGATTGTTTGCACCGAAACGAGTTCAGACATCTGCAGCATAAAAAACGAGTATGATGAAACTCATCAATTTGAGTAGATACTAATCTCATCATATTCTTTATCCAGCAGTAATGATTCGTCTCATCATCCGAGATGAGAAGTAAGTTGATTGCATTATCTGGATCCTTCTCACTGATTCTCAATGGATATATTTTGGTTTCGTATCCAAACACATTAACCGTATACTGGTTCTGTTTCTCGAACTTGTCAATCTGTTTTAGTGAGACGGGGAACTCTATCCCTGACCAGTCGAATTTCTCAGAGTTCTCTATCATTTGTTTACTGAACCTTTGAGGATCTTTCTCCCTAGGATACACAGCAGAGGTTACTGCCCACTTGAAACATTCGTGATCATTCTCGTTCTTAACATTGATGATCGCCTTCTTAGACGCTAGTTTCGGCGGCAGCGGAATATAGGAAGACCCAGAAAGCGGTTCAAAGGGATCTATGTTGATGTCAAAGTATTCCACTTGGTCAAACTGCCATCCGGAGCCTTGCTTCTGGAACAGCTCAACTAATCCGAGTAAATAATTTGTCATCGTATCGAACAAATCAGAGAGATCAGTCGACTCTGTCACAATCTCGGGCTTTTCTGTATGAAAATATCCCAGTTCTTCTTCGATCTGAGCTGTAGCCGGATCCTCTTTTATAAACCCGCAAGTAAAGATAAACTTCACTTTGATAGGCTTCTCTTGTCGACCGATGAGTTCAAGGACTTTCGGTTTGATTCTGGCGATGAATGTCTTGGGGTCGTAACCTCTCTGCCCGGCTATTCCGTGGGTTTTAAGATACCCCTTCAACGCCGTCTGTTGTTCCTTGGGTGTGAAGCGATCTTCCACCTCCTCGTGTAGACGCTTAATCCTCTCCTTCAGACGTTTGACCCGTTTATCTGCAGCCTCTTTGACGGTCTTTTTGATGGGCTCAGGGACATAAGATAGTATCCAATCCGCAAACTTGTCTAACTCGCTCTTGATCAAGTTGGCCGCCCTGTTTGCAAAATGCTTGAGTGATTGGACGCGGGAACTCCGTGGGGGTTGGGAGGGTTTTAGAATAGGGACATTAATCTCAGGTATCGGGCCGTCGAGAATACTCTCCGACGTGTTGGATGGGGTAATGCGGGGTGGTCGTGGCAGCCCTTTGACAAGTTTGGGTAAAGGAACCCGTCGGGGTGGTGGTGGTGGTGACGTGCTGGTCAGCGCCCCGACGAGCTCGTCTCTCCGCATCCAGTAATATCTTGGGATACCCCGCTCCTTGGCGAGGGCTTTCAGATCTTTCACCTTCAGGTTCTCCATTTCTATCAAACCAGCCATGTCTTTAAACCACTTTTCAAAAGCTTTTTTTAGATGTGAAGCTGAGAGGCTAGCCCCCTCGAGCTCCCCCTAGGTGCGACACGTGACAAAGTGATTGACAGGTTTTTGACAAAGTGATTGACAGGTGGGCTTGGCCGTCACGTGACAAAGTGATTGACAGGTTTTTTACAAAGTGATTGACAGGTGGGCGTGGTCGTCGCGTGACAAAGTGATTGACAGGTTCTTGACAAAATGATTGACAGGTCCTTGACAAAATGATTGACAGGTCCTTGACAAAATGATTGACAGGTCCTTGACAAAATGATTGACAGGTCCTTGACAAAATGATTGACAGGTTCTTGACAAAGTGATTGACAGGTTTTTTACAAAGTGATTGACAGGTTTTTTACAAAGTGATTGACGGGTGGGCTTGGCTATCACGTGACAAAGTGATTGACAGGTGGGCTTGGTCGTGCAAGAGATCTCTGGCAAACTCGCGCATGCGCAGGTCGCGATGCTTGGCGGAGGTGTGCGGAGACTTTTGCGCCATTTTGGAATGAAATTTGGGGAGATCAAAAAGTTGCGCCAGCTGCGCCAAAATCCTACTACTCCAGCAGAGGGGCAACCGAAGATATGTACAGATCACAAAGATGACGGTGGACTAGTTTAATTTCTTTAAATGTCTCTATAATTTTTTATAGTGGTGTCAAACAGTCAAAGGTAGCGACGGGATAGGAAAAAGGGTGTGATTTGATAAAAATCCGTTTCCACTTTCCACTCTACCACGTTGTTACAGGAAACGCGCGTGACAATATTTCACCAACCACTGACCGAATAAATTGCAGGCGTCTTACACGTAAAGCATAAGAAATGTTCAGACGAAAATCAGACATTATTTTGTTTGATGCCCTACAAAAAACTATTATAAAATGTTCCGAACGATTACATTCGTAGTTTTTATATTTATACTTCAGGTTACATTTGGCTGTGCCACATTCCCCGACGAACGCGATGGATTATTGGGAAGATTTTTGCTAGAATCGCAAAATGAAGAAACAACAATGGCGGTGAAAACTTCAGAACCGAGGCCGGAGTCGGTTTCATTTTTACAACCCGTGGATGATCAAAAGGTCAGGCTGCGTTTGTATTCAAAATTGTCTTATTCGAAACTCATGCTAATATTATTTAATATATTTAATGTTTCTGTAGAATTTAATACGATTCGTGTTGATTATCACGTTTGGTCCAGTAATGCACAAAACAACATAAACACCCGCACCCGGCCGGGGAAAAGCGGGGCATTTGACAAGGAGTTATCAAAAAACCCCGCCCTCAAGGACACTTGACTGTGCCGTTGCCCCGCTCGGATTCCCCGTGGGTCGTTTTGAATTTGAGCAGGAGCCCAAGTATTGCATAGGAAAGGAAATTTCATTTGATATTTGTTTGCTGGATTCCATTCCTGAAATAAATTTTCTAATATTTAAAGCTTTTTAAAGCGGACAAGAAAGCTTCCAAATCCCAAGAAAATCAACACACAATGAACAGGAATACAGAGTGAATAATTGTCTAATATTTTTATCAATATTTCCTACAAATAACAGCAATTTCTCCTTATCCTGCGGGGCCTGTGCTTGAAAAAAGCATCGATAAAATAATGGCACGAACACGCCTCCAAAACACTTGCGTGAAACTACTCTTCAAACAACATAAACATTGCAATTGCTATTTGATACAGAGGTTTTATGGTTAAAATCTTGAAAGCTTGACTTTCTGACTCTTGCCTCCAAAACGTCGAACAATGTCTTTGTTTTGCCACTATGAGTCTAGCCAAAATCTATAGCCGAGACAAGAGCCTAGCTTCTCGGAAGTTTTGAACCCAGGGTCCGTGTGCCAAAATTCTTCACTGAAATGGGCAAATTAAACAACCACATTCCGCTGATTTCGCGGGGTGGCCCAAGACACAACATCAGGGCTATTTTCCAAGATGGCAGCCGCTCGGTCAAATGCCCCGCCATATGTCCCGGCTAGATTTCCATAGCATGACAAAAGACTACAAATGACCCGGGTAGCCGTGAGACATTGTTCGCCAAATCATGTCGAATCCCCTGCATATGCCCTGCTATTCCCGGCCCTGGCCCGACTAATGGATAAGTATAATATAGGTTAAGCTTATGACGTACTTACTTTATCTATATGCTGTAAGATTTTTAGTCGAGAAAACTCTTGATTTTCCCATGGTTCCCTACATAGATGATTGACATCGGCCCTTCTTAGCTATCATTTTCGGGTCCCATTTTCCTGTGAATATTTACCAATCTCATTCCTTTCAATCTCACTTGTTGCTCACTAAAGAAAGTTAGTGCAATGACTTGCTTGTTTGATAATAAAAGGTGTCAAGTTCTGTGAAGAATCAACCAAATAACAAAGCTGTATGGTGGTTTTCATTTGATGGTGGATAATCAACATTTAAATTTATAGTTGTTGACACATGTTTCTGTTGGTTTTAGGGCAAGGTCCCTGATAGCAGCAAACAAAGTGACCTGCCTGTCAAGTCACTATCCACATCATGGGTAGAGTTCATTCATGGTTTTGCAGCTGCTATTTCTATGATTATAGTATCTGAACTTGGTGATAAAACATTCTTTATCGCCGCCATCATGTCAATGCGGCATTCTCGTCTGGTAGTGTTTAGTGGTGCTATGATGGCGTTAGGATTCATGACCATTCTCTCCGCGGTACTTGGGTATGCAACAACTGTTATTCCAAGGAAGTTCACCCTGTACATATCTACTGCATTGTTTGTGTTCTTTGGACTTAAAATGTTAAAGGAGGGATATGAGATGGACCCCAGTGAGGGCCAAGAAGAACTTGAAGAAGTTCAAGCAGAGCTCAAGAAGAAAGAGGCAGAGGTAGGGGACAGTGTGAGGGGATGCCCTGACAGGAAAGGGTTCCATTGGTGAACAGTGTCAAGGGTACTATGTACAGATAGGAAAGGGTTATAATCAGTTTTTACAGTAGCCAAGGTCATGCTTGCATGCATCACATTGTAATAGTGTTTGACAACTTAACTAAGTTACTAAAAAAACTGTTCTTCTGATAAAAAAAATTTTACGACTTTGTATAATTGGCTGCGGGTTGTTATCCTTGTATTGATGTGAGAATGTGAAAAAATGCACAGGCAAAGGAGGGCCTGACCTTAGTTTTTTACATCTTTTTGAAAAATTATTTGATTTGCAGTTAGAAAAGCAAGAAATGGCAACACAAGACCCTGAGACAGGGGTAATAAGAGGAGGCAAGAAGTCTCTCAGCTTCATCCACAATATATGCTCTACCATATTACTGCAATCATTCACCCTGACATTTCTAGCAGAGTGGGGAGATCGGTCTCAGCTAGCGACAATCTTGCTAGGAGCACGGGAGGTAAGTATCAACTGATTCCAAAATTCACATCCAGTACACAAAATTTTTTTTTGATAAGAACTTTTATAAGAATTTCCGGCCTGAGATTTCGCCAAATTTTAAGAACATGCCAAGTCCTGATGCTATCGAAAAATGCAGAATCAAATTGTGCTCATAGTAACAGCCTTATTATTACAGGGTAGGGGTGGGTTTGGCTTACTCAAGACCATCTTTTAAAAAAAAAACTTGGGTTATCAAGCAGTGAATAAAGTGAAAGAACTTTAGTTGGCATCTTCCCTCCTTCATTTTTATATATATCACATTATAATATGTAAATAATATGTGATATATATATTAATATACATTCATACTTTTTGTTGCTAGAATGTCATAGGTGTCATTCTTGGAGGTACTCTAGGCCATGGTCTCTGCACTGGTCTTGCTGTTGTTGGTGGTAGATTTATTGCACAAAAGATCTCTGTCAGAACCGGTAAGAAAACAATCAAACTTCCTAATTCTAATAAAAACACTGTTTATTATCCGCTGAAGCAAATCACAGTGCTTAAAAACCTAAAGCCATTTTCATAGATATTTCTTTTATTTTTCTTGACAGTTACAATCCTTGGAGGCATTGTTTTCCTGATATTTGCTGTGTCTGCATTCTTCCTGGAAACATGATGAAGTGATGTACAATAGTTATACATAGTTTCAGATAATGTATGTAGCATGCTATGAAGGCATACAGCCCCAGTTAACAATGTTCGGCGAATGTACAGTAAGAATAAAAGAGCATTTGTACAGTTAGCTTGCTTGCTGGCTTTCAATTGGTGCAACCAGATCTATAAGGGGTATTGCATCCCTTCCAAATGTTTGGAAAAACAACCCATTTCCAAATTACCCCAAATGAGAGCTAGCTAGCAGGCTATGGTACAGTAGTTTTGTAATTGCATAAACTGTATACATCATGAATAATAAAAATGAAAGCCAGTAAAAGAACTGACTGCTGCATTGCAAAAATAAGAACAGAAAGTTTTGGAAATTAAATTTTAACTCTTTTATGACAGTGCTCTTGTGAAACCTATCAATCTAAATTCTATTGCAATTTTATAAAAATACAGATAAGATTTCTTATCTCAAACCAATATGGGTATCATTTCAATATATACAATTAGTATACTATATTAGATTACTGTTCATATTATTTATTTTGATTTTCATGGTAGTTTTCTGTGAAGGGTTTTTTGCAGAAGAACAAACAAGATAGACAGTTAACACTTATAAAATTTACAAAATAATTTTCCATAGTTCATTTTATCCATGAAATCAGATATTATTGCTACTGTATATGTGATATTCATAACTTCCACTGTGTAATTCTAGACCAATAAACAAACTAAAATAAAATATTGTTTTTATCTAAACAAATAGCTTCAAATGAAATCTTATTTGACATGCTTTTGTTTGTAGTTTTTTTTATAATTCTGTCTGCTTGGGCTCTACTAAAAATGTAGAAAGTGTTTTTGCCTATTTTGCTTCGCCTGTCTACCTTATTCCATTCAGTTTTCTCTTCCAGATATTTTTACGTATATTAGCCTGTAAAACACATATATATAATATACATATATAACATGTTTTTGTGGGGTTTCAGCAGAACAAGAGAAAGAGCAGACGAGGTAATATACATGTCAAGGGGGGGATACAGGGGGTGGATATCCACCCCCTTTTTTGAGTAAAAAAAATTGAAAGGTCACTTTGTTTGAAGAAAATAAATGCCTGAGGGACGGGAGTTACTGTCCATGTGCCTTCGCCTGCTTGACTTTGCTGACGCGACAAATTCAATTCAGTGTGAAGTATGTAAGATCTATGTAGTGACCTACCAAGAACCACTTGATCAGTTATAAGCTGTCTATCCAGCCATTATCCACCCCCTATTTTGAAATCCTGGATCCAACCCTGATGTCATATCACAACAAGAGACCTAGCCTGATAGAGTCTGTGCAAACCCTTGGAATGTGATAGAAAATACAAATTTGCAGATGATAGACTGAGCGTGTAGAAAGGTGAATCACTACCAGATCAAACAGTCATTGCACTTTAGGAGCAATCTAGCATACCAAATCAGTGTTCCCTGAACAGTGGCAAGCACTTGGATAATGTTTACATTTCACTGCCAAAATTGCTGTGACTGGCTATAGAGACTATGCAACTTTGAGGTCAAGAACGGAGTCTTGCCGAAGTGTATCAGATATAGGCATTTGAAAATCATGTTAGAGCATGCCATAATCACACAAGGGGTTCTTGAGTCGTCAGGCCATCTACAGGCCAAGTATCATGAAAATAGTATTGATTCTGGATCCTGATTGGCTAATGTCGCTATGTGACGCAGTACATCTTTTTTCGTAATGATACCTAAAAGGCGACTGAAAAATTAAAAAAAGCAGTAAGTCAGTAAAAAAGTTTTGGAAACGACACTGGCCAAAATGGCAAAGTATTGATTGATGTTTTAATGAAAGCAAGGCAGCATGTTATCAGATCATCTTACCCGTTATGTGTTACAAGTGTCTGCCTCAATCCAACCCTTCTAAACAGCTCCACAACCGTCTCCATGGGAGTAGCATCAGTGATTTGAATTGGGCTCTAAAACACAAGGAAACATTTAGTCTTTTGTGTTAAAAATTGCCTTCTCTGGGGCCCCAAACTATATTTTTGGGGAGGCTCCAAAGGTTTAGTGTGGTCAACACAAGCAATCATTTGGGAAACTTACCATGTCTAGAATGTGGCGAAGGGTCAGGGGATTAGTGTGGTCAACACAAGCAATCATTTGGGTAACTTACCATGTCTAGAATGTGGCGAAGGGTCAGGGGTTTAGTGTGGTCAACACAAGCAATCATTTGGGTAACTTACCATGTCTAGAATGTGGCGAAGGGTCAGAGGGGTTTAGTGAGGTCAAGACAAGCAATCATTTGGGAAACTTACCATGTCTAGAATGTGGCGAAGGGTCAGAGGGGTTTAGTGAGGTCAAGACAAGCAATCATTTAGGTAACTTACCATGTCTAGAATGTGGCGAAGGGTTAGAGGGGTTTAGTGAGGTGAAGACAAGCAATCATTTGGGTAACTTACCATGTCTAGAATGTGGCGAAGGGTCAGAGGGGTTTAGTGAGGTCAACACAAGCAATCATTTGGGTAACTTACCATGTCTAGAATGTGGCGAAGGGTTAGAGGGGTTTAGTGAGGTCAACACAAGCAATCATTTGGGTAACTTACCATGTCTAGAATGTGGCGAAGGGTCAGAGGGGTTTAGTGAGGTCAAGACAAGCAATCATTTGGGAAACTTACCATGTCTAGAATGTGGCGAAGGGTCAGAGGGGTTTAATGAGGTCAAGACAAGCAATCATTTAGGTAACTTACCATGTCTAGAATGTGGCGAAGGGTTAGAGGGGTTTAGTGAGGTCAAGACAAGCAATCATTTGGGAAACTTACCATGTCTAGAATGTGGCGAAGGGTTAGAGGGGTTTAGTGAGGTGAAGACAAGCAATCATTTGGGAAACTTACCATGTCTAGAATGTGGCGAAGGGTCAGAGGGGTTTAGTGAGGTCAAGACAAGCAATCATTTGGGTAACTTACCATGTCTAGAATGTGGCGAAGGGTTAGAGGGGTTAAGTGAGGTCAAGACAAGCAATCATTTGGGAAACTTACCATGTCTAGAATGTGGCAAAGGGTCAGAGGGGTTTAGTGAGGTCAAGACAAGCAATCATTTAGGTAACTTACCATGTCTAGAATGTGGCGAAGGGTCAGAGGGGTTTAGTGAGGTCAAGACAAGCAATCATTTAGGTAACTTACCATGTCTAGAATGTGGCGAAGGGTTAGAGGGGTTTAGTGAGGTCAAGACAAGCAATCATTTGGGTAACTTACCATGTCTAGAATGTGGCGAAGGGTTAGAGGGGTTTAGTGAGGTCAACACAAGCAATCATTTGGGTAACTTACCATGTCTAGAATGTGGCGAAGGGTCAGAGGGGTTTAGTGAGGTCAAGACAAGCAATCATTTGGGAAACTTACCATGTCTAGAATGTGGCGAAGGGTCAGAGGGGTTTAATGAGGTCAAGACAAGCAATCATTTGGGAAACTTACCATGTCTAGAATGTGGCGAAGGGTTAGAGGGGTTTAGTGAGGTCAAGACAAGCAATCATTTGGGTAACTTATCATGTCTAGAATGTGGCGAAGGGTCAGAGGGGTTTAGTGAGGTCAAGACAAGCAATCATTTGGGAAACTTACCATGTCTAGAATGTGGCGAAGGGTTAGAGGGGTTTAGTGAGGTCAAGACAAGGAATCATTTGGACAACTTACCATGTCTAGAATGTGGCGAAGGGTCAGAGGGGCAGCTTGACCGGGGGTAGCATACCGGGTTGACTGTTCTGTAAAGTAGACTTTGGATGCGCTCACAATCTCCTCATTCCTTATGCGTGCATGCCCTATAAACATGAAAATATTTTGTCATAGAATCTAAGAGAGAGGTTAAAAAATCCCACACCCCCCCCCCCCCCACCCCACCCCAAATCCAAGCCCAAAAATCGTGACCGCCCAGGCTGGACACCAAAAAAAATTTCAACCCCCCACCACTACCACCACCTCCACTTTTTTATATTCGATGGTATATGAGACTTGATATATACTGGGTGTATAACTAAATATAACCTTTACTAAAATGTAGATCAGCTAGCATAGCAATTTTGTCCTATTTAATTTATGTATGAATCTTCACTTTCACTAGTTTAAGAGTGGCACAGAGACAAACACTATATACTTGCTACTACGTCGTCGACGACGTTAACAACAAGGTTTTGCAACATTTTAAAGTATTCCTTTAACTCGACTGATAAGAACGGCTGTCAACCATGAGAGAGATTCTCAAAACTTATTTATATAAAGACAAGATTGGTACCTGAACAATATGGAACTAGATATACAATTGTAGGAGGAAACATCGGAGGGCCAAGAAAAAAGTGACCCCCACTTCATTGACAGCAAAAAAAATGTGACCCCCCTAAATCAGGGCCCAAAAAACGTAGCATACATATCCCCCCAGTAATAAATGACCACTCCCTAAATCCTTGTAAAAGGCGAAGGGAATTTTTTTAAATCTGTCAATTTTGAAGAAAAAGAAAAGACTATTTTTGCACCTTTACTTATCCATAGCTATACATAAATACAGTAATTTGTACCTCTAAAGAAGGTTAAACATGATAATGGCTAATTTATTTTCTGGCAATGTGTTTGAATTCCATCCAATCCCCCTTCCCTATCACATAAAGTAGGGAGCCCCACTCTTCTATAAAGATGTAAAGACATGTTTTTACACACTTACTCAAAGCTATTTTAAGGTCTCTACGTAGCACAAATCCAACAAGACGCTGAGATTCTTTGTCCACTATTACTGGAAATCCTTTGAACTCAGTTTCATCAAGTAATTGCTCTGATAAAAATAATACAACATTAGGTATATAAGTTAAAAAAACAAAAACAATTGTTGACACATACCTAGATCACCAACTGTAAATTCATCTTGAGTTATGCATGACAAAGCTGGATCATGCTTACTGCAACAAAACAAGACATGAAGTAGTGAAATCAGACGCAACACAAATTAACTCTTTCACTCCTGGGTACTTTTGAGCAACATTGTAAGAAAAACAGACTGAAAACAGAAACCTCCCCCCCCCCCCCCCCTATTTCAAGTCCAACACTACCATTTAAGCTAAACTACCTCTGACCCAAGACGGTATGCCTTGAAGTTTCCAACAATGCACTGCGGTGCCTTTTCTTTCTAGCGACGGCACTGCTAAGCCTGTTTCTTACAACAGTTTTGCAAAATCACATCTGGAGAGTGCCTTAGGACATCATAAAGTCTAATTGGGCATAATTAATGCTGTACTTATGGATGTTTGCACGCTGAGGTTGATTCAATGGGATAATTCCTTGTCTTGGCTTCACCAAGTGAGAAAGGAATTTTCTGGTGAATGGCCTCATACTCTCCAATGTGGGCCATCTTTGCTACCCAACCTTATTCAAAAATTCTTTTCAGACTAATTCTGGGTTCCTTGGACCTGGAAATGTTTTGTTTGGCTTCAGGGCAAAGAGAACTGTTATGATTCTGGGGGTGAAGATTGCCCGCCTGTCTGTCAAGGTGTTTCCAAGACTCCCATGATGCAGTGCAGGCATGCAAAATAGGCTAAACATGGTGACTCGCTTCTAATGGAGGTTCTAGCATTGATTATTGTGACTGCTGTAAAATGGGACCTGACGGAGAGCAATAAAGGTATCTATTTGTGACTTGATCGGTGTTTGCTTGTCTCTATTTGTAGTTCGGAATTTTGTGTCTTGAAATGTTTCTCTACTACATTTTAAGCATTTGTTTATGAATGGGTCAGAAATCAAGGTTGACAAAAGAGTCAATTCTATTACATTGCTTAGATGCGCTTTTAAAGCCCGTCTATGCCTTGGAGGAATCTATGAGTATCCAGGTCTGGTGATGTCTAGTTTCTGACATTTTGGAGTTGGGCCTATATTTTACAGGCGTCTCAGGGCGTTATGGCAATGAAAGACTTAATGTTACGTCTGTCCCATCTTCTATCATTTTGAAGTATGTAAGGCTAAGTTCAAACATCGTATTACCCATAAGTCATATTTGATGCAAATGAAGATGAAACAATCGACTTGATTAATTTGCATGCATTTGCATTGTATACGGCTCATGTATAATATGACGTTTGAGCTTAGCCGAAGGTAGGGAAGGGAGAATCATGCAACCTTTCTAAAATAGATAGAATATGCATTTTGTATGCAGGAAAAAGTATTTTTGGATTTTGGACGCAGTATTACTGCATTTGTGATTTTTGGACGCAAATATTATGTATTTGAGGGTCACACCAACCCCACTGAAAGAGTCATTGAAAGTTCATTAAATAAGTAAACCAAATAATCTCACTCAGTATAAGTATATAATCCTGAAAAGTAAATAACAAGGAGGTGGGCATAAGGGGGGTGCGAAATCCACAGAGAAAAAACACAAAAACTGCACAGAAAAACATCAAAATAAGTCAATAACCATAAATCACGCAGTCTAAAGAAACTGCGATACAGCGAAATAAAGTATAAAAAAACATGTCAGATTTAAGGCAAAACCCACTACTGCAAACCCTTACGCCCCCCTTAACAAGATTAAAACTGTGCTCACCGTGGCCTCATTACATCTGATGCTTGGGTCGTATGGGTGAACTCCTCTTTGTTATCAAGGAATGGATAGCCATTTAGATGTATGTGGCCATCATATCTGCAACACTGAGTTAAGGCATTATGGGACAGGTAGCTGAATTTACATCAGTCATGGGCAAATCAAGGGGAGGGCCGAGCAGGCTCAAGCCCCCACATTTTCAGAAATATGTTTATGTAAACATATAAAGAAATTCATGAGAGAAAATTAATCAACCCTTATTTTTTTTTTCAAATTAGAAATCTTGTATTCTTTCACAAAAAGAAGATTTTTGAAACTTTTAACCTCATCCTCAGGACTGTTGTTTGAATAAAAGGATACATTCCCTCTTTGATGAAGGCGTCGCCTACCCATTTACTGGTCATAATAGCCACCATGAGTGGTACAATGTACGTCAATCCACCAGTTAGTTCAAACATGATCACAACCAGAGAAACTACAAGACACAGACACTCGGTAAGGCTCAAACATAATAGCAACAGACATACTACAAGCCACAAGCACTATGTGAGGCTCAAACATAATCACAAGCAGAGAAACTACAAGACACAGACACACGGTAAGGCTCAAACATAATAGCAACAGACATACTACAAGCCACAAGCACTATGTGAGGCTCAAACATAATCACAAGCAGAGAAAATTAAAGCCACAACACTGTTAAGCAAAAAAACAGGAAAAGTAGCACAAATGCCGGATACAGATAAAGTCAGTACCTGTCATTTTGGTGACTCCGCCCAACACAGCAGCTGCCCCCACCATTGCATAGAGACCAGGCGTGACGCAGTTACTGATAGAATTGCCGCATGAGGATGAAAACACCAACCATTCTGGGTTGGAGCTTATAAAAAAAGAGAATACAATATTTTCATTTATTACTTATTTCAAACAAACTTCTGTATAAAGTTTGTTACAAGAGTTTCAACCAGTTAATCACAAAAATAGGGAGATGTGATATTTTATATTGACAGCCTGAGACAATGTTTTTTGACAAGAGACTAACATAACTAGAACTGTTGGCTCACAAGAGGGAAAAAATAATGGAAATTAAAGCTTTAAAAGCCAACAGAGAGCTTCTGCTTTACTAAAGCTTTACTTTTTTATAAGCTTGTCCAGCCTGAGATTTCCCCAAATTTTACCACATACTAAGAACATACCAAGGCTCAGATAGCAGAAAAAATTTTCTTTCTTAGTCCTGATGCGTTACAAAATGTAGAATTAAATTATGCTCATAGTAACAACCCTAATATTGCTATTGATCATTAGCATAATTCTCTTCCTAATAATTAATTGGGTATTATATTGCTACACTAAAAATTAAGAACATCGTTAAGAACACATTCAGCCTTAAAATGTCACAAAAATAAGAATGGCCCAGCCTCAACTGAAAATTAGAAATTCTTATGAAAAAAACAGTGTACTAAGACTATGTTTGATAAATTACGCGGGATTTTGCAATACATTTTTCTTTAAAAATCAAAATTTTGAGGGATTCTTTACTGAATTACGCGCTAAATTACACGAGCTCTAAAACAGGGCTTCTGGAATTACGCGCTTGTGTGGAAGCGCGTAATTTGGCTTTTTCCACGTAATCCGCGTAATCCACAAATTTCCGCGTAATCCCATGTAATTTGGCTAAATTTTGAAAGACAAAACATTTAATTGCACAGCTGATGTGTTCTTTTAGGGTTCTTACCTCTATTACCTATTACTCTCTATTACCTCTAAAAAGAGAGATATTCTTTGTAAGAGTGCGATGCTTCGAACTGAATTTCGAAAACAAATAAAATGACTAGGCGTTCTTTGTATACACCGCGAAGGCCTAGGACTAATAATAAAATACCTTTTTTAATTGGCTGGTGGCTAGGAGCCAATGAAAACTTGCCTAAGATATTTTCACGCAAAAAATAACCTTTTTATTTTTTAAGTTATTTCGTGCTTTCCTTCGGTACAAAATGTAGTTTGGGCATAACAGTTGATATTCCGTGTAATTTAGTGCGTAATTCAGTAAAGAATCCCACAAAATTATGATTTTTAAAGAAAAATGTATTGCAAAATCCAGCGTAATTTAGCATGTAATGATTGATATTCCGCGTAATTTAGCAAAGAATCCCCCGTAATTCTGAGTTTTTTTCCGCGTAATTCCAGAAGCCCTGCTAAAAGAACACATCAGCTGTGCACTTAAATGTTTTGTCTTTCAAAATTTAGCCAAATTACGCGGGATTATGCGGAAATTTGTGGATTACGCGGATTTCACGGAGAAAGACAATTTACGCACTTGTGCGGAAGCGCGTAATTCAAGAATCCCTGTTTTAGTGCTGGCCAATGAATTTGATTCAAAGATTTTTAGTGACAAAAGCCAAAGGGCTATTTAGTTGATGGAAATTGTTAGCAAAAGTTCACAGAATACAGAAATCTGCAGGGAAAAAGAGTTTTGTAAGTAGTGCTGACAGCTTCCACAAACATAAAATAATAGTCATCAAACTCACACGGCAAGCTGCTCAACGCCAATGCCAATAATGCGACCAATGCATGCTCCAATAGCCATACTGGGAATAAACAGCCCAGCTGGAACCTATCAGCAGAAACACAATGAAAATCATACAAACAAAGCAACTGAATAAACAATGAAGCAGGAGAAAGATAATGCAGGAAGCAATCTAGTACTGATGGCAAATGTTATTCTAGGATGGGCATACACAAATACTATCCTTCTTCCCTCAGCCAATCCTGGGTAAAAGCCTGGCTAGGGAATGGAACATAATATGCATAAAAGCTGCCTTCATTGCCAAAAAGCAGCACTTTCTTATTTTAAGGAACTCCAAGAGTTTGTTCCATTTTGCTCATATTCTACTTCTGCAAACACCACTCTACAATTCTAAAATTGCCTGTGATTCTGACTATGTACAGTTGACAGCTCTTGGATCAGATTTTAATGCACGTGGGATAGTGATACTGATACTACCTATAACAGAATTGGGTTATCCATAAACTATGTACCTTGATCCCAAACGTAAACACAGTGATGATGAGCTTGAAAAGAGCTGCCAGTAATAACTGCCATACGGCTTTCAGAACCCCAGGTCCCGCCTCTGCACCAGGGTAGTGCGGGTTATTCACATTTATTGTCTTGTTATTATCAATATAGTCACTGGAATGTAAAATAGAGAAATGGTATATAAGAAAAGATTATAGGCATGAATGGGAAAATACCGTCTCTAGTGTAATAAAGGGGAATATCATATCACTGACAAATAAGACCTCTCCCCCTCTGAGGTTCCCTAAAAACAGCTATTACCCATAAGCCAACACAATTGCATGCAAATGGAGATGAAACAACTGACTTGGCTTATTTGCATTGGATGTGGCTCACAGATAAAAAATTTTTACATTTTTTTATCTTAGCCTGAAACAAGAATTTACAGTAATTTATTCATCTGTTATAAATCAGGTTTTTTACAAACCAAAGAGGAGAGCCATCGTCTGGACCACACTGCCTGAAGAGGTGCTGAATAAGGACACTACTACTCTGCCTAGGGTAAAGATAAATGAGTGCAGTGTTAAATACAAAAACCCAGTATCAAGGTATATAAAAAATAGATTTAGCTGGGAAAAAAAGTTGCATGCTTATTTATTTGCCTCTAACCTTATGAAATTTCTGTGAAATTGTCACATTAGGCTACAACCCACTGAGTGTACAATGTTTTCCTTTGGTGCAGCTGCTATAAAGAATTGTTCCCAGTGCATGTGCACAAGGTCTGTAACCTGTTAGCGCTATGCATATACAGTACAGACTGAAAGTATTTTAACATTTTCCTGTGTGGATTCTGCATGGGTTCTGCGTCTGATCCACACACTTTTACTATATGACTTTAACTGCATAGAAAACCATTGATTGAAGTCCACACACTGCAAGGAATTTACCTGGTGTACGGATTAGGAAAAGCTATCAGAGCAGTTATCAGGGTGACCAGTAAAACCTAAAAGAGAAAAGTACACAAAGGTTGAAATTTAGGAAAGCACAGGATAATCTGAATGGACTTTTTTATCGTAAGACATGTCTGTAGCAAGCGGTGGTTCAGGGATTCACTACTTTGGGGTCTAAATTATTGTTAAAGGTACTAGATATGGTAGAAAGTCTTTTGTGGAAAACTGGTGGCATAGTTGGCAGAGCAGGCCCTGTAATGCCTGTGCCTTACTCCTCTGGGTAATTAGCTATAGGATTAGTCAAATTTATCTGTCAAATGGGTTAACAGCCATATCAGCATACACATCAATTACCACACAAAATCCTGGCCATCATCCTTCATGTATCTTTCGTATTATCATACCTCAGCAATAGAAAAGTTTCCAAATCGTGAATTCTTTCTCTTTTTACACCACCACAGGTTAGCTTTTATGAAAACTGCACCTATGAGGCCCTATAAGAGGAGAAGCATAATTATTCACTTGATAATAGTGACTAAGATATGCAGAGCATTCATTATATTTTGTCATCAATATACTTGACTCCATAAAATACAGCTTCAAACTTTGATTAATAATAAATAAAGCTTCAAACTTACCCCAAGCGCACCAAGAAGGACAAACGGCAGTAGCTCAAATAGTTTCCAAGGAGTGTCATACTCGACATAGAACATAACCAGATTACCAGTGCCGTAAGGATTCATGTACTTTAGGGTAAACGCTGCTATCATCGCACAGAAAAACGCACGCCACAATGTCTTCATGGGAAAATAATAGCTCACCTAAAGAAGTGTAAAAAAAACAACCCACCTTATTAATGGTAATAGTTTGAAATAAAGAACTGTAGATTTAGATTTTATTCAACTTTTATTTGAATACTGACCTCTTCCAAGCTAAAGAGGACACCTCCAATTGGTGCGCCAAATGCGACAGACACGCCCGCCGCAGCAGCAGCTGATAAAACCTGTGATATAAAGAAAGCTTATTCAATTATGATAAAGTGTATTTAGCACCGTAGAACAGTCAACTCCTTGTTCTACAGACTATATTTTAGAAGAAAATTGGTGCTCGTAATAATGAGTGAACTTGATAACCATTATTTGGAATTTAATAGTATTGTACGAATGTCCATACGCTTGATACTTGCAAGTGGAGGTTATGTTACTCATTGCTGGCACAGTAGAAATAAATTTGCATGATAAGAACAGTGTCCAGAAGAGGAGAGCTGGCTAGAATTTAATAATGTACTCTTATTACAGTCCCGTATTACCATACATTGATTACAGTCAGTATATAATGTCCTTTATCAATACCTAATTACTTTATATAATTACCACTGAATGGTAAAAAATAATTGAGTCAGTCCAGAGTTACCTCTCTTTTTTTTGCTTCATTCCTGTGATACTTGGCAAAGACATAGGAGAAGAAGTTACCACAACAACAAGCAACATGGACAAGTGGACCTTCCTTCCCGAGGCTGAGACCAGCAGCCACTGCAAGCATCATCGACATGGACTTGACAATGAGGGTCAGCTTACCCAGATATCCATGTATGATAAACCCACTCAGAATAGTCTTAATCTAAAGAAGTGACAACATATATGTGAGTTATGAGACAGGGTGATCCATATATGTGCAAATACTATAGATGCTTTAGAATAGTGTAATCAAGGTCAAAAATATGGTAACAAGGAATGGGAACAAAACATGTTAGTTTAGATTTGTTCAGAGGCTGTATTTACTTTACCCGGATAAAATAATGTCCACATGACTGCTACACTAAAGCGAATATAATTGAAAATATTTTATCTCTCCACCCCCTTCCAATGGACTTTGGAGTAATTTCAACTTGAGTCAAAATTGGGATGGATCCCTGAGTGAGTTTAAAAATCACTCTCTTTCCCTTTTGATTACAAAAATTTTCCCTACAATTACTCTCACTTTCCATGGCTGACATTGGAAAAATGCAGATGGATGTATATGTATACAAGGGTGTCTGGACCAATAGCACCCTAAATGCCACTAGCAAAGATAAAGAAGATGGAGAAGAATACAAAGACATAAGAGCTTGGATGCATGTGTAACTTTAGCACGAAGAAGGGACAAGCAAAGATTGAATTCTGCACGGTGAGGAGAATGTGTGCACTTATGCTCACTGCCTTGTATGGCCAAAAATTTACAGTTCCAGCAGTTTGCCTCAGTTGCTGATGAGACAGAATTTTGTTTGATCAACATATCTGCACACTGTAAGTTTTTAGCATCACAAGGCAGTAAGCAAAGAGCACCTGTGAAATTTTACCATACACCAAAAACTGGAAATCGACTCTGCCAGATTTTCGTCTTCAATAAGACTTCTTCAGGGCAGACTGAAGAAGGTGAATCGTTACAAGCTTATTTACATCAGAATAGTGGCGCGAGACACAAAAACATTACAATTGACAAAAACGCGCATTTTCTAGAATAGCGCGCGCTATGGATAAAAAGAATTTACACATCTCTACGTGGGTTCCTACTACAAAAAAGTCATCACTATTAAGACCCCACGGGTAGATAGACTTAAGCCGATAAGCCCACTGGCCTTCCCTTTGTTGATAGATAAGGTCATCCTTAACCCTTATCTATCAACCTTATCTATCAATATTTTCATTGCGACAATCATTTAGGTCTTAATAATGTTATGGTACAACTTATAGATAAGTGTAACTCTGAGGCTCAGCTTAGGGAAAGGGAAGGCCAGTGGGCTTATCGGCTTAAGTCTATCTACCCGCGGGGTCTTAATAGTGATGACTTTTTTGTAGTAGGAACCCACGTAGAGATGTGTAAATTCTTTTTATCCATAGCGCGCGCTATTCTAGAAAATGCACGTTTTTTTCAGTTGTAATGTTTTTGCGTCTCGCGCCACTATTCTGATGTAAATAAGCTTGAAACGATTCACCTTCTTCACTCTGCCCTGAAGAAGTCTTATTAAAGACGAAAATTTGACAGGGTCGATTTCCAGTTTTTGGTGTATTGCATTCATTGTTCTGGTACGAGATCGCGACAGTTTGGGCTTTTTGATTCTTTGTGAAATTTTACCCATTGAGCTGTTTTTTTTCTCTTTTGTGGAGATCACATGCATAGGAAGCACCTTACATCTCTGCCTTTGTTGTCTTCCTAAATAGACCTCTACAGAGATCCACTTACCTCTGGTATACCACTTCCGCACGCGTATGGAGCTATCCATCTCACCAACACCACAGCCAACCCAGCAAACCCAAGTGCGGTCAGCACATAGATGATATAATTCATCAAATATACCCCGACTCCCTCGCTCTCCCCAATAAAAATTTCACCCCATGTTTTCCATTGCTGACAACCTACATCAGCAAACGTATTATCGTCGCTCCAGCAACAACTTTCTTCGTTAAACCATAAATTCTGAGGACAAATTCCGCGTTTCAAATCGGTCATCCAGCTTGCCCCGACATCAATAACTCCTGCTGACAGTCCAGCTGATAGTCCGACTAGAAGCACAACCAGCCAGCCACCCCATGCGTCGTTAGCTTGTTTGATTCTTTCCCAGATGCTGCCCCGCTTCATGCGCCTCATTCGGCGAAATCGTACTCTATCTCTCTGACGATCTCTCACCCAGTCTATCGTATGGAAGTCATCGTATTGAGCGAGAGCGGCGGCTTCGGGCTCTTCCATAAAGAATTCGGCATAGTCTTTAGTAAACCTCAAGTTTGGGGAATTTCTTATAATTCTCTCTTCGTCGTCTTCATACTGAAAGTGGTCTTGCTGAATGGTTGATTCGTCGGTCGAAAGCTCCGATGGAAGTCTCGACCGATCCATTTTGACACGAAGGTCGGAGGAATCACAATCACACAAAAGATATGTACTTCATGTCTGATTGCTATAGAAGTACTGAAAGAAGTGCATATCGCATCTTTCAAGTACACCTGTACCTGCTACAAGCAGCCCTCATTCGCCTTTGCCCTCTCTAGCTATGTTTTCCATTCTTCGATAATTATTTCTTCTTTTTGTTGAGGTTTGCTCACTGCATCATTTAAAGCTAAATGAGGATGATAGATATTGCTACAAATCGCTTTTAGTTGTACGGTAAAAGGGCTTACAAAGGAAGATAAATACTTCCGGGCCTTCCGTACATACGTAAAAGTCCCCTCACAGGTAACCCAAGCACTCGGTTTGTATTCTCTCTAGTAAGTAAGATAATTTTAATAGTGATGAAAAAAATAAAAAAAACAATAAGAAAATAGACTTCCTAGTGGATCCACTTTATTCTTGTCTTTTTTGGGATATCTCCTGATGTGGGCCTATTTTTGTTTTACTCACTCGTTCCCCTTTCCTCACGCCCATACAAGACGAGTCCCATAATACTCAGGAGAGATACCAAAGAGACAAGAATAAAGTGAGTCCACTAGAATTTTCCATTACGTACTTCGTACTAGAATACAAACCGAGTGCTTGGGTTACCTGTGGTCGCATCACCTTCATTCGGCTGCTACCCCAGGCTTTGCGCGGTTCCCGTTAAGATATTTCGTATGAAGTACACAGCGAAACACGCGCCAAAAAGTGAAAAGAAAGTTTGAAACCGGTTTTCTTTACTGCTAAAAAAACTTGGCTATTTTCCGTCATTTAGTAATAACTACCGGTAGGTCTTAGCTTTCCTGGTATTTACATGGAATATTTCCCTGGGTACCAGAGGCTCCGAGCGACAACGTTGTCTACGCGAAGCTCGGAGCCTCTGGTACCCTACCCAGGTTAGTGGAATCTACGAACTAACAAAGAATTCAATTGGTTAATCTCCAGGTACCAAGAGGGGCCAAACACCAATGGGATTTGACGTTCTTTTTTAAAGCAGGAAGCCTGCATATTGCTTGGTCAAACCAGTTTGCCGAGTGTAGATTATTGAGAAAGTGCGATCATGGAGAATTCAAAGGATGAGACGAATTGTAAGTAGCACTATATGTCGTATAGCTTTACTTATCTTACACTTGCTAAATGTTTTTAACTGGTTCGGACAATACTTATATACTTTTTCTTTCTGGACTTGATGACTTAAGTATAAATAATGTCTGATCGAGAGGGATTCTCAAAACAAATGCAATAATGATGCCATCGAGGTTACTCTTAACAGTTGAGGGCAGTTCTGCCATCTATATTATAGAAATATAGCTCAACATAGAATACATATTTTGTTAACTTAACTTATATGTATTATAGAAAGAGGTGATGTCTCCAGAACAGTGCCGTAGCAAGCTTTGAAATATTGGAGGGGCACAATATAGAATAATTAAGAAAATATTGAGGGCACAGATAGGTCATATGCCCCCAGTCCCTCACCCCCTGTCACAGCACTGCAGAAATATGGTAATTCTCGAGACCCCCGCCTCACATGAGGTACTTAGCACTCAGTGTCAATATGACTGACGTTTTTTCAGGTTTAGAAGAGAAGCCACAGAGTGGTCTAGCTGGAGAGCTTGCAAATTTGGTGAGATAATCTTTTATTATATCAGGAGAAACACTCAGTAGCTTGAACCATATGTATGTTGATCTTATCACCTATACAATATATATGATGAAATCAGGTTCATTGGGTCAATTTCACCATAATCAGGGTTAAAGACATATGGATGTGTACTCTTGCCAGTTTTTTTAAAAGTTTTTTTACTTGCTGAATGATGCACATGAAGTGAAGGATCATTTGGGAAAGAATCAAACAAGCTACCAATGGCTGGTGTGTCTGGCTTCTAGTTGGACTATCAGCTGGATGGTCAATAGGAAATATTTATGTTAGAGCAATAAGCTGGGTAACCAATTTAAAATTTACAATATGCAGTTGTTGAGAGAAAATTGTTGCTGGAGCAACAATAATATGATTGCTAATGTAGGTTGTCAACAATTGAGGATGGAGTGTAGAGTTTATTTTCAAGAGTGGGGGAAATTTATCTAACCTTTTTTTTTGTTACAGTCATTGAATGATGAGGTCAGGCCATGGCCAGCTAAAGAGAGGTAAAAGCAATGTGTTCTTTTGCTTAATAGCTGAAAGGATGGGGGATAGATTTAGAAGAAATACCTTTTGTTGTTTGATCATCTGATAAAGCTGTATGCCAGCTTAGACTTACCTAAAATTTCTATTAAAACCACAGGACTGGATTGGTATATGATGATCGTATGAAGAGACATGTTAACATCTGGGATAAGTATGTTTATATTAATACCTTAATTTGTTCATTATATGAAGTGTTAATATTATGATACTATGTGTCTAATGCCTTGGTGAAGATACACTAAATACATCAGCCGTTAACATGATTCAGAAATGGAGTCAAATGGGGCTGCAAGTTCTCTCCCCACATTAACCCTAACTATACTCTTGTTTTATTTATCAATTAAAAAATATGTACTATTTGACAATTTGATTTGAATTTTTTTGCCATAATTTGGTATTGAATGTGTGTTGTTTGTTTTCTTTTTTCATATGGATAAAAGCTACATGATTGACAAACCAATATGGTGGATTCATCCAACTTTTTTATTGTTTTAGAAATCATTCAGAGGTTCCCGATAGAATAGGTCGTCCTTATGAAAAACACAAGGAGTATGGTCTTTTGGACAGATGCTACAAAATTCCAGTAAGTAAATGTATTTAAAATTTCAGTAAAAATTGATTAGGCTAGTTTACCATGGCAAGTCATAATAAATGTAGATCATGGAAGCAACCAAGATGGATTTATTGAATGCAGTCATATCGCTTTCCTGTAACGCACTTGTGAAGTAACAAAGAAACACAACACATTACTGTCACTAAATAAGAAGAATTATCCAAATCAGTAAGATATACATGACTAAATTTGTTTCTTTTTGTTTTTCTAGTCTCGGCATGCAACTGAGGAAGACCTCCTGTGTTTACACAGGTAATCATTTTTGTCCTACTCATTCAGAGGGTTTGGAGAAGATGCCGGGCATCACATGGCTTCTTTTTCCAAGTCTAGAGATAGTGAATATTGGGAAGTTGGTCTATTATGTTGTTAACATATTTCCATCCTCTACCCGGGCTTGTCAGCATCCCACTTCTCCCACATCTCTAAGCAGAGTTTTTGTTTCTATTTGGCAGCAAAGAGCATATTGACAAAATGAAAAGCACTAAGGACATGAAGCCTAGAGACCTGTTTAATCTTGGGGAGGAGTATGATTCCATTTATATGAGTAAGGTGAGGCAGGTTTGAGCATTATGGATGTAGCTTGAGATGACAAAGAAAGCAACTTTCTTATCCTGGTTAAATGATTCTGAGAATGTTGATGATGGCAGTGATGATAAAAATGATAGTTATGATGATGATGATGACAACAAGATAAAAATTTGAAAATTATATTATAACCTGATACATAATAGTCAAGTTTAACCTCTATTTTCTAACCTCCTCATCTTACTCACCCACAAAATTGTGAGCATTTTTTACCTTGGTAACCTTTCCACCATACATAAACTGTAACACAATGCATGATTTCACATCATGATTCACATCATGAGAAGTGACTTTTCCCCTGCCAATGCCTCATCATTGTGGTGTGTTTTTAGTGAGAGTCATGTCTGTGACATGAAAGCTACACAAACGATGTCTCTTGCGGAGCTTGCCAAGAAGGGTGAGATGGACACAATTGAAGATGAAAAAGAAGCACATTATTATAGTGGGGTAATAAAATCCTCATCACAAAAACTCTCAAAATGCTCTGTGAAAATCTTACACACTTGTGACTGGTGAGGTGTTAGGTCAACATTAAGCAATGAAATTCAGGAATAAGATATCAACAATACAGCAAGGGCAGATTTCTTATCTTTTTTTGAAACACCTTTTGTCATAATGACACCATGAAACACACCATTTTTGGTCCAGCGCACACTTAAGCACTAAAGCACATGTCCAGTGACTTCCAACACCTTAATTCAAGTTACTCACACATGCATTTTAGCTTTTTGCTAGCTTTTAACATTTCCTTCTTATTCTTATTAAGGCTTTTCAACTAATGGTCTTTAATATGTTTTCTTTGTTGTCATCATCATATAGCCATTGTAATGTATATGTGAATGGTTTGATTAATGGGCCCTACAGACTCTTTTTCATATCAGTATCAGGATTTTATTTATGATATTATATTGTTGTACTGTACAAAATGATTTTTAGCATAGATCAAATATACAATATAAAATATCTCTCTTATCTAAAGGATGTTTATGACTGCGCTCTGTTGTCATGTGGCTGCACCTTAGCTGCAGTGGAACATGTAGCCACTAATAAGGTACATATAATTGTGTAAAACATTAAAAGATACTTTGAAAATCTTAAAAACAAACTCCGAAAAGACTGGTCAAATTTTCAAAAGAAAGTTATTGTTCACTCTGCCTGTGACCAGTATAAATATATTTTCTCTTAACAGGTTCAAAATGCTGTAGCAATAGTAAGGTAAGTATATTAGTAGTAGACTTTATTTCCTTTTGTTTTATTAACTTAGATATCAATGTTTTATAAAAGTGAAGTTATGGTTTGAAATCCCACTTCTGACACCATATAGCACATTTATTGTAATCCTTCAGGGGCTTTTATACCTAGACAAAACTTGTTAAGAGGTTTATCAGTTACCCTAACCTAATGAAGCAACTCTTGCCACACAATCTCTTACAAAGGATTTCATATATGCAGTCAGTTTAGGGAAAGTACATGGAGTATTGGTGTATATCTCAATTCTTTTATGTATAAGGAATGAACTCTTCTGTAGGTGCTGCACTAGATTATAAACGGCAGTATATACTTCCTTGTGGTGCATCTTGCTACAAGTCTAAGTAGCAATTCCTGCAGTCAAGCAAACACAGTATTTACATTAATCAACTCTTTTTTCTCAGACCACCAGGACACCATGCTGATGCTGACTCTGCTATGGGGTATTGTTTTTTCAATAACGTTGCCATTGCTGCAAAGCTTGCTCAGCAAAGATGGGGGATGCAAAGGTTTGTAATGATAATTATGATTTCTATTGTGGCCCATGTCGAGCAAATCAATGGACAAGTAGAGCAAACATTTTGCTTTGTCAAATTTCAGGATTTTAATTGTCGACTGGGATATACATCACGGCAATGGAACGCAAAATCTTTTTGAGTCTGATCCAAGGTGACACATAGTTTAAGGCAGTTATCCACAGGTTTATTAAATCTGTTACCTTATTCTACTTTTCTCTTCATCGTTATGATCATGCAAACTTCTATCCATTCTCTGCACAAGCCAATTACGATATTGTTGGTAAAGGGCAGGGCAAAGGATTTAACGTTAAGGCAGTTATCCACAGGTTTATTAAATCTGTTACCTTATTTTGTGATTCTTTTTTTTTTTTCAGTGTTCTCTACTTTTCTCTTCATCGTTATGATCATGCAAACTTCTATCCATTCTCTGCACAAGCCAATTACGATATTGTTGGTAAAGGGCAGGGCAAAGGATTTAACGTCAATGTCCCATGGAATAAGGTGAGAACACATCTTCTCGTTTCAAGGCTCTTTCTTTCCCATGCTGTTGGTTTATCATATAACATCATATACTGTAGGTACTTGTGTCCATTGTTGATGGTTTATTAGCTCAGAGCCATAATTGGTCTTTATTTGGTGTTTGTGTCTGATATTCATCATATAGGTCCTTGTGTCTCTTGTAATTGGTTTATTAAGAGCCAAACTGGTCCTTGTGCCTCATGTTGATGGTTTATTAGCTCAGAGCCATAATTGGTCTTTATTTGGTGTTTGTGTGTCCGATATTCATCATATAGGTCCTTGTGTCTCTTGTAATTGGTTTATTAAGAGCCAAACTGGTCCTTGTGCCTCAGGTTGTTGGTTTATTAACTTAGAGCCATAATTTGTCTTTATTTGGTGTCTGATATTGATTGCTTATCAGACAGCGCCATATTGGTCTTTGTGTCTCATGTTGCTTTTTTTTTAACTAGAGCCATATTGGTGATGCTGACTACATAGCTGCTTTTCAGCAAATTTTGCTTCCCATTGCATATGAGGTACAGTGCATAACCAGCACTTCATCTTTACAAAACCTTGGACCTTGTTCTAACTTGAGTCCTGGATATAGGCTATACAGTATATTGCAATTTTCCTATGTTTATATATCGTTATATCCAGGTTCCACATACTTTTCCTCTATTTAATATTCCCTATAGAAGTATGAGAGGATTGTTTGCATTCTGTTTTAGTTTGATCCGGATATTGTATTGGTCTCTGCTGGATTTGACTCAGCAAGAGGGGACCCCAAGGGATACTGCGACATCACCCCTGAAGGTTACTGCCATCTGACGAACATGCTGATGAGTTTGGCTGGTGGCAAAGTGGTGGTCATTCTGGAGGTGTGTCCCTCACTGCTATCTCATGTATAATACTCTTTACCTCTGCCGCCTTTATTAATCCGCCATCCTCAGGGTCCATTAAAATAAGGGTTCACTAAAAGGTCACAACATTGGAAATACATTATTTAAGGGGCAATACTAGCATTTCTGCTTTTTGTTCTACAGGGTGGATATAACATTACATCAGTTGCTGAGTCCATGTGCAGTTGCACGTCCACCTTGCTTGGGGACCCATGCCCTCGCCTTGATGGCCCAATGGTGCCATGTCAGAGGTAGGACCAGCACAAAACGCCACACCTAGACTTGTTTGGTATGGGTATCAGGGAACCTGAATATGTATATGTTGTGGTTGGAAATTTATCTTAGTTGGAAATTTTTCTCAACTAGTTGAAAATTTTTCAACTGGTTGGTAATTTTACAACCAGCTGAAAATTTTCAAACCAGTGGAAATTTTTCAAATTGTGGTTATCTGTCATTCTAAAAGGGATTATATTTTGGGAGGCTCATTAATAAAACAGGGGCTTGGATTTTTAGTGGGTATCAAAAAAAAGAACAAAACACACCACTCCCCTACACCTGCTCTCCTTTCCCTCTCTCTCCTCTCCCACCACTCTACTTTCTACACTCTTACTTATCTATTTATTCATTACCCTACTAAGTGAGTTACCTGTGTCTAATTTACATTTTTTTTCTTACCTTACCGTGATTCGAACCCTCAACCTTTCGCTCCGAAGTCAGTAGCCCTTACCACTTGACCACTAAGGCTTGTGACGAAAGATGAGCGATTAAATCTTGCTTTATTGTAATATTCATGACGCGCCTTACGTCACGCTTGTTATAAATGCACGCATGCGTATTAACGTGAAACAGAGACTTCAAATCTTTTCACGAGCGTAGTGCAAACTTTTGTGGATAAAAAGCAAAAAATATCACAAAAGACTAACTGTGCTGCCATTACAATGAATTTACAACGTTTGAAAACATGCCAGAACCTGTATAGGGCTTAAATAGATGTTTCGTATTCTAAAATTGCGTACGTAAAAGCTCTGCGTGACTTGGACCTGGCGGCTTCGGAGGAGTCTAAAATTACGCACTTTTGTCGAACGTAACTCAAGATAGGTGCGAAAGCGGGTATTAAATGACTGACATGTAAGACTGCACAATAATTAGAGCAATAATAGTGTTCTTTTATTTCTCTTGAATAATTATTTTTTGTCCTCTTCGTGGCATCGTAATTACTCGATTTTGTGTAACATTCTCTCTTGTGAAGAAGCCGATGTTTATGAAATGTACCGCTGGAACAAGAACCTATAGAAAATGTTTTTAATTAATTAGACATTTCGATTGTGCTAAAGGTCATTACTCGGAAAATATGATAGTAATTAGTTCTCCATATCAATTGTTCTAAAAGTCATTACTAGAACGAGGAAAGTTACATTGTACTAAAATCCATTGCGTATTGTACGAATAAAGAATGCTATTCAACTCTCATGTTCATGTTCAGAAATAATGGGATTTTCGACAAAGAAAAGGTATAAAAACAGTGAGTTTGTCATTGAACGAAACATCATCATAGCGGAGGAAGTTGTGCCGTGTGTTGACCGCGCTTTATTCCTAGAAAAGATTACGGAATTGAAGCTCCAAACCAAAAGTAAAAAATCAGAAATCAATTTTTACATTGAAGATGGTTTGTATGAAAAAGCAAAACAATTTTTAAAGCAAAAAAAGTAGCGCATTAGTGATGATTCAATAGTTCTGTCGTCTGCCGACGAAAATACTATAAAACGGAAGAAATGGTCCTATGCCAACGGGAAGGTATGGTCAAGTGACAGGAAGGAGGTTGCTTGCAAGGCCAACATCTATGACGCATTGAAATGCGCCCAAATCAATTAATTAAATAAAAATATCTTCTACACAGTTTTGTTACGTAAAGTTTATTTTAACAAAGTCTTACCCAACCATACCCTAACCCTAACCAAAAGATACTTGAAGTTTATTTTAACAAAGTCTTACCCAACCATTCCCTAACCCCAACGTACTTATCAAAAAAGAATGCCTGGTACATTTGAGGTCTTCCAGATTTTGCACTGGTTGGAGAATTTCCAACTGGTTGTAAAATTTCTAACTAGTTGAAAAATTTCCAACTGGTTGGTAAAAATTCCAACCAAAATGAATTTCCAACCACAACATATATGTTCTTGATAAGGATACCAGACATGTCATTATAACTTGAGGAAGGTAAATCAACATTTAATTATAACTTGATGAAGATAAACCCTCACCAACAGAAAAACGTTAAGAATGGAACGACCAAACAATTTTTAAATTGAGTATTTAAAAATATTCCTACGTGTAAATACTCTTTATAGAAGCCTATAAGTAAGTCATGTATTATATATTAGCATTTCTGGCCCCGACTGCAATTCAGTCTATCGTGTTACTGCAAATATTATCATTATTATAGATACAGGGCTTCTGGAATTACGCGCTTGTGCGGAAGCGCGTAATTTGGCTTTTTCCGCGTAATCCACAAGTTTCCGCGTAATCCCGCGTAATTTGGCTAACTTTTGAAAGACAAAACATTTAATTGCACAGCTGATGGGTTCTTACCTCTATTACTCGTAAAAAAAGATATTCTTCGTAAGAGTGCGATGTTCCGAACTGAATTTCGAAAACAAATAAAATGACTAGGCGTTCTTTGCTAAACCGCGAAGGCCTAGGACTAATAATAAAATACCTTTTTTATAGGCTGGTAGCTAGGAGCCAATGAAAACTTGCCTAAGATATTTTCACGCAAAAAAATCACCTTTTCAAGTTATTTCGTGCTTTCCTTCGGTACAAAATGTAGTTTGGGCGTAACAGTTGATATTCCGTGTAATTTAGCGCGTAATTCAGTAAAGAACCCCGCAAAATTTTGATTTTTAAAAAAAAATGTATTGCAAGATCCCGCGTAATTTAGCGCGTTATGATTGATTTTCCGCGTAATTTAGCAAAGAATCCCGCGTAATTTTGAGTTTTTTTCCGCGTAATTCCAGAAGCCCTGTAGGTATACTGTATAGGTTATATAGATATATCGATTAATATAGGCGCATATAGGTTCTTGTTAAGTGTTTCAGGGGCAGGCCTAGCACTCACATATATGTCCTGTATTGTTACTGGTACATGTAGGATTATTACCAGGAAAGCCACACCTGGACGCTTTTGGTAAGAGTAGGTCTTGATCAGCCCTTGAGGTGAGGGGGGAGGGGGTGGAGAGGGTTGGTAATAAAATATCCCTTCGGTGTTTGAACACTGATTTATTGTTATCCACTTCTATTCCATTCGTTGTTGTCCACTTCATTGTGTTTAAGCTGCTGAGAGAAGAAGCTCACCTATTGCTCTATAATCGTTTCAAGCGACGAATGATTTTGTTGTTGCAGTGTACTGAAGTCTATATCCAATGTTGTGAATGTTCACAAGCAGTTCTGGAAAAATCTCACGCTTGCAGGTATACGAGTGTTCTTGTTCCAGTTTTCCAGGCTTTTTCGAGACACTTTGTCTTTACAAGTAAAAGTTGGACAAGCAGAAGGAGCTCAGCTTTTTTGTGAATGTTATTTTGTGATGCAGACACTTAATAGCATGTATATGTTATTTTATAGATGCAATGAATCCTGAGATGGATGAGCGAGTCGCTGAAGAGGAAAAACTAGCGAAAGAAAGGTAATTTCTTCTTATCTTGTTTTGTTACTGGTACATTACATTCATTCTATTAATCCATTTTTCATTTTTTGGTTGTTGAAAAGGAGAAAGACGGAAGAGCCTTCTGAGGATGAGATCGGTACGTAACGTGTTTTTATTGGCAGTCAACAGGCTACTACTTGATTGGCTAGTAATAGGCTATTATGTGATTGGCTTAACCCAAGCTCATACTTAATACTTTATTGGCCAGTAACAACAAGATGCGACTTTGTTTTTAGGTAACAGCTTAATGTCTTCTTTATCGTTCTAACTTTTGCTTTTTTGTTTTGTCCATAGCGTAAGGAGCTCACCCCCACACTATAACTCATAGAGAAGGATAACTGGGTCATATGCAAGCAATTTGTGTGGAAGCATTCGCAGATGTGGTTGCCATGGTCTTTTTCCAGCTCCGTTTTCTTAGCTGGATCCAAGGATTTTAAAAAAAACCTGTCTCACTTCCTCCCAGAAACACATCTTTGTCAAACTCTTTTACTCCCATTGTATTTTATTCGTGTTTTTTTCATGATACAGTGGAACCTCGATATAATGATATAGCAAGAGGCTCAGAAGTATCGAGAAATCGTTAAATCGAGATTCTCCATTTAATTTCCGGCAGAGACTTTAATAAGGATTGTTATACAGGGGATATCGTTATATCGAGGTTGCACTCAAAAGCGTTGCGATTTATTGTACAGCTTATTTAACTCGTCCAGAGTTTAAAGGGCAATCTACCGAAAAACGACCAAGGAAATTGACAGAATGTCCATCGGACACCCCGTTGTCTGTTATATTTTAGTTCTTCTCATTAAAAACGGTCAATTTACAAGAAAAAGCCGTTTACAAGAAAGAAATTGCCAAAATTGCTGATTCAATTCCAATTCTTTATGACCGAAAATTGATAAATTGTGCTTTGCTATGGGCGCGGTATGCAGTTCATATTCTTCCATATAGTTCATAAGCCTCCATATAATAATAACGACACGTCAGTCCTAAGTGTACGAGAGAGTGCTCATGTATAGAGGTGATAAATAATTAGGTATGTGCGGATGCTAGATTCAACATCAGGGGGGTGGCCAAGGAAGGAGGGCCTCCCTTTTAGCAGCCAAAAATACAGTAAATGTATGAGACATCTAAAATACAGGAGAAGATGCCTTGAAAGTCCCTTTTGGGCCCCCTCCTGTTTAAAACCCTGGCTACCTCGCTGAACATATCATACATTTGTACAAGCCAAAACCCGTGTGTAAAAAACAGTCTAGTAATTTGAGAAACTACAACAAAATTGTCGGATTTTAATACCTTTAGCTATAACTGGTAAAACGTTACTCGTGAAAAATGAAACCAAATTATGGGGCAACAATTTTGCCGAAATTTCAAAGGAAAATGGGTAGGGTTCGTCAGGACCTTTCAAAACTTTGCTTACATGCGTATTGCATGCTTGCTTTACTGTTTTGCTTTGTCTGCTTATTTTCTAGGAAGAAAGTGGCCTTAAAGTCGACGTAGGAATTCTTGAATCTCGTTCATGCATTTTCGAACTCCACTTCTCTGTTTCCTTTTTTCCTTTTTATTTTCGGACTTCAAGAACTTCTAGATATCGCAGGTACTTGGCCAACCGATCGAGCGCCGGATTTTATCTGCCGCATTCTTTCTACTTTTTGCGTTGTTTCCTTTCCTACGCCGTGAACTTGTGATATTTTCCACACGTGCATTCATTCCAAAATATTCGTTTAAAATATCATTGAATTCTTCGACTTCTGCCTCATCTTCAGCACGCAGGAACTCATACACATCAAATGCACTTTGTTTCTTCTCCGCCGTTTGTTCACTTGTACTCGAGGACTGTTCGACGGACAATTTACGTGCATCACGGGAGTCTTCTAAGCCATCTACTTCGCTATTAAGCTCCATCTCTTTTAGAAACTCATAGACATCAAAGGTTTGCTTGGTTTCACTTATTCCCTCCAGTACGTTTCTGTTTGAAGGATTGACTCTTTCATTCGTCTTAGCTCGCTGGTGTATTTTCTTCTGTTCCTCGTAGGGAAGACCCCTGCCGCTCGGAATGTCATAGGTACTCCGTCTTATATGACGGCTTTGTTTGCGTTCGTTTCTTGACGGCTCCCCTGCAAACACCGTTTTGCCCCCTGCATCGCCCTGTTCTTTTTCTTGGAAATTCGTTATCGTTTCAAGTCTGAACACGCTTCCATCCTTGACAACTGGCCACGAGGTAATAACACTGCTAAGTGATGGAAACCCATCAAAGCATTTCCTCCATTTGCTTTCCTCTCGCTCTCCTTTTGCTAGGTTTACTGACAGCCGACAGTGCTGAATAACGTATGCGCATGCGCGTGTTCTGGCGAAAACAAACAAAATCTCAGTGTTGAATCGTTCGAGTAAAGGTACGAAAGGCTGACTTCGGTCGCTGTTTTGACTTACTGTACAGCATTAAAACCATACTGTACAAAGGATAACAGATTTGTTTGATAATGAGGGAGTCATAAAGAAAATTTTAGCCTTAGGTTTGATCTAGTTTTCTTAGCATTCGCCAAAATGTGACAGTTCGCCGGTAAAACGCCGCCATTTCAAAACAAAAAGGCTGGTTTAACCGCGCGGTACTGGAACTAGTCGCGTTTTTCAGCACTGTCCTGACAGCCTTAACCTTCTCCCGACTTGGCTGATGGCCTGAAGTTGTCAGGAATTTACCTTCTCTATTTCATCTGGTACCTTCCCTATTTCACCTGGTACCTTCTCTATTTCACCTGGTGTTTCATCTATGTTAGCGTTACTGGTCATCATTTGTTTGGTGTTTGAAAATTGTCTCGTGTTGTTTCCCTTTCTCTCTGTACGTAGTTCCTGTGTGTTGGCTTATATTCCTCTTACCCGGTGCATTCCGTATTTTTTCCGTTCCCCGAGGTCCTGATAACATGTCAGTTTGTGTCCGTTCTGCACTTTGGCTTTCTCTTTTGAATATCTTGTTGCCACTGGCACGAGAATGACAATCACTGTGCATATCACTAGGAATTCCATTTGCTAGTTTTCTGCTAACTTGGTTGGTAGAATTGTCTCGCATGATAGATTGTCTATCAGTTCGGCCGTCGTTTACTAACCGACCTGGACAAAAAATTTGAACATCAGTGTCGAAAAGTCGGCGTCAAGAAAGAAACAAACATATAAAAGGAGCATTTTTTTTTCTAATACCACAGTTTCTGTATTTTCTATTTTCTAAACCGTGTTTTTTTTGGTCAAGATTTCCTTTAATTATAAGGGGAATAGCCTATGAAGTTAATGATGGTATTTTTTATAAAATCCTCGGTTTCAAAGAAAGAGGTCATGGCATCGAGTTAAAAAGACGTTTTAACATACCTTTTGTTTTGTCGGACGATCTAACATCATCTACAAATTCTCGGTTTGCCGGGTGCGGACATTCCCTAACTCTCCGCTGATTTTGGTCTTTGGGATTTTCATGCGTTGCTCGCTGTGGACATATTTGAGTTGGAACTCTGTTCTCCTCGACTTTGATATGTGCGCGAAGGAATTTCTCTCGTTTCTTTTTGATTGAGATTTGGACATTCTCGTCGTGGATTGAAATATTGACGAATTCCGTCTGTTTTTCGCGGGGGATGAACTTGTGTAGGAATTTCTCTCGCTCTCCTGAACTGTAAGATTGGAGGCAGTCGAACAATTCTATTTTTTCGAAACTCCACTGTGCTGTGTGGTAAAATAGGTTGAAGATTTCTTCCTCGAAACATACTAAATGTGTGCGGAGGGCGAAAGAAAACTCGCAACTGCAACTGCCTAAATTGACTAGAAGAGAAGTAGTTGGAGTTGATGTATTCGTTAATATTGACGATAGTCTGATAGTAACTAGGCGGCAACAGGATCAAACATATCGCGCCGCACTAATCAAACTTAGCTATGACGTTTTGATAATAATTGGTATCAAAAAATCTAATTAATTGATTAATTTTATCATGTATTTTCCTAATTAAAATTGTACATTTTCGGGTCGGTAAAAAGTATTCAAGTCGCGTGCACCACTGGAAACCCAAATACAAATCTACCCCTGCTAAAACAAGGGGAGAGTTTGAATAATTAGCAGGGAAAGGATGTAGTTGATGAAATATAAGAGTCTAGCATTAACTTTTGATACAGATTCCTGGTCTGCTAATTAATATTCAGGGCTGTGTCAATGCCCGGACAACAGCACGTGCCATCACACGGACAACAGTGCGTGTCAAAACACGGACAACTGCACGTGTCAAAGCACGGACAACAGCACGTGTCAAAGCATGGTTAACAGTGCGTGTCAAAACACGGAAAACAGCACGTGTCAAAGCATGGTTAACAGTGCGTGTCAAAACACGGACAACAGCACGTGTTTAAGCACGGACAACAGCACGTGTTAAAACACGAACAACAAGACCTGTCAAAACACGGTTAACAGTGCGTGTCAAAACACGGACAACAGCACGTGTCAAAACACGGACAACAGCACATGTCAAAGCACGGTTAACAGCGTGTCAAAGCACGGAAAACAGCACGTGTCGAAGCACGGTTAACAGCGTGTCAAAGCATGGACAACCGCAGGTATCAAAACACGGAAAACAGCACGTGTCAAAACACGGTTAACAGCACGTGTCGTATCAAAACACGGACAACAGCACGTGTCAAAGAACGGACAAAAGCACGTGTCAAAGCACGGTTAACAGTGCGTGTCAAAACACGGACAAAAGCACGTGTCAAAGCACGGTTAACAGTGTGTAAAAACACGGACAACAGCACGTGTCAAAGCACGGTTAACAGTGCGTGTCAAAACACGGACAAAAGCACGTGTAAAAGCACGGTTAACAGTGTGTGTAAAAACACGGACAACAGCACGTGCCTTATATGTAAAACCTAGATCTAACGGCTCGCCAGAGTCGCATTATCGTACCGCTCTAAAAAAGTTCGACAGATAGTGTCGTTAGCTCGCCGTTGGTTGCGCGCGAAGTTTAAGAGATCCACACCACGCTTACTGTGGAATTAGTCGAAGGCGTTACGACCCTTTCCTAACAAACCGATAGCCAAAAACTCCCGACTACTTTTTAGCCCATTTTCACGGGGATACATAGGGTGGGCTAACCAAAAAGTGGGTAATTTCCTATTAAGGAATCTTCAAATAACTGCTTTTTTTTATATGATACCTATGACTGTGCACCCCCCCCCCCCCCCAGCCAATCTTGGTTAAACGGCTGAAAAAAGGGATCTACGACTTACACAACACAATGACAACACAGCTAGTCTAAAACGAGATTTATTTACATATATGAATAGCACGCATTTTCTAGTAGGATTAAAAACAAGCTGTTTAAAAATGTGTTAGCTGTTTTGTATGGTGCTATAGAGGTTGAGGTCCATCCCTTCTACCTCGATCTATGAGCATATCTGCCGCTACAGCATAAACTCAACAGAGTATAGTTATAGTCTCTTGCACATGGCTTCCAAACTGAGCCTTAATGTACTTGTATCGATAAGCGTTTATTATGTGCTCTATTTCTATTTCGTCTGTAGTACAAGATTAATGCATGCAATCTCAAAGTTTATCGTAAGAAACGTTCCTCTGAATGGATTTAGTTATAAAACTGCGCAATGCTACGCATGGGAACGAACACCTCGTACTCAAAGTTTATAAAAATACTAAACGAACTTCACCGTGAGAGGCAAAAATGAATGACTGGCCTATATTAAGGCTGATAACCCAAGTAAGTTTACTCTTATTGATATAATTTGGAGCTAATTCATCGTTCGCTTGTCCTCAAAGCTCCGTGTACTGTTCGCCTGAAAACAAAAAAAGAGACAAAATGAATCTATCGGGAATTACTCGGTACTACTCGAGAAAGATTAGGTGTTATTCGTGATTGACTCGATACTATAAGGGGTGACTCGATACTATTTCAGAGTGACTCGATACGTGGAGATTCTGTACTATCTAGTGGGCCCCCGAATGGTTTTGGCGAGCATCCCGTTGTTTATGCGAGACCGAGCATTTTTAGTTTTTGAATAAGTCGAGCACAACAAAAAATACAATGCGAGCACGAGCAAAATTGTGCGAGCATGCGGGCATTAGCCGAAAACTGCGAGCACATCGAAATTTCGGGGGACCATTCAGGGGCCCTATCTAGGGATTATTCGGGAGTGACTCGGTTCTATTAGGGAGTGACTTTTTTTTTCAAAATAACCACTCACGATTGAAGTCTAATACCTAATTAACAATATTTTAATAAAAGTATCGTAATCACTTGCTTGAATTAGCCGATGAAAATGGATTCTTTTGATGAGTCGGTATTATGCGGGAGCATAAAAGCTCTTCGAATAACAAGAACAATTGAAGACAAATAAAAGGCTGGTGGTCTACCTTCGTCGGTAATGAAGCAGTTCTCGCAGTGTAAGAGAGAGTCTGTGATTTTGAGAGGGCTGCGTTGCTCAGCGGTACCGAATCGCACGTGACACACCACACAGCTGAAGCAGTCATCGTGCCAGTAGCGCTTCAACTCGCTCACGTACACCGCCATGCTCTTCCTGATTGGCTGACTACAGCTGGCGCAGGTCACGTTTCGGTCGCCATGAACAAAGGTCTCATAGATGCTGTAATCGGACCCAGCACGGATTCGTGTCCACTCATCCCCACGGGACATTTTGCGGGATTCCTCGAGAGTTCGGGACGGTGCCTCTATGGAGACCTATACGTATAGTATTAATATTATTAACACATTTACAAAATAAATACAATAAAAATACCGTTTCTTTTATAGTTAACCAAATTAGAAAAAAAGGACAACCAGAGGTTCTCGCATTACAAAACATCAAGCCGCTGAAGTGTGGCTTTTTTGCGCAGTTACGTGAATGAGACTCGGTGTACTTACTTGTTCATGTTGCTGAACAGTGATGATTTCTTTCTTGCTCTGCCGCAGCCTGACTTCCTCCTGATCCAGCTCCTCGCGGTCAAACTTCCCACGATACTCCCTGCGCTCCTCGACCGGGGCTATACCGTTTACCTGCCCACGCCTCTCATCATTAGGGTAATAATTCCCATTGATATCATCAAAGCGTCGACGGTCGTCCTTCCGGTCAATGGACCGACCATCCCGCATACCCACGTCCCTAGGATCGCGTGTGTCGTCGACACGCATGCGTCGCTCATCTGCTCTCTCCGGTTCCCGTTGCTTTTCGTCTCGTCTGTCATGCTCGGGTCGCCTGTCATCGTAGCGTCTGTCACGTCGATCATCTTTTCTTTCGGGCATTGGCCGTCTCTCGTCATGCCGGTCGCCCCGTCTGTCTGCTTCATGGCGCAGACGTTCATCTCTTCTGTCGATATCAGGGCGGGGTCGCTCATCTCTTCTGTCCATCCCAGAGCGTGGCCGCGGCGGTCTCTCTTCTCTGCGTTCGTCGTCACGACGTGGTCTCTCTTCTCTTTGATCATCCCGAGGACCTCTTCTGTCATATTCATCACGTGGTCTTTCGCCTCTTCTGTCGTATTCATCGCGTGGTCTTTCGCCTCTTCTGTCGTATTCATCACGTGGTCTTTTGCCTCTTCTGTCGTATTCATCGCGTGGTCTTTCGCCCCTTCTGTCATATTCATCACGTGGTCTATAGCCTTTTCTGTCAAGTTCGTCACGTGGTCTATCGCCTCTTCTGTCGCCATCAGGTCTTATATCATGTGGACGCCGAGGATCATAATCGCGTCTGCCCCTGTCGCTGTCATCGCGTGGTCTTTCATCTCTACGCGGACCGCGCTCATCTCGAGGGCCTCCTCTCACACCTCGTCGTTGATCCTCTTCTCGATATGACATATCCATTCTCCTCTCATCATGACTTTCCTCGCGTCTTTCCTCGTAGTATCTCTCTCCTTCACGAAGTGACCGTTGTGATCTTTGGGATGACCTCTCTGATTTGCGCTCAAACTCCTCTCGAGGTCTTTCACCTTTTCGCTCCGCCTCCCTTCGACGCTCTTCATCCCTTCTCTCGTAGTCCTCGGGTCTCCCCTCACTGCGACGGTCTTCGTGTCGATCATCATGTCGGAGGGACGGCTCTCGTCTTCTCTCGGTTCCCTGCCGTGGCTCCTCCTTTGGTCCCTCATGACTTTGAATTGCATCTTCCCTTGAGAAATCCTGCCGTGGGCGCGGCTCTTCCTGTGGGACTGACTCCACTTTTACATATTGTTGACGGGAAACAGGTTCTTGTTCACATTCTGGCTGAGGAATATCTTGTTTGTACCAGCCTTGGGTTCTTCTTTCGTCTTCAAACACCGTGCCTCCTCTTTTCTCGACCTTAACTTCGTACGTTTGAATCTCTTTCTGCTCATCTCTTCTCCCATGTTTGAAGTCTTCCAGCTCGTCGATCAGTGGATCGTTGGCTTGGTGGAGTGGTACGTCCTGCCCCTTGCTGTACCTTTCCTTATGTTCAACAGGCACGTCCTCTTCAGATCCGTACGACACCTGCATTTGGTCCATTAGGTATCTCGCCTCTTCGCGTTGCCTGCGGTTCGACTCTTCGACCTCTTTTCTGAGCTTTTCTCTGTACGCCGCATCTCTAAGGCGTTCCTCTTCCGCGTTCCTATCTAACGCTGACAACACATCAACTTCGGGCACTGGCTCTTTTTCTACGGGAACGATCGACTCGACAACTATTTGTTTTTCTGTCGTGTGATCCCTAGGCGAAGCGGCCCTCATGTTACGAGGAGACGGCCCTCTTTTTTCTTCGGAGTGTCTATAATCCCTTGGAGACTGAGCTCTCTCGGATGGTGCTTCTTGAACAATTTTCCTGGTGATCTGGGGTGAAGGTTGCTTCTCTTCCCTCTCGCCAACAAGAGGACTTTGGCTTCTAAAGTCGAAGACCTTTGCTGCAGGCCTCTTATCCTCATGTATGGTTTCTTCCCGATTCGTGTTGGTAGTCGAGGTGATCTCTACTTTACGTGGCTGCTCTTTGGTCTCGTATATGGCAACGTTATGAATCTCTTCGCGCTCCTGAGGGGAGTCCTCGCTCAACTCAAACGTCTTGGGCTTCCGTTGCTCGTCCCGTTCGTGAGCTCTGGGCTTCGCCATTCTCCCATCTTGGTACTTCTCTTCCATGAGGAGTGATACATCGTTGACCGCCTGCTTGACGGCGGATCCCGGCACGGAAGTTTCCTCGTGTCTCTTCTGATAACTTGTTGGGGTCTGCTGCACTATGGAGACAGCAACTGGCTTAGGGACTTCGCTGGCCACTGGACGGACAGTCTGGCCTTGTCCTACTATAGCGAACACTTGCGGGCTGTGATCGGTTTTGGAAGACGTAAACTCCCTAGTTGAATCTGGAGTCCTAGGTCGTGGCGCAAACTCTTTGACCTCGGGTTCCTTTGCTGGTTGTTTCCGGTATGCGTCTTTTCCAGGTTGCCAGGTGTGTTGTAAAGGCGACCTCGGACGGAACTTGTAGTCATTAATCTCGAGTTTAGGTGTCTGTTCTCCGGGGGAGACAGACCTCGGGTGCGATTGGACCTCCTCGGCTCGCTTCTCCGCGATGAACTCCTGACTGGGAGATCTCCGTTGCAGTGGTTCGTAAGGGCCGTTCACGTTGTCCCGAAGTTTAGCATTTACGTACAAAGGTTTCCCCGTCTCTTCGGGGGTAAACTCCCTGTTCCTCTTTGCCTCTGGAGTGAACTCTTCCGGTTGGTAATAGGTTGGGTAGGTGACTGGAAGACCGTTGACAGGGCGTGATTTTTCCTCAGGGCGCGAGTTCTTTTCGTAGTAATAAGCGGACTTCTCTTCAGCTTGCTGCGGCTCAGACTGAATCGGCTGTGATTGCATTGGCTGCACGTGTGTTTCGTAGGTTTGGGGTTTCGCCCGGTACGTTGGGGATGTCGGACGTTCGTTTAAGAGTTCCTGAGATCCTATAAATGCAAGTTTAAGATGAGTTACGGGAAATTTCGCGTTGCTATGAGTGACTGCCATTCATTTAGGTTTGTTATACAAAGTGCACAAGAGTTTTCAACTTTTCGCGCTCTTTATCTCGCATGAAAAAGAAAATGTTTCTGCTTCTGTTCAAATCAAACCCCATACTCACCATGGTGTTTAGGTATGTAATCTGCTGGTCGCCTGAGCTTCACAACTTCTACTTTTGCTGGCTCAGCAGGTGTCTCGAAGGTACGACTAGGCGGACGATTCAGCAGCTCCATACTCTTCTTTCTCCTCGAGCTCTCAAAGTCCTGCCAGCTGCGACCAGAAATTGCGCGGTAGCTGGGCAAGGGAGGTCGACTCGGCGGTTCTGGCTCCGGTGCGGGTTTCAGCGGCTCGAATGTCCTCTGATGGGACTGTGGTGGAGGCAAGGATTCAACAGGCTTGGTTTCCGACTGGAAGTACCGAGTCTCTGGTTCTTTAGCTGGAGGACTAGCTGGTCTCGTGTCTTCTTGGTAATACCGAGTTTCTGGTTCTTTGGAAGGAGGACTGACAGGTCTCGTCTGGTAGTAATGGTTGTACTGATTCTCTGGCTCTGGGCTGACTGGCCTTGCGTCTGCCTGGTGGTACAGACTTTCTGGTTTGTTGGATGGTGGGCTGGCTGGCTCGTTCTTCAGTATAGATCTTATTGGTCTGGACACGTCATGTAGAGGCTCGTGTTTAGGAATAAGTGACACTGGCTGGGCGGTACTGGTGTCGTTCTTGGGGCTATATCCACGGCTCTCTACGGACTGAGTGACGGATGGCTTCACTTCGGCGACCGCTGCGCTCACGTACCCGGCTGGCGGCGAGACAGGTTTGGTTGACTCAAAGACTTCTTCTGTAAGAACAACAAATATTATGTGTAAGAGCGGGTGGCATGAATGGCCAAGTGTGCGGAAAGCAAGTCCACACAGCAAATGAAATTTCTTGACCACGTGGCAGGGTGGAAGGAGGCAATATTAAGCTATACCCTGCTAGCAGAGCTTCCTTCCCGTTTGTTTCTATCAGTTCACTTATCCGTGTCGCGAGTCTGTTCTTCGCGTTCTAGTTTGTTTGTGTCCGCAAGAGAAACCTCTGCCTACAGTCGCTATCGAATCCCGTTGGGCATAAAGCTGAAGAGCTGAACATGCTGATAAAATTATGAGTAGTTCACTGCGGACCCCGAATACAATTGACTAGAAAGACCAAGACTTTGACCGTAATACTCCTACTATTGGCTACTGACCTGACGGTTCATAAGACGTATCGTTAGCATAAGACCTTGGCCTGGCTCGCTCCTCATCTTCGTAGTCTGACCAGCGGCGAACTCGTCGACGGTATGCGCCGTCATAATCTTCGTCATCCATCCCCAGAGCGCCACCGTACCAGCTGCGCGCACGGGATTCACGCTCGTATCTGGAGGATATACAGGAGAATATTAAGATTGATCAGCGAAGCAGTCGAGGAAATTTGAATGGTTATAGTAAGAAAGTGATTGGTAGTCATAAATACATCAACACAGTTTCTTTTCTCATGAAATGGGAATCATCTTAAGCTCGAAAATTTTAATTTTCAATTGTTTCTTGTCCCTCGTAAGCAGAATAAAAATGATTTGGTTCGCTAAATTTTGCGTCAAATAAAACGGCCGCCTTCACAAGGGAGTGGACCTTAAACGTGTTCTTATCTCTGATTAGTACTATATCTCAAGTATATAAGAAGCGGATGGGAAATCAAACGCGTATGATGGTGCTACCAACCTGACGAGTTCCTCCCTATCGACGAGTGACTTGGGCGGTGGGGGGCCCGTCGGCTTGGGTTTATTATCACCTTTCTCAAGTTCTGTGAACAGCTGCGAGATATCTCTAACACTCCTCTTTCGGACAGGCACCGCGGTGCTCTTCTTCTCCGTAGGTGACTGGCTAGGCTGGTCGGCTATGGTATTCGCGGTTTTCGGCGGAGGAACGACGAAATCTTTATAGCTCAAAGTTGTAGCTTTGCCTCCTCGTGAGGGTTCCACCACAGGCGCTGTGAAACGTTTAAAGGGTTCATTCGTACGTGGCTCAGACTCGACGTCCCTGTGCACAGCTCTGGAGACCGGAAGCTCATCCTTTGCTTTGAGTGGTGGCACCACAAAGTCCTTGTACCTCATGTCTTTTATGTTCGGCTCTTGAGAGTTTGTGGATACGTCCACCGAGGGCTTGCCATAGCGAGGAACAGGTTTACTCTCGTCGTCGCTATCAGGCATTGGATCTCGGTCCCATAACTTCTTAATTGGTCTGTCTGCGTTGCTGCTTTGCTTCGTCGATGTGGAGGTGACTTTGATCCACTCTGTGCTCGTACGTGACTTGCGGCGAGGTGGGACTCCGGTGGGGTCCACCACAGCCTTAGGCTCAGGGTCCTTTGACAGTTCCACCAAGGCGGCGTTGTAGCGGTCCACCCGCTCGGTCTGCTTAATAGTAGGCGGAACGACAAAGTCTTTGTAGTTCAGCTCAGCAGCCTTTGCATTTTCTTTGTTTTCTGACGCCGCGGCAGCCGCGAATGATGAATACTGCTCGGATTTGGGTCGCTCCTTGGTCTCTTTGTTATCGTGTTGGCGTCGGATGACATTGACTGGGCTGTACCCTCTGGAGGGTGGGGCAGGGGATAGGCTTCGAGCCGGCGAATGAGCTCCTGAGTCCATAAATTCCCTTCCCGATTCTACCCTGGTAGTTGCAACGGAAGGTGTAACAGATTTTTCGATTCCGTCATCTTGGTAACGTAGGTAATTAAATGCTTCAGATTTTGGTCTTGGCTTTGATTCCGCTCGGCGTGTTGATGTGCTGAGGGGAATCGAGTTTGCTGAAGAGTCGAACGACTTGCCGCTGCTGTGAAGCTTGAGGATTGAGCTCTCCTGTGATCAGAGTACGAACATCAGTATCTTCAACAGGGTAAGCACAAAGTCAAATATCCTAGACAGATCGTGACATTCAAACTTTCGTCCAGTGTTATCAATTGCTCAGGACTAAGGCAAGTATGAGTGTTATCAGAATTCTTTCCCAAGGAAAGACGGGATCATTTGGAAGGTGAGTTACATAATGTGTTGGAACAAGACATTGCAATGAAAAGATTCGTATTTAGAGGAAACTGTGAAAGCTAATAAAACGAAGAAGGTTAGTGCAGTAGATTATCGAGTGATAACATCACTAAAAACTGCTGCAAAGGGGACTTCACTACAAACTTTATAACTATATCGTGTTATTTATCACCTATCCTTCACTTTTTCATGCCGTTACTTCGAGCAAATCCTGCTTACCCTCTGTGCCTTATAGTCCAGTGTTTCGAACTGCCGCCTCTTGTCTTGTAGCTTGACCTCAGCACCCTGGGGTAGGGGTACCACGGTACTGGGTTTGTCACCAATGTCGTACATTTCTGTGGAGTCCTGTCGGTGCATTCCGTGCAGGACAGCTGTTTCCTGTGGAAGAGGTAAACGGGGGATGGCTCAGTGAGCCGGGTCGGGAGGCGCGGACATACGGCGCATGCTCGCTAGATATACGTAGGCCCTGCTCCCTGTCACCTTCTGTCCTTGTGTACTAGATCAATGCTTTATTGTGTTAGGGCCCAGTCGCACTAGCAAGATGTTCAGGACATCTCTGTTTAGATAAGCTCAAAAACTGACAGAACTCTGTTTGTTTTTATTCTTATCGCGCAAAGAACGTCACTCACACAAAAAACGTAAATGGTCTCAAATAGCAACCTTCGCTTCGCCTTCAAAGCTAGAGGTGAATCCCTACCAAAATCCCTTATTTCCAACAATCTGGCGGCATGAGGAACGGTCAATTCTAAGCCAAACATGTACGTCTTCGCCTTCGGTGCATAATAGACAACTATATTTGCAATTAACTGAGTAACAGTAACAGCTATGCATCCGTCTAACGCAGCACGATGTATAGGTACATCCAAACGAAAAGCAGCAGATTTTTTCTATTCATGACTTAATATGCAGACGTGCAGCATGCAGAGAGTATTTGCTCTTCGAATCTCCCGCGCGCGAAGGAAACGCAGATGAATGACATACGATGTTATTTTTAGGGCTCGTGATCCACGGATGTTGCAACCAGTGCGACCTTAATTTAAGAATGTCTGATGGTGCGTAGATGTCACGGGACAAACTTGTCCACCTAAATGTCCCTGACATCTCCTGGATATCTTGCTAGTGCGACCGGGCCCTTAGCCGAGCATGTATGATATTTTAAAGACATTTTTTCAACAATGACAGAAGACTGTTAACACCGGGTTCACACCATAAAATACGATTGTGTGGCGGTGAAGTTTTTGCAGTATTATAAGAGTAATAATGAGACTGCAAAGCATAGATACCGCATGGCAGTAAGATCGCGTCATGTGTTCCTACATGTGCGCAGCTTCATGGCGGATAACGTGATAGTGACTCAATTTGCGTGACCGTGTAACTTGTCGACTGCCGAGGCATGCTCGAGGATCCAGCGTACTTTGTGGGCGCTCCAAAAGGTCACTACCGCAAAAGAGCGAGGGAGAGTGCAATGTCGCGTGACTTAATGTCGCGTAAATATGGCATTTAGCGTGACAGTGACGAGTAGCGTGACTGCGATATACAGCGTGCTTATGGTGAAAGCGGCGTGTATACCTGTTCAGCGGTCTTGTCTAGCTGTTCAAATTTGCTCTGTTTGTCCTTCAGGTTAACTCTACTGTGCCGTAACACTGGCGATTTTGACTTTTTGTTGTCACTTACAGCAGGCATTCGCAGCTCACCGTGTAGCACGGCGCTCTCCTATGAGTACGAGGTCAAGCACGAATGAACACGTCTGGATTGTTAGTCAAAGTAACCACGTGAAACAGCGCAGACGGAGGAAAGCAACAAATGGCAGGTCCTTCCGTAGAAACACTCATAACAGTGCAAATTATACAATTTAATGCTATTATACAATTCAGTCCTCTCAAATGCATCAACGCCCATGCGCCGTTTCACGTCATTACTAAGGTAAGGTATCATTAAAAGCTTTAACGCGGATAAAATGATATAAACAAATGGATGTTATTTGCTCCCTAGGTAACTAGTACATGGATTAGACGAATGGATGTTACTTGGTGCCAAGGTACCAAATCTATGACCTAAACGCATAAGTGTTATTTGGTCCCTAGGTACCTTATCCGCCTGGTACTGCATCTCCTCGTATTTAGAGGTCCTATCCCTTAATGAACCTCCTCGCAGCTTAAAGTCTCCACCCGCCCAGGATTTGGGGCGGAATCGTTTGCCTTGCAATACCTCTGCTTCCTAGAGAACAAATGATCACAATTAGAAGCAGCACTACTTAGGAAACATTATCACCATCAGCTCACCTCCTTCAACACTTTTATAACCACGACCTACCATCACCAACAATAGCATCACAATATCTAACTAACCAGAAAACCGTATCACTGCGTGACCCTTTAGTGACATGAACAAAACACTGCGTGACAGTGACACTACATGACATTCCGTGACACTCCCCCTGCGTGACGTACCTCCGAGGCTTGTCTCTCTAGCTGCTCAAACTGGCTTTTCTTCTCTCGCAAGTTGACCTGTGCGTGCATGGGCATGGCAACAGGTGGCTTGGGAGACGATTCCGTCTCAGTCTCTACTCCGCTCTGTACGATACGCTCTTGGCGTGCGCGAATAGGGTCCTACAACAAACCGGCATTCGTGATATCAGTTACTGCTCTAAGAACTTAAATAGAACAGTGGCATCACACAAATAAAAACGATACAAGAAGTACATAATATATACGAAGAGCGTGGGGTACAACCTCAAGTTGATTGTAATCTAAGAAGCATAGGGAGAATAGGGATCCCCATTTCAATAAACGAAATGACCAGTAGGGTCAGGGCATTGCCTCTCCCATATTCAAAAAAACCACGACATATGGTTCCAGTCAAGTATGGGTATCAGGCAAATCATTTCCTTATTCATTCTTGTCCCTCTTGAACTAGCTAGGCTTGAAACAACAACGAAAGCGAATACATGGGGGATGGGCTAACTTCTAGGTCACAGTAGATACACGAGTGGGTACAATGATGGAGTATTAGAGAATGGATTAGTCGTGTATTTTGGTTAAGCACGAGGATACGTCTGGTTAGGGGCTGATGGGGCGGCATCTCCCTGTCTTTTCGTGGAATCTCTCTTACTAAGATCATCCACGGTTATACCGTGATAATCACCCGGAAACTCAATAATCCAAATCACCGATTGAACCAAAAACTATGACAAGTAATCGCTACAATGAGACTATGAACACGGTTGTTGTCAGTCGGAGGTGACTCAATAATATTCCGGAGTGACTCCTTTTCTGGAAAAACTCGGTGCTACTTGGGAGTGATTCGATGCTAATTGGGGTTTGACTCGGTACTGTTCTTCATTGACTCGGTGCTAATCGGGAGTGACTCGGTTCTGTTCTTGAGTGACTCGGTGCTATTCGGGAGTGACTCGGTACTGTTCTTGAGTGCCTCGGTGTCAATCGGGAGTGACTCGGTTCTGTTCTTGAGTGACTCGATGCTAATCGGGAGTGACTCAGTACTGTTCTTGAGTGACTCGGTGCTAACCGGGAGTAACTCGGTACTGTTCTTGAATGAGTCGGTGCTAATCGGGAGTGACTCGGTTCTGTTCTACATTGACTCGGTGTTAATCGGGAGTGACTCAGAATTGTTCTTGATTGACTCGGTTCTAATCGGGAGTGACTCGGTACTGTTTTTGAGTGGTTCGGTGCTAATCGGGAGTGACTCGGAAACGATTGTGTCTGTTTTAAAAGAAGCTCGGTAATAAAAAAGGGGACAACTATTTGACTGAAATACTGTGGTTATTGTAGGAAAATAATTGATTACGTGACTCGGTCGCTCTTAGCGTGAGAGAGTCTCCGTGACAAAGACGAGAGGCGCAACCCAAGCAACCTAAGGTTAAAGCATTATTGTTATTCTTTGTCTTTGATGAAAAGTCAACCATATAAATTATTTCTATTATAAATTTGATTCATTATTTTGGTTAGTTATGATACATGCATTAATATTCGTGGATACACAAGGCAACCATTTTGGACCATGCATACTAGAAATAACAGTCACCCCTTCACTACCCTTCAAATGGAAACAGAAGTTCATTTCTACACATGCTTGGGTATGGTATTCTCGCTGGGTTTTCAACTTCCGGTTTTGTGAGAAGGGAAAGTTAGTGAAAGGTTGACTTTTCAAGAATAGACCAAAGGACGCGGGACGGGTTGGGGTGGGGGCTACTTGTCAGTATCCCAGTCCATCATTATATCCCAGTCCCTGCGCTGTCTCAGGTCTACGCTTTGAATTACTCTATTAAACAACATACCTTTTTCAGCTGGTTTTAAACGTATTGGAAGGCGATATAATTTATACAAGGACTGTAGTCCAGATTACATAATCCTTTGTTAGGCGAAACGCGAAACCCTTTGCGTTAGAAGTTAGGCATTGCTTTCAGATCAAGATTCGCCCCAATCACGGGACGCCCCTCTGGGAGGTAAAGCGGTATCAGTAAATCATTCAATTAATTTAGTCGATTCTTTCACGTACGATCAGGTGTGTTATGGTCATGTCAATTTAGTGCGTAGGCTCAGTATACACGTATGAATCAATACGCAAGCATAAACAGTTTAAGAGGTAACACAATGTTTATTTTGATGGATTCAAGTTGTTTTCTGTGCACAGTTTAAGGGAAGACAACAATGCAGAAATAACTTTCTTTTGAACTTAAGGTACATCGCGGTCATTAACATGGGTCAGGGACAAATATTTTTTGCCGAGGTTTTTACCTCGAGATTGCCTTTCTCTTCAATAATACGTTTAGCAAGCGCAGGTGTCATATAGGGGACGAGAGACAGCAAACGCCTGGGAAATAAACAAGGACAAGAGCGCCCTCCCTTTTTTTCGCTTTCGCCACGGACTAAACGAGGTAAGAGCGGTCCTTATATGTTTTTAATTAAAGCTTGATAGAATACGATCTTTAACTGTCGTCCTGCACAGAAAACAACCTTAATTTTAAAATGAATGTCAGCTTAAAATTCGTTTAGGCCAAACGAAACGCTTGCAAAAAAAAACTGATACTGCTCGATGCCAGCAAGCCTTACCCTACAGCCGCCAAGGATCTCTCGTTTGTGTTTAAATTTGCAGTCTCCCTCTTTAAATACCGTCTTGTAACTGCTACCGAAGCTCTTGCGACGCTTGATCTCCGCGACGTACTCGTTCTCTTTACCGCTGAACGACTTGCGGCGCTGAAGCGCTTCCTGTTCTTCCTGAAAACAAAAAGGGGGGTGAGGGGAGAAGAAAGGGCAGGGTTGGGGGAGGGAATCGCTGTTGCATTAGGATTATCGTTACGTCAATTAATAGTCAGCAGTGTTATCATCGCTTGTCAACCATCATGCCATCATGTTGTCATTATCATCATCATCCTTACCGCCATTTCATTATTATCATTATCATGATCTTTATCATCACAAATATCTTAACCAACACCATCATTTTCACCAACACTATAATCATAGTCACCAACACTATTATCATCATCGCCACCAGCACCATTATCATCGCCACCAACGCCATTATCACCTTCATAACCAACATTATCATCCTCGTCACCAACACTATTATCATCCTCGTCACCAGCATCATCAACATCGTCACCAACATCATCATCATCATCATCACCAACGCCATCATCATCGTTACCATTATCTTCTTTTTCTTGACTATCATTATCACCCTCATCATCATTATCACCACCATCATTATTGTCATCGTGAACATCATCTATTTTTCTCTTTTACCACTGCCATTGTCAATAAACATTACCATCATCGTCATCATCAGCATCATCACTTTCAGCATTACCAATACCATCATCATTATCATTGGTACGCTATCTTCTTTTCTTCTTCACCGTTACCATCATTATCAAAAATTACCATCGTCGTTGTCATCATAACCAGTACGGCTCAATCAGAAACATTAGCAACGGCAATGACTCAGAAGATAGACGCATTCAGCCCCTAAATGTGTCGATGTCTAAGGTATTATATTTTCCGTATGAGTGTCTCCTTACAGTGAGATCTCGTTAGTGTTGTTACCTGTTGATACGGTACCTGTCTCGCTTGCTCCTCGAGTTGTCTAAACGCCTGACGCTTGACGCTGAAGTCCACCTTCTCGATCAGGACCTTCTCCTTGCCTGACAGACCACCGCCCTCCTGTTCGATCACCTCACACTGCGGCTTGTACCCCGACTGGAGTTGAGGCGAGCTTGCTTGCCGGATGAGGGTCGGCTCGAGGTCTGGAAGCGTTGGGAAATCCCCCTGGAGAACAGGATACATTTTTTTTTATGTCAGGACGTTTTAACAAGGCCGAAGCTGGGGAGGGGAAGGTGGCATTTTGGGAACGTTCCCCAACAATTAAAGTCGTGTATTTTGTCCGCCAAGCTAGTGTTCCTTAATGGCCATTACCGAAGGTCCCCCCCTCCTACACGCCAATTTTTTTTAATTGTTTAACACGATTAGTGTGCCGTACAATACGGACGTGGAGGTGGAGTCTGCCGTTTAGATTGTGGCAGGTTAGGTTGAGTTAACAAAGCTTGCTGCTTTTTTCAAGACTTGTAACCGTTGATCGTGTGACGCATGACACTTAGCAGCTATGAGTACTGCGTGACGGAGGGATACCCGTAAGGTGGAATTGACTGTATCTGTGTGTCGTGACACTCAGCGGGAATAAGCATTGCGTGACGCAAGGGAGGTTGTCCGTAAGGCGAGAGTTGACTGTATCTGTGTCGTGACACTCAGCGGGAATAAGCATTGCGTGACGCGAGGGAGGTTGTCCGTAAGGCGAGAGTTGACTGTATCTGTGTGTCGTGACACTCAGCGGGGATAAGCATTGCGTGACGCGAGGGAGGTTGTCAATAAGGCGAGAGTTGACTGTATCTGTGTGTCGTGACACTCAGCGGGAATAAGCATTGCGTGACGCGAGGGAAGTTGTCCGTAAGGCGAGAGTTGACTGTATCTGTGTCGTGACACTCAGCGGGAATAAGCATTGCGTGACGCGAGGGAGGTTGTCCGTAAGGCGAGAGTTGACTGTATCTGTGTCGTGACACTCAGCGGGAATAAGCATTGCGTGACGCGAGGGAGGTTGTCCGTAAGGCGAGAGTTGACTGTATCTGTGTGTCGTGACACTCAGCGGAAATATGCTTTGCGTGACGCGAGGGAGGTTGTCCGTAAGGCGAGAGTTGACTGTGTCTGTGTGTCGTGACACTCAGCGGGGATAAGCATTGCGTGACGCGAGGGAGGTTGTCCATAAGGTGAAAGTTGACTGTATCTGTGTGTTGTGACACTCAGCGGGAATAAGCATTGCGTGACGCGAGGGAAGTTGTCCGTAAGGCGAGAGTTGACTGTATCTGTGTCGTGACACTCAGCGGGAATAAGCATTGCGTGACGCGAGGGAGGTTGTCCGTAAGGCGAGAGTTGACTGTATCTGTGTGTCGTGACACTCAGCGGAAATATGCTTTGCGTGACGCGAGGGAGGTTGTCCGTAAGGCGAGAGTTGACTGTGTCTGTGTGTCGTGACACTCAGCGGGGATAAGCATTGCGTGACGCGAGGGAGGTTGTCCATAAGGTGAAAGTTGACTGTATCTGTGTGTTGTGACACTCAGCGGGGATAAGTATTGCGTGACGCAAGGGAGGTTGTCCGTAAGGCGAGAGTTGACTGTATCTGTGTGTCGTGACACTCAGCGGGAATAAGCATTGCGTTACGCGAGGGAGGTTGTCCATAAGGCGAGAGTTGACTGTATCTGCGTGTCGTGACACTCAGCGGGGATAAGCATTGCGTGACGCGAGGGAGGTTGTCAATAAGGCGAGAGTTGACTGTATCTGTGTGTCGTGACACTCAGCGGGAATAAGCATTGCGTGACGCGAGGGAAGTTGTCCGTAAGGCGAGAGTTGACTGTATCTGTGTCGTGACACTCAGCGGGAATAAGCATTGCGTGACGCGAGGGAGGTTGTCCGTAAGGCGAGAGTTGACTGTATCTGTGTGTCGTGACACTCAGCGGAAATATGCTTTGCGTGACGCGAGGGAGGTTGTCCGTAAGGCGAGAGTTGACTGTGTCTGTGTGTCGTGACACTCAGCGGGGATAAGCATTGCGTGACGCGAGGGAGGTTGTCCATAAGGTGAAAGTTGACTGTATCTGTGTGTTGTGACACTCAGCGGGAATAAGCATTGCGTGACGCGAGGGAAGTTGTCCGTAAGGCGAGAGTTGACTGTATCTGTGTCGTGACACTCAGCGGGAATAAGCATTGCGTGACGCGAGGGAGGTTGTCCGTAAGGCGAGAGTTGACTGTATCTGTGTGTCGTGACACTCAGCGGAAATATGCTTTGCGTGACGCGAGGGAGGTTGTCCGTAAGGCGAGAGTTGACTGTGTCTGTGTGTCGTGACACTCAGCGGGGATAAGCATTGCGTGACGCGAGGGAGGTTGTCCATAAGGTGAAAGTTGACTGTATCTGTGTGTTGTGAAACTCAGCGGGGATAAGTATTGCGTGACGCAAGGGAGGTTGTCCGTAAGGCGAGAGTTGACTGTATCTGTGTGTCGTGACACTCAGCGGGAATAAGCATTGCGTTACGCGAGGGAGGTTGTCCATAAGGCGAGAGTTGACTGTATCTGCGTGTCGTGACACTCAGCGGGAATAAGCATTGCGTGACGCGAGCGAGGTTGTTCGTAAGGCGAGAGTTGACTGTATCTGTGTGTCGTGACACTCAGCGGGGATAAGCATTGCGTGACGCGAGGAGGTTTTGCAAAAAAAGGTGATTCTTCCGCATGCGCAATACTCACTTTTAGTAGGTGCGTAAAACACGCCTCGTCTAGTATCAGTCTCCCGGTGAAATGTAGTTGCTCGCGGCAATATTTTCCGAGCCAATAGATGGTAAGTGCGACCTGGGAAAGAGAGTGAAAACAATAGCCAACATTAAACCCGATAAAAGTCCCTAAAATGTTGGATTAGGAGCTTTAGCTTTGCCTCGCAAGCTGTCTTAGGCCTGTGCACGTTTTTCTAGTGCCCCTTACGTTACTCAACCCCCCACCCCCTCCCTTACTAGCTTTGGCTAATGCAAGACAAGAAAGGAATTCTCGGTCAAACATTTCCTTAGGAAGGCCAATTTGTAGACAGCGAACAGGGTTGCTTTGGGCTGCTTCGGAGTTTTAGCCTTTCGAGTGTTCAGGAGCCCTGTGGCGCGCGGTTTCAGTCGGAGGGCCTTGAGCTTCGCACGCTGTCAAAATCCCCTCGCTATCGCTATCGCTATCGCGAGAGGTTTTCTCCTAGGCAGTAGTAGTAGTAGTAGTAGTAGCTGTTATTTTACAACGCTATAATCTACTTTTATACATGATACAATATTTACAATAATTTTACTAATTGTATATAAATATATATAGATATTTAATTTCTTTTTGTAAAAAAAAAAAAAATTCTTAAAATTGGTTTTTGTGAGAGGCTAATTTTGTTACAAAGGCATTAAATGTATCACATTCTCTTGTTTCAGGGGATAAGCTGTTCCAAAGTTTTGCTCCGCTATATAAAAAAGATTTTTTCATGTTTTCAGTTTTAGGGAGGGGTAGGCGTCCACAACAAGATCACTCGGCCCCCACACTAGCGCCTATGTGCAGGCTAGTCAGTTTGTGCAACAGCGTGATCACTCGGCCCCCACACTAGCGCCTATGTGCAGGCTAGTCAGTTTGTGCAACAGCGTGATCACTCGGCCCCCACACTAGCGCCTATGTGCAGGCTAGTCAGTTTGTGCAACAGCGTACAAAATTGTTTGCGCACTTCTGCCCCTTCTTTTGGTACCACTTCACCGGCCCTCTATACACCGTACTGGTTCGCCATGCTCGTACGACACTTTACAAACAGTTATGCTGGGCGATCGCTCGTGCTAAGCTAGACGACACTTGACAAACAGTTAGGCTAGCCGATTGAATAGCTCTTTTTCTTGACTTGAGATGTGATGTTGACAGAACTTGGCTTCAAAGGTGACATCGTTCAAAAATATATCACAAACATTTAACCGCAAATATTTGTCCTTGACAAAGTTAATAAGCAATCGCTAAAACTGATCAGATTTTTATCCTATCATAGCTATTTAGAGTATTCTCGTTTTTTTGCGACAAGTAAATGTAAAACTTGTCGTATTTTAAAAAAAACATTTTGTTGATTGTGAGCCTGCAAGCCTCAGTTATTTCATTTTCCTGTATTCTCAGAAGTCACAAGAAAATTCTGTTTAATTCATTTCATCGCTTTACCCGATAACAAAAATATCTGCAAAAAAATTATCTTCGATATGATGCGACAAGGTCATAAGAAATAACTCATAAAATGGCTGCATAAAAACATTTAAGGTCGATTTATAGAAAAGGGATTTTTTCTGGGTAATAGTCGTGCGATGTCTAAGGTTTTTCCTCCCTGGTCCCGTTACCGTGGCAACCGCTAAACTTATTCAAGATTCGATTACAAGCGAAGCCTAGGTAGGCAAACAACAATGGCCGCCTTAAATCCAGGCGCCATTTGCAAATAAAAATTCGGTGGTTAAGAAAAAAAAGACATTTAGATTAGAAGGGTCGGTCAGGGTTACGGCCTAGGTAAGACCAGTTCAGGAATTTATCTAAATGGATTTGGACTAGAGCTAAAAGATAGAATGCGTATTTTTCTTATACGGGTTTATATTTTGTTATTATGAGACACCAAATTTGAATATGTGAAAATTAGAGTACACAAGAAGTCTGATTGACGAGAAGCATAATAAAATAATGCCAGCTAGAAAACATAAAGAATAATATACTTGGCACAGAGCATGAAAAACCCAAACGCGCGAATAAAAAAGCGGGGACTTGAAATTGCTGTGAGGTACAATGGAGAAATGCTTACTAAATGATTTTATATTTTACGTCATATTTGGGTAGCAGCGGTTCTAGACAAAACCTAAAAAGGTTACTAACGTTGGCGGTATTTTGCGGTTACGTTCTCCCCAAGCGATGTGGGAATAAGTTGAGATTGATAGCTATTGGATATGTCTAATAAAACTGGGTATTTCGGTGCTTCGATTAAAAAAGCAATGTGAAAAATAATACAATGCTTTCTTGTAACATGAAACGGCAAGATGCAAAGAAGATCGCGCTGCAGTATTTGCAGGAAACATTTCTGATACGAGTTCTACAGAAGGAATCGTTCAAGAACAAATTCTAAACTAAGCAGAAAGATACCTGACATTGGAATAATGACTTAACAGGCCGTTAATTCCGCGAGGTTTTGAATGGAAGTTTGATATTTAGAAATGTTGAAGACAGTTTGAAGTGGCGAGTGTTTGGAAGATTTTACGTACCTTGCTTAGACGTTTCTGCGCCTCTTTCGCTCTATCGGCCCTACAATCCCAATACAGAGTGAATCAACGAGAGTTCTTAGTGTGCCGTTGGGGGAACCGAGTTACGAATAATGCCGTATCTGCCTGTCTTCGGGAGACTAGTGCTTTGGCTTTTGTCTGGCAGGCATGCGTGACACGATTACACATAGTTTTATTTATCTTCGGGTGATTATAGTTGTTAATGATTTATATTCATTTATGCGATAAAAAACACCAAGAAAGGTTTGGAACTCTTTTTGAATTTATTAAATTTTTAAGAAATTAAATGATGATTAAAATCCTTAAATTTTTCTTTTTCATTAATTTGTTTTGGGGTGCTTGTTCAAGCGAATCCCAACATCGGTAGATGGAAAAATAGATACCAGAAATGTAATGTAAGCGTCCTTTGTTTGCCGGGGATTTCAGCCAAAACTTGAACAATAAGACCGATTGAATGAGCCCATTTATAATAATTCAATCGTGAAAAGCAAGCCACTTATTAGCTCAAGCAAAGAGGCAATTGGTTACATATAAGCCAAAACAATTAGAACGGCTTGAGATCGAGATTCAAGAAATAAAAATCTCATTTTTTCAACTTTTTGCAAATGGAGAAAAAATTTTGCAAGACAAACTATCTTTTAAATCTTATACGTTTTATACCTTGAAGGATAAATTTCACCCCAAACAGAAAATGAAATAAGTAAATCTATGCATTTTAGAATCTACACTTATCGACGCAAACTGACTAAAAACTCATAATGATGCAAACCGCTTAACTTCCTTAAAGGAATTCAAACATTTCTAGATAATTTATCAATGTGCTGAGAAGTCTGTTCTGAGTCACTAATGTCACCTACATACTCTGACTAAAAATAGTCAGGAGGCTAGCTAGCGGTGTGTCCAGGGCGCATTCTCTAGTAAACGAGGAAATGTCACGAGTGGTTTTTTTTTTATTATTTCCTCGATCATATGCAACTTGCGTGGAAGGATAAATACTGTTTTTGACTATTTTTGTGCACAACTCAAATATATAGCCTTCGGGCTTCTTGCTTAAACTTACTTAAACTTAATTTACTTGACGAGCCAAAGGGCAAGTGTATAATACAGACAAGTTATTTTTGTCTGTCCGTCAGTTGATTTGTCCGTCTGCCCTTTCGTCCTATTTCTGTTCATCTCTCCGTCTGTATCGCCTCTTTATGTCATAGCCCCCCTCCTTTAGAAACACCCCTCTTCTCCCATCCCGAGCTGTACACAATTTCCAAGGTGCATCTCGGTTTGTACCCACCCTACCCCCCTTATGGTACTTACGCTGACTGGCCTCGTTTGATTGGCACTTCGTCTAAGTCCTCGTGTTCAAAGAGCTGATATTTATCCAGCCCCAGGGCCTCACATGCGCGGAAAAACACGCTCAGGTTATCCTAGGAACAGGCAAACGATATATCAAATTAGTGCTATACTATTCTTCGGCAAAAAGGCGGCATCTTGGGGCTAGTTCGAGATTACACTATGGGACTTGCGCTAAGAGATCAAGTGACCTTTTGGGTGGCAAATTCAAGCCAAAATAAGCACATAAATGACTGCGTCCATCACGCAGGGAAAAATGAAATATTTAAATGAAAATAAACCCTTTTTTAAAATAAAAAAAAGTTCTGGCTTTATTCGTGAGCGCTAAATAGAATGCTTTTTTGTCATTTTGCTTCTAAAAGCCTGAGCGCTAGTTTTCCACCAAAAAAAGTCACGTTTTCTCTTAGCGCAAGTCCACTATTAGCTCGATGTACTTGTAGCAAATGGTTGGTGATTTGAACATTTACTAAATGGTCTCCCCACTAGTCAACGAGGAAAAGTAGAGCAATTACGTCCAGTGAAGCCCAACGCAAAAGCTTCAGTTTACTCGGAAATGTCAGTTTTGCATTTCGGAAAAAAAAACTGTTGTGTGTGACTTTCCGGTGCGTGACATAGCGGCACGCAAGTGCTGGATAACAGGCCCCCATATCAGCTAAAAAAAAACCGCTCACGTAGCCAAAGAAAGATTTAATGTTCAGGCAACAAAACATCAGCTATCTGTGGGCATTCTCGGACCCGATATAAAGAGAAGCCATAAAAAAAGTGACTTGGAGTCGTTGTTTGGATGTCAGTTGAGCGGGCCATTTTTCTCTGTCTGTTTGTAATATTGAGGTGACCGTTGTAGTAAGGTGTCAATAAGGAGTCAGTCAATAGTACCCATAATGAACCAGCCACGCCCTGAGCCCATTCCACCCCTATGTGCAACCCACCCTGCTGACTATGCATTCCTTACCCTTCCGGCGTGCGCTGTTCCCTGCTTGTTAATTCTTCCAACCGAGATATTCGCCACATTGACAATTAGTCTGAAACAGCAGGGAAAATAGTAAGCATTTTGACACAGCGAGAATCGAGAAAATACTGCAAGTTTTTAAAAAGCCAAACACAAAACATGTGGCATTTAATGTTATTTTTGTGGGCAATAATCCCGCGCACTGTAAATCATTAATAGCGCGCTCTTATTTTTAAGAATTGGAAAGGAAAATTAAGTGAAAAAGCGCGAAGAAAGATACGCAGCCCATAATGCCTTCAGAAATTGATTTAGAGCAGCATGCACATAAAAGGTTACCCGCACAACGTACACATCTTAAGTACATCTGAATTCTTGGCTTACAAAAAGATAAGATATCAGTGCCGTAGCAAACCTCGAAAAATTGGGGGTAGGGGGGCACAATACAGAAAATATTTCGAGGCACGGCCACCACCCTTCTAGTCATTTCCTTTTAATTTTTTAAAATATTGGGGGGGCATGTGCCCCCAGTGCCCCACCCCCTGCTACTGCCCTGGATATGGTGAGAGGGTTAGCTATTTCATCCGAATGAAGTGTAATTTTATCGGAGTGACAAAATGGAATAACACAAAAAATGGAGATGCAACATGATAAAATCACCATACAAATCCATAGATATCCCTGTAAAAAGGATTTTGCAAGAAAACAAAAAAAGACACATTAAGCAGCACTGACGTTACGTCTGGAACCGAGCCAAGCGCCTAGATGGTAATGACGTCATAGTTGAAAACTACCCCATTGCATGGGCAAACACCTATGTTAGCGGATTAGCTGTGATGGCTGTCAAGCGAATCACGACACATAGCGATTGATAACGAACACTCTTGCTGCATCATAAACAAAACACTCTACAAAACAATTCACGGATATTAGCCCTTGGAAATACGCCTTACAAATCTGTGAAACACGAGAGATATCTTAACAATTCTATGTTGGCTAAACTTTTCTATAGACTGCAATTACGCTGGGTAGGTAATAGTGGGTGCGACCTCTAATAGTTAAATCCCGGAGGCGAAAGTTGTCGTAATAAGTGGACTATCAAGCGCTCTGATCTTCAGACTCGGGCATCGATTTAAAAAAAAACCTTTGTATTGCTGAGAGCGAAACATGAATTAATTGTATCTCAAGTGAACGTAGAGCGAAAAACATATTTGTGAGCACGCGAAGAAAGTATTAGAACGTGCTTTTTTTTTACAAGGAGTGACAGCTATAAACAAAGCATACCAACCATGAGTGTACTAGTGAATCATTTCACAGCTAACGTCTATTTATGGAAACGATATAATGAGTGAAAATTATGTCATGGAACGAGGAGAACCCTAAATTGTCTTAAAAGTAAAGCGGTTTATAATTTACTTTCTTTAATCGAATTTAGGAAATCACGCAAAGGTTTTTACTAAATAACTTATACATAGAAATTAGTAAGTAGAGAGCATCTTTTTGTTTCTCCGTGAAATACCTCTAGATTATCTCAACTGATCTGAATCAATAAGTATTAACTCAGAGGGGAAACACTGATCGGTTGGGAGGAAGGCATCAGTGATTATCAGACCCGGTACGAAAAGGTTTTATTGTTAGTATCTAAAACAAATATTGTCAAGTATTTATAACAAAATACCCACATATACACTCTTTTTTTATAAGGTATAATTTTTAATTGAGGCTGGGCCGTTCTTATTTTTTTAATGCTCTTAAATATGTTCTTAAATTAAAATGCACATTGAAATGTAATGAATTAACATAAAGAGAATTACACAAATTCCTGTGAGTTGGACACAATTTGATTCCGCATTTTAGAAGGCATCACACTAACAAAACAATAATTTTCTGCTCAGGCTCGCCATGTTCAAAATTTGATGAAATATCAAACTGGATGTTCTTATTAAAAAAACTGTTCACCCCAATTCTAACAGCTGTGGAATGTGAACAAAAAAACAGTACAGATCAGATATCTCTTCTTGAAATTGCTAAACGATAATTTAAAAACAATCAAAACATTTTAAAAATCACACATTTCCAGCTGTGTTTTACAAAAAGTACAGATATGTGGTTGACAAGAAATAGCAATATGACCACCCGTGAATAAAAACCTCATGATAACCGTTACGGCTTTTATGATATCTCGAGGAACAGATTCCTAACCAACAAGGAGATTGATGAGCTACATGAAAATGGAAATAAAAACGCATAAAATGTATTAACATCGTTATATACGCTGTTAAAATTTACAAATAAAAAAATAAATATATCAATAAATGTCGTGAAAACATTGGATCATTCATCTTATTGAATAATCCTATGTTAACGCGTAGTTGTTTGACAATGTTTCAATATTGTCATTATCATTCGAATTGTAACCCATCAGTTAGTTGGAATAACTTTGCTATTAAATCAACCAAATTATGTGGAAAGCTCGCCATCTAAAAAAAACGAAAAGAATATAAAGGAGTTCCACATTGTCATCTCATCTCTAAAGATATCCGCGTGTTTGAGAGTGATGTTGAATATCGAGACTAAATTCGACACCTTTTTATCTCGTGTATAAACGAGGTAGATGACAGCGATTCACGCATTCGCTGCATAATAAAATACAAATGCGCCGTTGTCAGGTCAGAAAAACTAACTGCTACAATATTATACTTACAGCTAATCCATACAATACCATAATACTTTAGACAATGAATACCCTTAACTGAATCTTTAGGTAATATATTTGCTATAAATCGAAACAAATGAATGACAATACTGTAAAATATGTTCGCGAATTGTTTTGACATAAACCGTATTCGCAGAACAATCTTGTGAAATTTGATCATCAAAATTATGTCCTTTATTGATGGAAGTAAACTCTGAGATCAAAGAGCCAGCAAAACCCACAAAGTAATTGCTACAGCAAACTGTCGTTTGTTACAAATTAACCTCTCGAATTCTTCTAGAATTGAAGTATTTAGATTGTAAAAAAACTCTTCAAACACAATAAAGTGGCATTTCAAAACCAATGGTTTGACATTCGTCTGCAACCGCATCAACCACAATCACAAAACTTGGTATCCCAAATTAGATTTTGTGATATATAAGCATTCGAAATAACAGCGATATTTAGAGGCGGCGGTATGTCCGTAATGTGCGATTTGCCAGTGTTTGTCCCTACTTTAAGCGAAGTTGTTGTGATAATTGCATCTGCATTAACACTCAAAACTGACAAACCACGGAAAACTTCACAGAGCTAAGACGTTAGGCATACTTACTCGCATAGTAAAACACCGTCTGCTAGAGACTCCCGGAAATCATCATTTTTGAACGGAGTAAATGTCGCTCTCTGCAAAGCGAACAAATTATATTCAGAAGTTCAAACACCAACGGCAGAATATTTCAAGAACACATACCTCAATCCACCTTCTTGCTTCTACTAACGCTGCATCCGAGTTAATAAACTTAGTATACTGTTCTCGGAGTGTTCTTGTTTGAACACTCTCTTTTCTCCTGGGTGACCCATCCATTTTAAATCTTATATTTGCATTGGGATTTAGTTGCCACCGTCATTCGGCCTTTTCTTCGCTGTGGACCCGTGAAAAGGAGTCACTGTTGATATGCAAATGAGAAGAAATAAGTGAGTTATTGTTGTCACGCTCGGGAGAGCATGTATTATAAAATTTTATCGGTATTTATTTCCCTAGAGAATGTTTGACAGAATTACGCATTGACCTATTCTCTGAGGGCCCTTAAGTCTCGTATCTTTGGAATTTAATCTTATTTAATTCATTCCTTTGCTTTGGGGGTCTTTGTGTGATCTAGACAAAAACGCTCAAAGATCACCGGGTGTATAGTGGTGTGTGACACCCTCCGGACCTTGAAAATTCCGTGCATTCTTCGCACATGATTTGATACGTCAAAATGGATCTTCAACGATAAGCAGTATCAAAACTCCCGTATTCTCGTGAATTCTAGGTGGGGATACAACAACGTGTGAACTTTGAAGACAGTAAAAAGTCTAAATATTTTACAAAGAGTACAAACTTCGGTTATCTGTAAGATCACAAACAAACAATGATTCTTCAGCACGAACAAGAGTACGAACAGTGAACTGTAGCGTAGTGGAAAAAAAGAATTTTTCCTTTAATCATCATTACCTTCCATAATATTATAAAGAGGAAGCGCTATCTTTAAACCAACAACACGTAAGGATTATGCATTTTCGTAAGTATTTCATAGTACAGCAGAAGAGTAGTTTCTTCACCTATGACCTAAAAACTATTTCAGTTGGAGATGTTTGTAGTGGCGCGAATCGGATTCTTGCAGATCAAATTTCAAAATATCGAATAGTTATCAATGATTATCTGGCCAGGGCTGTTAATAAAGCCATAAACGGTAATTTCAAAAGGTTACCAAGAATTTTATTCTACAAGTTTTGATACTTGATAAAACTGAGTAGTCAAATCAACCGCTGATAAAGTGTGATCGTTCTAACTTATAACTTATTTCTTACTTACAGACATTCCTGCATGTACTTAAATAAGTTATCCCATCAGCTAGTCTTCTTTCTTACTCATACTTTTACGGTCTCGTCTGTACAACCTATAAAAGTCTGTTTTAGAGCAGCGGAACGTAGCACTGACTTTTTATATCATTGGCCAGGGGCTGCCGGTATCATCAGCCGCCATCTTGAAACCCAGAATTTATACAGCCCACAAGACAACGCGCGCCTACTTGTCATGCCGCGGCGATCTTCTAATTCGGGGGAGGCACTTATTGGCAAAAAAAGCAACAACAAAGGTAACAGAGAGAGCTTACAATCAGGCAATCTTGAAAATGTTTTTGGGGATGGTGCTGTCAGAGCCGTAGCAGGCCACGTAAGATTGGGGGGGTCACAATCTAGAAACGTTAAGAAAATATTGCGGGGGTGGGGGTATGCACAGCCACGCCCCTTCTAGTCATTTCCTTATATATATATAATTTTTTTTAAGTATTGGGAGGTCACATGCCCCCAGTGCGCCACCCCCTGCTACGGCCCTGCATTTTTCTGTGTGTCCTTTTTATCGCCAGTCCTCCATCGCTTTTTCGGGAAAGGGCGCTAGGCCTTTTTAACATCTTTCTGTATACACCTATTTCAACCGAAATATCAGACATGTTGACATTTATATTCCATCAAAGCTATGCCAATGGAGAGCTTCCTAATGACTGGCTTATAGCAAGGGTGACCCCGGTCTATAAAAAGGGCGCGAAGAGCGATCCTGGCAACTATCGACCAATTTCGCTAACATGCTTGGCCTGCAAAGTCATGGAGCATGTAGTTCTAAGTCATCTAAACAAGCACCTTGCTGCGCATAACATTATATCCAATCTACAACATGGTTTTCGTGCAGGTTTTTCCTGCGAGACGCAGTTAATCCTAGCGGTACATGACTGGGCTTCGATCCTTAATAAACATGGCCAAGTAGATGTTCTTCTGTTAGATTTCCAAAAGGCCTTTGATAAAGTTTCGCACTCGAAGCTACAGCAAAAGCTTAAGCTCTATGGCATCTCCGGAAAGACTCTGTCCTGGTTATCTGCTTTCTTAACAAATCGTTCGCAGTTTGTTGCCGTCGATGGTGCAAAATCTAACGCGGTACCCGTTACATCAGGTGTGCCCCAGGGCACCGTCCTCGGGCCAACACTCTTCCTCCTATTTATCAATGATATTGCTGATTCTCTAGATTCACAGATGCGGTTATTCGCGGATGATGCCATTGTCTATCGCCAGGTTGACTCGGTCGATGATCATCAAGTCCTTCAACGTGACCTCGACAATCTCTCTGATTGGTCTGATACCTGGCAGATGGCCTTTAACGTCTCCAAATGCCATCTGTTATCCGTCGCTAACAAACGCAACCCAAGCCTGCATGAATATGAGATTAACTCTCAAATACTATCTTCTGTTGACTCCCATGATTATCTGGGCGTGCGCTGTTCTCGCGACCTACGATGGGGGAGCCACTGCTCTAAGATCGCAAGCAGTGCTAGCAGTACACTAGGTATAATCAGGAGAACCCTTAAACCATGCTCAAGAGAGGTTAAAGAACGTGCCTATATGACATTAGTCAGGCCTAAACTTGAATATGCCGCCGCTGTGTGGAATCCGTACACCACCAAGGATGTTTCCCTCCTCGAGCAGGTACAAAAAAGCGCCGCGCGATTTGTAACTTCCAACTACAATTATAAAGCCAGCACTACAGAAATGGTTGAGTCTCTAGGTTGGGACACTCTGGAAACAAGACGCCTCATGCTGCAACTATCAATGTTTTTTAAGATCAAAAACAACATAGTCAAAATCCCATTCCCGACAAGCATCCAAGAGAACACAAGAACATCCAGAAGGACAGATATAAGCTATAGACAGTTGCAAGCAAACGTAAATGCGTTTGGCATGTCCTTCATACCAAGAACAATAAGAACTTGGAACTTGGTATCTGGCGACATTGCGGCCCTGCCATCCTTACAGCTCTTTCAGGCCGCCGCCTTGCCTGCGTTAAGATCCAAGCAGGCCCCTGGCTATATGCGCCGCCTCTAGCCAGGGTACACCATCCCCCCTTTGCGTTAGCGAAAGCTATAAAAGGTTATAAACTTTAAGACTTTAAGACTTAAGACTTTAAGTTGCCCACTCGAGAAGCTATGGGCCGCTTATTTTCATGATACCCATGAATCACTGCGGGTTATGATACACAGATTTTTCTCCGAATGCAACCACATTTGAAATAGGTGCATTTCAAAGAAAATTTTACGGAAATTTTGTGTTCGATATCCTTTGAAAGTTCCCGCAACTAGAATCTTGTGTTTGGTAAGTGTCATCTTGTGGTAAGTGTCATCTTGCGGTGTTTTAATTGTCTAAGATGACAGTTATTTCAAGGCGCAACAGGCAGTGGGTTGCAGGGGATAATTAGTTACCCCCCCCCCCCCCCCACCACCAAAAAGAAGTAAACAATATACACAATTGCTCATTGTTATTGCAGTTCATTACATTTCTGTGTTAATTTCAAAGAATTTCTGGTCCAGATGGACAAGAGAGTGCGAGGATCGAGTTGAGTTCGATGGCGAGAGCCTCGTAGTCATCCACGCGGATCACGTGATCAAGGCTTCCCTCCGCAATCTCCAGCAGCTCTGCTACGTTGACGTCAGGCCCAATTCCAACAGCAATAACGTCGACTTTCTTTTCCTGGGATCGTGAAAAAGGGTTAAGATCCAGAAAAAAAGGTGTTTGTCTTCTGCGGGACAAGGGGTAATGGGTGCTAGACGCAAGAGTTATTGGCGGTGCAACGGAAGGGTCTTCCAACCTTGATATCCTGGATTCACCTTACCTTAAGTGGTTTCATGACGTCTTTATATGGCAAACTGCCCTGGCTAGTCCGACCGTTTGTCATGACAATCAGTACATCAGGGACGTTTTCCCTGTCCCCTGCGCTGTTCGTGAACAAGTCGGTGATCGCCACCTGAAGGGCGAAGTCTGTGCGCGTCTTTCCGCCAGTGAATTCGATGTCGTCTATTTCTCGGTTGATGTCAGCCGCTTTTTGCGAAAACCTGAAACTTATAACTCGACTTGCACTAGAACTGTACGCTATCAATCCAAAATGGCTTCCGTTTGTGGAGATCTTCATTCTTTCAACAAGGGTTTTTAGGAAGGTTTTGGCGATGTTGAAGTGTCTGGGGCCAACGCTGGTGGAGCGGTCGAGGGCGATGCCGATATCCAAGGATTTGGGGCATGGCTTGGCAAGGTAAGGGATTTCTGAAAAGCACGATGACATCAAAGTTTGTTAAGTGAGCAGTCAAGTGCTAAAATAGTTATAACAAATACGCCCATCTACATCGAGAATAGTATATAAAGTGACTTGAACCTCCAGGGCAGCCGTAGAATTCCAGGCGCAACGAGATATGGCTATGCCAGGTCAGCGGTAGAAGTCTAAGCATGCGCACATTTGTGATGGGTGGGTCGAAAGAGTGCAAGACAACGCTTCCTCTGTCCCTGTTACCAGTGAATATCTGTACAAAAAAAAAACAATTCAATGTTGGAGATATTCGGTATTTCTGTGTATGTGTGACGTGAAAATCGAATAAAGTAGTTGTAAACCGAAGTGTTTCATAGTACTACACTTTTTCACTATTACAAAAATTACAATTTAAAGGAACTAAGCTACTTTAATTTGTGATTGTTTTACCACATCTTTGCCGTTGTGCTGATAGGATGAGAAGACACTCCCGTCCTGGCTGTACTCCACCCTGTAACTCGTCACCCATTGGTTGGCGTCCTTGCGGCCTTGTGTGGCGATACGTGTCACTGTCTTGTACGACTTTAAGTCAAGCTGGAGCCACTGAAAACAAAAGGGCACGGCACATGTATTGTGTGACATTCGAATGATGACGAACTTATGTGGTGATCAGTGTTATTACCGAAACAGCATAGCAAAATATCTTTCTTCAGAGCTTATTTGCTTGTGTATGTCTGCGAGGCAATCCTGTCTTTAATTAACTAGTTTCTTTCCACGTGGCACACCTGTTTGTTGTCGTTATGCTTAGCAGCCCATCCACCGCCTCTCCCGTCACGTGGTACAAGATGAAGACGAGCGTTACCAGCCTTCAGTGTCACACTATACTCCGATGATGCGCTGAACTGAGAGTCCTTGATTGACAAGCACTGGCAACCAAGTGGCTTCACGCATTCAGGTTCTGCTGGCGGCTCAAATCCATCAGTACATCCGTAGAACTCTGCGCGCAAGGAGATGTGGGAGTGCCAGGTTTGTGGGTGGATTCTGATAAAGCGAGCGATGACTGCGGGGCTGATCACGTGACTGACAATATGGTGTTGATCCGTATTGCCAGTGAAGATCTGTGTTGGATAATGCAAAAAAATGCAAGAAATCTTTGTAGCTGCAGTAATACACCTACAGATGGTTATTAAATTATACATTCATATGCTAACGTAGTTTTGGCTACATACATGTGTTTTCCCATTTTGTTTAAACGCGGTGTACAACGCCCCGTCCAGACTGTACTCGATTGTGTAGCTCTTCACCCACTGCGCTGAGTCCTGACGGCCTTGAGTCGCAACACGGGTTACCTTTGTTGGATGAGTGAATTGAAACTCGAGGTACTGGTACTGATCATTGCTTCCTGCTGACCAGGCCCCAGTCCTTCCATTCCCGGCCAAGTGATGTAATCGTCCGTTGGAGGCTCTGTGTGCGGAATTCGCTTGTGATGACGCCGTTATTTGCTGGTCTGGTAATATGATGGCGCTGTTGCATTCGGGAGGTGTTGGTACAACGAAGCCTTAAAATACACAAAATAGAAAGTATAAGGCTTTTTCAAAGTTAATTTGCAGGGTAGATTGAATGGCCGATTTGTATCTAGTTTGCAGGGGCTGGTCCAGGAGCTCCAAAAGGGCGACACAGGGCGGGACCCGTCCGGCCCACCCCTAAATCCGCCCCTGGTTTCTGAGTCCATGAATTCGTATCACCTTTAGTACAGCCGTAAAGCTCCATTCTTATTGAAATGTGACCGAGCCAAGTGTGCGGATGAACCCGGAGGAGAAGTGCAAAAATAGTCGGCTTCAAAATGTGCCCAACGATGGTATTCCTGTCTTTGTTTCCCTCCAGAACCTAAATAAGAAAGAAAAAGGGCAACAGAAATTCATCGAGAGAGAGTTTAAGATTATTGGGTCCATTCGGTTTATTATAGTGTACCTCGTGGTCGTTGTAGGGTGTGAAGTAATGCCCTTGGCGCAGATTACTAGATAAAGTGTAGCTCGTGACCCATTGGTTATGGTCCTGACGCCCTTGAGTAGCTATTCGCGTTACCATAGTGACGCTACCGAGGTTCACTTGGAGCCATTGGCTGCCATCATTGGTTTTGGTTGACCATGCGCCAGAGAGACTTCCTTGTTTCTTGATGTTGAGGCGTGCGCGCGCAGCTGTATAGTCCTTGTTCCATTCTGAGGATGCCGTTAGACCAGAGTCTGGGATGTTCTTGTTTTCTAGTCCAAGGGCTGTTGTACAGTTTTCCTTTGGCACCACAAATCCTGAAAAGCACAATTAACTTAGAATTACACTGGTGATTTCCGAGAATCTGTCCTATCAGATGTTCCCTTGATTCAAAGTTTTTTTTCCTTTTTCATTTTAATATGAAAATGAATGAAAGGTAAAACATGTATTCTACCTTCTTTGCAGCCGTATAATTCTTGTCTTAAGGAGATTCTCGTCTTCCAGGTCTTGGGTCGCGTGCGGACGTAGCAGGCGAAGATAGGAGTGACAAGATCGTGTAGTACAACAGTGTGCCGATCATCATTACCACTCAGCTCCTGTGTTAGAGGAAATAGATGAATAATTTTTATTAGGTACTTCAGAAGTGTCTCGTTAAAAGAACTTACGTTTATGGACGGTTGTTTATAGTACTAACCGAAATGCTTGCTCCTTGTTGATAGAATTCCCAGAATACTCCATCTCTGCTGAACTCCAGTGAGTACGTCTTGACCCACCAATCCGAATCTGGTGTTCCCTGTGTAGCCACGCGAGTAATTTTGACGATATTGAAGAAGTCCACCTTGCACAAAAAAGTTACATTGTAGATAAACACAAACTTATCAGGGGAGTTTTTTTTTTAGAAAACAGGTTACTTAATAGCATAGAGCAGGGCTTTTGAAAAAAGATTCGCAGTGTGAAGATCCTGTTGTTCTTATTACACGAGTATATCATTAACACCCCACAAGTATATTGTTTTCATTTGTAAGTCTATTTTTCGTATCCCGTAAGTCAATTGTCCTTTCTCGTAATTCTATTGTTCACATCCGGTAGTCTATTGTTCTCATCCCGCAAGTCTATTGTTCTCATCCCGTACCTGTAACCATTGCTTGTCGTCGTTATGCTTTGCTAACCATGTACTATAGCGGCCGTTTTGCTTGTAAAAGTACAATCTTCCGTTGCCTGCTCGATATGCACTGTTATACTCGGACGATGCTGTTATCTGGTTGTCCGGGATCTGTCCGGTTCTAAGTCCCATAGGAGACATGCACTCTGGTATGTTCGGTTTGTCGAAGCCTTCGGTACAACCATAGAACTCGGCGCGCATGGAAATATGGCCGCTCCAGGATTGAGGTCGGATTCGGACGAAGAGCGTAATGATTGCCGGAGTAATCACATGACTCACTACGTCATAGTTGTTTTTGTTTCCATCGAAAACCTGAAAGAAAGATCATAATACGTCTAGTGCAAATAGCACCCCATTGTAGGGGTAAGACGTTCTCTACCTTCAGTTTGTTGTTGACATCATTATGGAGGGTGAAGACTGCGTCGTCCAAGCTGTATTCCAGACTGTATTTTGTTACCCACTGAGACGCGCCTTTGCGACCTTGTGTAGATACGCGGGTTACCTTTGTTACTTGGCCGAGATCAATTTGAAGGAACTGGAACCCGTCATTAACGGAAGCCACCCAAGCCCCGTATCCGCCTGCCTGTGTGTAAAGCCGGGCATGCTGTGGTTTAGAGCCCGTGTACTGGGACGAGGCTGTCATTTGACTATCTTTCATGTTGATTTTAGATTGACATTGTGGGAAATCAGGAACTTGAAAACCTGCGGGTAACAAAGACATGTTTTGTAAAATCTGAGGGTTATGTGTAATTCTATTGTATTTTTTCTAAATGCATAAAGAAGCCATATCTTTCAGATACTTGTACACAAATCGTTACAGAGCTCATACCCTTAACCCCCTTCCCTCCCAGTCCCTTACCTTCATGGCATCCATACATCTCTACGCGCATCGCGATATGGCTCTGATATAGCATGGGGCATACCCGGATGTAACGCGTGATTATGACTGGCTGGAGAATGTTGACGTGTACATCATCTCTGTTTGTATTTCCCGGCATGCTCTTGCCGTCGCTGTACGGCTGGTAATAGGCATCATTAAAACTATATTCCAGTCGGTAAGACTTGACCCATTGGTTGGAATCTGGTCGGCCCTGGGTCGCCACTTTTGTTATTTTTGTCATCTTTTTTAGGTCGATCTGGAAATACTAATACAAAATAGACATGTTAATGAAAAATCATATGCGGAAATTTCAGAATTCTTCTATAGACAAACAGCGATAAACTTCCTTTAGAAAGAGTAACATAATGCGTACTTGTTCCATGTCATTATTCTTCGCCAGCCATGCCCCGGTGAAGGAAGATGTTTTTCTATTGTAAAGGCGACCCTGGGAAGGTAATGTGCTAGCACCGGATGAAGACGAGGCTGTGATACTCGAGTCCGCGATACTGTGGTCAGTCATTCCCAGTGGAGCTGCGCAATCTTCTCGAGGCACGTAAAACCCTGTAAGAAAGAATCGTGAAATTCATTTCTAGACGTAGCGACCGTTTTTCTGTGTGCAGGAGGCAAACGTTTTAATATTTTCTCTCTTACCAGATCTACAACCAAAGAATTCGGCTCGCAGGGAGATGTAACTGTGCCATTTTGTTGGACGAATGCGGACAAAACGCGCAATGATCGCTGGGACGACGTCGTTGGTTTGTACTGTAGAGCGGTCGTCATTGCCTTTGAACTCCTAAGAAAATTATAGATTTCAATTAAATCAAAACGTCAGAGGTAATTCGTAGGATGAGTCCATATCTACCGTAGCATACGACTGCCACACAATGAAATCCCGGCTGTACTCGAGTCTGTACGAGGTCACCCATTGGTCCGCGTCCGCTCGGCCTTGCGTCGCTACTTGTGTGATTTTCGCTGTTTGCATGAAGTCCACCTGAATCCACTGGTCCTTGTCGCTCCCTTTAGCGGACCAGGATCGGTCACCATTCAGTCGGCTGTTCTGAGGGTTTAAGCTTCCATAACGATAGGAAGACGCGGATATCTGCTGATCTGTGATCTGCCCCGTCTCCATACCCATGGCTGCCTTACACGGCAGGTCAACGTACTCGGTGCTCACGACTGAAAATAAAAATATTTTGGTTTTATTACAGCTTATTTTAATATTAACAAAATGTGTGCATTCCAAGATGAAATCTCACCATGTATAGAAACGGTCACCCACAGCAGCGGACCAATCAGATATCGCCACGTCATGACCAAACGTCTTTAGATAAACCTGATACAGTCACGTTACGTTAGACGATCACTTACACAATTGCACAAAGTAGTTTTTACCTACAACCACAGAGTCAAATTCGTACTTCGCGATGGTTTCCCAAAGAGTTTTATTTTTCTGGGGAGTTAAGTCGGGTTCTATCATAAGAACGACTAGTCAGCTTATCTGATGGATGAAGATGTCAGTCCTCAATTCGCCTGGTGTCTTCCGCGTCAAACGACGAATGATTTGATAAGGAAACATGCTCCTATTTATACGCGCATTGTTTGTTCTTCACTTGTGAAAGTCAACGAAAAAATCGCTGTGGCTAAAAAAACAGTTACGTAACCAGCGAGTTCAAAATATTTTCGATGGATGAACATCGTTCTTTAGGGATTGCTTGTTAGTTATGGTTTAAATGTAGTATGCCGCAAATTTACAATGAGTCGGAATTCTGCATATTCTTCAAAATATACTTCTATAGATAAGGACAAAGCTTTGCGTTTCCACCTTTTCTATGGCTTACGTGATTCATTTCATGTTTATTTGCATTTTCTTACCCATGCTTTTGCAAGAGAGAATTATTCATGCGCGTAGTTACGGGACGCGTTGCAACGTCGGCCAGCAAAAAGCAGTGTTTCCCTATTGCAGTTTATCTATACTTACTCACGCCGGTAAATCCACGCCATACGCCTACAGTGTGATCGTACAGATAAGTGATCGAAAAAAAAAAATGTCGAGCACATTGGCCGAGAAACGAACCTCGTCCAAAAAGATGAGTAGGAAAAATATAGTCCATACTTCAAGCAATTATGAAGATCTAAACGAACTGTACAATACAAAAGTACCGAAGGCACCCGCGCATTTATAGGGAGGCAATAACCAGGTTCCAAACCCTGTCTTGCGTGTGTTGCTATGGTAATTCATTTTTTTTTATCATGAATCAATTTCGTGTCCAGAGAGGAATAGATTGTATTACTTGGCGTGCTATAAAGCTATCCTAACTTTCCACTAGTGCTATATAAGCGCAAACTCGGCGCAAAGATTAATTATAATCACGCGATAAAATTACAACGTCTGTAGTTTGAGGTTTAGGTTAGCCTTATCCGCAGGACCTCCGCAGGCATTTCCCTTTTAAACACGAAGGCGCGGTATAAAAGGGCCTAAGCCCCGCCCACATTTTTCAAATGGAGAGAAAGTCCAATATGGCGACCATTAACGTTACGAGCCCAGTCAATAAAGAATGCCCCCAAATCTAATGATTTGATATCCAACGAATAAAAAAATTCCCAAATGAAAGAAAAGATATGTTTGATTTGTACTTCAAGCCTTTCTTGGCAGCGAGAAATGCATATTTGTCTTAGAATTCGTACATTTATGGCGCGATTTCAAATCTCCCGCCTTTCCCTTCGACGCCATTTTTGGTATGTATGCCTTCCCGACTCTCCTAGGGAAGGATTTGGTGAGCTTGGGCCCGCAATGACCACAGTCATTGCTTAGCAGTCTATCCTAAGGGATTATGCGTGCAATGGGGTACAAACAGAACTAAATTTTGCCATTCTTAGCGTGTTTAGAAAACATGTTTCGTGCAGCGATTTTGCCTCATTTCTTCGCACTTTTCTTGGCCGGTAGCATGATTCGTATTCCAATCAGACATTCGGGGAAATATGGAGAGCATTGTACTCTGGAAAGAAGCCCCTAAAATGGGGAAGAGGAAAGGAAGACAGGAAGAAAAAAGACATGCAGAAAATAATGTGTTTTTGTAACTTCTGTACTGAAAAATAGCGCACAACAAAGCAGGACATTAGAATTAAACATAAGCAGCAAACATCAGGTATAAAGTCAAGATACATCATATATCTATTTTATTATTCGTAAGTCACTTTACAGCTGTAGTGTAAGAGGACACTTAAGTAAAACTTATTCTAGTGAAACCATTATTTCTACTTTCTTGTTGCTGCAACAGGTGTAAAACAAAAATGCAAAGTGTTCCTATTTGCTGCTGTACATCTGTTCAAGAATTAACCAAAAATCCATAAAGTGTTTTCAAATTTACCTGATCAGGAAGAAAATTTGGTGTGGTGGGCAGGTCAGGGAATGTTGAACCCCCAGTTGACTTCTACTTTGACGAGAAAGTCAATTTGTCTTTATTATCTTTTTACCAAATTTAATAATTGATCAATACATGTTACCATGATCAGGCTTCGGCAAATGACCCCAGTTTCATAAGATATTTCAGCGGTATCCAGGGAGTGTGCAAGTGAAACTCTGATATTACATTATCTAGGGTGGTCATTACCTTGGGTCCTTTCTCTGGTGCCATCCTGCTGTTAGTACAGACTTCTTGATCCAGAACAAAAAGAAAGGCTAAGGAAATTTGTCAACTTACCCTCACCCTGATTAATTATAATCATGCGATGAAATTACAACGTCTGTAGTTTGAGATTTAGGTTGGCCTTATCCGCAGGACCTCCGCAGGCATTTCCCTTTTAAAAAAGGAAATGTAACGAGAGAAACGCGAAATCACTGTATTGGGCTTCCTGTGGAGCAAAAGGATTAAATCGTAGGGGAGCCCGCCCCCACTCCCTCACGTCCCAGACAACCCGAACCACAGGAAACCAAAACCCTTAGGGGCTGGGATGAGAAGGACTTCAAGGGACTTGGATAAGAATGATTACAAGGGACTTGGATGAGAAGGACTACAAGGGACTTGGATTTGTATTTTATTTACACTTATTTGATTATTTACTTGATACCCATGAAGCACAGCAGGTTACGATACACCGATTCTCCAATTGCAACCTTATTTGAAATAGGTATATGTAACAGCTGCTATGCTACATACCAGCATCGGTGGATCTACTCTGATCCTCTGTACCATCCCATCCCAGTGCATCTAGGAGCGTCTTTTCTTCCTCCTCGTTGATGAATTCTTCATAAATCTGAAGACCCGGGGAGCCCGCCCCCACTCCCTCACGTCCCAGACAACCCGAACCACAGGAAACCAAAACCCTTAGGGGCTGGGATGAGAAGGACTTCAAGGGACTTGGATAAGAATGATTACAAGGGACTTGGATGAGAAGGACCACAAGGGACTTGGATGAGAAGGACTACAAGGGACTTGGATGAGAAGGACTACAAGGGGCTTGGATGAGAAGGACTACAAGGGGCTTGGATGAGAAGGACTACAAGGGGCTTGGATGAGGAGGACTACAAGGGGCTTGAATGAGAAGGTCTGCAAGCGGCTTGGATGAGAAGGTCGACAAGGGGCTTGGATTAGAAGGACTACAAGGGGCTTGGATTAGAAGGACTACAAGGGGCTTGGATGAGAAGGACTACAAGGGGCTTGGATGAGGAGGACTACAAGGGGCTTGAATGAGAACGACTACAAGGTGCTTTGATGAGAAGGACTACAAGGTGCTTGGATGAGAAGGTTTGCAAGCAGCTTGGATGAGAAGGTCGACAAGGGGCTTGGATTAGAAGGACTACAAGGGGCTTGGATAAGAAGAACTACAAGGGGCTTGGATGAGAAAGACTACAAGGGGCTTGGATGAGGATTTTTCCATATGAAATCTATGACTGCAGACTGGGGAGCCGGGCTTAAACAGATTGAGATAGGTAAGTAGTAGGGAGGGGGGAGGCTATAAGAGCTTTTACGGTAAGTAGTAGCAGCATCTAAAACATTGCAACAGTGTTAATGATTGTTTGGTTTGATTTTATTTTCACGATATATATTAACAAAAAACATTATGAAATTGCCACGTTTACAGTACGTGTATCTTCAAATGTGTCATTAGCAAATTTGCACATTAGCAAATCTTCTCAATGACAGCACACCAATTTCCTCGATCATAGTACGAATCTTTAACTACTACATTGTCCAGACACCGACACAACTCTAGCAACTCGCCTTCCTTAAACACGTGATAAAAGCGATGGAACACTGTATCGGCACCGTTCGATTCTTTCTTTGACGCCCCCCTGAACTTCCAAGGCACGAACAAGTCCTGTTGCTTGAACTCACCCCTACTAACATTGACCTCTACGTGTCCGGCAACCCCCTGAGTAGCGTTTCCCTCCTTTACTCTATCTCCATCTTCTTTTACCCCTTTCAAATTAACCTGTTTTATAAAATCACGGTCATCGGTCTGATCACTTTGAGCCTGTGATGTTGAAAAGTCTTGTACAGCCGTGTTGTCGCTTCGCCCTTGCATCACCTCCCGCAAACTTGACTTTTTCACTTTTTCTAGCTCTTGCTCCAAAGCCCATACATAAACTAGTGCCAGACCTGCCGGCCGAATAATCCGCACTAGTTCTCTAAGAGCAGCAATACGTCGCTCGGTCGTGGACAGATGATGGATCACAGCGATGCAAAGACAAACATCAAAAGCATTGTTTCTAAAACAGAATGCAAAGATTGTGATGTTAATCTGGGTGAGGGGATTTTAGCGGTAGTGAAGATCATCATTATGATCATTGCGACACTGATGATGATAATGATGATGGTGATGATGAAGATGATAATATAATTATATTATGATGACAGGGATGATGGTGATAAATATGGTAAGAATGGCGATGCTGACCCTGGTGGGATGAAATAATGATGATAATGACAACGATGATAATGATGATGATGAAAATGATACTGATGATATGGGTGGTGGTAATGCGGATGATTGTGATGACATTCAACAATTTATTCACTCACTCGTTCATTCAGTGGTAATGATTTTCATTATATGAGGATTTTGTTAATGAAGAATTTTGTTAACAAACTAACCTGTAAGGCAATGACAAGATGTCACACACAATGACAGAGTGTCCGCGCTCATATGCTATTGTTGCCAAATTGAAGCTCCGATCTGATCCAGTTTTGAAAACCATCCCATTGATCCCTAGATACTTCCCATTACCACACCCGACATCTGCTACAAGACTCCCAGTGGGTAACTCCCTTAAGAATGCAGCAATCCTCGGCCAGGGTGAGTGTCGAGTGTCGCTGAAATGGTCTGCAATGTTCTCGTAAACTTCATGTACATGCCGTTTTTCAAGTGACTGTGCTTCACCTTGAGTGCTAGGTAAACTTGCAGCATTCTTGTCCTCTGCTTTCTTGTAGCCCTGTGAATTGCACTTGCTGCTGTATTTGCAAGTGCAGGGTACATGGAGGATCTTACGAAATGTCAGCGAAATGCGCCGTTCCCGCTCATACTGTGTTACTCCAGATGTTGAAACATTGCTTGCGTCAGCAGCAATTGATTCTTGGTCTTCATGAATGGAGGTGTCCAGTCCGGAACCAATGATGTCAAACTTCCTAGGGGTTATACTTATGAGAAAAGCAAAAAAATAAGTCATTTTGCACATTTACAGTATAACACTAACTGAACATCAGTACATGATTCACCGGCATTTTTGAAGTTTCATCAGCTAAATACCAAAGTATGGTATTGGGTGTGGAGTGTTAAAAAATACTTCCATTATAAAAAATGATACACATTTATATCATACAATTTTTTATCCCTTCTTTCTCTACACAAATTAATATATGGAGAAAGGTACAGTAAGCTATAGAAATGCAACACTTTTACATACAAGGCATTTTCAACACGAGGCCCAAAGGATGCTAGGTGTAATTAAAACGTGATCTTACCCATGCGTCCAAAGATATCTACTCTCACCACTCATAACCAACAAGCTTCGACGAGGGAGTAACACAGAGACATGGCGGCTATCTGGATGTCGGAAATCCATACTTATCTGGAAGGAATGGTATTTTACCCGAGTTTAATAAAACCTCAGCAATATTGATGGAAGCTGATAACATGGTTCAAGTCATAGGTAGATATCAAGAACTCAAAAGTAAAGGGAAAAAAGGAAGGTTCTAGGTTTTCTAAGCAATAGAGGCATGGATTGTTTTTCGGTCATTACTTAAGCATAGCTTTATAAATTTAGTGTTTATTGGTTGATAAATCATAAAGGCAATATGAGAGTGCTACCAACCACTGAAACTAAAAAAATAAAAATTTTAAAGAATTCAAAAATGACCCAAAAGAGTGGAGGGGGGCAGGTTTTTTTATTAAAAGTCATAGGACTGCTTATTTTTGTTGTATGAAAATAGAAACAATCAAATACAACACTTTTTAAAACTTCAATATTTCTAGTACATTTTATGTACACTTATTTTCATGTAATTTGTATAAATATCTTAATAAACCACTGTGTATGGGCAATTTGCTAAAAGCTGTGCATGTGCATACAATTTGCTAATAGCTGTGCATACCTTTGCTCCAAGGCTTAAAGAACAAATGCCATCTTCAAAAGCAGAGTGGGTGTCAACATGTGGGGGTATTCCCTGTCCAGGCAGATACTCATTCACTGTTAGCTGATCCGGAGTATTCTGTACAGCTCCCTGCGACACCATTCGAGTCAGAATGTCATTACAAACTGCTGGCATTCCTCCTGGGAGAGGTTTAGCTCGGTCAATATCATTGGTACCATACAGAAATTCATAGCCATAGTGTTTGACTCGCCTGTGGCGTAGCTCTTTTTGGGGAGCTGGCGAGGCAAAAGAACATTATATTTTTTAATAACATGACATTAGAATTTTATTTACTATACACTCCACATGCATTTAAAGGGGCGGGGAAATAGAATGGGGGAACCAAGGAGCGAGGATAATGGAGAGACTCCTTGGGTACAATATGTTCAACATCAAAGTAATAAGGGTTAAGGAATTTTTTGGGGGGGTCTAATAGATATATACAAGTATTACTTGATCTATCTGGTAATCTCTCCCCTTATATGCCCCTGGGGTCTACTGGGTATGTACTAGCATCATGGGATCTCTTGCCACCCCCTCACCCCACCTTTCATCACTTGGCGTCTAATAGTACACCTATTTCAAATAGGGTTGCACTCCATGTGCCCCATCCAGCGGTGGTTCATGGGTAGCGTGTAAATGGCTGACCCCTTGTATCTGAAAGCTATGTGAATATTCATAAGAATGTAAACAAGAATTCTACAGCTTTTGAAACCTGGATTTGTATTTTATTTACACTTATTTGATTATTTACTTGATACCCATGAAGCACAGCAGGTTACGATACACCGGTTCTCCAATTGCAACCTTATTTGAAATAGGTATATGTAACAGCTGCTATGCTACATACCAGCATCGGTGGATCTACTCTGATCCTCTGTACCATCCCATCCCAGTGCATCTAGGAGCGTCTTTTCTTCCTCCTCGTTGATGAATTCTTCATAAATCTGAAGACCAGGGGGGTGCTCTATTTTGGACAAAATGACGTCACTTGGAACTTTTACAAGATATGACAAGTAGAATACTGAACGAAGCCCGAATTCATCGAGCGCTTTTCCATTTAAATTCCTCATGGCGTTCAGAGCATTATTATGGCTCTTATATGAAACAAACGAGTATGACCTTTGAGGGAGCATTACAACTCTTTCGAGAGTTCCATAAAGCGAAAACACGCGAGTGATCGATTCACGGTCAACTCCACACATTAATCCACCATTTCCAACCAAGATATGCGGTGTGGGTTCTATAGAGACATCTGCTAACTCGCTATTGTGTTTGCTCAACGAATGCACCTTCCTAGCTTGTTTACGTAGCGCTTTTTTCTCAGATTTCGAGAGTTTCTCTCCTACTGACTTAGTAAGGTTTCTTGCCGCCATCTTGGATTTCAGTAATTGCCCAGTCTTTCCCGGTTTTTATGTGAACCGCTGGTACGATGTACCGCAGGTTTATTCAGCATTTGTCCGTCCCGGGCACAACAGCAAATGATCCGTCGAACGGAAAAGTTTTCGCAACATCTTGCGTCTAAGGTGAGACTTTTGACTTGCCTATTTGATCTTAATGATTGCTCATATTTATTTGCTTAGTGGCTTATTCTTAAAGACACGCAGAATAGATGGTTAGATATTCTAATGATGAAGTTTGTCCAATGTCCGGTAAAATGTAAACAATTTTAACATTGATACCTACGATTCGGAGTATTCTGGCAATTGCCCTCTTGCTTTTGTCAGCAGATTATGGCCTCTCTGATTAATCAAAATTTTACGCTGTTGTTGCATGATCGAAAGTCATTCAAGTGTTGACCAAGCAATGTCTGATTAATGTTAGCCAGAAGGTCAGGTTTAGCAAGTTGTAAAAGAGCAACCCGCCAATGCTAAAAAATCGTGGTCAACATGTAAGGTGATACTCGTTCACTGTTAGCTGATCTAGAGTATTCCTTACAGCTCCCTGAGACACCCTGCACATCAGTATGTTATTACAAATTGCCGGCATTCCTCATGGGAGATGTTAAGCTCTGTCAATTTTATTGGTACCATACAGAAATTCATAGCCATAGTGTTTGACTTGTCTGTGGCGTAGCTCTTTTTTGCAGCTGTTGAGGCAAACGTATGCTTTTAATTTTATAGCTTCAGTTAGTTGATCAACAAAGTATCAACCGTTAGAAATCAATAATATGTAAATCAATATCAATAAATAAAAATTGCTTAATTAGCATCAATCGGCATTGGCAATTGATTAGCATCAATCGGCACTGGCAAAAAATTGCTAATGATAGCAATTTGGGTGTTGTTGATACTAATTGTTACCTTTCAGAGATATCACATTGGGTGTGTTTGAATCATTATTTAATCTTAAGGGATAGTACTATCAGTATTTACCAACAAAGTAACCAGAAGTATTAAGCCCTCTGTTGACTTGGTTGGAGGGAACCTATTGGAGTAGAGGTACAGTAACTACCTTCGGCAAGGCTGTATCCCAAATTTCTTGGGACAGCCTAATAACATATGATTAAAAGTGACGATGACGGATCCAGACATCCTAGAAAATGAAAAAGGATGGAAAATACACAAAATGGACCATACAGATTCATCAAAATGGGGGGTAATCCAATCCCCTTGACCTGCCTTTAACGAGGTTGCCTGCCCCACCCCCCCTCCTCCCTCTCCTCTTTGGACCATCCCTTGGGTATGACTTTATGCAAATGACTTGTCATGTTCAGGTGAAATAAACAGGTGAGTGAGACTCGGTAATAGTAAGCAGATTAGTCAATATGGGTCACTTAGATGGTGGATTTTTTTATAGACTTTTGTGTCTTATTCAGTTCTACCAAAAGCAAAATACGCTATGCATGGACAATAAACACACTAGCAAAAGGGAAAACATCATGTATTCATTGTTATTTCTGCATCCAACATACATTTGAATCAAATTCAAGTAAATCTCTTTTGGTTGAAGTTGTCGAGAGTAATTAATAAAGGAGCTGAGGGCGAGGTTTCATGGTTCAACTAGAGAGTGGGGGTGCTATTGCAATTGCCGAATGCGAGATATCACTCAAAGGAAAGCCCGGTCGTGGTGGCAAGAAATTCGATACGATTCCTATGGAAAGAGAGTACCCTCGTTCCAGAGCCTCGAACGTCTCTCTATTTAGTGGCCAGCGAGCTCGCTGGGCCACTGTATCCTCCAAGATCTGTTAAGTGTTCACCCTGTCGTTGACCATCATCTAGGCTCGGACTTCAGACCGCCTTTCTATCGCCTTTCCATTGGCTGACTTGATAGAATACTGGAACTTTAAACTGTGGAGCATGGCAGATGCTGAAGTTGAGGATAGCTTTTGTGCCCTCTTAGCTCTGCCCTGTTAACAGCTGCGTGTGCGCGGATGTAGGGAGAGGAGACAAGCTTCTTGAACAATGCCTCCTTTCTGCCCGTATTCATGGAAGATGGTTTCACAACGCATGGATAAAAAGCAAAAATAAAATGATTAACAGAAATAACATTAAAACTTTTCTTTAGCAGTTCATTCATGGCCGTCATTCCCCACATCTTCGTGTAGATTTGATTTCGGCTCAGGTAGATGTCATGGGCTTCCATACGGATTGATGGTCACCAAGGAACGGTGATGCTAATCGCTAATGGATGGACGATTTTACCTCAGCTTTCCACATAAGCAATCATATCCGTGTCCATTGGGCCACAACCGCTTACTTGCTAAACATTTGAATAAAATTCTTCTTGTTTTTCTTTTTCGCCAAAAAAACCCTTTTAGTCTTCATAGGGACCGCCATGTTTAAAAAAAGAACGTAACGGAGGCTCTGATTTTACCTGATCTTTTTTTTCCTGCCACGACCTCTGTTGAAAAGCCATCGGCGTCACCGACCAAAACACCACGATACAGTTACAGCAGGAGTTTCAATCTTCGTGAAATAATGTGTCGGCTTCCTTGGGCCAGGGTATTCAGTGTAGATAAGCACCTAGATCCAATGGATGCTGAAGCTCGGTAGATGGTGTTTTGGTATCCATCCAATGTGCACCAAATGACCTCGGCCAAAACAGGCTTCTGCACCACTCTCATCATAGAGTCTAACAATGCTGGAGGAAAACTTCAGAGCTCAAAGGAGAAATATTGTTCAAGGTCTTTTGGGGATAAACTAGAATTGAGCGCTGAAGCGACAGCTGTAACATTTACGACGTCATTGTCAATGGGCACTGCCGATTGCGAGGTTGTGCTATCTGCTTACAAGATCTCTTCTCGGTCACTTTAGCGGTATCAACATTTCTAACTGCGCTGTCGGCTTAGACACCCGTGCAGGTGTTTTTCAGTGCAAAGTCTTGCAAAAAATGGCGACCTTTCCGCAAGAACTGCATCGTGATAGTTAAAAGGATAAGACCCTTCAGACCCAGTCTGATATCACCATGGTCCTGCATTTAAAATCACACTTAATAATTATAATTGAAAGCAGAAAGATAAGAATAAACTTGAGATCGACACCATTAAAATCAAACAAACTTAAACTAATGATTATAATTACATGTGCTTGGTTCTTCTAAATACCCGTGACGATCGCTAGAAACCTGTGGATTTTGCCCAAAACAGATAAGCTTTATCAGATAACGTTGATTTTTATCCAGATCGTGTAGAAATATATATTTCTTATCATTTATAGTATCATTTATAAATTTGATTTTTTCAAAGTACTGGTATATTTTTCGTGGTTTGGGATCCCTGTGGTTTTTCATACAAGCCTTGTATGGGGAAATTCGATGCGGTTTTTCGGGGTGTTTGCCTGCTACGATTTTTTAGACTTTTAGTATGTTATAAAGGGAGACTTAATTAATACAAAAACGTTGAAAAACCTGTGTTGCAATTAGTCCGATCTTAAATAGTAGATTGATCGAACTATAGGGAAAGGGCTTCCAGATGAAATGCTTTCATATGTCGCGCAAAATGGAAAGGGATTTCATTTGTAAGGCTTTCATATGTCTCCAAAGATCTCTGAGGGGGGAGGTTTTCTCAAATTCCTTCGATACCCGATGAAACCAAACGCGTTTGTACCAGGGGCATGGAGAAGAAGGGGTTCGGTGGAGGGGGACTACATACCAACCTTTCTTTCACTTAGGGCCTATGGTACTATCTTTTGAGTCCGTTGCTAGGGAAATTTGTTTGTTTTATAAAAGCTTTTGTTTTTTTGTCAAATCTCTTGGAACTTTCAACATAAGTGTTTTAGACATAAATGACACAAGTGATGACGTCATCCATGGTCACGTGACCTAGAACAGAAAAACGTGTCTGGGAGCTACAATCTCGCTCCCAGAGCCCAAAAAGGTACGTGGGCTCTGGGAGCGAGATTGGATAACCTACTGTTCAAATCTAACATCAATTTTTTTGCAGAAATATTTTACCATCACTATTTTATAAAACTTTACGCATCCCATTTGCAAAATTTAGATAACGCGAGCGAATTTTTATGTTCTTCGAAAACCACATATTTGGTAATAACTTTTTCATTTTTTCAAAAATCTAAAATCCCATGCGCTAAGTTGTTAGAAATGGTAATATCAATGGTTTGAGTGAGAAAAAAATCCACAATTGTTGTAAAATGTTCAAAATTAACGTGTTTTTTTTGCGCGGAAATGGCCGCCATCTTGTTTTTTCGCCATCTGTTTTTATTCTCTAAATCATAAAAAAAATGCATTTTCTTCTCCAAAATGTCGAAAGTTTATATTAATCTCTTATGAAAAAAAGAAAAAAAAGTTAGAATTGAAATTTCGAAAAAAAAAAAATACTCTACCAGGGATTGAATCTGGACCGCTTGATGATGAGTCAAAGGTGCTAACCACTGGGCCACGGAATCATGTTGGAAGACGCGCGGCGATTTTAGTCTATTTAAATCAAATGTAGCGCTTTTTCCTTTGGTAGCAATGGTGTTTCGTAGCAACGAGATAATACCTAAGGCCCTTAAAGTCCATATAACCTTTCAGAGTTGATAGATTTGGTCAATTCTTTATATTCTTATCTTCCAAATGGTTATAGTATGTATGGACACTATAAAATTCGCGTTCGTGCGAATAACTAAAATCTGTAATAATGAGGTATTTCGGTCAACCTTCGGAAAAAAGGCCGTGAACTGAAAGGCGCGGGTCCAGTCATTTGTGACGTAGATCGAGATATCAATGAAATTATATGAGAAAATATATGCGCACGCTTAACTTGTTCCCGTCTGCATCTCTTCTTAGCTATTGCCGAAGATCATTGTTTGATTACAAGTTTTACCGTCATCTGACCTGGTAGTCAAAATATTTTTTAACTTCAGGAAACAAATCTTCAAAATTTAGCATGTCGATTTAGTTTGGATGTTTTTGTAAGAATTTGTCTCCTGCACAAGAGACTATCTTCTGTTGAGCGCTTTAGAATATGTTTACATAGATTTAGCGCATTATAAGTCAACAAATTATTTTTCAATTATTATTATAGTCTATAATTTTTTTAAATTATTATTCAATTATTATTATAGTCTATATTTTTTTGATTGCGCAATCAAAAATGGCGACATTCTCACGAGCGCGCGCTGTTTTTGAAAACTACAACAAAACGATATTTTTTTCACATATAATTCTTAGCTTTAAATTATTCTTCGCCTCGTTGTGGGTAGCATTGCAAAAGAAACACTCTAACATTTTAACGGATTTAAGGAAAATACGTTTTAGATTTTCCAGCCAAAACTTGGAATTATTCACTCGATCCAATCTCCTTTCGCGCGGCCAGGAAAATTTTCAAAGCTTTCTAGAAAATTCAAATTTCAATCAAATTTAATTCCCTTTTCAGAATTTAAAGTTAATCTATGCTTTCGTTTGGTTAGATTGATATAAATGAAAGTTTTAAAGAACTTTAAGTCATTGCTCTCAGGCGCGCACCCTTCTTGGCTGCCAAAAAGTGGGTAATTTCTTTTCAAAAAGTAAGCTTTTCCCATATGATTCCTATGACTGCGCAACCCCCTCCCCCTTAGCAAATACTGGGTACGCGCATGACTCTCAAAGTGTAGTCAAGAGAATATGGTCATACGTACTCTTTCTACTCTTGCTGTTAACTCATACACCCTCGAGACCATGGCAACAGTTGCCTACACTATTTGAGCCCAATTATATAAAAAAAAATCCGACTATTTATAGATTCAAAAAACCTTGGTTATCCTAAATATCCAGTTTTTATAGTTAACAATTATCAAGAGACCATCGTGGTCTCTTGCTATTATCCTTTAGTATAAATGCACTCACACCCTATCACGAATCTCGCAATTTGAACGGCTCCCGTACTCACTATCTATTGAGGTATAGATAGTAGCGAAAAAGCCGGCCTTTTCGCGACAAAAGCGGTTATATATTACTGAGAATTATTAAAATCGTCATTTATTTGAAGTTAACATTGTTATGATAGAAAAAAAAATTCCTTTGTCCGCACTAACGAGGTGGGTGCCCGTAAAGCGAGGTTGACAGGGAATTATGGAAATTATGGAAACAAACGACAACCCATGGTCTTACCTGTATTTCAAATGCAAATTTGTGGCGCTTCGCACTGCGAACTGAATATGCCTACAGAAGCGAAAAAAATATCACAGAAAATTCTTCTTTTCAGGGGACCTACAAATTGTCATACTTCTCATATATTTCAATATTTCCATGTATTTTATTTTGACTATATTCACATTTTCTTATAGCATGAGCTATTCATATTTTCGAAGTTGCTATATTTTTTTATTCCCTGGGGCAGCTGTTTTCCCATAGATAAAGGAGTGCCGTATGTGATTTTCTTCGTCGTGCTATTGGTTAAAATGAACCATGTGACCAAATCAACCGCTCTATATTTCATCGCTTTGGCATCATATCGGCTCGTGATTGGCTCACTCTGTCACATGTTCAATATTTTGATGTGATATGCATGATATTGACCTGCCGTCAAGTGTTGAAAATCATGGCGGAGGAACAGTGCGCTGTCGTATTTCTTCCTTCGGTAAAAATTGAAAACACCACAGAAGAAGATGACCCTTTGAATGAAGACTCTGTAGAATCTCCAACTTGCTCTGACTCTTTTCTGGGACGGTTTGGAGATAGTTCGGAGGAGGAAATTCAGCGTCTTCTTGAGGAGAGAAGTACAAGAAATACAAAAAAAGCGAACAGGTTTGCTGTTAGAATTTTCCGCGAGTACCTGCGAGAGAAAGGTCATGATCCCTGCTTTGAAGACTATGATAAAACTTCTCTTAACAACATACTAAGGAAATTTTATGTCGAAGCTAGAAAAAGGGATGGAGATTTCTACAAAAAGTCAGCGCTTAGTGCGATCCGTTTCGCTCTCAATCGGCATTTACAGCTTGTGAGAAACATTGATATTATAAACGACCCCGAGTTCCGCGTTTCAAGCGAAGTCTTTCGAGCTCAGACCGTGGAATTGATGCGGTTAGGAAAAGGCATTGATCATATAGCCGATATTTCCGCCGAAGACTTAAAGAAACTTTATTTCAGCGACGTTTTTAATCAATTGACGCCTGAGGGATTGCAAAAGAAGTCGTTCTTCGACTTGATGTATTTATCGGGCTCGAAGCGAAGCCGCGGTAATTTGAGAGAACAAACACGAGATACTTTTGCAATTGGCTTCGACCAGGAAAGAAATATGAGATTCATCTATTCGAAAAAGGATTCAAATACTACCATCCCTTTGTGGAAAATTTACGAGAAGAAAGGTTAGCATTGTGTTTGTTTTGATTGTAATTTATTCTCACTTAGGGAAAACCCTCAACAACAGATCACATTTCATCCTGTCAAACAAAGTCTTGAAGGAATCTAGGCATACCGGTGAATAATAAGACACATTTTAAGCTATGTTTTAAATATCTGATTTGTCTCACTTGCAATTTATAAGTTTCCAACTAAATATTTGTTTCTAGAGATAATTTTGACGGATGATTTCGAGTGACGAATTGTGTAAAGTTTTTGTACTCGCGTAATACACCAACTCCGCTATCTTTATAATTCCTATCACTTTCCCAGGAAATCCAAGATGCCCTGTGGCTACATTTTCAAAGTATTTATCAAAACTAAATCCAATGAATGCTTCACTTTGGCAAAGGCCAAAAAAGAGCGCTTCTGAAGAGGACCAAGTCTGGTACGAGATCTCGCCAATGGGACACAATACCCTAGGAAAAATGATGGAATGCCTGTCAAAAGAAGCCAAACTCTCCAGAGTCTATTCGAACAACAGCTTAAAAGGCAACAATGCCGATATCTTAGATGACCCAACACTACAGAATTCAATGCTTCTAGTCTCAGGTCGCTTGGCAACAACAACAGTGCAGCCACAATTTCAGAAAATTGTTCCCAAAATTACTCCAAACATGCAAAAGAGTATCTCGGTCGTTCCAGTTGTACCACTACAAACAGGGGGTGTGCTTTCTGTTCAGAATAGTGTTACTATGAACACGTCACCTGTGTATAGTACAGGGCATGCCACACCTCTCAATACTCCTTTGTCAGCACATGTGAATGGGACAGCTGTTACACCAAACCATATACAAGTTGTTTCTCTGTCAACGCAATCTCAGTCAACCATGAGGCTTACTCCATTCACAACAACCATTTTTCCATCTCTGGTAAGATAGGCATTGTTAGAGATTTATTTAAGAAGGCTTGCTACAGTTGTTTCACATTGACTTGATTTGTAGTTCTTTTCATGAAAAATTTTCCAATAATTCCAAGCTTTCAGTACATTAAATGTAACATGCTAGCCTACAAACATATACATTGAGTGGCCATAATATGTTACCATAGTGACACAGGAGGTCTTTTAAACACACCCTATTCTCCACGTTTCAATCACTTTTAATAAAAAAATCCAAAATTGTCTTTAAACAATTTATATAAAGAACGAACCACATGTTAGGAACTAGTGACGTTAGCAAAACCAAGGCTTTTTTCTAAAGTATAGAATTTTTAATACTTCCAGCGTAACATGTGTCCTGGAATTTAACATTATGTTGTTATATTTGTTTCCATGGTAGAGTTGTATCTTTTGTATGAATGGATCTATTTTATTTAGAGTTCCCAAGCCCCCAGCCCAATGGCAAAAAGCCCTCTCACCACCCATGCCCTGGATACAGCGAGGGGAACACCTGCTAGACAGCTTCCGGTAAAGGTGTTCATCGAACAACCAAACAATACAGAGTCATGGACACTACTTGCATCAAGGTAATTTTATAGTCATACCAAGGTGGATTCAGGGGGGATATCTATTTTTCTTTTTGAGTATCAAACTCATATCCAGACCCCCATATCTTACTCCCATTTTGTTACATTTTAGATCCATCCCAAGGAACATATGTTCAGTAGGGGTTTTTCCAAGATCGTTAGATTAGTGCTTTGAAATTGGATCCCAAGTTCTAGACCAAGAATGTGCATTTCATAATGATTTATAAAGATAACATTTGTTCCATTGGTGTAATGCTTTGTATTATCCTTAGCTGTTTTTTTTTTCTATCCAAAGCTCCACAAATGGAGACGGCAGAGTCCCCAACTTGCTAAAACCAGATCAGTTCATTCCTGCACGGTACAAGATAAGATTTGAGACAGAGATCTACTTCAAGTCACTGGCAATAACAGAATACTTCTATCCACATGTTGAGGTGGGTGGGCATTTGTAAAGTTTTATAGTATTCCTATTGTAGGAAACCTTAATTTCAAGAAAATGTGCTGCTGGACCAGTGCCTCTGTTATAACAAAACATGTAGTGGTACCTCTAAAACAAGCACCCCCTTTTTTTTTAAATGGTGACTTCTGTAAGTAATGAAAGATATATTAGTTACCCAAACACTAGTATTTGTATATCTTATTTTAGCAGCCACCTCCAGTATTTAACTGTAGCCACCCTTTTTATGGCTGAACTTTATTGTTAAAATTTTAGATTTTAATTTTCAAGCATGCTATGGTAGAAAAAAATACCAGTTTCTATTGACTGTGACATATATTTGCTGAAATATTAGTCAACAATGTAACAATTATTGGAAAGATTTTTAATTTGTACTTAAATTTTATGTTTCAGATTGTATTCCTCATCAAGGACCCAGACCAGCATTATCATGTTCCTCTACTGCTCTCTCCATTTGGGTATTCAACTTACAGAGGAAGTTAGGCTGGACCTCTTATAAAATTTGTATTTTTGTGATAATAACACAGGCAGCGATTCCGGAGGTCTTGGGGTGGGCTGGGGGAACTTCACTGTCTTATATATGGAGAGAGGAACATTACTACTTAAATTTCAACCCAATGGTGGGAGTTATTGACCCCCCCCCCCTCCTACCCGATCGCTGACAGGTAGATTAGACCTTGTCCAGAATTCTAAACCCCACGTTCTAGAGGTACCGATTGAAGAGCACCAAGACTCGATCTCTACAGGGGTGGCTAGCAGTGTGCGTGGGTGTTCCCAAGCAGCTTGTCACAACTTCCAGTTGGGCTAATTTGAACACTGGGAGCAGCTGGACTCTTGCACACAAGGTTAAAATTCTAGGCAGTGTCATAGGTATTGAAAGGGGGCTTTAAATAAAACTGGTGTTCGCCCCTATGACTAAAAATGTTTACATATGAACGAACCCAGGAGCGGATCTAGGGGGGAGGGTTTAGGGGGTTTAAACCCCCCTTTGGGATGCCAGAGAGCCATATGCAACAAAAAAATTACCCCTCTCCCCCCTTTGTCGCTGAGCCAAACCCCCCTTTAGCGAAAAGCTGTTTGGGACCTCATCTGCAAAAACAGGTCATGTTGGTTAAATGTGCGTTGAATAAATGAATGTGTTGGTAGCCTCTAGGCTCTGTTTTCAGCCGTTGCCTAGGCCTCATCAGCAAACGCATTGTGGGCTCACAGACATGAGCTGGAAATCAAGTCTATGTAGACTCTCCTCCGCAGGCATCTTTTCTTATCTTTAAAAGTTCGGGACTCGTTAAAGACGAAAACATGAGAAGAGAGAGCTGGAGTAGAAGACTGACTACTAGGCAGAAAAAAGTTGTTCAACGCTTTGATCTTAACGTGTCGTTTCTCACTAAACTCTTAACTCCTCTGTATACATTGCCAGAGTAGAACACGAAATACTAGGCAGAAACAAGTGCATTGTTAGTTGTTTTGATCTTAACATGTCGTATCCCACTAAACACACGCCCAAATGACTCGAAGAACGGATCGCAGAAGGTTTTGATAAGCAGGCTGAAAATTTTCCCAAGAAATTGCAGTTGAATCACGTAGGCGCGTAAACATGGCATGATGCACCAGATGTAGTCAAAGCTCAGACAGGCAAAGTAGCAGCCGCACAGGATGGCCGTCGGTACACCAAATATGGCGGTCAGCAGGCGGTAACAGCAGTACTTGGTGTTGACGAAGGTGCTAAAGCTGGCGCGCCAAACGCCATCAATACTGTGGTTACCCTCCGGCTCTGCAAACACGTCCTGATAAAACACCTAGGGAAGATACGTTGGTATATTTGTTTTCGTGTTTAGGGCCGTAGCAGGGGTGGGGCACTACGGGCATGTACCCCCCCCCCCCCCCAAAAAAAAAAAAAGAAATATAAACTTTTAGAAAATGACAGTAGGGGCGTGACTGTGCCCCTAATATATATTTTTAATATTTCTGTATCGTCGTCCCCCCCCCCCTCCATATTTCGTGGCACTGGTGTTGTTTGTTAATTAAGTGTCCCACGCCCCACTACGGTCCTGTATGTAATTCGACGTTAAAAGGCGCGTAGCCTTCAGGCTTCCCCCTCCCCCCTATGTCCCACACAAACACGCTGGTTGGGGTGAGGGGACCGTCCCTTTATCACATTGACCCCTCAACCGGCCTGTACCGGCTTTGAGAAGTACACACAACCCAAAAAAATCTTAAATGCAAAATAAACATAAAGATATGCATCCAACCAAGGTGTTGGCAACTACTCCACTCCTTGGAGGCTTGTAAAACCACAAAGATGCCTTTACGGATTGCAAAGCATTCTGGGAGATCCAGGGAAAAATTCACGAGGGGAGGGCCAGTCAACACTCCTCTCCCCAATGTCAGATTGTCTTTTGACCCCAAAGCCAAACTAATCAATTCCAGGTCATACAGACCCAGAATAGCAGTGTACACAATTTTGGAATCAATTTTGTTTCAGAAAAGACAGCATTTAGGAGAGCTGTGGTGATTCATTAGAAAATTATTTTCTCATCCAGGCAAAGCCAAACAAGAAAAAATCATCATGAATCACCTTTGCTCGCAAATATCCATAAGCAAAGCACTCAATTGTGACCCAATAGACTTCATGATGTCCTGAGACACTCTCATAATATGCTCATAGCTGTATTTTTGATGAAAAATACAAGCAACCATCAACTTGTGCTCGCTTCAGCACAACGACGAGGGATTAAAAGTGGGGACCGCAAAGCACTGTTGGAAAGCTTGGATACCGCTGACTAGGTCCAGCTGTGTTTGACTTTGACGGGCTGTATAAAACTCAGAATAGGGGGGAGGTATCTGTTTTCTGTCTGTTTTTTTGTAAATTCAGCTCAAAAAAAGCCAGGAGTCAATGGGTTAAAAGTCTAAATACATACTGTAGTCACAGGCGGCCTGTTCAGAGCGCTTCGATAATAAAGTTTATATGGACATAAAAACGTATTAAAACTAAAAGAATTGCTAGTGGATTTTGGTGTATAATAAAGACTGAAGTCTTACAAGAAGTCTCTGTGTCGTTTCTTTCCCATTTGAGCCGTTTCGAGAGTTCAGAGGGGAGTCCGCCAATACCTCGAACCCCGGAGCGCTCTGAACTTGGGACGCCTGTGCTGTAGTCAGTAGAACCCGCTTTTTCACTATTAGCCTACCCTCCTGCGCAGGGCTTTCTGAGTCGCTCGTTTGTACACTTAGCCTACCTTCCTGCGCAGGGCTTCCTGAGTCGCTCGTTTGTACACTTAGCCTACCTTCCTGCGCAGGGCTATCTGAGTCGCTCGTTTATACACTTAGCCTACCCTCCTGCGCAGGGCTTTCTGAGTCGCTCGTTTGTACACTTAGTCTACCCTCCTGCGCAGGGCTTTCTGAGTCGCTCGTTTGTACGCTTAGCCTACCCTCCTGCGCAGGGCTATCTGAGTCGCTCGTTTGTACACTTCGCCTACCCTCCTTCGCAGGGCTTTCTGAGTCGCTCGTTTGTACGCTTAGCCTACCCTCCTGCGCAGGGCTATCTGAGTCGCTCGTTTGTACACTTCGCCTACCCTCCTGCGCAGGGCTATCTGAGTCGCTCGTTTGTACACTTAGTCTACCCTCCTGCGCAGGGCTATCTGAGTCGCTCGTTTGTACACTTCGCCTACCCTCCTACGCAGGGCTTTCTGAGTCGCTCGTTTGTACACTTAGCCTACCCTCCTGCGCAGGGCTTTCTGAGTCGCTCGTTTGTACACTTCGCCTACCCTCCTGCGCAGGGCTATCTGAGTCGCTCGTTTGTACGCTTAGCCTACCCTCCTGCGCAGGGCTTTCTGAGTCGCTCGTTTGTACACTTAGCCTACCCTCCTGCGCAGGGCTATCTGAGTCGCTCGTTTGTACACTTAGCCTACCTTCCTGCGCAGGGCTTCCTGAGTCGCTCGTTTGTACACTTAGCCTACCCTCCTGCGCAGGGCTATCTGAGTCGCTCGTTTATACACTTAGCCTACCCTCCTGCGCAGGGCTTTCTGAGTCGCTCGTTTGTACACTTAGTCTACCCTCCTGCGCAGGGCTTTCTGAGTCGCTCGTTTGTACGCTTAGCCTACCCTCCTGCGCAGGGCTATCTGAGTCGCTCGTTTGTACACTTCGCCTACCCTCCTGCGCAGGGCTTTCTGAGTCGCTCGTTTGTACGCTTAGCCTACCCTCCTGCGCAGGGCTATCTGAGTCGCTCGTTTGTACGCTTAGCCTACCCTCCTGCGCAGGGCTATCTGAGTCGCTCGTTTGTACACTTAGCCTACCCTCCTGCGCAGGGCTATCTGAGTCGCTCGTTTGTATACTTAGCCTACCCTCCTGCGCAGGGCTATCTGAGTCGCTCGTTTATACACTTAGCCTACCCTCCTGCGCAGGGCTTTCTGAGTCGCTCGTTTGTACACTTAGTCTACCCTCCTGCGCAGGGCTTTCTGAGTCGCTCGTTTGTACGCTTAGCCTACCCTCCTGCGCAGGGCTATCTGAGTCGCTCGTTTGTACACTTCGCCTACCCTCCTGCGCAGGGCTTTCTGAGTCGCTCGTTTGTACGCTTAGCCTACCCTCCTGCGCAGGGCTATCTGAGTCGCTCGTTTGTACACTTAGTCTACCCTCCTGCGCAGGGCTTTCTGAGTCGCTCGTTTGTACGCTAAGCCTACCCTCCTGCGCAGGGCTATCTGAGTCGCTCGTTTGTACACTTCGCCTACCCTCCTGCGCAGGGCTTTCTGAGTCGCTCGTTTGTACGCTTAGCCTACCCTCCTGCGCAGGGCTATCTGAGTCGCTCGTTTGTACGCTTAGCCTACCCTCCTGCGCAGGGCTATCTGAGACGCTCGTTTGTACACTTAACCTACCCTCCTGCGCAGGGCTATCTGAGTCGCTCGTTTGTATACTTAGCCTACCCTCCTGCGCAGGGCTTTCTGAATCGCTCGTTTGTACACTTCGCCTACCCTCCTGCGCAGGGCTTTCTGAGTCGCTCGTTTGTACACTTAGCCTACCTTCCTGCGCAGGGCTATCTGAGTCGCTCGTTTGTACACTTACCCTACCCTCCTGCGCAGGGCTTTCTGAGTCGCTCGTTTGTACACTTAGCCTACCCTCCTGCGCAGGGCTATCTGAGTCGCTCGTTTGTATACTTAGCCTACCCTCCTGCGCAGGGCTTTCTGAATCGCTCGTTTGTACACTTCGCCTACCCTCCTGCGCAGGGCTTTCTGAGTCGCTCGTTTGTACACTTAGCCTACCTTCCTGCGCAGGGCTATCTGAGTCGCTCGTTTGTACACTTACCCTACCCTCCTGCGCAGGGCTTTCTGAGTCGCTCGTTTGTACACTTAGCCTACCCTCCTGCGCAGGGCTTTCTGAGTCGCTCGTTTGTACACTTAGCCTACCCTCCTGCGCAGAGCTTTCTGAGTCGCTCGTTTGTACGCTTAGCCTACCCTTCTGCGCAGAGCTTTCTGAGTCGCTCGTTTGTACACTTAGCCTACCCTCCTGCGCAGGGCTTTCTGAGTCGCTCGTTTGTACACTTAGCCTACCCTCCTGCGCAGGGCTTTCTGAGTCGCTCGTTTGTACACTTAGCCTACCCTCCTGCGCAGGGCTTTCTGAGTCGCTCGTTTGTACACTTAGCCTACCCTCCTGCGCAGGGCTTTCTGAGTCGCTCGTTTGTACACTTAGCCTACCTTCCTGCGCAGGGCTTTCTGAGTCGCTCGAATGTACATTTAGCCTACCTTCCTGCGCAGGGCTTTCTGAGTCGCTCGTTTGTACGCTTAGCCTACCCTCCTGCGCAGGGCTATCTGAGTAGCTCGAATGTACATTTAGCCTACCTTCCTGCGCAGGGCTTTCTGAGTCGCTCGTTTGTACACTTAGTCTACCCTCCTGCGCAGGGCTTTCTGAGTCGCTCGTTTGTACACTTAGCCTTCCCTCCTGCGCAGGGCTTTCTGAGTCGCTCGTTTGTACACTTAGCCTACCCTCCTGCGCAGGGCTTTCTGAGTCGCTCGTTTGTACACTTAGCCTACCCTCCTGCGCAGGGCTTTCTGAGTCGCTCGTTTGTACACTTAGCCTACCTTCCTGCGCAGGGCTTTCTGAGTCGCTCGTTTGTACACTTAGCCTACCTTCCTGCGCAGGGCTTTCTGAGTCGCTCGAATGTACATTTAGCCTACCTTCCTGCGCAGGGCTTTCTGAGTCGCTCGTTTGTACACTTAGCCTTCCCTCCTGCGCAGGGCTTTCTGAGTCGCTCGTTTGTACACTTAGCCTACCCTCCTGCGCAGAGCTTTCTGAGTCGCTCGTTTGTACACTTAGCCTACCTTCCTGCGCAGGGCTTTTTGAGTCGCTCGAATGTACATTTAGCCTACTCTCCTGCGCAGGGCTTTCTGAGTCGCTCGTTTGTACACTTAGTCTACCCTCCTGCGCAGGGCTTTCTGAGTCGCTCGTTTGTACGCTTAGCCTACCCTCCTGCGCAGGGCTATCTGAGTCGCTCGTTTGTACACTTAGTCTACCCTCCTGCGCAGGGCTTTCTGAGTCGCTCGTTTGTACGCTTAGCCTACCCTCCTGCGCAGGGCTATCTGAGTCGCTCGTTTGTACACTTCGCCTACCCTCCTGCGCAGGGCTTTCTGAGTCGCTCGTTTGTACGCTTAGCCTACCCTCCTGCGCAGGGCTATCTGAGTCGCTCGTTTGTACACTTAGTCTACCCTCCTGCGCAGGGCTTTCTGAGTTGCTCGTTTGTACGCTTAGACTACCCTCCTGCGCAGGGCTATCTGAGTCGCTCGTTTGTACACTTCGCCTACCCTCCTGCGCAGGGCTTTCTGAGTCGCTCGTTTGTACACTTAGCCTACCCTCCTGCGCAGGGCTATCTGAGTCGCTCGTTTGTATACTTAGCCTACCCTCCTGCGCAGGGCTTTCTGAGTCGCTCGTTTGTACACTTAGCCTACCCTCCTGCGCAGGGCTTTCTGAGTCGCTCGTTTGTACACTTAGCCTACCCTCCTGCGCAGAGCTTTCTGAGTCGCTCGTTTGTACGCTTAGCCTACCCTTCTGCGCAGAGCTTTCTGAGTCGCTCGTTTGTACACTTAGCCTTCCCTCCTGCGCAGGGCTTTCTGAGTCGCTCGTTTGTACACTTAGCCTACCCTCCTGCGCAGGGCTTTCTGAGTCGCTCGTTTGTACACTTAGCCTACCTTCCTGCGCAGGGCTTTCTGAGTCGCTCGTTTGTACGCTTAGCCTACCCTCCTGCGCAGGGCTATCTGAGTCGCTCGAATGTACACTTCGCCTACCCTCCTGCGCAGGGCTTTCTGAGTCGCTCGTTTGTATACTTTGCCTACCCTCCTGCGCAGGGCTTTCTGAGTCGCTCGTTTGTACACTTTCCCTGCTAGCAGAGGCCTCTTTTCTCTGTATTTCGCTGGGCTGGAGTTCGCGAGGAAAAGATACCTCTGCCATGGGTCGCAAGTTCGTTTGATCAAACCGCCGTCCACGATCGTGGACGAGATCCAGAGCGCATGCTCCGTTCATTAATTACTGGCCACTATTTGAGCCCACAATGACTAGCGCATGCATGAAACGTATATCCGCTGCGGGATAATAAGCCCTCATTCGAAACGGCGTCCTTTGTAGAAATATCACGCGACGAATTATAAAAGAAGCCATTCAATGCCTTATCTTTATTCAGAATTTTCTCTCTTTTGACTAACGAGTCAATCTTCCGTTTACAGGTTTTGCATATTCTTCTGGGAATAGCTGATCTAAGTTTACCAAAAAGTTTTGTAACATTTTCTTCGAATCCAACTGTGCGATATTTACATTGAAGAAACTCGCCTGCCCAGATGTCTTGAAATTAATCCCACAAACAAGACAAAACTTGTCTTTGCTGCGTTTGTTGTCCAATCTTTTTAGTGACGTTTTAGGTGATTGAAATTGAACAGTTTTTTTCTTTTTTCGAAGAGGAGGACTAACCGGAGTTTGATTCATGATTTCCGACTAAACCCATGCAAAGCATATTGACAGCTTTCGCGCGATGGTACGGGTTTTGGCACGTCGGTCGCTTATTAACGCTCACGCATGCGCAACAGAAACAGTTTCGACCCATGGCAGAGGTATCTTTTCCTCGCGAACTCCAGCCCAGCGAAATACAGAGAAAAGAGGCCTCTGCTAGCAGGGAATTGTACACTTAGCCGCGAAGTATATTCTCAAACTGCACCCTCCCATTTTGTCTCGAGTCGTCAAAATTTTTTTTGGATGTTTTTTTATTACCCTAAAAAAAAACTCAATAGGATATTACAGTTGCTTGTGTGAGGCCACAAAAGCTAGCAGGCATTCAGTTTGGTACGACTTTTATTATTTTTGTATTTTGCAAAAGTGCTCGGACGAACACTAAAAATGACCATGAACCTGCTTTGGCGCGTTTCACCCAGTGAACTCGACTGACTAATATAAACAGAAGAGTAGCATGTATTCCAGCACGGGTTTTGAAGAAGTTTGTCAATCAATGTTCAATTGCTGTACTGGAACGTTTTCAAATCACGTCGCCTATATTGCCATTTAATTTTTATTGCACAAAACTGAGACATTTAACACCTAAAAATATCCAATAAGCTAGCTGGGTGCATATGTATTTTTTGTCTCAAAGAGGGGGAGGAGTAGTCTCCCGCGCACCCGTCCTTTGTGTCGGTCACGCAACGCTTCCCTGCTCAAAGTGCGGCTGCGCGGGAGATTAGGGGAGGGACTTGAAGCAGAGTGGGGCTGCTTTTACTGAGAGATTTTCTAATATTTTGACACGTAGCATTTGGCCTTTCAAACTCCCGAACTGTTCGGTTTGGTTTTACGGGATGATCAACACATAAAAATCAGAATTTGATGTCGTTTGAGGCCATTTAGAATGAAGGGTAGGACAAAGGCTTTCTCGAAGGGGGGTGGGTTCGATCCCTGCATGGGCCTCGGAAACGCAATACCCTCAGAGAAAATCGCTACTTCTCGATGACATGACTTATAACATACGCAGAAGTCATTGGAATGCAATGCATTCAACACAGGGCCATGCGAATCCCGCAACAAGCTCACAACATACATAACCATAATCTTCGAAACCGAAATTGATGTGTATGCCCTGAAATTATCTATCAAAGTGAAACACAGGGAAGTGAATGTTTCATCGATAATTTGTCTACCTCGTGCTTTTCTGGTAATAACATGCTTCACAATGATAAGCAAGAAATTTGAACAACTTCCGGATCTTCGGATAAAAATGATACTTGACATTTCTCCCCCTCACAACAATTACAAACTATGGAGAAATATAGCGATCAGACACATGAACGGACTGAAGTAGTTGTAGGCGTATAGAATGGTTAAGAAAAATAGTGAATATATGAATATTTAGTCGATGATAGTGATAGATAATTAAATATTCATATATTCACTATTTTTCTTCACCATTCGATACGCCTACAATTACTTCAGTCCGTTCATGTTCTCTGACATATATTTATCAGAACCAACAGTGAATACATAGAGACACAAGTCGAAATGAGGAAATAAACTCAAAAAGATGATTTTACCTTTCCTTTTTAGCAACTGTGCAAAGGATTCAAGCTATTAAAAAAAAAATAAATAAATGCCTTACCGGGGCCCCTTACATACCTTCACATGGTCGTTGATATTCGAGGGATCTCGATCTTCCATGTTGAAGTGGTGTCCTCGGTGTGCCCGAGGAATGGCTTGGGACCTCGGGACAGATACATGTACCTCATCCCCATTTACGTTGTACCCCGTGTTATCTTCTCCGGACTCTATCGAGACTTTCTCTTCAGAAGTCATCATTGCCTCTATGTTTTATATGCTGTAAGAAAGCTGGAGTGAATGTGTGGCTTGGGGTAAGGCTGCTGTTGTAATCTTATCGCTTTCGTTTACTGCATAGCATAACTTATCTTGAAAGTTCAAAGGTCAAGCGAGCAAAGTGGATGAGCATCGACGCGCTACGCCTAAGTGTCAGATGATCACAAATCCACAGCAGAGGGGTCATCTGAGCTATATGTTCAAGCCCCAAGGTTTTCGCCTGAGGGGCGGACCATCATAAGAGTGAAAGGGGGTTGGTAATGAACAAAAAAAAAAAAAAACACGAACAGGACGAAAAGGGAAAAAATGCATGCAGCCCAAACCAGATAAAAAAAATGCACAAAAAGATAAACAAAATTCATGTACGTCTTGGAGACAAAAAAATACCCCGCACGACGACTGAAACCTCCCCCCCTCCCCTTCTAATGGGGGAGACTTCCAACTATCAATAAACAATAGCCTGAATATCAACCCCTTTTTCGTTGTAAATGAATTATATGCCTTCCATGTACAGATTTATCATCTTATATGCCAAATCATGTAATAATACGGTTCCCGGCTGTGCTCTGTCACGCAACCCTTTATTAATGTTGCGTGACTTGAATGAGCAGCTATGCTTCCACATGCAGTTCTATGCTGTCCAAATCTGCACAAGAATGTGTCAGCGATTTTAGGGTGTAAATGGTCCCTAAAACTTGACAAAATGTCGGAAATTCTTTTATTTATTGATATTCATCCTTGGAACCTGTCCTACAAAATTGCTCGAAAAAATCTCTGTGGAAAGCCTTATAGATCATTTGAATATGTGAAACTAGATAATGAGTAAAGGATAATAATCTCCCATATAATGTCCCTGGATTATCACGGATTTTATTCCAGACAATCTAATTTTACGACCAACATAACAACTCTCCCTACATTCACTGTAAACAGAGGCAAATTTGAAATCTGCGCATGCGCTTTGTTCTGGAGCCGAGCGTCCTTAGTGCCGCGAAACTCGCCAACGGTCTTCATACGGGAATGTCCGCTTTGGACAGAAGTTTTGGCGAATTCTTTGTAGGAAATTAAATAGTTTTTGAATTGGACCTGTAAGAGATGACTGAACGAAAGTTTACGACGCTTAGAAAGCGTTTAGATCAGCTAGGATATCGGCAAGCGCTTGGAATTGAATCGGTTCCATTAGTCGAGAAGTTGTTCAGTGATCTTGTACACACAACAGAAAGCTTGAAAAATCTCAAACTGCAGCACAGCAAGCATGAAAAGACGAAGACACTGTACGAGGATAATGTGGAGCCCTACAGGAGCGATAATGCTAAGTTGGTGAAAGAGAACAACGAGCTTCATTTACAGCTCATAAAATTGCGCGAGGATACAGATCAATCTATTCGCGAGCTGAAAGGCACCGTTCGTAAACTAGAACACGAGAATGCGGACCTCAAGTTTCTCAATACTCAATACGTACACAAAGTAAAAGCCTTAGAGAAGGATGCCAAGGTTAAGACTGAAAGGATACATGAGCTACAGGAGAAAAATCTGCATGCTATTGTGGAAACGCCGGGTGGAAGGCGAAAACAAGTACCTTTCAGACGTCAAAGAATGGACATCGAAAGTACGGTATCCCCGGCGAAGAATTACTCGGGGTCTTTGCAAGACGTACAGGATCCTTATGTCGCCGATTTATTAAGTGTGGCAGATAATAGAATTGAGGAGCTAGAGGCAAAAGTATTGAGATTACAAGACGAGAAGGACGCCGGTGAGAGAAGGAATAAAACATTGCGGAAACAGGTTTGTAATAAGGCGCCAAAAACTTCGTGTTGTGACCACTTCCGGATATCCCATCCGGAATCGGAAAATCTTATCAAACAAACATGTAATCCTTATCTGCAATATTACTACTAGTTCCTTGCCGTTATGTCGTATCTTTGAAAACATCGGAAATATAATTGTTGCTATCAGATTTGATTAAAATCTGGTATACTAAACCAATAACATTTGTTCTAATTTTGTACAGCAAATTTTAGTGTAATAATATTTAAAAAAATTCGCATCAGATGCGTTTGTGATACCTTTCTTTCATTATTCCATCTCGAATTGTGTTTTCTAAACGACCAACTAAACGGATAAAGATTCTTAAGAGCTGAACATGAAATGGATTATCTTTTTTAATGCAAATGATAATGTTGTTGCACCGTTAGAAAATGTAAACATCGATTGATTTTCGATTGTCTACTCCAAAATTCTCTTTACCCACTTTCGAGCATTGAATTATTTAGCATGAAATTTTCTATGTACTTTTTCCATTTTAAGATATTTAATTTGTGTGTGGTCCTTTGAGCTTAAACAAAAGATTAAATTTTAACAGTATGAAAAATATTGTGCATAGGTCAATTATATCAGTGGCATGAATGAAGTTTCCTGACAAAACTAAATTAAAGATCTGCTTCTAAGGGTCATGTATTTACCCTTGTAATTCACATTTTTAATTATTGCAGTTTGCTTACGCAGCCATTTATTTGTTTTCTCTAATTTTAGTTAATTCTTAATATCCTAACATAATTTGAGTAATGCTGCCACGATTTGACACATAGTATGTTATAGAAGCTCTACAATGTTATACAGCTTTGTTCATGCTACCCTAATTTATACTATTTCCTGCTCCATCCATAATAGTCAGTAGTGCTTATTCTACTGTTGTAGAGAACTTGATACCCAATGCATTTAAGCTTCTGAGTGGTGGAGTATTTGTCTTTCTGAGACCTGCCATATTTGTTTATGCTATCATAATGAGAAAATTGAATAAAACAACTATTGAATGATATCTATGGGGATTCATGGAACAGGTTCTAAAATCCCTTACCCTATACTATGTAGAGTGGAACCCATTTACTTGAGAGCCTTAGCTTACTGTGGGTTATGCACTAGTCAATTTAAACCCCAGCCGGGACATAGCGGGGAATGTAACATTTTTGCGGTGTTACATTTGTAATTTTCTCCCGGCCACCCCTGGGGGAAATAGGGCTGTTGCAGACCTATTGCCCTGGCTTATGGTACAATATTTTCTAGTTTTCCTACCACAACGACTTCTGCTAGTACAACTCAAATCATAATTGTTGTAACTATACCCTAAACGCTTCAAGACTCAATGGTAAAGACATCCCACAACCTATAAAATAAGAATGGCAAAATAATCAATACATGAATCGTCAAAAGTTTTGCATTAGCCAGGCCAAAAATCCCTGCTTATTTGTCAACAAAGTTACTGTCGCCGCCCCTGGGGAGAAATGTAGCTGTACAAAAGAATACTTTCATGGCCATGTCTCCGTTACTCCCCCACTATGTCCCGGGTGTCGGGGGGCCGGGGTTTCAATCAACTTGTGCATTAAGTGGCAGCCAGGATAATGCCCCTTGCACCCTTTTTAAGTTTGTTTTTTAGTATTCTTTCAATTTCCATTGATGCTTATTCCTGTGTTTTGTTCCCTTTCTAATGTAGGTTACTCTGATTTGCAGATGTATTTTGGTTAACCTAATTTATGAACATTTTTTTGAAATAATGTACAATTAGAATTTAATTGGCATTGTCGCCAGTTTACTTCCAATCCATCAGAAGCAGCAATATTTAACAGGCACTCGGCTCTGAAATATCAGTTACATCTTCAAAAATAGCTTTCAATTGACACGCTGTTTTTACAATTTTTGAAATATTTCTCACGTTTCCTATTAAGAATTATCATATGAGATTGTTACATAATCAACCAGGTGTGGTGACAATGACGCTTTATGCTCTAGCCAGGCTTTACTAATTTCAGCTTGTTTCTTGTACAGGTTGAGTCTAGAGACAAGGAAATTGATAGGCTGAATGTCCAGCTTGAAGGTGGGCGTCCCATCGATGCTGTCACAAAGGATGTCAAGTCAGACAGCTCTGATAGAGTGGTTGCACATCTCAATGTCCAGGTAAAACAAATGACTGAAAACAGTCAGAACAGGGTTGTTCCTTAGCGCAGCCAACTTAATTTTCTAGTCAACTTTCTTAGGGATAACCCTATTGTAAACAATGTAATAATTTTGAACATTTTCAAATCTTTTATGTGAACTATGTTTATGTTGCTTGAGAAAGTAAGTATCTGGAAATTGAAGGTCATTGCACTTTAAACTTAACATTAATTTCTAGGTGGACTATCTCCAGCAAGCCAATAGGGACTTGGAGAAAAGACTTAAGAATGCCTTGGATAAGCATGCCCTGGCCTCACAGAAACTTGCAGATGTGGAGGAGAAAAATGCTGAGCTGCTGGTTGAGTTAAAGGGAGTGGATCGCTTGTCAAAAAAACTTGAAGATGATAAGGAGAGAGATATTGCAAGAGTGCAAACAGAGCTTGCATCATCAATGGTAAGTGGACTAAAGTTTGGTTAATGATTACTGTATAGTGCAAACATTATGTCTGCATTTGTCAAAACCGTGATAACATCGATTCATCACTCGCTAATTGGACTGATCTATTGCTCGCCGCTGTTAACGAGCATATTCCGAAATCCAAACCCAGTAATGTGAACGATTACCTGTGGATAGATCACGAACTGCGTTCTTTGCTCAAAAAGAAGGGTGCGCAGCGTAAAAAAGCAAACAAAACCGGATCGCTGGCTGCTGAAAGAAAATACAATGAGCTTCGACGCGCTGCAAAACAAATGCTTTCCAAAAAGAAAAAAGAGCACGCCGAAAAACTAAAATCTGTTATATCCAACAACCCAAAGCGTTTCTGGACATACGTAAAATCATGCACTTCCGAATTTTTTTCGCAATGGCCACGCCTTCGTTACAGATACCAAGAACATGGCTAACCTGTTAAACAGATATTTTCACTCCATATTCAGTCCATCCGCCAGCGAGGAATTTGTTAGCGCCCAGCCTACCAACCGTGAGCCTGTGTTGGGTCTGGGCTCTATCCAACTCACTGTCCCTGAAGTACTGGATGTCTTACGAAATCTTGACTCCCATAAAGCCTGTGGAACGGATCAAATCCCTGGTATTCTGCTGAAAAACACCGCTCATCAAATCACACCATCGTTATGTCAGTTGTTTAACCTGTCGCTGTCTCTTGGATCCGTTCCCGCGCTTTGGAAGGACGCAAATGTCACACCTGTGTTCAAGAAGGATGACCCCACCCTGGCAGAAAACTGCAGGCCTATATCTCTTCTGTGTATCCTGTCAAAAGCTCTTGAACGCTGCGTCTTCAAGCGCTGCTTCAACTTCATTTCCCCCCAGATTTACCAGCTTCAACACAGATTCCTTAAGGGAAAATCCACCGTGACGCAACTTGTTGAAGTCTATCATGACATCGTAGACAGACAAGCAGGGGGGGAGGACATTGATGTCATTCACCTAGACCTTTCCAAGGCCTTTGACAAGGTCCCTCATCATCTGCTTATTTCCAAGCTGCAGCAGTATGGAGTCACGGGTTCTCTGCGGGAAGGTGGCAGCGTGTTGTCCTCGATGGTGTGTCCTCCTCTTGGCTGCCAGTGATCTATCCTTGGGCCCCTGTTGTTCCTAGTATATGCCAACGATATGCCTAACTACGTGCAGCAAGGCTCAAACATCACTCTTTATGCTGATGATTCTAAGCTCTACCGCTCTATAGACACTGCAAGTTCTTCAACCTAGTTGCAGGCTAACCTTGACTCCCTGTGCGGCTGGAGTCTAGAGCACGGCATGGAGTTTAGTGCATCTAAGTGTAAAGTGGTGCACATGTCAAAGAAGCGTTCCACCAAGCGTCCTCCATACCCTTACCAACTATGCGGTCGCACCCTGGATCCAGTAGCGCAAGTGACTGACCTCGACGTTACAATTACCAAAGATCTGTCTTGGGGTCCTCACATCGAGCCTATGTGCGCAAAAGCAAACAGGGTGCTTGGACTAGTGAAGCGGGTCTGTTCTGACATCCTCGACCCAACTACAAGACAGCTGCTGTACTGCACCCTTGTTAGGCCCCACCTGGAGTATGCTTCTTGCATTTGGTCGCCTTCGACAGGCAAGCACAAAGCTCTGATTGAGAACATCCAGTGTCGAGCATCCAAGTTTATTTTGAACTATCCCGCTGATGTTTCATACACAGAAAGGCTGAAAACTCTTAAGCTCCTCCCATTAGAATATCAAAGAGACATAACCGGTCTAGTTCTGTTATTTAAAATAAAAAATGCTGATGTGAGCATTAGTTTAGCTAGCCTTCTCTCTCCAGCCACGTCCCATTACAATACTCGAAATTACCATCCTAACAATTACCGCCTTTTTTCCAATCACAACCAAAATTATTACAGGAATTCGTATTTCCCTAGAACTGTTAAACTTTCAGATATCAGCTGACAACTCACTATTTAGAGAAACTTGCTTTTTACCAACCTCCATAATTTCATAGAGCTTAAATTTATGTAATTCAATTTTTATTTTCGTTTTAGAATTTTTATTGTTTGTAATTTGTTGGAAAAGAATTTCAATTGGGGCTTACTTTTCTTCCCCTGTCACATTGTTTCTTATTTTCTTTATTTTGTTTATTTCCTATTGTAAACAGTAGTATTTTTGTGTGACAAAGCCAATAAACAAAGATGACACACTTATATAATTGTTGCATGGAGTCCATTTGAATAATTTTCCTTGATGACTTGTTGATCATGGCTTCCAAAATTTTAAACATTGAGGTTACAGTGTTACATAAAATCAAACAATTCTCTGTCTGTCAGCCGCTATTTTAGCAAAATACCAAGCGTGAGAAAGCATCCATTTCCATCAGCTGATTTGGGAAAGCTGTTGCAATATTTATTTATTGAATTTAGTAAATAAAGATTTTATATTTAGGTGGCTATTTTGGCGTTGCTTCTCATAATTTGCCTTAACAGCAATAACAAATGTGTGTCTGACAACAGCTCTTAAAGGGTTTTTTTTTTCACTCTTTTTTTTAGCAATGTTGTTCAGGCCTTTTTTGTGAGACATGGCACATACATAATTGACACAGAACAGCAAAGTTGAACTTAGAATAAGAAAAGAATGGGGTATTCTAGAATTATAATTAGCACACAATTGTATGGTGATTTCAGGCATGGAGGGAAAAGGTTTGCTGTGGCCCAGTATTAACTTTTTACATCATGGCTTTACCCTGGTTTATATCTCTAATTTTGTCATATAATGGTTCTAGGCTGAAATTAAAAACTTACAGCTGCGCACTGAGGACTCTAACCAAGAGGTTCTAGAACTACGCAAGGTGAGTGTCTGCTGTGATTTTCAATACTGTGCGAAGTCTACAGACAATCTCTGAAAGGTAAATTGCCTTTTGGTTTTTGTCATTCAAAATTCTTGGAAGGCTTTCATTTGCCTGCACTGAAATGTTTTCCCTACACACCATGGCAAGGTGCTGACCAATCAAACAGCACCAAATGCGATAACAGAAGCCAAAAAGTGTTTTTTAGCAGGCTGCAAACTATTGAAGAGAGCACTAGAGAGCCTTAAATAACGGCAAGAGACAGAAAAGCTGTACATTCTTATATAGGATAGAGAAGATTGTGCATAAAATACACAGTAATATACTGTACAACATACTGAAACATACACAAGAGTTGCTGAATCGTCCAGGGTTTTTTCCCTTGAGGAAAGCTGTGCTTATAAGTGTCATACTTTTGTCAAGTGTCAATTCCCTGACCCACAACTGAGGGCCAAAACCAATCACGATATCTCGCTAATATCAGGGGCGAACAGACAAACTACCCAAACAAAGAGGTCCTTTGGATCTGTAAAATTTGTCATTTATCAGTTGTACTGATAGGCCCATTTATTATTATTGCAATCGTATTTGTATTTCATTTTTCAGTGTGTACTGCTTGCAATTCAGTGTTTTACTGCAAATGGCAGGAATAGCCATACCATACCACACCAAAGCACTTGACAAAACTCATGAAAACTCATAAACATTTTTATAGGAGAGGAAGCGCTTAATTGAGGACAATGAGGGACTGGCTGCACTTGTCAACAAATCTAATGCGGACACACGCAGTGCAGCTGAACTCTTGGACAAATCTGAAAAGGAACGTAAACGGCTCTCTGAAAAGAATGCACAGCTAACTATCAATGGTAAAATTGTTTTTTATTCGCTTTCATTATGGTTGTACTTTGTAATTATACAAAAAATCTCAGTATACAGTACAATGTTCTATTATTGGTCACTTCTCAAATATAATATAATATAATATAATATTTGTAAATCAGATTTGATAGTAGAAAAAATATTTAATTTCATTTTCATTTTTGAACTAAACATATAAAAAGAAAATATTATTGAGTGCAATCATCTTATTGATTAAATCTTTTTAGAACGTGATCTTGTCATGGAACTTGAGCGGCTAAAACTAACCAAATCAGTGAAAGGGAAAAAAGGCAGAGACAAGGTAAGAAACTCTAATGTAATTATAAAAACGATAAAGATTTCTTTTGGAAATCATCAAAATGGAGTGTCCATGTTTAAAAATATAATGTATTCCTGCTGAATCACATGAAACAGTATCACTAAAAATGTGGTGGGGACGATTCATACATTGTCAGATTTCCTGTTGAGGCTTGGTAAAAAATTCTTTTACTGCATAAAGCCAGAGAAAAATATCCAGTGCTCCTACTTTGATAGAGTCCCTATAATGTGAACACAAGGTTCCTGACTCACACCAGAACTAGAGTGTCTATAGTCCCTATAATGTGAACACAAGGCTACTGACTTACACCAGAACTAGAGTGTCTAGCGTTCCTATAATGTGAACACAAGGCTACTGACTTACACCAGAACTAGAGTGTCTAGCGTTCCTATAATGTGAACACAAGGCTACTGACTTACACCAGAACTAGAGTGTCTAGAGTTCCTATAATGTGAACACAAGGCTACTGACTTACACCAGAACTAGAGTGTCTAGAGTTCCTATAATGTGAACACAAGGCTACTGACTCACACCAGAACTAGAGTGTCTAGCGTTCCTATAATGTGAACACAAGGCTACTGACTTACACCATAACTAGAGTCCCTATAATGTGAACACAAGGCTACTGACTCACACCAGAACTAGAGTGTCTAGCGTTCCTATAATGTGAACACAAGGCTACTGACTTACACCAGAACTAGAGTGTCTAGCGTTCCTATAATGTGAACACAAGGCTACTGACTTACACCAGAACTAGAGTGTCTAGCGTTCCTATAATGTGAACACAAGGTTCCTGACTTACACCATAACTAGAGTTCCTATAATGTGAACACAAGGCTACTGACTCACACCAGAACTAGAGTGTCTCTTCTCGTGTTTGTTCCTCGAACTTGCATCCCCAAATGCCCTTTTGCAGATCTTGCACTTATAAGGTCTTTCACCTGTATGAATGCGCAAATGCCTTTTGAGGGCATCCCTTGTAGTTGACGCCTTGCCACAGATCTTGCAGATGAACTCCTTCTCTCCTGTATGACTCCTCATGTGAACTTCCAAAGAGCAACTGTGTAAGAAAGGTTTTCCACAGAGTTGACATTGATGAGGTTTTTTATCCGTGTGAACTCCTACGATGTGAAGCTTTAGTGCCCCCTTGTTCACAAATCCTTTGCCACAGATATCACATTTGTGGGGTGTGTCTCCAGCATGTCGCTTCATGTGAAGACTCAGCGAGGAAGAAGAACTAAATGCCTTGTTACAGTTCACACATGCATAAGGCTTTTCCCCTGTATGCCGTCTGCTGTGCTTCTTCAATTCATGTGCTGCAAAAAATGCTGCATCGCAATCATTGCATTTAAAGGGCTTATTCCCTACATGGATCTTACCGTGGCGAATCAAATGTGTTGAGCACTTGAAAGCCTTCATGCAGACCTCACATTTGTATGGCCTTTCCTCGCTATGCACTTTCTGGTGAACATTCAGTGCTGACTGGTTTACGAATCTCTGGGTGCACAGAGGGCAAGAAAAGGGTTTGACACCATCATGTCTCATCATATGTACTCTAAGAGCAGACTCCTGGACAAAGGATTTATCGCACTCTGTGCATTCCAAGGGCTTTTTCTCCTTATGGACCCACATGTGTGTCTTCAAGGTTGTAGACAGTTTAAATGCTCTCCCGCACTCCACACACTTGTACCCCTTCTCATCAGAATGCTGTTTCATGTGGCTAGTAACATTGCCAGGATTTGTAAACCCCTTACCGCATATCTTACATGAGTAAGGTTTCTCACCGGTATGTTGCCATTCATGTCTCTTGCAGGAAGAAAAATCTGCAAACTGCTTGTCACAGTATCTGCATTCATATGGTTTCTCATTTGTGTGGGACCTTGTATGTCGGGCGAGGTTGGAGGTCTGAGCGAATGCCTTGCCACAGTAATGGCAGATATATGGCTTCTCTCCTGTGTGAGTCCTCTCATGTGCTTGCAAGTGTTCCATTCTTCCAAACTGCTTGCTGCAATAGCTGCACTGGAATCTTTGCTTTGAATCGCCAGAACTTTCAAACTTCTTACGCCTAGCTTTCCTCCTTTTCTCTGTACTAATCTCTTTATTTTCTAAATCCCTAATAGCCCTAATATTTTTCTCGCCAGTGTTTAACTGTTTGGAATCTAAGTCCTTAGTTGTATCCTTCTTTTCCTCAGTTATTGCAGTACTGTTTGCCTTTCTCTTCTTTTTCACTTGCTTCTTTGAACTGTCCCTATTAGCCGGTATGACCTTTCTCTTCTTTGCCACAATGTCTGACCTCTTGCTTTCATTTCCTTCTTGTTGTCTGGAGCTCTGAGCAGCCTCTTCGCAATTTTCCATGTCAGTCTCTGGCCATATTGCTCTCTCTTCCTTTCTCGCTGTTAATTCTCCATGCTCTCGTATAGTGTTATTTTCTAGATCTTTTTCCACCTTAACTCTACAGCCTGTACCATCCTGGCTCTTTGATATATCTCCCGCCTGTTCTTTTTTGATTTGTTGAATACAATCATTGAGAGGGCTACCAGAAGCAAGTTTTTCCCACAAGTTTGTCTCCTCCTTGATGTAACATCCTGGTGAGCTTGTCACTTGTGTGCAATGCATATAATCATCAGTTACCTCTCTCTCCTCCTCCTTTCCTAACAAAACATCATCCTCATCGTCGTCGTCTTCCTCCTTCTCGTCCTTCACCTCTTCAATCACTAAATCGTTTACTTTTTCCTCATCCTCGTATCCCATCACTAACACCTCCCCATCTCTTTCTCCTCCCTCCTTTTTCACCTCTTCCTTATCTTCCACCCCAACCTCCTCTTTCTCCGCCTCCTCAAAAATGACATCGTCATCCTCTTCCTCTCCCACCTCGTTCATTATCTGCACTTCCTCCTGTTCCTCGCACTTTACCGTACCCAAGTCCTCCGTGTCGCGTTTCGTTACATCCACGACTCGCTCTTCTTCTTCATTGCGTGGCCTCTTGTCGTATTTTTCAATGTGTGCGATACTTTCTGTTTTCACTTTTGTTAGTCGGTCTAGCATAAGCGGGCCCTCATTTCCACTATCGAGAGTCTGAAATAAGTCAAACGGTTTTTTTTTTTCAATTGCGCATTCGAAAAAATAAAATCATAAAAATGTTTGAAAATATAATTTCGTTTATTTTCTTCCATAAGCCTGGGATGCCGCTTTCGTTGCATCGGTGATTTAGAATTTGTGGATCTATAGCTCAAATGGAAATTAATTAGCCTACAGCGCATGGTATTGCGGTTTTACCTTGCGCAGACAAAGTAATAAAAAAAAAATCACACGATATATCGCGACCCGGGCGGCATTTGTCACTATAATTTTCAGTCATTTTGGCGCACAAAAACCTACACTTTTTTAATTAAGGGAAACAATAACATGTTTACACAAAGGTGTCCAAACAATTAGAAGCAAATGCTAATGATGCGGTCTAGCGGACGTTTGACCTGTGCATAAATCGACACTTTCCGAATTGCTTCAGGGAAGCTCTTTTAATTCCTACTTCTTCTCAAGCATTTGAGCTTTGTTATTTTCGCGGCCCCTTCCCTTTTCAGACATAAACTTGTTTAAAATGAGCAGAGCTTTCGTTGTATCCAAGCTATTCAAAAGTGATTTCCCCTCCCCCTCATACAATACTATTTTCCGTGGAGATTTATATGGCTAGACGTCCGTGGACCAGAGTTAATAGGGGAGAACGATCTGAAATAATGAATATTATGAACGCGCTAAAAATGTTAAATAGCGCGCAAGGGAGCTCATAGCATTTGGCATAGCCATTCATTGGGGGTAACTAAACGTGTCCGCACACGAGAGTGTTGGCTATACTTACTTGAGATCTCCCCTGGACCCATCTATACTCATCCGTGAAGTGGTTATAGTAGAACAACAGTTCGCCTGCCTTGGAGTGATAACTGTACCATTGAGACTCACTCATAATACTGCAACACAGGATGTTTAGTCTCAGCGATTGCGTTACAATGCTCACGTTGGTAACTCTATAAACTCTACCAAGCATCTTAGATATTCTTCAATGCGCTGAAAAAAACATTGGGAGTAGAAAGACATCTATGAAATTATTTAGTATAGGTATCACTTCAAGCGTGTGATTTGTTAAAAATTCACATTACTATATCCCGTCTTGATATGACTCTTATCTTCCGCCCCGATGCGAGTAGTAGCGCATGTATCATTCGCTTGTACAAATGATCTAATCAATACAGGACAGATATACAATGTCGATCTATTCGGGCCAAGTTACCTCAATTGTCGGCCAATATAGCGGGGAAGACTAAAAGTTTTCTCCGCCGGTATCTCCTCTGTCGACGTGATTTGTTTGACTAAGGTATGACGCGGGAGCATCCGGTTTCAATGTGAGCCCACGGTTTCCTCGGGTTTCGTTTACTCAGGTGTCACGTCATCAAAAAGTAACGCTGATTGGGTTGAACCTGCCTAGGGAAAACCCCGCTTTAGTTGTTGCCACCAGCGGATCCATTGCATTTTTTTTTTTTTTGAAGTAAGGGAAAAGTTGTAGTTAAAGAGGTAAAATGTAGCCACAGAAACGACAAATACTTCAAGCGTGCGTTGGTTGGAGTTATCCGGTCTCGAGCTCGAATTACCGGGGTAAAAATGACTCGAATTAGGACCAAACCCAAGGGAAGAAGCTCAGAGTTCGAGTTACGGAGAAATTCGGGTTATCTGGGTTCGCGTCTAGAGCATTTAACCCATCCAGTCTCAAACAAAGCGTATAGAACAAAAGATATTCGATTCTTTTTCCCGACACATTGACCACTACTTTCTATTGCCTGCGTATCTCGGGCCTGAATATAACACAAACCGAAAGTGATCCAGCCTATCTACATAACTCGTGCCTTACGCTCGGGAGATTTGGCAACCACTTCCTGCGTCTGTTAGATGTAAAATAAATTGATTGATTATGTTACAGCCTTCTTGTGATATACTAAACACACACAACAAGCTGGTTATTAAGTTTAAGATACCCTCCGATGCTGAGTCATCAAATATGTCTATCGTTAATCGTTCCATTGTTTTCCAAACCGATTCCGGTATAATGGATCTCGTTTGTTACGCCGGCCCGATCTATTGTGTAGCACACGCGAAAGAAAAAAAGAAAAGAAAAACGCCGCCCTTAGCAAGTGTGATCTCCCATTCATCGGCAAGCGGCGGTATATAGTCCGTAAAGCCTTATATAGTTTGAGTTATCGGGTGTGATTTTATCGTATGTTGAAATATATATAAACGAACCTCAGTAAGGCCGAGCCCTTTATTAAGACATTTGAAGTTATTCGAGTAGGAATAACTTATGATATCTAGGGGACTCAAAATTAGTTCTATGAGTGGTCAGGGGAGTTCCTAACACGTGTTTTCGGAGCACTAATGCAGACTTTGAATTAGCTGGGTGCTCGAGTCTTTGGGTAATTGGGATTCCATAGAGTCGTGTATGCTCTATTGTATTCTTCAATTTGATTAATTACACCACAGTAGAGCTTATACTGTATTGAACAGAGCATATCAGCTGATCTTAATTTGTGTGCCGACAAAAATTCTTAAATGTTTAAATAAAAATCGGCAGTGCATTAATTTTTGCAAAACAAATTTCTTGTTAATTTTAAACTTTTTGATGCGTGGAAAAAGTACTACTTGCGAAATTCGTGAAAGTTACCGTGCGCGAAGCTCTAGCCTTTTGTAGCCGCGAGTATCTTTTGTCTTGACAAACTCACCTTCGTCCCCAGTCTCCATCGCGCTTGGACAAACTCATGAAGACGCTTGAGAAGGAGCGTGACTACTACAAGAGCGAGTGTGACTCGCTACAAGAGATGATGCGAAAGAGACTGACGGCCAAGGGCTCCCCGACCGCGGGCAGGAAGACCAAAAAGGGTGGGAAGGTATGTGTAGTCACGCTTGTCTTTGTTCATGAAAGTTGGCATACTTGTCTGGTCACACAATGTTACGCGTTAGTCTCTGGTCACACAAGTTGTTACCCTCATTTGATCGCGTAACGTCTCACTCGCAAATTGTCATAGTTGTCTCAGGTCACGCAAGTTGTTACCCTAATTTGATTTCGTAACGTGTCACGCGCGAATTGTCATAGTTGTCTTATGTTACGTATGTTGTCACACTTGTCTCGTCAATAAACGTAACCAAATCAGCAATCTTACTATGGTTACCTATTGTAGTAATCTCTATAGTAATTGAGTTGGAAAGTGCCTTACTATTTGTTTCATATCTGATAATTCAGCTCGCTTATCTTCCAATCTCGATAGCTCTTTGCCGATCCTGGCGCATTACTAGAAGAATGGGCACTCCCTCTCCTCCCCCTGCCCCACGCATTTTTCCTCCCCCTCCCCCTGCGGAGCGCATTATCCAGAATGGCGGCCGTGGTATGCAAACTCCGTGTTTTAGGGGTTTTCGTACCCTAAAAACTATCAAAGCCTACAGGTAGGCTAGGACGCAAAAACACAGTCTTTCCTTTATAGAGTCCTTAAAACGTTTTGGATTTGTATGTGTGACTTAACATCTCCCACCCCCTAAAGTAAATCCTGGCTGTGCATGAAGAAGCCTGTTTGGTCTCTTTCTCATCCAGTCACAGGCGCATCTTGAAAGCATGCTCCAGTTGATGGAAGAGGAGCGGGATTTCTACAAACGCGAGTGCGAACTTCTCCGTAACAAGACAACGCCCATGTCGCCACCCACACGAGAACGGGACTCAGGTGGCAGTAGCACCGAGGTGAACAGGCTAAGACGCGAGCGAGACGAGTTACAGGGCTTGGTGGAGAAGTTTGAGAAACACATGACCGAGGTGAGATTGGAGGGGGGAGGAGTGGGTGTTTAGGTGATGATACAAGAGAGAGACGAGTTACAGGGCTTGGTGGAGAAGTTTGAGAAACACATGACCGAGGTGAGATTGGAGGGGAGAGGAGTTGGTGTTTAGGTGATGATACAAGAGCGAGACCAGTAACAGGGCTTGGTGGAGAAATTTGAGAAACACATGACCGAGGTGAGATTGGAGGGGGGGGGGGGGGGGGGAGTGGGTGTTTAGGTGATGATACAAGAGCGAGACCAGTAACAGGGCTTGGTGGAGAAGTTTGAGAAACACGTGACCGAGGTGAGATTGGAGGGGGGAGGGGTGGGTGTTTAGGTGATGATACAAGAGCGAGACGAGTAACAGGGCTTGGTGGAGAAGTTTGAGAAGGGCATGACGGAGGTGAGATTGGAGGGGGGAGGGGTGGGTGTTCAGGTGATGATACAAGAGCGAGACCAGTAACAGGGCTTGGTGGAGAAGTTTGAGAAAAACGTGACGGAGGTGAGATTGGAGGGGGGAGGGGTGGGTGTTTAGGTGATGATACAAAAGCGAGACCAGTAACAGGGCTTGGTGGAGAAGTTTGAGAAACACGTGACGGAGGTGAGATTGGAGGGGGGAGGGGTGGGTGTTTAGGTGATGATAGAAAAGCGAGACGAGTAACAGGGCTTGGTGGAGAAGTTTGAGAAGGGCTTGACGGTGAGATTGGAGGGGGGGGGGGGTGAGAGGGGAGGGGGGGGGGGGTGAGAGTGGAGGGGTGATGCAAGAGGAAGACCAGTTACAGAGCTTTGTTGAGAGATTTGAGAAGCACATGATCAAGAGAGGGAGAGAACTAAGGCAACATTCAGATACTTGCGGGGCTTTGTCTTACCAATTGAAATTTGTCGATTTGGCGGTTTTTGTTCTGATTCCAGATTCAGTCCAACGTGAAGACGCTCACCCAGGACAGGGACAAGGTGCAGATACTGTACGAACAAGTGAGTGCAATAGTTATAAACACTAGTCAATATATAAAACTTAGTACGGCATATTGACATGGGAAGAGAAAACTTTCTTTCTGCTACTCTGCTTTGGGTATTTCTCAACTACTTTTTCCTTGGTGCGACATATCGACATGGGAAGAAAAAACTTTCTTTCTGCTATTCTGCTGTGGGTATTTCTCAACTACTTTTTCCATTTTTAAAGTCGAAAAATACACTTTTTCTAACAGGACCTTTTCTTGGACTAGGTATTATTTTGAACATCAAAGTGGTAAATTAGACTCCAGACGATTTAACAATTGTTATATTGAATATACCATGCCTACTTTGTCCGTAGTCTTTAGACGAGATTCAACGTCTACGGCGACAAGTCGAACGTTCCCGGTCCCAGTCACCATCGCGAGCCGCCTCGGTCGTGTTATGCCGCGTGGAAGCTGAGAGGGACAATGCAGTAGCCGATTTACGACGCACGCATAATCAGATCGAGAACCTGGAGGATAAATTAAAGGTATCGCGATGATTTCACGTTTCTTTAAAAAAAAAGGTTAGACATTTGTTGTTTTGTGACATTTCTTTGCGCGACAGATCGCACTGGAGACCCAGCAGCAGGAAAAACGACGTTACGAAGACAAAATCGCGAACGACGAGACCATCATTGAAAAGGTAACGCCATCTAATGTATGGGGGAGGGGGGTAGCATTGAAAAGGTAACGCCATCTAATGTATGGGGGAGGGGGGTAGCATTGAAAAGGTAACGCCATCTAATGTATGGGGGAGGGGGGTAGCATTGAAAAGGTAACGCCATCTAATGTATGGGGGAGGGGGGTAGCATTGAAAAGGTAACGCCATCTAATGTATGGGGGAGGGGGGTAGCATTGAAAAGGTAACGCTATCTAATGAATGGGGGGAGGGGGGAAGGACGTTGAGGTGGGGCAGATGGGTGGTAGGGTTTTATACTCGATTATTGGCTCCTACGTGAGTTTGGTTTGCTACTCATGTATTTGTATATAGCTATTTCAAAAAAAGTTGTCCACAGCGACGCGCGCCCATACCGCAACGCAGCATGCGAAAAACGAATCGTTTAGACCATAACGCGGCTTTGCCATGTACAGATGAAGTCTAAATATGTTGCTCTGTCTTCAAACAGGCAGATAAATGTTTGAAATGCATTCGAAATCATTTTGTTTCTAGAATATTGGCAGGTGAACAAATCTTCCTAGACTGCCTCGCGTTCTTGGCGCGTACGCTTACGCGCTTTCATATGGACAACGTTTCTTGAAATAATTATATGACACTGCGCGTGTATAAGGCGCATCCAGACTTTCGATGCTCATTTTTTTAAAAATTTGAAAATTTAGAAATAGTGTGATTCACTTATTTCTCAATAATTTTTGTGAGATGAAATGGCTTTTTTGTCAGGAATTTTAAAAAGTTGGAATGACGATTTACGAAATACAAAAATGACAAAACCTGAAACTATGCAAATATCGATAAGCATCCCAGACGCGGCTCCGTGTATAAAACCATGTTCGAGGATCCAGCGATCTCTTTCTTAGGCTGCAAAAAGAGGAGGGGAGGAGGCCTATGGGAGCGTATGAGACCGTTTACATTAAGAGCGTGTGCAGAAAAATTGCCTTGATTTTGGAGGTCACCTTGGAGTATTAAATGCGTCGTACACATGGGTAATTCCGTAATAGAGAACCAGTGGATAATTCGCCCGTTTTCTCAGCTCGAAAGTGACCGCTCCGAGCTCCAGTCCCGTGTCTCGTCACTCCGTAACATGATCTCATCGCTGGAGAGCCAGGTGAAGCAGACCTCGGCGCAGCTTTCCATAGCGAAAGACACCGCGTACGAGCGTGAGACGCAGGTCAGTAAAGAGGCACTGAGGTGCGAACAGGCGGAGCGCGCGGCCGAGGATTACCAACGGCGCCTGACCCGTACCGCGGGAGAGCTACAGGCGGCAGAGGAGAAGATCGCAATGCTGGAGGAGAGGATGGGTGAGTGACGCCGTAAACATAACACCACTAGGATGGGTGAGTGACGCCGTAAACCTAACACCACTAGGATGGGTGAGTGACGCCGTAAACCTAACACCACTAGGATGGGTGAGTGACGCCGTAAACATAACACCACTAGGATGGGTGAGTGACGCCGTAAACCTAACACCACTAAGATGGGTGAGTGACGCCGTAAACATAACACCACTAGGATGGGTGAGTGACGCCGTAAACCTAACACCACTAGGATGGGTGAGTGACGCCGTAAACATAACACCACTAGGATGGGTGAGTGACGCCGTAAACATAACACCACTAGGATGGGTGAGTGACGCCGTAAACCTAACACCACTAGGATGGGTGAGTGACGCCGTAAACCTAACACCACTAGGATGGGTGAGTGACTCCGTAAACCTAACACCACTAGGATGAGTGAGTGACGCCGTAAACATAACACCACTAGGATGGGTGAGTGACGCCGTAAACATAACACCACTAGGATGGGTGAGTGACTCCGTAAACCTAACACCACTAGGATGGGTGAGTGACGCCGTAAACCTAACACCACTAGGATGGGTGAGTGACGCCGTAAACATAACACCACTAGGATGGGTGAGTGACGCCGTAAACCTAACACCACTAAGATGGGTGAGTGACGCCGTAAACATAACACCACTAGGATGGGTGAGTGACGCCGTAAACCTAACACCACTAGGATGGGTGAGTGACGCCGTAAACATAACACCACTAGGATGGGTGAGTGACGCCGTAAACATAACACCACTAGGATGGGTGAGTGACGCCGTAAACCTAACACCACTAGGATGGGTGAGTGACGCCGTAAACCTAACACCACTAGGATGGGTGAGTGACTCCGTAAACCTAACACCACTAGGATGAGTGAGTGACGCCGTAAACATAACACCACTAGGATGGGTGAGTGACGCCGTAAACATAACACCACTAGGATGGGTGAGTGACTCCGTAAACCTAACACCACTAGGATGGGTGAGTGACGCCGTAAACATAACACCACTAGGATGGGTGAGTGACGCCGTAAACCTAACACCACTAGGATGGGTGAGTGACTCCGTAAACCTAACACCACTAGGATGGGTGAGTGACTCCGTAAACCTAACACCACTAGGATGGGTGAGTGACGCCGTAAACCTAACACCACTAGGATGGGTGAGTGACGCCGTAAACCTAACACCACTAGGATGGGTGAGTGACGCCGTAAACCTAACACCACTAGGATGGGTGAGTGACTCCGTAAACCTAACACCACTAGGATGGGTGAGTGACGCCGTAAACCTAACACCACTAGGATGGGTGAGTGACGCCGTAAACCTAACACCACTAGGATGGGTGAGTGACGCCGTAAACCTAACACCACTAGGATGGGTGAGTGACTCCGTAAACCTAACACCACTAGGATGGGTGAGTGACTCCGTAAACCTAACACCACTAGGATGGGTGAGTGACGCCGTAAACCTAACACCACTAGGATGGGTGAGTGAAGCCGTAAACATAACACCACTAGGATGGGTGAGTGACTCCGTAAACCTAACACCACTAGGATGGGTGATAATAATAATAATAGTTTATTTCAACCACCACTATCGCAGGTACTACTGAATTACAGTGCTATGGTCATAACACATGACGAAGTTATTTGCCATAAATATCACTGGTAACGAACGGTTACAAACTCATTAAGCCTAGAGGTCATTCCTCGAAATGTATCAGTTCTCTGTGTACACGATCTCAGAGAGTAGCCATGGCTTATTGTATCGCCTCTAGGGAAAACATAGCTCAGAGGAGGAGACGTTCTAGCTTTGGTCGCAAATGAGCGACATAGGCAATCCCGGCGCTCAGCAAGGGACCCGAGTCCAGAGCTGTGAAGGGCGGTGATATACTCGACCTGCGGAAAGATGATGCGCATCGCCCTCCTCTGAACTGTTTCAAGCATGTCTGAAAGATAGACAGGAAGCCCAGCCCATATTGGCGCGGCATATTCAAGGACAGATCTAATTAGTGAATAGTATATGCGCACCAAATCATTGGGCTGGACACCAGCCTTCTTAAGTGTTCGTAGCGCATAAAGGCGTTTGTTTGCCTTCTTAATGATAAAGTCGGCATGCACATTCCACGTGAGGTCGCTACTTATATGAACCCCAAGAATCTTATAACTGTCCACTTTCTTTACAGAAGCTCCAAAAACGTTCAATTGGACCGGGCTAGCTGGAATATACTGCAGGAAATTTATCTCTAGCTCCCTGCATTTCTTAGGATTTCAGCAAAGAAACTAACATCATTTAGGGCGTATTGCAAATAGCTAGGACTGCACCGTGGTACTACTTCGAAGACGGTCGTATCATCTACGTACTTCAGTCGCGTAGGCCCATTTGAAACTAGCCGATTAACTAAGATCGCGAATAGCATGGGAGCTAGTTTGGTCCCCTGGGTGATTCCCCCACTAGGGCGCACGTGCGAAGACAATGAGCTGCCAATTCTAACATATTGTGGCCTGTTACTAAGGAAGGAGCATAACCATCTAATTAAGACAGGGTGGACATTTAGAAAGCGCAGCTCATTCAGCAAGGGGTAGTAATCAACCAAATCAAACTCCTTGCTAAAATCAGCAAAGAAAATCCTAATGAAATTCCGACCCTTCTGAAGTGCAGCTAAGATAACATGTAGCATGTACACTAAGGTGTGCGTCGTACTGCAGCTAAGATAACGTGTAGCATGTACACTAAGGCGTGCCTCGTACTTTTTCTACTAACTGAGAACTGCTTAAAGTCAAGTTTATTTAAGACATCAGCTGTAAGCAACTTCAGAGTAAACTCCTCATGAATTTTGGCTAGTGGAGACGTCAGTGTTATTGGTCTGAGATCCTCTTTGACTTCTTTGGGGGGCGAGATCTTCGGCACAGGAGTGCTTGAGGCGCTCAGGGACTTAACCTTCGATCAAAGAGCTGTTATATAGGTCGGCGATGACAGGGGCCAACTCGAAGGCAAATTCCTTCCAGGTACGGGACGGAATCAGGTCAGGGCCAGGAGATTTCTTATTTTTGATTGAACGGAGGGCTGCAAAGGCTTGGTATTCATTGACGAGGAATTCGGGCGGAACTGGGACTGAGGTCGCAAAGGCTTTTGGGACCAGGGGTGAAAAGTGAGAGGTCAAGCTTCCGAGAAAGGAGTTAAATTCCTCACACAAGGCATCAATTGTCGGAGTGGCACTATCAATAACCTGATGCCACCACTCAGATCTCCTGGCGAGGCCACCGATTGCTTTCACCTCTGACCACCGCTTCGATACATTGGTATCTTTTAGAGAAGAGACCTTGGAGTCGTAGTAAGATCTCTTACAGTTCCTGACTTCACTTTGAGCATTTTTCCTACATTGAGAGTTTGTCATTTGAGAATACTGAGGGTGTGAGTGGGGTAAACTTTTACTTTGATCTTACGTCAAGCTTGAAATCTCAAGTTATTCTTCGATTGTCTTTTTGTCAGATTCCCTCGATGGTAAAAATTCAGCGCAAAGACAAGAAATCGCCGAACTTCGTGCATCTATTAAATCTCTAGACCGCGTGAAGGATGAACTGCAGGCTCAGGTGGATGAAAAGACAGAAGACGTCATGAACCTCGAGGCTAACAGGATAGCACAGGTAACCCGAGCTCGAAGCTATGAATAATAGCACAGGTAACCCGAGCTCGCAGCTTTGAATAATATGGAGACCTTTGGGATAGTAACACGGGGAACCCAACTTTGCGACTAACACAGGTACCAAGCCAAAACCTCACGACTAAACGCGGAATTATTACGAATTCTGTTTACCCGTGTTTTTTGTGATAATTGCATCTAGGGTTTTAGCCAGCATTGAAAAATACTCAATTATTTTGCTATTTCAGCTAACTGATTTGAATTAGAAGATAGACAGTAAGCATTTTTAAAATGAAATTATATCTTTTTTTAGTTTTTTTTTCCATGCTTTGAGTCTGCAAAATTGGCTGTCTTCTTTCCTTGCGCACAGTCCATCTTATATACGAATTAGTAACCAATTCTTTGTGGTGAATGCGATTTTTTCTAATTCCAGAGTAAACAATTCTAGGTCAACAAGCTATTGTGAGTTGAGTCAATAAGACGCATGCTATTGTTCTTTCACGCTAACCTCGGCGAGTCACTACTTGAATCTGTTTGCAAAGACGAGGAAAACGACGCGCAAAGCCGCGTTAAGCCATCTGAATACAATAACAATTTTTCCTGCATCAGCATCAAGTTTTAAGCGATTTCTACTACAGCTCTTTTCCCTGTTGCTTTTCGTCCTTGAGTTCTATTGCGTTAGAATCATCGAAGCAAGTTAATGAAGAGCAAAGTTTGACCATTCTGCGGTATGGCTTGGGTTGCTGCACTTCATTCGCTGAACTATCTCCAAACCTATCTCGGCGATGAGCCTGTAAGAAGTTATTTTCGTTAGCGGGAACGTTACCAAATGAGTTAGCGTTGGAGACTGAACAATTCCGTTGTCTCCTTCTCCGCTTGCGTCTCCGCGCGAAGTAACTATTTTTCGTGTGCATTTCCTTCAACTTACCTAGTGAAAAAAGACCGCTAAGAAAGCGCTTGTGGGTGTTCCGTTAAGGTCCCTCGAGGAGCGAATTGACCAAACATTAAAGCGGCTAATAAATCGAGCATGTACAAGGCTTGGATGACGATGATAAATGTGGTAGATTTAGTTGAGGCCTAGAAGAGATGCCTGTTAGGCTTGTTATTAGTGAGGCTACACATTCTGGAATATTATCAACAATTGTTTATTGGTTACCATTTTTTTCTCGACAGGAAAAAGCAGAGAATGAATTGAAGATAAACATGGAAGATCTAGAAGCGCAATTGAGGTGAATTCCTTTTTCCGTTGCTTTTAAGCCTGTAATTAAAATTATGTGCCCGTTTTTTTCAGTTTCGTTTTCGTCTTAATTTTCTAGGTAGTGAAAAATCGCCATTTCCGAAGTTATCATATTTCGTCACGATCTTCGTTCATTATTTAATGCTATTTGAATAAGAATAAAAAATGAATGCAAAAAAGTTGCTCTATCAACTTTTCGCGTCACCTTCGTTTTACTCCAACAAATATTTGTCATTAGTGAAATAGAAATAGACGCAAATAAGGATGTGGTGAGTCAGTATGTAAGATGAATTAAGCAGCGCTCAGGGGCGAATTAAGCAGCGCTCAGGGGTTTGCCAACGACATCATTAAGTGGTCCCACGACAATAGAGTAGTCCTTAATCCTGATAAATGCAAAGAGATGAGAATTTCTTTTGCGCGCTCGCCTCGACCTTTCGATGCCATTACCATCGAGGGAAAGGAGCTTGAGGTCGTCAAAAGCACGAAATTATTAGGGCTCACAATAAGCGATAACTTGTCGTGGAACGCTCATGTGAACGAGGTAGTCAAGAAATCGAGCAAAAAGCTATACTTTTTAATCCAACTAAAAAGGGCTCGGCTACCTCCCTCAGACTTATCTTTATTTTACAAAGCTTGCATTCGTTCGGCCGTCGACTATGCGGTGCCGGTTTTTCATAACGCCCTGCCGCAGTACCTAAAAAATGAGCTCGTACGTATCGAGAAAAGGGCGATATCTATAATTTTGCCCCGTACGAGCTACGATGGTGCTTGTGATTTGTTGGGCATAACACCATTTGAAGTGCACCACGGCCTAATTTGCAGCAAGCTCTTCGACGAAATAGTTTCTGATCCGAATCATAAACTAAAGAGCTTGCTGCCTCCATCAAACGTTTCAAGCCATAACCTTAGGAAAAAACGGCCCTTTGCCTTGCCCCGCCTCAAAACAAACAGAGCCATGAATTCTTTTACATTCTCGATGGCCAACAAATCTTAAATGGAGAGTATATATGGTTTATGGATTATGGTTAATTTTATATAGGATGAACTTTATCACGTTTTTAAATTTTTATATTTTATATCTATTATTGCATATAGTTAAATTTATTATAGTTGTAATATAGTATCTATTGTTTTGTAAATGCCTAATTCAGCCTATGGGCTGCTACGCAATTTTTTCTAATAAACTATCTATCTAATCTATCTGATGGAGGGGTGAGCACAGAATAGTTTCTGTAAACGAAGTGACGGAAAAACATGAGGTGACGCTTCAAATAAGCCCATTTCACATCGAATAAGGCGGAGAATTTCTCTGAGTTCTTAGAAACTTATAGCAAACAAAATATCAAGTGCGACTTTTTTTTTAAATGATGCGACTTTTTGTAAAGTGTCATTGAAATTTGAGCTTTTCGTCCCCGAGCTGATACACAGGGCAATGATGATCAAGGAAAAATTATTTTAAAAAGCCAAAATCAGGGTATATGCATTTCGGCCTCACGTTATTTGTGTATTAAAAATCAGTTCGTAATACAAGGAACCTATAGCCGCTGAAGAAATTATGTCTTCTCTCTCTATCTGGAATTGCGTTTTTTCCAGGTTTTTCCGTCATGTCTCTGTAAACCAAATAGTGATTGTTGTCATCTGTTTTCAGCCACACCCTTGACCAGGGCAGCCTAAAGGACCGTGAAGTGAAAAGCTTACGAAGGCAACTTGAATCTCGTGATGATGAGTTAGCCGAGATGACGCGAGGAAGAGAAGCCGCACTGAGGGAGAACCGGCGGCTACAAGAAGACCTAAATACCATGACAGAGGAGAACCAGGTAAGAGGGATAGCGTGAAGGAGAAGCAGTTACAAGAAGACCTAAATACCATGACAGAGGAGAACCAGGTAAGAGGGATAGCGTGAAGGAGAAGCAGTTACAAGAAGACCTAAATACCATGACAGAGGAGAACCAGGTAAGAGGGATAGCGTGAAGGAAAAGCAGTTACAAGAAGACCTAAATACCATGACAGAGGAGAACCAGGTAAGAGGGATAGCGTGAAGGAGAAGCAGTTACAGGAGACCTAAATACCATGACAGAGGAGAACCAGGTAAGAGGGATAGCGTGAAGGAGAAGTAGTTACAGGAGACCTAAATACCATGACAGAGGAGAACAAGGTAAGAGGGATAGCGTGAAGGAGAAGTAGTTACAAGAAGACCTATATACCATGACAGAGGAGAACAAGGTAAGAGGGATAGCGTGAAGGAGAAGTAGTTACAGGAGACCTAAATACCATGACAGAGGAGAACCAGGTAAGAGGGATAGCGTGAAGAGAAGCAGTTACAAGAAGACCTAAATACCATGACAGAGGAGAACCAGGTAAGAGGGATAGCGTGAAGGAGAAGTAGTTACAGGAGACCTAAATACCATGACAGAGGAGAACCAGGTAAGAGGGATAGCGTGAAGGAAAAGCAGTTACAAGAAGACCTAAATACCATGACAGAGGAGAACCAGGTAAGAGGGATAGCGTGAAGGAGAAGCAGTTACAGGAGACCTAAATACCATGACAGAGGAGAACCAGGTAAGAGGGATAGCGTGAAGGAGAAGTAGTTACAGGAGACCTAAATACCATGACAGAGGAGAACCAGGTAAGAGGGATAGCGTGAAGAGAAGCAGTTACAAGAAGACCTAAATACCATGACAGAGGAGAACCAGGTAAGAGGGATAGCGTGAAGGAGAAGCAGTTACAAGAAGACCTAAATACCATGACAGAGGAGAACCAGGTAAGAGGGATAGCGTGAAGGAAAAGCAGTTACAAGAAGACCTAAATACCATGACAGAGGAGAACCAGGTAAGAGGGATAGCGTGAAGGAGAAGCAGTTACAAGAAGACCTAAATACCATGACAGAGGAGAACCAGGTAAGAGGGATAGCGTGAAGGAGAAGCAGTTACAAGAAGACCTAAATACCATGACAGAGGAGAACCAGGTAAGAGGGATAGCGTGAAGGAAAAGCAGTTACAAGAAGACCTAAATACCATGACAGAGGAGAACCAGGTAAGAGGGATAGCGTGAAGGAAAAGCAGTTACAAGAAGACCTAAATACCATGACAGAGGAGAACCAGGTAAGAGGGATAGCGTGAAGGAAAAGCAGTTACAAGAAGACCTAAATACCATGACAGAGGAGAACCAGGTAAGAGGGATAGCGTGAAGGAAAAGCAGTTACAAGAAGACCTAAATACCATGACAGAGGAGAACCAGGTAAGAGGGATAGCGTGAAGGAGAAGCAGTTACAAGAAGACCTATATACCATGACAGAGGAGAACCAGGTAAGAGGGATAGCGTGAAGGAAAAGCAGTTACAAGAAGACCTAAATACCATGACAGGAGAACCAGGTAAGAGGGATAGCGTGAAGGAAAAGCAGTTACAAGAAGACCTAAATACCATGACAGAGGAGAACCAGGTAAGAGGGATAGCGTGAAGGAAAAGCAGTTACAAGGAGACCTAAATACCATGACAGAGGAGAACCAGGTAAGAGGGATAGCGTGAAGGAGAAGCAGTTACAAGAAGACCTAAATACCATGACAGAGGAGAACCAGGTAAGAGGGATAGCGTGAAGGAGAAGCAGTTACAAGAAGACCTAAATACCATGACAGAGGAGAACCAGGTAAGAGGGATAGCGTGAAGGAAAAGCAGTTACAGGAGACCTGAACACTATGACATAGGAGAACCAGGTTAGGAGGGTACGGTGAGGGAATCGGTGATTACAGGAGGGACCTGAGCACTGTGGCATTGGGATCCAGGTTAGAAGGGGGCAGTGAGGGAACCGGTGATTACAGGAGGAGCTGAGCACTTTGGCATAAGAGAACCAGGTTAGAGGGGTGCGGTGAGAAGGGCAAGGGTAAAAAACTGCAGGAGAACATGAATACCGTGGTAGTTGGGAACCAGTTGTGCGGATACAGGTGTGGGGGCGATATGTCACTAGAAGACAAGAACGGTAGCTTGCCTGCCTGTTTGCTTTAGTGAAAGATTTTGTTCGCTGTGTGTCCTGTCAAGTCATTAATGGTGATATAATTGCATTACAGGCGATTCATCAGCAGCTGCAGGAGTGCTTGGAGGAGCAAGAGAATCTCAAGATCCAGATCTCAGACTACGCACGGCAAGTCGCCAGGGTGGAGGAACTACTCGCACAGAAGGTACGGGCGGGTTTTATGATACGTACACGGTTTATCAGGTACGGGTCACGGTGCGGGAGGAAGATTCAGCCGAATACGTACACAGGGAGGGGCCGGTTTATCAGGTACGGGTCACGGTGCGGGAGGAAGATTTAGCCGAATACGTACACAGGGAGGGGCCGGTTTATCAGGTACGGGTCACGGTGCGGGAGGAAGATTCAGCCGAATACGTACACAGGGAGGGGCCGGTTTATCAGGTACCGGTCAAGGTGCGGAAGGAAGATTTAGCCGAATACGTACACAGGGAGGGGTCGGTTTATCAGGTACGGGTCACGGTGCGGGAGGAAGATTTAGCTGAATACGTACACAGGGAGGGGCCGGTTTATCAGGTACGGGTCACGGTGCGGGAGGAAGATTTAGCCGAATACGTACACAGGGAGCGGTCGGTTTATCAGGTACGGGTCACGGTGCGGGAGGAAGATTTAGCTGAATACGTACACAGGGAGGGGCCGGTTTATCAGGTACGGGTCACGGTGCGGGAGGAAGATTTAGCCGAATACGTACACAGGGAGGGGTCGGTTTATCAGGTACGGGTCAAGGTGCGGAAGGAAGATTTAGCTAAATACGTACACAGGGAGGGGTCGGTTTATCAGGTACGGGTCACGGTGCGGGAGGAAGATTTAGCCGAATACGTACACAGGGAGGGGTCGGTTTATCAGGTACGGGTCACGGTGCGGGAGGAAGATTTAGCCGAATACGTACACAGGGAGGGGTCGGTTTATCAGGTACGGGTCACAGTGCGGAAGGAAGATTTAGCCGAATACGTACACAGGGAGGGGTCGGTTTATCAGGTACGGGTCACGGTGCGGGAGGAAGATTTAGCTGAATACATACACAGGGAGGGGTCGGTTTATCAGGTACGGGTCACGGTGCGGAAGGAAGATTTAGCTGAATACGTGCACAGGGAGGGGTCGGTTTATCAGGTACCGGTTAAGGTGCGGGAGGAAGATTTAGCTGAATACGTACACAGGGAGGGGTCGGTTTATCAGGTACGGGTCACGGTGCGGAAGGAAGATTTAGCTGAATACGTACACAGGAAGGGGTCGGTTTATCAGGTACCGGACAAGGTGCGGGAGGAAGATTTAGCTGAATACGTACACAGGGAGGAGTCGGTTTATCAGGTACGGGTCACGGTGCGGGTGGAAGATTTAGCTGAATACGTACACAGGGAGGGGTCGGTTTATCAGGTACGGGTCACGGTGCGGAAGGAAGATTTAGCCGAATACGTACACAGGGAAGGGCCGGTTTATCAGGTACGGATCACGGTGCGGAAGGAAGATTTAGCTGAATACGTACACAGGGAGGGGTCGGTTTATCAGGTACCGGTCAAGGTGCGGAAGGAAGATTTAGCCGAATACGTACACAGGGAGGGGTCGGTTTATCAGGTACCGGTCAAGGTGCGGGAGGAAGATTTAGCTGAATACGTACACAGGGAGGGGTCGGTTTATCAGGTACGGGTCACGGTGCGGGAGGAAGATTTAGCTGAATACGTACACAGGGAGGGGCCCGGTTTATCAGGTACGGGTCAAGGTGCGGAAGGAAGATTTAGCTAAATACGTACACAGGGAGGGGCCGGTTTATCAGGTACGGGTCAAGGTGCGGAAGGAAGATTTAGCTAAATACGTACACAGGGAGAGGCCGGTTTATCAGGTACGGGTCAAGGTGCGGAAGGGAGATTTAGCTAAATACGTACACAGGGAGGGGCCGGTTTATCAGGTACGGGTCACGGTGCGGAAGGAAGATTTAGCCGAATACGTACACAGGGAGGGGTCGGTTTATCAGGTACGGGTCACGGTGCGGGAGGAAGATTTAGCCGAATACGTACACAGGGAGGGGCCGGTTTATCAGGTACGGGTCAAGGTGCGGAAGGAAGATTTAGCCGAATACGTACACAAGGAGGGGCCGGTTTATCAGGTACGGGTCAAGGTGCGGAAGGAAGATTTAGCTGAATACGTACACAGGGAGGGGTCGGTTTATCAGGTACGGGTCACGGTGCGGAAGGAAGATTTAGCCGAATACGTACACAGGGAAGGGTCGGTTTATCAGGTACGGATCACGGTGCGGGAGGAAGATTTAGCTGAATACGTACACAGGGAGGGGTCGGTTTATCAGGTACCGGTCAAGGTGCGGAAGGAAGATTTAGCCGAATACGTACACAGGGAGGGGTCGGTTTATCAGGTACCGGTCAAGGTGCGGGAGGAAGATTTAGCTGAATACGTACACAGGGAGGGGCCGGTTTATCAGGTACGGGTCACGGTGCGGGAGGAAGATTTAGCTGAATACGTACACAGGGAGGGGCCCGGTTTATCAGGTACGGGTCAAGGTGCGGAAGGAAGATTTAGCTAAATACGTACACAGGGAGGGGCCGGTTTATCAGGTACGGGTCAAGGTGCGGAAGGAAGATTTAGCTAAATACGTACACAGGGAGAGGCCGGTTTATCAGGTACGGGTCAATGTGCGGAAGGAAGATTTAGCTAAATACGTACACAGGGAGGGGCCGGTTTATCAGGTACGGGTCACGGTGCGGAAGGAAGATTTAGCTGAATACGTACACAGGGAGGGGTCGGTTTATCAGGTACGGGTCACGGTGCGGGAGGAAGATTTAGCCGAATCCGTACACAGGGAAGGGTCGGTTTATCAGGTACGGGTCAAGGTGCGGGAGGAAGATTTAGCTGAATACGTACACAGGGAAGGGTCGGTTTATCAGGTACGGGTCAAGGTGCGGGAGGAAGATTTAGCCGAATACGTACACAGGGAAGGGTCGGTTTATCAGGTACGGGTGCGAGCGAAACGTTCACGAACTGCGCAAAAGTTTCGGACCAGCGTAACATTACACAAAGTTATGCACCTTCCCCGAAAAATAAGCGCCCCATTTGATCCAAAACTATTGATAAGCGCCTCCCTCGGATAAGCGTCCAATTTAAGTACAAGGGGACTGGGGAATTTGTCAGGGTTGGGTCGGTCCGGAGCGTTGGTCGGGGTAACTATTGTCAAGGCCAAGGTTACGGTACATGAGTACATAAAGCGATTTGGAAACGAAAGCACTTCTATACATTGTAGTACATATATACGTATGCAGGATGCATATTTAATACCCAAGCTAGATACAACAAAGATTCTACAAAGTGTCCCCCGATCTCTATATCCATAGGAACAAGAGAAGGAGGACATCCTTGAGCAGTACCGCACGCTGACGTCTGAAGCTGAGCGACTCGCGAGCGAGACCAAGCACTCGACAGGCCAGGTGACCAACTACCGCATGGAGATCGCGCAACGAGAGCAGGGCGAGCGAGAACTGCGTGACAAGATCCGACGCCTGGAAGCTGATATCGAACAGGTTTGTGCTGATATCAACAAGTTTGTGCTGATATCGAACAGGTTTGTGCTGATATCAACAAGTTTGTGCTGATATCGAACAGGTTTGCGCTGATATCAACAAGTTTGTGCTGATATCGAACAGGTTTGCGCTGATATCGAACAAGTTTGTGCTGATATCAACAAGTTTGTGCTGATATCGAACAGGTTTGCGCTGATATCGAACAGGTTTGTGCTGATATAAACAAGTTTGTGCCTATATCGAACAGGTTTGCGCTGATATCGAACAGGTTTGTGCTGATATAGAACAGGTTTGTCCTCGGCGTGAACCCAGGCGTTCCACGCAGGCTTTTGTTTGGACTCCCTGTGGTTGGTTGTGATGCACAGGAAACCATTTCCCCATTTTCAGATTCTCTTTTCCCAGCTCCTCGTGCCTGACGGCCAACCACAGGGGCATGCCGGGGACTCGACTGGTACGCCCCGGTAACCTGAGTTCGAAAACCTGCATTGAGGCTGTAGGGTTTTAACCTCCTTGTTCGAACTAACTTAGGAAGTTCTCAGTCCTTCAAACACTGGGTATGACTGTGCAGAACCAGATAGGTTTGTCCGCAAGTTTAACTTAGCGTGACTAAAACATAAAACCATAATACAAAGTATAGTCTAACTCATACATTTAATTAAAATTGTTTTCTTGTGGCAAACTGTTTATGACCCTTCGCATGCACGCCGACAACGGCTCGAGGAACAAGTGCGAAAAAATGCCTTCAGGCTTATAAAAAGCTCTAATTCTAAACTAGTTTTAATACACTTGCCCACGCTTTGTGTACAGGTACGGGTGGACTTACACCAAGATGACATGCTTATAGTGCGAAAAGCCAAGCCACGGAGCAGGTCACTGGCCAGTAAAGCCTGCAGGCTTCGGAGATAGCATTATAGTAATTATATCCAATAGTGTGATTTATAGAATTTTATTCAGAATTCATTCGCCTTTTTACGGCATACGCTAAACTCTTATTTAGGGCCATCTTTGTAAACATTCGCATTTGGATATAGACCAATGATAAAAAGATAAAATAAAGAAGCAAGATAATGATAAAATAAAGAAACAATTGTAACGAAATAAAACTAAATAATTCTAAATAGGAAGTATAAAGTGTATAAATATCATTCTAAATTCTTTTGTCAGTAATCCTTATGAATTTTACATAAATCTTAAAATGAATAAAGGTCTCAACTTCTTAATTTGTTCTCCTCATCCTTTCCTGCTGTTTTTCCATTTCCTTCTCACAATTCCTTTCCTCTCAATTTCTTTCTCGCCACCTCCATTGCATGTCGATGTTGACATGTTAGCGATGGCTATGGATCAGGTTTCCCTATTATTCCTTGCTGTCTCTCGATATATTTTTTAACTTCATCCAGTTGAAGTAAGGGTTGTTGATGTGCCAATCGTCTCTACTGGGCGCCTTTTCCCTATTAAAGTAGTATCGTAAGGACAAAAAGAGAGCCCTCTCGTGGATGGTCTAGGGGCAAAATACACATGATGGATTGTACACTGCACTTGCTATATGTATTTTTTTATTTTCGATGATGGCGAAGATATTTGAGTATTTATTTATGTTTATGAAACCATTTCATCCACTAAAAGGACTTTTAAAAAAATTGGCATCTGTTTGCTATTACCTCATCTAGCCTATATTACCTTATCTAGCCTATATTACCTCATCTAGACTACTGTATACTTTCACTTAAACCATTGAGAAAGTAAAGATCACCACTCAAAATTGATGAATTTGCCCAACTAAAATGAAGTTGATAAATTAAATACGGTAATTCCTTTCTTGAGCGGTCATTCTTTTTGAAGCTGCTAGCTGAGCAGAGGTGAGTACGTAGTGGTTAACATATAGCGGCACTAAACAAGTTTGTTTAAATTCTTTAAATACTTTCAAAAGTGTAAAGTGATTCTACTCAGCCTCGGCCTCCCTATAAAGGGGTAAAACTGAATTCACTTAGAGAACTAGTTAGTTTTATCAAGGTTTTGAATGATCTAGATGATATGTGTTGCCTGCCTTTAATGTTTATTAATCTTACTTGCAGTATGTCTCCTCTAACGAGGGTTACGAGATCCAAGTGTCCGGTTTAACGAGGTCCATGGCTCAGATGGAGGAGCAGCTACGACAGGCAAATGAAGACAGGGTGAGTTCTGAGGGCCACTTCACACAGGTTTAGCGTGTAACCATGTTGGAGGCATGTGTGTTGAGCCCTGTGCAAACACCGCCAACATCAGCCAACATTGCTGGTACTGCTACACTCGATTGACCGTACGACAAGGGAAATGATTTCGGATTACCTCACAGTATCTCTCGACACAGCGTGCAAACAGCTTAAACATCATCAGCCTTGTCATCTGCATATCTGGCTCCGCTACACTCGTTTGACTGTACGACAATGGAAATGATTACGGATTACCTCACAGTATCTCCCGACACAGCGTGCAAACAGCGCTAGAATCAGCATTGCCATCAGCAATTGAATTGCTGGTACCGCATCTCCAAACACAGTGCGAACAGCGTTAGAATTGCTGACCCAGTAATGTTGGCTGCTTCATCAAGTAATGCTGGAGGTGTTTGCAGGGGGCTAAAGGCTTGTCCATGTGGGATCCATGTCCATGAGGCTGATCCATGTGCTGTGTTTTCCCTAAGGAAAGTCTCCTCCAAGACATTGCGGCTGTTCGTGAGCTGTGCATGAAGTTGGACCAGACGCGTGAGTCTCTCTCTCGTCAGCTAGCTGCCAAATCTATGGATCAGGAACAGGTGAGTGGTGGTGTTGATGGTGATGGTGATGGTGATGGTGATGGTGATGGTGATGATGGTGATGATGGTGGTCGTGGTAATGATAATGGTGAAGGTGAAAGTGGTTGTAATGGTGGTAGTGATGGTGGTGGTGATGGTGATGATGGTGATGATGGTGGTCGTGGTAATGATAATGGTGAAGGTTAAAGTGGTTGTAATGGTGGTAGTGATGGTGGTGGTGATGGTGATGGTGATGGTGGTGGTGATGATGGTGGTGATGGTGGTGATGGTGATGGTGGTGGTGGTGGTGATGGTGATGTTGGTGATGGTGGTGGTCGTGGTAATGATAATGGTGAAGGTGAAAGTGGTTGTAATGGTGGTAGTGATGGTGATGGTGATGGTGATGGTGGTGGTAATGGTGGTGGTGATGGTGGTGGTGATGGTGATGGTGGTGGTGATGGTGATGGTGATGGTGATGGTGATGGTGGTGGTGGTGGTGGTGGTGATGGTGGTGGTGATGATGATGATGATGATGATGATGGTGATGATGATGGTGATGGTGGTGGTCGTGGTAATGATAATGGTGAAGGTGAAAGTGGTCGTAATGGTGGTAGTGAAAGTGGTTGTAATGGTGCTGCTGATGGTGCTGATGGTGATGGTGAAGCTGGACCTGACTCGTGAGTCTCTCTCTCGTCAGCTAGCTGCCAAATCTATGGACCAGGAACAGGTGAGTGATGGTGATCATGATGGTGAAGGTGATGGTGATGGTGATGGCGAAGGTGATAGTGGTGGTGATAGTGGTGGTGGTGATGGTGATGGTAATGGTGATCGTGGTGATGGTGATAGTGGTGGTGATGATGGTGATTGTGATGGTGATGGTGATAGTGGTGGTGATGGTGATAGTGGTGGTGATGGTGATGGTGATGGTTATGGTTATGGTAATGGTGATCGTGATGGTGATGGTGGTGATGAGGTGGTGATGGTGATAGTGGTGGTGATGGTAATAGTGGTGGTGATGATGGTGATAGTGGTGGTGATGGTAATGGTGATGGTGATCGTGATGGTAATGGTGATCGTGATGGTGATCGTGATCGTGGTCGAATCGAAGTCATAGAAGCGCTTCAAACAGGCAACATACAACTCATGTCTGACCACGGAACAGAGCTCGGACCGAAATTGTTGGTTTTTGTTGAGGGAGAACCCGGAAAAATACACTCGGAGCAAAGGTGAGAACTGACAAACTTACATTGAAAACGAATTACTTTTCTCAATTTTAGCTTCGAGAACTTCTTGATGACGCAAAAGGCGAGACTGAAACTCTCAGGAGAAAGGTACCGCATCAGTTATCTTGAAATTATTCTAGGTCGTTGTTGTTGTCGCCGTCGTTGCTGTCGTTGTTGATGTTGTCTTTGTTGTTGTCGTGTATTGGCTTGAAGCCTGTCTTTCTATTCTAGGGTTACAACGTTTAAGTCACTCTAGGAAACCAGTAAAGCGCTGTACATAAAAGACATTTCTTTATTTATTCTCTATTTTTTATTCGCTGCGTCAGGTGTTTGCTGAAAAAGAAAATATACGAAGCTTGGAGTCAGTTATTGCCAAGCAACGGCAGAAAGTGAGTTTTTTTCTCAAAACTGTATGTTTCTCTTGCTTCTTCTTCCCTTCGACATGTTGTCTTGCTGAATGCGTAGGGCCAAGTTTTCTTTTTTTTACTGTGCCATGTTTGATTTTAGGAATATGTCGAGCGTAAATCTCTTGGTACCTCGATGGAGGAAGTTAGCAGATTACGAGAAGAGCTTGTCAAGAACGACCATGAAAAGTAATATATTCTCCTCTCCTCACTCCTCAACCCCCTTATCCTCGTGTCTTTTTCCCCTTCCACCTCTATCACTCTTCCCCTGCCCCTTCTTTCTGACTCTCGGGAACCCAGGGCGTCGAGTTAACCGTAACGAGGCGCGAGAACCAGGCCTTTCCCTCCCCTACCCCCTACCCCTCCGCCGGCCTTGTTCCGCCTCGTTCTCGCGCCTCGCTACGGTTACCTCGACGCCTTGGTTCCCTCGTTCCCCCTTTCTCTTAATCCTCCATTTCCTTGTTCTCCTATTATTCCGCCTCTTCACTGATAAGCATGTTATAGTGTGCTATCTCAAGATACACCCGCGGAATATGTTTCTTTTTATTTTAGATCTATACAAAGGGAGGAGATAGATACCCTGAGACAAGCCTCTGACAGACTTGAGGATGAGGTGGCAAGGCTCAGGAAGCACTTAATCGCTGAGAAATACGAGAGGTGAGGGCTATATCCCCGCAAGGGCGTGGCCAGCTTAGGGGAGGGAGAGCTCGAAGTTGACTTTTTTAAATCGAACCCAATAGGTAACTCGAACTTCCTGAAAAATCGACAGATAAATTATCCCTTTATTTGTTTCACGTGATTTTTAATAGTCTTTGAACTCTCTTTAACAATTTAAACTACCAAACAGTTTTCTGGCTTCCGCCATTTTCTTTTTTTGTGTGTTGGGAGATGTTCCTTAGTAAATTAACTGCCCTTGTTTCGCCTTAACTGACAGACGGGTCCCTTAGATCGTATCTCTATTTGTTTCCTTGTTTTGGCCGAGGATTGACAGATGGTGAGTGCTGACTGATCTTGTTATTGCTTATCTTTTTTTAGAGAAAAACTTCTTCACGAAACTAGTAGGACTGGATCACGTGAGTAACATTTATTTTTGTTCCTATTCGTGTTCACTTTTCGTTATTGTATGTTTAAATTATTGATAATCGCCACCATTTGTCGTGTGCTTCAGGATTTTCTCGTAACACACGTCGCGTGTCGATGTCGTTCACTTAACGTTATTGTGTGTATATGTCGTTGTTTATCGCCATCGTTAGTCGCGTGTCGATGTCGTTCACTTATCGTTATTGTGTGTCTATATCGTTGTTTATCGCCATTGTTCGTCGCGTGTTGATATCGTTCACTTATCGTTATTGTGTGTCTATATCGTTGTTTATCGCCATCGTTTGTCGTGTGCTGCAAGTTATTCTCGTAACACACGTCGCGTGTCGATGTCGTTCACTTATCGTTATTGTGTGTCTATATCGTTGTTTATCGCCATCGTTTGTCGTGTGCTGCAGGTTATTCTCGTAACACGGATCAGCGTCTCCACACGTCCTTCACTAGTAGCGAGTTCGCCAAAATGAAACCCAAAGACATGTCTTCACCACTCGCGTCCGACTACAGCGACACCGGGCGGGCCATCTCACCCATCCGACGAATCAACCACAGCGACGACGTAAGCTCATCATCGTATTTTTATTAATTTGAATTATATTTATCATCATCATCATCATCATCATTGTCGTCGTCATCATGATCGCCATCATCACATGATCATCATTACAGTCATTATGCATCATCATCACTACCATCATCATTATCGTCATGATGCATCATCATCATCATTACCGTCATTATGCATCATCATCATTACCGTCATTATGCATCATCATCATCATTACCGTCATTATGCATCATCATCATCATTACCGTCATTATGCATCATCATCACTACCATCATCATTACCGTCATGATGCATCATCATCATCATTACCGTCATGATGCATCATCATCATCATTACCGTCATTATGCATCATCATCATTACCATCATTATGCATCATCATCATCATTACCGTCATTATGCATCATCATCATCATTACCGTCATTATGCATCATCATCATCATTACCGTCATTATGCATCATGATCATTACCGTCATTATGCATCATCATCATCATTACCGTCATTATGCATCATCATCAACATTACCGTCATTATGCATCATCATCAACATTACCGTCATTATGCATCATCATCATCATTACCGTCATTATGCATCATCATCATCATTACCGTCATTATGCACCATCATCATCATTACCGTCATTATGCATCATCATCATCATTACCGTCATTATGCATCATCATCATCATTACCGTCATTATGCATCATCATCACTACCATCATCATTACCGTCATGATGCATCATCATCATCATTACCGTCATGATGCATCATCATCATCATTACCGTCATTATGCATCATCATCATTACCGTCATTATGCATCATCATTACCGTCATTATGCATCATCATCATCATTACCGTCATTATGCATCATGATCATTACCGTCATGCATCATCATCATCATTACCGTCATTATGCATCATCATCATCATTACCGTCATTATGCATCATCATCATCATTACCGTCATTATGCACCATCATCATCATTACCGTCATTATACATCATCATCACTATCATCATCATTACCGTCATTATGCATCATCATCATTACCGTCATTATGCATCATCATCATCATTACCGTCATTATGCATCATCATCATCATTACCGTCATTATGCATCATCATCATTACCGTCATTATGCATCATCATCATCATTACCGTCATTATGCATCATCATCATTATCATTACCGTCATTATGCATCATCATTACCGTCATTATGCATCATCATTACCGTCATTATGCATCATCATCATCATTACCGTCATTATGCATCATCATTACCGTCATTAAGCATCATCATCATCATTACCGTCATTATGCATCATCATCATCATTACCGTCATTATGCATCATCATCATCATTACCGTCATTATGCATCATCATCATCATTACCGTCATTATACATCATCATCACTATCATCATCATTACCGTCATTATGCATCATCATCATCATTACCGTCATTATGCATCATCATCATCATTACCGTCATTATGCATCATCATTACCGTCATTATGCATCATCATCATCATTACCGTCATTATGCATCATCATCATAATTACCGTCATTATACATCATCATCACTATCATTATCATTACCGTCATTATGCATCATCATCATCATTACCGTCATTATGCATCATCATCATCATTACCGTCATTATACATCATCATCACTATCATCATCATTACCGTCATTATGCATCATCATCATCATTACCGTCATTATGCATCATCATCATCATTACAGTCATTATGCATCATCATTACCGTCATTATGCATCATCATCATCATTACCGTCGTTATGCATCATCATCATAATTACCGTCATTATACATCATCATCACTATCATTATCATTACCGTCATTATGCATCATCATCATCATTACCGTCATTATGCATCATCATCATCATTACCGTCATTATGCATCATCATCATCATTACCGTAATTATGCATCATCATCACTATCATCATCATTACCGTCATTATGCATCATCATCACCATCATCATCATTACCGTCATTATGCATCATCATTACCGTCATTATGCATCATCATCATCATTACCGTCATTATGCATCATCATCATCATTACCGTCATTATGCATCATCATCAACATTACCGTCATTATGCATCATCATCATCATAATCACCAATATACCTTATTACCTTTTATTTTCGCGTCACTTTAATTTTGCGATTTTAAAAAATTTGCGAAAATAAAATGACGCGAAAATTAAGTGCCGCGAAAATTAGGATGCGCGAAAATTAAGTCAGTAAACAAGAAGCCTTTTAGGGAATATTGGCCTTTTAATAAACCTTGTCTATTTAGTCATATAATGTACATATAGTATGGTAAGGGCTTGAGTTGGACTTGCATTTATAGATTTTTATGAAACTATAATTAGCCCCTGCATCTTTCTTACAAATTGTTTCAGTTTTGGTGATTACAGTATATTTTAACCCATTGACTCCTGGCTTTTTTGGAGCTGCATTTACAGAAAACAGACTGAAAACAGATACCTCCTCCCCTATTCTGAGTTTTATACAGCCTGTCAAAGTCAAACACAGCTGCACCTTGTCAGCGGTATCCAAGCTTTCCAACAGTGCTTTGCAGTCCCCACTTTTAATCCCTTTTCATTGTGCTGAAGCCAGCACAAGTTGATGGTTGCTTGTATTTTTCATCAAAAATACAGCTATGAGCATATTAGGAGAGTGTCTCAGGACATCATGAAGTCTTTTGGGGCATAATTGAGTGCTTTGCTTATGGATATTTGCAAGCAAAGGTGGATTCATTATGGGTTTTTCTTGTTTGGATTTGCCTGGATGAGAAAATAATTTTCTAATGAATCACCGCAGCTCTCCTAAATGCTGTCTTTTCTGGAACCAAATTGATTGCAAAATTGTTTACACTGCTATTCTGGGTCTGTATGACCTGGAATTGATTTGTTTGGCTTCGGGGTGAAAAGACTTAAAAACAATCATCTGACTTTGGGGAGAGGAGTGTTGACTGGCCCTCCCCTCGTGAATTTTCCCCTGGATCTCCCAGAATGCTTTGCAATACGTAAAGACATCTTCGTGGTTGTACAATCCTTCAAGGAGTGGACATAGTGTTTTGAGGCCATGGAAATGTACCTGGAGGATCAGAATAAAGGTATCTATTTGTGTCTTGAGCTGTGTTTGCTGATCTCTCTCCCTTGTGTGGTATTTTGAGCGTTTTATTGAGAGGGGTGATTCTGCTTTTCTCTCCTTGTTCGATTTGAGATTTGTCAAAGAACCTGTGCTATTATTTGGCTTAAGAGTAGATGCCAACACCTTGGTTGGATGCATATCTGCAAGACCATTTATCCCTTAGACTGATGCCTGAGTATCTTCATCTTGTTGTGTTTATTTTGAATTTATGAATTTTTTGGGTTGTGGGTACTTCCCAAAGCCGGTACAGGCCGGTTGAGGGGTCAATGTGCTAATTCCACTATTTTTGCAAGATAGTTTTATTCCAAAATCGCGTAATCGCGAAAATAAAGTGATCTGTTTTTTACGAAAATAGAAAAATCGTGAAAATACCGTGTCGCGAAATATCGCCATCTCAAAATCGCGAAATTTTGACGTCGCGAAAATTGAGTGTAATAATCAGGGGAGCGTAGGTGGCAGAGTAATAATTTCGATCTCAGCTGACATGACGGAAAAAACCTTTAAAATGAGCAATTCGAGATAGAGAAAGGCACAATTTCTTACAATGGCCTGATTGACCGGACTGATTTTCAAAACACAAATAACGTGCGGCCGAAATGCATATACCCTGATTTTGGCTTTTTCAGATATTTTTTCCTTGATCATCCTTGTGCTATGTATGGGCTTAGGGACGAAAAGCTCAAATTTCAATGACACTACAAAAAGTCGCATTTAGAAAAAAGTCGCATTTGGAATTTTGTTTGATATTACTCACTAAGTACTTATAGGGGAATTTTCTGCCTTATTAGATCTGAAATAAGCTTATTTAAAGCGTCATGTCATGTTTTTCCTTCATGCCATCTAAGCTTTGTTCCGTGGTCAGACATAAATCGCATGAAGCTGTCTGAGGCGCCTTCGTAATCCAGAATTCCAGCTGCAATAAGAGTGACAAGCTTTCTCCACCATTGCATTATTTTTTTTTTTACTATCTCTGTTGAATTATGATTATTGTCATCGCCATCACGGTCAACATAACCACGCTCATCATTGCATAGGCTAGCGCGGGTTTGTCACGTGATCTGTTATTGCGAGTCGGCTGATGATTGCATCAACATTAATCATACCATTATCAACATATTCATAATCATCACTGTTACGATTTGCATCGTTCCCACCAAATTTGCTGTCTGTCAACATCCTCTCTTATTCTTGATTTTATTATTTTCATATTGCTATCTATTATTCTGTCCTCTTTTGCTCTTTCCTTGATAACAGTCATAGTTCTTATGCTATTGTCGTGCTGTTTCAGGATTATTCAGACGCTAGTTGAGGTCAAAGTTAAATTTTCTGCTGCCATTCCTCTCCGCGTTCTGGAAGAGAATCAGTAAATATTTAATGCTGTAGTTAGTTTTCCTTGTTAGGAAGAAGAGGTAACCTTTGCACTTTAAAGCCCTATGCTAGCGCCAGACCTACAAAACCCTAGAAACCCGCACTTACAGATGTCATTTCCACCCTCGTATGACGGAATAACTTTATATGACGGCCACTTTAAAGAGCCAGCGTCAGCCGCCGCCTCGTCATTCTAACAAAATAACAAGTGTGAGAAAGCATCCATTGTCGTCGTTTGATGGGAAGCAACTGCGACTTTTTTTTTGTTTAATTTGGTAATTGAATTTGTGTAAAGTTTAGATAGTTTATAGTTAATCCGTGGCTGACGAGTGCTCTTTAATTATGTATGGTGGTCTTCATGTTAAGCTTTTCAGCAGTCCTGAGCATGCTCAGAATATAATAGCTTATGCACTTGCATGTCAACTACAAACTGGGGAATTTCGTATTCTTCAAGTCAGTTATATTTATTCTTTCCATAATATAGTATGCGTGACAAATTTACGATTGATTTGGTAAACCAACTTAAAGAACAACGTTTAAGAAAGTTATTTGGAAATTTCACAAGAAAATATATTACAAGGAGAGGGGAAAAAAGGAAAAAAAAAAATAGGAGTGGCTGGCTAAAGTCTTTTTACAGAGAATCCAGACCTCTGTCAATATCTAAGAGAAATATCTTTGAGACGAGGCGTCCCTCATTATAACTGTTTTAACCATTGTCTCCCCTTGTGGCCTCCAAGAGGTTTCCGTATTTCACACGTTATTCATTACTATGGACTAAGAAGCCAGTGCATCTCATTGTATCGCGATGCCCAAAATACGAAGCTGTGCGTTTTCAGTTTGGCTATTCTCACACTTGAATCCAGTCCCTGGTGTTATGTCGGGTTTCCTGTGTGTTCCTTTGTGACGTAATCTGAAGCCCTCTTCTCAAGCTTATTCTCACCAGCCCTCTTGCCTTACGGAAAACCACAGGAGTCCCGAACAGCACGCCATGGACAAGGGTGACTTTGAATCGGTTTAGCCAATCTATTTTCTTATCTTGTGAAGTCAGAAATCACTTCTGGCGCAGTATTGAAAAAGTCTCGATTGGCTGCTCAAGGAATTGCATGAGTAAGACAATCGCTACAGAGAGAACTCATGGCGAATCATAAATCAGTCCGTTTCCCGCTGTCATCATATCCATCACTGGCTAAAAAAAACTCATGTGAATATGTACATATTTAGAAATCCAGTCGTATTTTTTCGGGTAACCCTAATGTGCTACGCTACCAAGTAATTATGGCATGGCAGAATTGTAAAGTTGTTTAGAAGATTTTAAGGAATAAATCGATATTTTATATTGCGGTAAACTTTTTTTGGGAAGGCAAGGGATAGATTTAGACACAACTTCCTGACTGCGTGAACCAAATCTAATTATCTATAACCTTGGCTATTTCAGCTTCGCGTGTATTTTTAGCCGGAAGCTAGTCTTCCATAAGTGGTAATGGCTGCTTTTTAAAGGGTAACATATGCTTCCTGGCTCTTCCATTGTTTATAATTTTGCACGAATAAATACCAAATAAAAAAAAATAAGACAAAGTTTTTCCCCACGAGGCATTCATAAATTCTTGACTTACAGAAAATAAGGCTTTATTTATTATGCCATTTCGCGTTTCAACTACTGTCGGCATTGTTCGTTAACAGAAGGTAGAGCCTTTATTCTCGCTTTTTAATTTCTTCGAGACAAAGGATGTCGACATTCGAGAAGATGCACTTGTGCATCATTAAAAAAAAACGGGGACGCTAAAATCACCATCTGGCAAAGAACATCTATCATTACAAGCCTTCCAGAAGATTGATACTTGATGAAACTGTTACGCAAAACCTTAGCAAGCCAGTAATATGGCAGTAATAGAACACTGTTTCAATCAGGAATTCACCGCTTTGACGGATGATCAATAAAATATGGAAAACGGCTAAAAGCTACATCTAAAGAGTTAGCCCCACGCAGGCCTTTAAATCTTCAGGAGCTAATTCATGCAGATTAGCACTGTTTTTTTTAGCACTGCCAAAAGATAATTAAAACCGCCATCAAATAAATTAATCATAAGGAAGGGAAGAGTTTACTCGGCCGCTATTTTCCGTGCGCGGAATCAGTGGTCTAAAGTAGACACTGTTTTGCAAATTATGGTCGGTTTTCTACAACACCCGGTCAACCAATGATTTTACTCCAGGTAAGCTTCTAGAAAATGTCTTTTTTTTTGCGGAAGGCTTTTTTATTCACCGACTGATACAAACCACCGAGAGTCGCTTATGGGTATTAGCTGATATAGAGTGGTGAAGTCGGTGGGTTTCTAATATGGGATCGTTTATAGTGACTCGAGAAGCACGATTACATATAATGATATTTCTATTGTGGCAGATTTACTTCACCTCACCTTACCCTAAATATAAAAGGAGTTCTAAAGCAACCTGCATATGAATGAATAAGATAAATGCTATTGCCAAATCGAGTAGCTTATTTAGGTAAATTGGGTTAGTCATCGAATCTCTCTGAAGAGTTATCGTTTTACTTCTCTTGTCACACTTGTATAATATTATCAACGTAGACCAAGTAACCCGAAAGTTATTATTGTGCTTTGAGTAACAGGTGGCAATATACTCAATTATTATGCGAGTTTTGCTAATCTGTTTATCGCCTCAAAATGCGGATATCTGCTCTCATCACAACAACTCATACAAGGAGCAATACTTAAAAAAACACGGATAAGAGCCTAACTTACTCGCTCTAAGCACCCGATTTATTCAATTGCATAACAAGTAGCTGTCAAAAGTCAAAAATTACCATTCGAATTTGTTTCATCGCTTTTTTCTCCCACCGGCTGACACCATTTCGCTTCTCCGTCCAGAGCGAGGATGAATCAGCGTTCTGGTATTGAGATGTTGATAAGAATCTATCTTCTACTCGCCCTCTCTCCGATCGTATCTCACGGGTTGGATTACTGCACTCTCTTCTCTACTCGACGAAATGCGTCTTCGAGTTGTCTTTACCACATCTCTACGTCGAATCTTACCCAAGAAGCCAATCACACGTACATCAAAGGTAAACTTATTTATCTTTATAATCAAAGTACTGCTAATAATCGTCGAAAAACGCAGTTCTAGTTGGGTAAACTCTGCAATCATAAAAATATAGTAAGTCTTCCTACTATCGGTTTGCTATATTGCTTTATGTTCAATATTTACAAAGCCTCTTGGTTCTCGCTGAATGAAGGTCTTATAAAATCTCATTTAGGTAATGGTTCACTTTTATTTACTTAGTTTAAAACAGTTAATTTCTTACCAACTAGAAAGTAGTGCAAACATTCTTGAAACAATCGCTGGTAGGCCTTTTTCCTTTCTTGTTTGTAAACGCAAATGTAGTTGTTTAATTTTCAGCTATTGTTAGATGGACTGCTATATATTGTTAATCTTCAGCTGCAGCAATAAATTAGTCCTATTGCAAATACCATATTAATTAATCCCGTTCTAAGTTTAATAAGTTGGCATTTTCATAGATGTCTGCATCTGCATTGTCATTTAATTAAAGAATATTTAACTGATTTATGTGTTGACCAAGGTTTGTTGTCAGAATGATACCAGGGTATCATAATAAACAGAAAGATGACTTTTTCCAGTTGCCTCGAGCAAGACCACAGGGCTTTCTGCGGCCTTCACAAAGGCGGTTTTCTCAGACGTTCAAACAGCTAATTGCCCTTTTTATGTTCTAAAATTGACCAAACGTAGAGCAAGATCTCTCGATTTCCCGACTGGATGATTATTAAATTCTAAAGGCACTATATGTAAGAACAAGTACTTTATTAGACGTCATGCAATCGCCGCTTTACTAGACTGCTTGGTTTTCTCGAGGCTTGGTACGGCTACAAATAGCACGTCTATTGAGAACCGAAAGTGGACCTTCGGCCGTTGTGTATGTGTGTGTGTTGGGGGGAGTACTTGGAATAACAGACGTATAGCTTATAGCGGATTGGTTTATAACATAGGTCCATATATATCCGCACAGACCCCCCTTTCCTCCATTACCACCTCTAACATCTTTGCTTTCAGAGAAAATTGTTCTAACGGGAGGGATTGGTGGGGGCCTGTTTTTTCGGTGGGAAGGGGTGTTTGGGGAATGAATCGTTTTGGACTGTTAAGTGCAATGTCACACCTGACACATCAATGCATGACACATTAATACGTGACACATCAATACGTGACACATCAATACGTTACACATCAATACGTTACACATCAATACGTTACACATCAATACGTGACACATCAATACGTGACACATCAATACGTCACACATCAATACGTGACACATCAATACGTGACGCATCAATACGTGACGCATCAATACGTGACGCATCAATACGTGACACATCAATACGTGACACATCAATACGTGACGCATCAATACGTGACACATCAATACGTGACACATCAATACGTGACACATCAATACGTGACACATCAATACGTGACACATCAATACGTGACGCATCAATACGTGACGCATCAATACGTGACACATCAATACGTGACACATCAATACGTGACACATCAATACGTGACACATCAATACGTGACGCATCAATACGTGACACATCAATACGTGACACATCAATACGTGACGCATCAATACGTGACACATCAATACGTGACGCATCAATACGTGACACATCAATACGTGACACATCAATACGTGACGCATCAATACGTGACGCATCAATACGTGACGCATCAATACGTCACACATCAATACGTGACGCATCAATACGCTGTTATTTCCATCTCCAGTAAGGCTCGAAAGAAATAGCCTGCACAATGGGACAAGCTTTTTCGTCTTCGTGACGAGTTCGGACACCATGGGGTACGGGCGAGGCCGCTTTGTCGGCCTACCCCAGTACGCAAGGAGCTTGGATTGCAACACTTCACAGGTTAGTATCTAATAGGTTACTTGCGCTGAGAAATCACATGAATTATGGCAAACTCGCGCCAAAACAAAAAACAAAACAAAAAGAAATGGTTGCAGACATAACGCCAGAAGGCAACGAAAAAAAATTATTCTTTCAATGAAAATAAGCCGAAATTTCTGGCTCATTTCAAAAGGCGTAGGACGAGAGTTTGCAACCCGTCATTTCTTGCACATCGACTATTGAAACAGCAGCACTATTTGTTAATGAGTCATACAACGCATAAAGAGGCACATAACTGGATAATAAAATTTTGCTTTTTAAGAATTACCATGAGCTGATAAAATTGGCTTTATTTATTAGACACTAGTAAAACTGACGAACCAGGTATTGACAGGGAAGGTGGGAGTTTTAACTCTAAAAAGGGAAGCGCGTTCTTGTTCCCTTCCCCCCCCCCCTCTCCAGCCCTATCCTTGCCCCCAAACCATCAACAACAGCAGTATGATATTTACTGGAAATAAGGAAAAATAGAATGAACTAGAAGCGGGACACTCTTAGTTTGCAGGTGGTTTTGAGGCAAATTCAAGTTTGCATCGCATGATTTTCACCTGGCGAATGCAGGGTACTGGCTCCAGTGTGGTATTCAGGTGAGCAGCACACTTCTCTGTAGTAACTACTCATGCATCTAACTTCGCTCTTAGAAAATGTCGATCAACCTCAATTGAAAACAAAGGTTTATTCGCAAGGAAACTTCAAAATACCCCTCCCCCGCTTTGGGTTGTCAGAAAGCCATATGTAACAAAAAAATTAACCACTCCCCCCTTTTCACTGAGCCAAACACACCCTTTAGCGAAAAGCTAGATCCGCCCCTGTGGAAAAGGATGCTTTGTGTGAATCGGCATTGAGCTGGAGCTTAAAATGGGGGCGTGCACAACACTTGGTCGTCCTGTGGTATATTTAGCATAATACGATACGGTTTATTATTCACACGATACGATACCATGTTTTTCCTTTTTTGTTTACAGATTGCTAACGACAAGTGATAACTCCACGTGTGTAAAGGAATCCAGAATTATCAATAATATTCCAGCTAAATATCCTCCAACGACCCATCAACCACAGCCTAAAACCAAAGGTCATTCAAGCCAGCCTTATTTAACTAAACTTCAATTCTCTTTTTGAATGTACTGTAATGTCCTCCTCCCTGAGGAACACGTAGATTTAAGACGAAATCTTGGTCAGAATAGGGGGATCCAAGGAGATTTTTGTTCATTTTCGGACTTTTAAAACGCTATAAGCATTATCTAAAATGGCGACACTAACTCCTTTTTCTTATTCTTGTTATTGTGCTAAAGACCATTTCATGTGTGGCTCGGGCTGACGCCTTTTTCCTATTAATGTTATTGTAGAATCATGTGCTAAAGACCATTTCATGTGTGGCTCGGGCTGACTCCTTTTTCCTATTCTTGTTATTGTAGAATCATGTGCTAAAGACCATTTCATGTGTGGCTCGGGCTGACTCCTTTTTCCTATTCTTGTTATTGTAGAATCCTGTGCTAAAGACCATTTCATGTGTGGCTCGGGCTGACTCCTTTTTCCTATTCTTGTTATTGTAGAATCCTGTGCTAAAGACCATTTCATGTGTGGCTCGGGCTGACTCCTTTTTCCTATTCTTGTTATTGTAGAATCATGTGCTAAAGACCATTTCATGTGTGGCTCGGGCTGACTCCTTTATCCTATTCTTGTTATTGTAGAATCATGTGCTAAAGACCATTTCATGTGTGGCTCGGACTGACTCCTTTTTCCTATTCTTGGTATTGTAGAATCATGTGCTAAAGACCATTTCATGTGTGGCTCGGGAGAGTGCATCCTCTCATCTTCAGTCTGTAATCGTAAACAAGATTGCCACGACGCCTCGGACGAGACAGACCAACAATGTAAGATGTTGCGATCATATTGAGTCACAGCTCGGGGTGGGGCTCGTGCCCCCCCTCCCCCCCAATATTTTTAGAAATTATAAGGAAATGACCAATAGGGCCGTTTTTGTGCCGCCAATATTTTTTTCTTAATGTTACTGTATCGTGCACTTCCCCCTCAACATTTCGAGGCCTGCTACGGCACTGTCAAGGGGTAAGCATCAACCAAATCTCGCTAGCAAAACTACGGATAAATGTGGTATCACTGAGCCCCGGGTGACGCGCGCTACCGTGGCCACCTTGAATTTTATGCCAATAAGGATGCAAGAAACATACTCTCTGACATGAGCTTTTAGTGCCTTAGCACTGTCCTAGCACTTCCACTAGTAGTAGCAAAAACAAAAACACTGCTTGGGCGGACGGAGGTTTATATGACCATCGGGTATACATGCCTCCAGTGACTCTTTCACTGGGCATTGTGTCAGGCTTAAGTTTACATCAGATCATGGTGGAAATCTCCTAGTCATAATGTTCGTGTCAATCAGAGGTTTTTGCATGCTAATATGAGCTATCCTAGAACATGTCTTGGTAACCTCGGTTTGAGCTCATAACATTATTCTTCAGTCTTTTTGTTTGTTTCAAAAGTATAACTGACCATGGCTCTTTAACTAGCCATCCCTGTTTCAGGTAAAGCATCATCCGAGTCCTGGACCACGTGGTTACGTAATGCTGGCGTGAGCGTGGCTGTGTTAGTCGTCATGATCTTGTTTTTCTATTTTCTTTACAAAACATACGTGCGTAAGCAAGAGCGCAAGCGCGCCGAGCTGCCCCTGCTCGGCCACCCCTCACCAAAAACCAACCACGTGTCAGGGATAACAATCAGCCCCAGTCCCTTGCTGGGGAGGCCCCGGCCTGCGAGGAGCTTGATGGACTTGCAGCGTCAGGAGAAACCGCGTGAGACTGGGGTCAAGTACGCTCGGAGTATGATTGACGTGACAGATCGGAGCGAAATGGCTTCCAAGAGTCCAAAGACTAGTTTCCATGGCAGCGCGGGAAATGTTGCGTATAAGACGGGAAAGTCGTCGCCGGAGTCTAGCAGTACGCGTGCGCGGAATGACAGTTTTCTAAGTCCGCTGGCTAAACCAAACGATAAACCGCACAATGGTGGTGGGAGTAACAATTATCTTAGTCTCCCTAGCTAGCTGAGTACTATCTAAGCCTATGCTTTCAAGACTGTTAAATAACATTTTACATGAGACTTCTAGTCAGTATGTTGAGCCTTAACATACCAGGGTACCGGTACCTGACAGGTCGTTGGACTCTTCGGAAAGAGACTTCTCTATCTGGTGACCTATCAACGACGATAGCGTATCGGGAAGCATAAAGAGGCAGTATTGACTAAAATTTTTGATATTTTATAGATAGGTTGTTAAAAAAAGGACAGCAAAACAAACTTGCAAATAGAACTTTTCAAGTACTTTGAGCGGTGAAATGGATTCTCTCGCAGGATTACAAAGTTCACATAGCGTGTTGATTCTTTTGTCAAAAATGGTGTCGACATTAGTAAAATATTGTTAATCGCCTGTCTGTATTGACGGATCAATGGGGATGGCGGTGCTAAAAGAGATGTAGCCAGTTATTTTCATTTTTTAGATTATCCAGCCCATCCCCATCTTTCCTAAACAATTTTCTAAGATCATTTGCATAACTACTAACCCCCTCGTTTTTGGATTCGTGGAGTCAGATAGAAGATATAAAAGAATCTCAGTCAACCAACATCTTTTTCGTCAAACATTTTGAGAAAGTGCGAGAAAGCATCCTTTTCCAACGGCTGATTTTGGGAACACTATTTCAAATGAGCTAAAAGACTTTGTCTATGGTTATTTCGGGTTGTTTTCACAAAATATCTGTTCTTATATTGAATGAAAACAATAACAAATATGAGGCTGACAACGGCTCTTTAAATATTTCTAGCGCTAGTGTAACGAGAGGTGGGCATGGGCCAGGAATAGAAATAGAAATTTGAAAATAGAACAATCTTTTTTAGAATGGCCCACAACATATGATTACAATCGCTTTATAAGGTGCAGGAATAGAATGGTTGTTATATAAATGCACTTTTTTATTAAAACTTTGAAGCTCTTATAACACAACAGGGATGCCTTTTCTAAACGCAACAAAAAAGTAAAAGTGCAATACCCGAATTTGTGATTAAAGAAATGAGTTTATACAAACAAGAAAAAAAAAAGTTCTATGTGCGCTGTAAAACCCTGTGCAAACTGCGCCAGCACCGGTCAGCATTGCTGGCGAAATCTTGCTTGACTGACAACAAGACAAAGGAAATGTCAGAAAGCAGTAAGTCCAGCCATTTCCCATTGACTTTCCTTTGTCCTATAGTCAGTCAAGCGAAAATTCGCCAGCAATGCTGGCAGGTGGTGGCTTAATAGATATGGAAAAAGAGGAATGGCCCACTTTGTAGGGTATCCTGCCTGTGGTGGCCTCTCCCCTCACGGTGATACGCCACGCCTGGAAGCGATAGTAAATTAACCCTATCAACGAACAGCATCATGTGAGGGTTTTTATTTTTACTTTCTCGTACATCACTAGGGTAATAGCAATAATCCGACAATTTCCATTGTCATTCAAATACAAGGATAGGTCTGAGCTCAATTGTATAAATGACAAACGGCAGAACGACTGCGTAGGAAAATAAGGCCCAATTCATACGTCGTGCTCCTGCTAATCCAAACAATCTAGCTGTTTGGATTAGGCACATGAACAGTTCTACGTCTGAATCAATTATGTTCGGCACAGCAGAATTACGTTCGACACTAAGCGCGACTGCACCAGTCGTGCTGCACGGCAAAAGCTCGACACCGTTTCAAACGTCGAGCTTTTGAAGTGGCATATCAAGTACCTTATTTTGTGCCACAGAAACCTAGCATCAAGTCAAGTTTTACTACTCGCAATCTATTGAGCGCGACTTATTTCGACGTTCAACCCAGTGCAATTGTGTCGATACAAAGAGGCACTTAGATTCGGCACGACAGGAGAGCGACGAATTAATCGGGCCTAAAAGCTGCCCACCCCCAACCCCTAAAGAGATTACTATGGTCTTAAAATAATTCAGACTTCCAAGGCTTATTGGTTTTTATTCGAGTCAGTTAACATATTATTGATATTTTGCACGAGAACACAGCGGTCATTGTCGCACGGGATGGGGTATTTTCTCGACTATGATTGTCAATGAAAAAAAAATGCCCTGAAACATCCAAAGCACCGCGGTGAAGTTAGCAACTAATTCAGCAGCTAATTCAAGTAGTGAAGTTAGCAGCGAATTCAGCAGCTAATTCAAGTAGTGAAGCTAGCAGCGAATTCAGCAACCAATTCGAACCAAAGTTATAATAACGTCCTGATTTAACCAAATCTCGTCTGCAAACACTTAAGACATATAATAGATACTACTTAACAAAAGTATACATGCACCCGGCAAGACAACCTTTGCCTTGAATCTTCTCGACGGCATCGATAACTTTTTGTACGATATAATTTACATGCAACCCGAGTTAGAATGCATCATTACTTTTGTCAATGTAGTATTGGGCTACCTGTAGTAGCAGAGGGACTAGGGGGACTGGGGCGAAGGAAGATGGCGGCCTCCTAGAGCGATCGGACTACGATTGTATGGTAGCACCTTAGAGTATCTTAAACACAATAAACGTCTTACTACATGGTGTCAGAAGATGGCAAGCAGCACGCCATTCGTGAAGCCACCCGAAGTATTGGAAATTTCGAGCGGAAATCCAGCGTTTGCTTGGAAAAAGTGGAAGCAAAAATTCGAAATTTATTTGAAGGCCACTGCCACCTCCACGAAGCCTGACGAAGTCAAGGTGGGTTTACTGCTCAATCATATTGGAGACAAATGCCTAGAAATATATAGTAACTTTGTATTTCGCCCTGATCAACCAAACCCAGATGGTGGAGACCCTATACTGGGCGAAAACCCGGATAATTACAAGACGGTGATAGAGAAGTTTGACCAACATTTTACTAAACGAGACCCACAGTTAATGCTCCGCGAGAAGTTCTGGCTCCAGCTCCAACGAGAACCAAATCAGAGTTTTGACTCCTGGGTAGTCACTGTAAGAAAAAGGGCTGCAGAATGTAAATTCCCACCCGAATTCCTCGAGCAGCAAGCTATAAGGGATAAGCTTACCTTTTCCTGTGTAGATGATAGGTCTAAATTGAAGTTGTACGATGAAGGGGCAGGGCTTTCACTCGATAAAACAATAACAATCCTCTCGATGAAAGAAGCATCTAGTCGGGAACTACAAGAATCAAAGACGGCAACAATCGAGAGAGTAGGATTGAGAGCACCTGGAAAAACAGCACCCCAGTATGCACAGCGGTCCGAGACAAAAAGTCAACGGAGACAGCCACCTGATAGATGCGGATACTGTGGCAGAGACCATCCTTGAGGCAAAATCAACTGTCCAGCAGCTAACGTGCGTTGTGATAAATGCACCAAAGTTGGGCACTTCGCTGCTGTATGTAGAAGCAAACCGAACACAAGAGTAAGTCAAGTAGAAGATGCACATGAGGGTGAGGTTTTAGAGCATAACCCGACATTCGTGGGACGGGTTTTGGCAGTCCCTCAAACAGATAATACATTACCGGATCAAGATAAAAACTTCGACATCACGTCTTCCGAAAATCAAGTCAGTGAGGCCGAAGCATTAATGCCTGAGATATCTACCGATTATATTCGCGATCCTGGATGGCATGTGAAGCTGAGAGAAAAGAAACGCGAGCTAACGTGGTGTATTGATACCGGAGCCCAGGTCTCTGTGATGCCGGAAACCGTGTACAGAGAGGTGTATGGGAAACTCTCGCCGTCAGACAGAAAGCTGATAGGCGCAAGGGATACACCACTAGAAACTGTTGGACAAGCAATCATGAACCTACAGCTCGGGGAAGCATGCATCGAAGAATGTGTCTACGTAGTGAGAGGTGCAACAAAACTGCTTCTAGGGATCCCAGCTATCCGCAATACCTACAGTGTCAGGGCTATCGATTGCAGCGCCAACCAGCAAAATGAAGAACCGTTCATCAACAAGGAAACCATAGTTCGCAAGAACCCACACCTCTTCAATGGTCTAGGTAAACTAAGCGGAGAGTACACGATCCGTCTTAAGGAAGGAGCAAAGCCATTTTGTTTGACAACCCCTCGACGAGAACCGCTCCCACTGCAAAAGAAAGTGGAGCAAGAGATAAACCGGATGGTGGAGCTCGGCGTGATAGAACCAGTAGACGAGCCCACGGACTGGTGCGCACCGATAGTAGTGGTACCAAAGCCAAATGGAACCGTGCGAATATGCGTCGACCTCACCAAGCTCAACAAAGAAGTCAGAAGAGAAGTATACCAAATGCCTAAAGTGGAAGAGACTCTCGGAAACATAGCCAAAGGATCGATCTACTCCAAACTTGACGCTAACTCAGGCTTCCACCAAGTTCCCTTAAGCGAGGAAAGCGCTAAGCTTACTACCTTTATCACTCCTTTTGGGCGGTATATGTTTCGCCGTCTGCCATACGGAATCTCCTCTGCACCGGAATACTTTCAGAAGAAAATGGACCAGGAGCTGGCTGGACTAGAAGGCACACTATGTCATATGGACGACATCCTGGTCGTTGGAAAAGACCAAGCGGAGCACGATAAGAGACTGGCTGCCGTCCTTCACCGCATCACGGAAATCGGCATGACACTGAACCCAGACAAGTGTAAGTTCTCAGAGAAGAAGATTGAGTACCTTGGACAGGTGATCGATAACGAGGGGATCAAGAAAAATCCCGCCAAGGTGAAAGCTATCGTCGACATGGATGTACCTAGGGACATCCCTAGCCTGAGACGATTTCTCGGGATGGTGAACCAACTAATGAATTTCTGTCCCAATCTAGCAGAGAAGACGCTTAAGAAGAATAGCGCGTGGGTTTGAGGCAAGGCGCAAGATGATGCCTTCGATGACTTGAAAGAAGAAATGGCTTCAGAGAGAGTGCTTGCACTGTATAGCCCCGGGAAAGAGACTGTAGTCTCCGCGGATGCAAGCAGCTTTGGATTGGGGGCAGTACTCATGCAGAAGCAGCCATCCGGAGAAATGCGTCAGATTTCGAACAATGTGCTCAAGTTACACATCAATACCTACGTTCGAGGCTCTACCACACGCTCCGAATTCTATAGATGGCATTGAGACTATAGTTTCCGATAGGCTTTGGTCACCGCTGCAGGCTCATGATTCCAGATTTGGGGAAATCGACCTGTGGATATGCCTTTTTTATTTTGCGCTATTGGTATTTATCGGGATTAGAACAAGGTGCTCAAGTTACAAATCAATTGACAATGTTCGCGGCTCTACCACACACTCCGAATTCTATAGATGGCATTGAGACTATAGTTTTCCGATAGTCTTTGGTCACCTCTGCATTCTTATTATTCCCGATTTGGGGAAATCGACCTGTGGATATGTCTTTTTTTACTTGCGCTATTGGTATCGGGTTCAGAACAATGTGCTCAAGTTACACATCAATACCCTACGTTCGCGGCTCTACCACACGCTCCGAATTCTGTAGATAGCATTGAGACTTTAGTTTTCCGATAGCCTTTAGTTACCCCTGCAGGTTCATGATTCCAGATTTGGGGAAATCGACCTGTGAATAAACCCCTTTTACTTTGCGCTTTTGGTATTTATCGGGCTTAGAACAAGGTGCTAAAGTTACCCATCAATACCCCATGTTTTACCACATTATTAAAGTTTTGTTTGTCAGCCGCAGAGACTGCTTTAGTTAAATGAGAATCATAAGTTTCTTGAGTATCGAATCACCCTGTCTGTCGTGTCACCTCGAGGTCAATAATAGCAGAGTGGATTTTAAACTCTTTCTGTATTCGATTTTAAGAGAAAAAAGACTATTCTCTTTATCCTGTAAAAGATATTTACTCTTTATCATCTCATTCCCTTTTCTTGTATACAAGAAGCCCAAGAAACAACAAACTATAACCAATTTAGCAGTTTTATATGAATAACCAATCTACGTTATTTGCATAAAATCTGAAAAGCCACGAAATTGTACAATGGTCGGTAGTTCACTAAACAATCATAATACATAAGAGTTAAGTGTTTGCAGTCGAGATTTGGTTAAATCAGGACGTTGTTATAACTTTGGTTCGAATTGGTTGCTGAATTCGCTGCTAACTTCACTACTTGAATTAGCTGCTGAATTAGTTGCTAACTTCACTACTTGAATTAGCTGCTGAATTAGTTGTTAACTTCACCGCGGTATCCAAAGCAACATAAAACTTTTTCCCTAAGGGAAGCAGTCAGCCATAGCACTACGACCAACCGGTATGCACGGATGCGTAAGTTTTCAATGATGCAGAAAATACAATTCGATAAGAGAATGCGCTATTGACAAAAGGATTTTGAAGTAATGATGCAGTCTAACTCGGGATTGCATATCGTACAAAAAGTTATCGATGCCGTCGAAAAGATTCAAGGCAAAGGTTCTCTTGCCGGGTGCATGTATACTTTTGTTAAGTAGTATCTATTATATGTCTGAAGATTCCAAAATAATATATCGTGATGAGAAAGAAAAGATACAAGCGCTGAGGAGGAACGAGAACTTGCAAGGTCCTTCATCTGAATCAAGATTCTCCCATCACACAACTCGCAAAAACAAACCCATACAACAAGATATACAAGTCGACAGGGTCCCCTCTAGCCTTGTTGCTATTGAGAGGAGTTACCAGTCGGCATTGCAAAACTTTCGTACAAATTTGCATTCATTGAAACTGGCAGCAAATAAAGATCATGATGTAATCAGGACTTTAGCTGAGTGCGAACGAAAGCCATTCCTTTTGATTCTAGTACACACAAAGCCGGGGTCTTTCGCCAGAAGGGAAGCTATCAGACAGTCATGGGGAAGACCTGACAGGAATTTCAACCAGATGCATAATGTTAATAATAGGTGGGTAAAACGTGATGACAAACAGACGAACACAGAGGGCATATAAACAGAACGGACGAACAAACAGTCAGACAGACGGACTAACAGACAGTCAGAAAGACGGACTTACAGACAGTCAGTCAGACAAGACGGACAAACGAACAGAAGCTAACAAAACAGTAAGAATGCATCAAACAAATAACAATGGGTTGACTTGTGTGACGCATGTTTTCGAAGGCTGTGAGATGTTTCAGCAGTAGCTATATATCAAAATCCATTAAAAATTGTCATACAAGTCGGAACAGCGGTACCCTGGGTACCAGTCTCGAGCTTCGTTCGTTTACTATGCGCCCTTTACTAACTACGAGTTGTCACCGCTTCGCGGCCCGTGTTGTCGGAGTGAAAATGGAGCCTCTGGTATCCAGGTTAGGACAGCGGATTTTCACAGTTATATCCCCTCCCCTCCCACAAAGACTAAATGGGTCACTGTGTTCCCCCTTGTTTCCCACGGACTCGTATACGTAACGTCCCTATGTCAGGCGCAGTTGCTTGTTATGAGCGTCCGTATAGGTCATGTGAATTTTTGGCACCACCCCCCCTGCAAAGTATAAATTGATCAGTGTGTCCCCCCTTGTTTCCCACACTGACTAGTATTCGTAACGTCCCTATATGTCAGGCGCTCAGTTGCTTGTTATGAGTGTCCGTATAGGTCATGTGTACTTTTGTCACCCACCCTCGCCTCCCACAAAGACTAAATTGATCACTGTGCTCCCCCAAGTTTCCCACGGACTCGTATTCGTAACGTCCCTATATTTCACGCGTCCCTATATGTCACGTCCCTACATGTCAGGTAGCGCTACGGACCCCGGTCGATTTTCAAACAAAACCAATTCTTCGCTGTTTACGAGACACACTGCTGGCGTTTTCTGTGCGTTATCCGCTAAGCACTGCTATGCCAAGGGTTTCCAAGTATTTCTGATGTTTACAGGTCTTGGAAAACAGTGTTCCTGATTGGGAAAAGCCGTAACAAATTCATCCAATCAGCACTCGCGGAGGAATCCAAGAGATCACGTGATGTAATATTTGGCTCTTTCGAGGAATCATATCCAAATCTGTACAAGAAAATGGTTCTTGGAATAGAGTGGCCGCAAAACAACTGTCCAGCGGACTACATCCTGAAGACGGATGACGATTGCTACGTGAGCGTGCAAGCGTTAATCACGTGGTTGGACTCTTATCACGTGATCAATGCGTCACAACCCCTCTATACTGGAAATCTAGCACTCCACAGCAAAGCCATCCGGGACTCATCTCATCGCAATTATTTATCACGTGACCAGTATCCCGAAGAGGAGTTCCCGGCGTACATCTCGGGCGGGGGCTACCTCTTCAGCGGTTTTCTCCTACCGCGGCTCATCTCTGGGTCTAAGCGCGTCAAAATGTTTCCGGTGGAGGACGCTTGTTTCGGGACTATTATGAACGAAATACGGGTCCGCCCAACCGCCGATTTGCGATTTCTTCCCTTTATATTTTGTGGGTTTGATAGGAGTGGTGTGTACAGGCCAGTGTACGCGTTGTATAGACCGTTGTGCGAACTTCTTGGACCGTTCGTTATTCACGGGCTGCGACCCGAAGGTCAAATAACCTTACATTACAACGTGCGAATCATGACTGCTGTATCGTCAATATGCAGTCAGTATCAAAGGAACGCGTGGCTTAGGGCTAGACGTAGGTGCGTTGTTCCGAAACAACAGCGCGTGTCGGCATTATTAGCTAAAGCACGCAATGTAGCTTAGCCAGATAGCAATTCTTCAGTTTGCAAACCATTTTGGACGTGAGGCGCTATGGCCATGTTACAATAGGCAATTTTTCCGGGTCATGTAGAAGCTATCATCCCTATTGGATTGTTGCAACACAGACGAAGAACGAGAATACAATAGAACAGATCTTAGCCAAACGTGGCAGGCCTTACGAACGCGCTTCTACACTTTTAATTTTTCCTGCAACTTCCACAGCCCAATGACGGTAAAACATTTTGCAGATTGCAGAGGAAGGATATACGGTCGCATTTTTTTGCAACTTATATTGAAATCAGAGCCAACATAGCGGACTAACCGTTAGACAGAGCGATAGACAAAATTTCATAATAAAACTCTGAATGCGTCCTTTAAAACCCAGATAACTTCCTCATCTTTCTCAACTTGTTTGTTTCTACCTTTGCTAGTTTATATGGAACCAAACATTCGATTTCGATAAGAAAATCCGATACGTCTTGACAGCTCGACGGCTGAGCGACAACTGAAGGTGTCGCTGCCCTGGGCACGCTCCTTTTATAGCGCGGTTTCGCGTTTCAATGGTTTTGCAGGTTGTATTGCTAGTTGATTTCGGATTGATGAGGCAAATAATAAATCTATTATAATAAAATACTGGACAACTATAAAATAAAAACATTTTGATTGCGAAGCAATGTGTACATGTATACAATCTCGTGCATGGTGACCGTTCCTTGACGAGGGAATCATCTGTTTCAGGGAAACAGCTCCTTGAGCATATTGTGGTCCTAATAGCGCTTTCTCTTTGTAATCTCGGGCTTCCAATTGACGGGATGTGACTCTTCAGTCTGCGCACAAAATATAAAAAAATATGAGTGCGCGTTTTTTTAACTATTACCATGTGACGCGCGACTTTGACTGTTTACCATGTGACGGGCGCTACCGTGACCACCTTGACTGTTTTACCATGTGACGCGCGCTATCGCGGCCACCATGACTGTTTTACCGTACAACGCGCGCTACCGCGGCCACCTTGACTGTTTTACCATGCGACGCGCGCTACCGTGGCCACCTTTAACCGTCCTATCCCAGTATTTGGGCATTAAACATTTTTGCACGTGGACTCTGAAACAGTACCAGTGTTATCCTCGGGTACTCAAGGCGGTCAGCGTAACCTTGATATGCATGCTTATCAGGTTTAAGGCCATGGTATGACTTTTTGTACTTACCGCCATCTCGTCCTCTTTATAAATCTTGATTGTTTTATCAGCTTCCGTCGTTATTAGACGGCTACTACTCTGGTCGAAAGTCATGCTAAATATGCCAGCTTCGCTGTCCAGGGACCCTGGCTGGGCCGTGCCCTGAATTCGCTGGAAATTGTACCCGGTCTTCCAGTCCCAAAAGTACATTGAGCCATTATCACCTGTGAACACCACAAGAGAAAAGCTTTAAGAAGGGGAGTTTGTTTTATCCCTATCCCTCTTTAATTTTATGCTGATAGGAAAAAAAGTTAATGTCATGGATGAAAATCAACATCCTTGATTAGAATATTTTTATTTTCTTTGTTTTTTTTTTTATTAAAAAAAAAAAAACATGTCCCAGAACTCTTCAAAGCACAAACCCTGTCAAGTTGGAGTTACTCCACAGGGTCACAAGAAGCTCTGAATAGAACTTTAGCATAATATATACGAGAGGAATCAGACATGATGCCGAAACCACTCCTGCCAACTATGCATGTTGAGTAAGACACAGCTGGTCATTCTATGCTTCCACACAATATACAGGTCGGAGAGCCTCACAGGTCACTCAGTTATCCCGATCCACTGTCTCAATGATTACTGTTTCCCTGTTTCCACTTCCAAGCTAGCAGAGGCCACTCTTCTTTTCATTTAGAAGTGGGCACAGCCACAGTCAAGGGAAGGTCTCCACGGAAAAGTACTAACTATATGTAATTCTCCTTGGATGAAGTGCTTGTATTTTGCGAGGTCACTCCCTGTGATGTAGGCTACATTTGGATCCTCACTAGTCTACAAAAACATTGCCGGAAAAAGATATCTACCTATTTTCCAATGGATCTGGTTTGCATACGTCAACAAAGGAAGCTTTCTGCAAAAACCTTTTATAGCTTAAATACCGAATAACAGTGTCTAGGTATCAGCTGGCAGGGAATTTCACCGGTTAAAAGAAGAGGTGCTGCCTTTAACCGACTTATTCCTTAGCTAGTAGAGTTTCCATTCTTTTTTCCACTAAGTTCCCTTAACCCTTCCACTAATTTTTTTAAAACAAAACAAACCTCCTGAGACGAGAACATTATCAGAGTTGACAGCCAAGCAGTTTATGATAGTGTTATGGCCAGACAGATTCTGGAGGAAGTTGCCATCTGGGAATTTCCACATCTTGATGTTGTCCGGTGAGGCAGAAGCAAAGGTGAACCTATTAAACACAAGTTTTCAGAACCTACTTTCAAGAGAATAATCTGTTCATGGTGCTGGTTCATTCACTTCTGCTTCATACCTTGTTTTTTCCCCAAATAAATGCATGCGCTTTTTGGCCATGAAAAATGTTTATCAATTTTGTTTATTGTTTCTCAATGTACTGAAAATGCAGTAGATATCAATTTTAAACAATAGTATGATCCCCACTACTTCAATTGATAAAATTACCCGCATTACCCGCTTAGCCAAAAAGAACATTCTAAATACGCAATAGTTTTTTTTAAGAAGGCCAATCACGTCATCATTTTAGCTCGAGCACAATACCAAGGCACAGCAGCGAGTAACTAAAATACACTTTCAATCAAATATTACCAAAAAAATAATTAACTTTGATCATATATGGTTGCTTTTGAGTTTTCATGCAAATGGCCATTGTATTTTCAATTGCAAAACAAGAACAAACAAGTTGCTATTTAGCATTCCTCAGATATGATCACATGACTTACAAGTTTGGATTAAGAGTGACAGCCCGGATACTCTTTTTGTGGTTGGTTAGGGTCACTGCAGATTTCCCTGCGGCAAGGTCCCATAGTCTGATAGTACAGTCATGACTCCCTGTGATGACTTGAGGGTCGACTGCCTGGGCTCGTACTGACGACACGGTGTTGGTGTGCCCGGTCAGGGTGTGGATACAGGCCTTAGTACGGATATCCCATACCTGATACACAATGGGTGATTATGATTCATGCTGGACACTTTATACTGTAGGAATCGTGCAGGGATAAACAGGCTCTTGATGTTTAATCAACTTGAAAATTGGGGTCTGCTGTTAGATATTTTCACAAATGTACTGTTTTTATTGTTTGCAGTTTTTTTTAAAATTAAGTGTTATTGATTGTACACTTTAAAGAGCACTATTCAGGACCAAGTATGTAAGCCACCCTTCATCATCCAATAAATGTCCAATGTTGTTTTGACTGTAAGTATGTTATTTCTATATAATGTGATGAATGTCAATAATTTAACACACGAATAATTAAATACACTAATTAATAACTGACCTAACATTATCAATGGTCATTGATTGATAAGAACTCTACTGGTATTATGATTGGTACGTACCCTGGATACTAGAGGCTCTAAGGGTTGTTTTTAGAAAAGGTAGAGGAAGAAAAAGATAGTGCCCTTCTGGGTGAGAGTTTGAATATGAAATACTGTAATTCTTCTAGTCAAACCAAATTTGTGTCACATGCAACAAAGGAGCTGTCAAAGCTCAATAAACCAGCTGTGACAAAAAAAAAACTGTTGAAAAGAACTCTGGTAACATCTGTCAAACAATCCGAGATTTCAAGGGTTTGTCTGTTGTACAGTGGCTGTATTACTGCCAAACTTAAAAGAGGAAAAAAATATGGAAGCTTTGGTCTTTGTTTTCAATACACCGAGTAACTTTACCAATATAAAAGTTTTGTCTGTTACTTACTTCAGCCAAATTACAGATAAAAGCAGGAAATAAATAGTAAAACAAATTGTCCCAGAGCTTTTCACAGCACAAACCCTGTGAAGATGGAGTTACTCCACAGGGTCACAAGAAGCTCTGGATAAACTTTAGCATAATATATACGAGAGGAATCAGACATGATGCTGAAACCACTCCTGCCTACTATGCATTTAGAGAATGATATAGTATATCATACTTGACCCTTTCACCACCAGGTCACATAGCTTGGATAGCACAGACTTAGCCTCTTTAGAGGCCTGTGGTGCTGAAAGGGTTAAACCATATATGGTAATTATGAAGTTTTCTTACAAATAGACCATTATATATATTTGCAAATAATAAAGGATTGGCTGGTTGTATTTCTTAAGGTTTAGGCTTACCCTTGTTGTAGCATCTCTGCCACACGTCAACAGCACATCAATAGTGGGATGGATATCAGCATCGTAAACGGCACTTAGGTGACCATGGTAATGTCTTATCACCTAAAAAATACATACAAATTAATCAACAATAAACATCAGGCCACAAATGTATCACCCCACCCTCCACCCAGCATTACCACCATCACCCACACATAACATGCACTCTCATATGTTAAGCTTATTTTCTAATCGCTATTATTTCTATTATCATTATCGATATTTCTAGGGCCTTGTAATGTATTCTTATTGTCAAGCATTGAAGGGGGGGGGGGTATTTGAGCTTCGAACATCTGTCCCAGAGTCTCCTAAAAGTGTACCTGAGCTGTACAACATTAGTTTTGCCGAACAGCCTAAGCACAAACTCTGGATTTTATGTAGCATAATATATACGAGAGGAATTTGGAGAGACAACCAAAACCACTCCTGCCTACTATGCCAGTGCTTCTGTACATTACTATTACTGATATAATACACCAGGTCCACCAAACTTAAAGCTGCATTGTCACCAGTTTACTTCCGGTCGATTATGAACAATCTCCGATAGATTTAAACGGACAACGCAAAAATAATATTTTATAATGTTGAAAGCAGTTTTTTTTAAGGATGTGATTGATAATTTAGAGCAGATGGCCTGTTAAATATCTTGGATTATAATAGATTCTTTTGTCTTTTAACGGTCGAGGTTCCCCTAAGACCTCCAGAAGTAAACTGGTGACAATGCGGCTTTAAAGGGGCCCTTATCACAGTTAGGTAATCATACAGCCTGTACCAAACCTAAAAGTACAGTCTTCAGGCCATCCCATCTGCTAAATATGAGGCGTTCAAACCACAATATAGTATTTATCTGAAATATCAAATTTCATTTAATAAACCTGGATGGTTATGTTTGGAATTTCAAATAATTTTGGTTGCTATCCAGCCTTCCAAAAATAACACTAAAATACATTTTTACTAGTGCAAATGCCCTATTAAACTTTGAAGGGGGATAAAAATTAGCAGGAGGTGGGGTTCTCATTTTAAGCACAGTAGTGGTAATTTACCTTGTTATATTCCAGATCCCAGCATTTCACAAGCTTGTCTTCCCCGGCTGAGAAGAGGTATGGGTGGCGTGGACTTACAACCAGCCCTCGAACAGTACTGATGTGCCCTGTTAGGGACAGCTTCAACTTGCCACTTCCAAGATCCCAAATCTGATAACAATAAAAAAATCAATATAAAATTCACTTAACATCACTCCAAGAAAGCACTGAGCTATAATTTTTTAAAAACTTAAGACAAACGCTTAATTTTGACATTTTTTTTCAATAACCTATCAAATACAAATTCGGAATAACGGACTGCCCAGTGTGTTAGGATGCCAGAGTATAAAGGTCTCTCACCTCTACTGGAACGGGTTTGATTCCCGGTCAAGACGTCAATACATTTTCAAGTGGACTATAATCAAATCTCTGTATCAGAGTCTTCAATGTAAAGCGCGTGAGACTTGGATGGCACAAGCCTTGCCAACCAGGCTAAACACAAACTCTGACTTTCATGTTGCATAATTAATACGAGAGGGATTGGAAGGGTCTACAAAGCCACTCCTGCCTACTATGCAACAAATACTACACTTTTTTAGAGTACAACCTTTTCAAATCCAAACATTCCAGGCACTGTTTATTTTGAAAGATAGAGAGGTTAGTATCCATAAAGAGTGTGTATTCCATGCAGGGTATGATCTATAAATTGTTACCTTTATAGTTCTGTCAGCCGAGCCTGTGGCAAACCATTTGTTCCCTGGCTCTACTGCCACAGATCTCACCCAGCCTGTGTGACCACTTATAACCTGACAAATACAAACAATAAGTGTTTGGGAGCATCTAGAGGATGTAAACAATGTTTTTGTAATTAAAGAGACAAGCCCAGACCAATAATTTAACTAAGGCTAAACACCTCTTTGGCTTATATTCCTTTGTTGTCCAATTGGAGAAAAATGGTTAGCAATGGTTGACATTTGGTACTGAGGGAACAAACAGAGTTCTTTGTAAATTAGCAAAGCAAAGGTCTGTTTAAACTGATGCACTGTGACTATACATGGAATTTAGATGTTCAAGATCCAAATAACTTGACTACTTAACATTTTGTATCAAACATGACTAAATACTTTCAGAGAGCTTATCAAATTCCCTGCAGCTGGAATTCTGAGCTATGGGGGTGCAGAGACAGAACTCAGTCAAAACAAAAGAATGAGAAGATGCGTCCAGTAACACAGCCACCACATAAGTCATGTCTGAACACCAACACAGCTAAGGATAGATATTGCTGATTTTTCCTCATCAGTACATACCCTCATTAGTTTCCATGGTGCATGCCACTGTGGCTTGGGGAGGGAGGGTGTCTTCCGTTGGTGCATGAGGGCCGTTGACTGTTGTTGTTTTGTGCCACCAATACTGACAAGGGCTTTTGATTTGGGACCTAACCGCTCCTGCCCTCCCGACGCCATGGCTTTCTGTCTGATGTCCACAATGCCCAAAGAACGTTTCTGAGCTTCAAGTCTATTGATATGAAATACAAAAAAATTATTTGTTTGATTTTTTTATATTATTTATTTTATTGTACACTTCATTCTTTCCTTTCTTATGCTGCATTCACACCAAAACCATGTTTAGTTACAATAAACAAGGTCTTTCTTTGCCTGATAACTTGCCTAGTTTCTCATTGTGTTGAATTCTTACTAGCTAAATGATCACTTAGCAGCATGTTCAGCACAGTCTATTCAGTTTTGTTCTTGGTTTCGTCCACTCTTGGGAGATTTAAATTTAAACCAGTTTAATTAAACCCCCTTTGGTTTAAGTGCTGATGTGAATGTGGAATTAGTATCTGATAATTCTAGTGTGATAAAAGCTTAGAAAATTTGAGCATTGCTGCACTAGAAAAACTGTGGTTTATCAATTTGTATTAGTTGAAGAAATGCTGCAGTTTGGACAGTTTCTGATAAAAATGGGTAAAAATACAGGAAGGGGAGGCCATATGTACAGTACTGCTATAGAGTATCATAACCTCCAATTGCGAGTGTAGGTCGAGTCCTCATTAAAAACGCTACATGCAACAATCGACACACACTTTTAATGAGCCACTCATACTCGCAGAAACTGTGCCGCTTGCAAATTAAGCGAGTGCCTATGTGTTACTGTGGTTGTAGGATGATGACTCAAATATGAGAAATCTAATGAAACCGATTAATCTTCTTCGTAGACAAAACAAGCTAAAATACGCAACACCGCGACTCTTATTGGAAATATAATTTGAAATCACTTCTGAAAAGGAACACAATTTCGCTTAAAATATCTTGAGCTGTTTGTGGCCGATCAAAAGGTATACATCAAAGGAGATAAAGCGAGGAAGACATCATATGAAGTAGACATCGTGTGAGGACATGTTTTTCCTCGTGGGCCTTTGATTCGCTTCTAAATAATTAGAAACATAATACTTTTCAAACTGTTCTTGATTCCAACACACTTGGTCTTTAGTATCGCAGCAGCTTGTGATTCTTATATTTAGTGGGCTTTTTGTCGTCTATTTTTATGTTGCATGCCGCTTTTACCGTCTTCATAATACAGTTTATAAACAAACAAATATTCACTCGGAACACTTGTCGCTTTTATCACTTCTAAAAAATTAGCCTGTTGCGATTAAATCGTATATCTCTTATGAGCTACTATGTTTTCTTCTCGTATTATCATATTTCGTACAGTCCTTTCGTATCATCGTATTTTATGTTTACCGAAAACCACTGTGCCATTCACACATTTTTATTGTCTCGCCAGCTAGTCACGCACTACATGTAGTTGTCTATCACCTGCACCAAAATCTGTCGCTTCTATTCTTCAAACTCTGTTGCTTCCTTTCTTCAATACTATTCTATCCTTTGAAAAGTTTCTTGTGTTGCCTCCAATGCCAGTAGGGATGATGAGCCAAAAGTTATAACTATTTACCCTGGTTCTATTTAGAGAAAAATTCGAAGTTGGTCAAATGTTGTCTTTACAAGCTACGGTTTGTTCTCCGCTTCATACAGCTTTGAGTTGTAAGTAAACCCCTAAAGATAAAAACAAACTTCATCCTGAATCTTCTCTAGATGTTATTTTAGTTTTTTTTTTTCAGAATCCTTGCTCTATGCTTATAGTTAGTTCACTAAATGTTTGTTCACGAAATATTAGGCTTGTGAAATGGTAAAAATAGTTTTTGAAGTCCTATGTTTACTACAATAATCCAAAGTCCAAGTCATCCTGAACACAGACTATAGAGCCGACAATCGATCACTTGTAAATGCATAATAAGTCTATGAATATTCTGCGAGTCGATACTCGCAATTTACTCTTGAGTAGAATATGCATCGCGTCTCGACGTTCGCGATTGGAGGTTATGATACTCGATACCCGTACTGTTTTATGTGTGCCATTGACTTACTGAGAGTCTGATAAAGGCAACTCTGATAATATCCTCTGTTTTCCTGCTTCTGATATTTCTCGGGGGTAAACAGCTGTTTCTGATGTAAGCGGGACACCTGAAAAGACACGAATCAACCAAATCAAGAGTGCAGGCATTCATAGAACAGTGCTTGATACACAGGTGTAGAGAGGAGTTTATTTGGAAATGTGGAAGAAACATGCAAATTACAGTTTCATCCCTACAAGCCTCTTTCATGGTTATCCAAACATCAGGGGATTTTTTTCTCTTGAGGATAACCATGAAACAGGCTTGTAGGGATAAAACTGTTGTTTCCATGTCTTCTCCACCTAACCCAATAAATGCTTATATGTATTGTATTGTACGTATAGTCTTTTGACAAAAGATTGTCGCGCACCGGCTTCACTGAAGTGCCTAGCTGCATATATTAGCCACCACATAACTTCAGACTAAGACGATGTAGCCGTGGCTAAAATATGCAGCTTGGCGCCTAAGTGGTTTTACTCATACTTACATGCGGACTTGTTGCATTGTCACAAAGCCGGTACATGACAACCTTTTGTCAAAAGACTGTATAACTTCACATAAACACTTGCTGCCTACTCAAGAACATGAGGCACCTGCAGCAAATGAAAAATAAACTATGGTGTGTGTGTACATGACTCCACCTACCGGGCGCATGAGGGTATGGGTGACCTCCTTGGATAATGGTCTCTGGATGTTGGGCTAGAATTAGAGAAGCACCCTTCACAATCACAATCACAATCACAATCACAAGCTCCTCTTACTAGTTGAGACTACATAGTGAGTTGTCAGTACACATCAAAAAGAGAATATAGAAAATAAAAACCTGGCCCACAGACCCCAGTAATTTTAATATGATAAAATAACTGACTTTATCTGCATATACAGTACCCTACAGCTATGTTACAGAACATTAAATTCTATAATTTATGGCTAGCTTATTGCAGTATACAAGAAGTTTGCAAGAATTTGTACCCATTTTTTAGCAGTGGAGAGTGGGGCATTCCAGCCCCCTGCCCCCTGCCCACCTACCCAGCTAAATGGCTGCACAATTAGGTCATATCAAAACACAGATAACATGCCGTACCTTGCTGCTGCAGGCGGTCTGAGTGAGATGTCATGTTCTGTCCATGTGTTTCTTTTGCAGATGATACGGGGACCAAGTCCTTGATAGGATCATACTCATCTCGCACTTTGCATGCTATCTTGATCTTCTCACTTCAAAGAATTAAGGGACAAGGTGTTTGTAAGAGAACTCAAATAGTAGAGTAATCTGAGCCTTCTTCAAACTTTCATGACAAAATCACATGGGTAATCAATGCTAATAATTACCAAAGTATTACAAAAAATTTACAATGTACCAAAGAAGTGCCAAGGTGGGTAAATCAAAGGCTCTGTGAGCAAACTTGTGAATGCAAATTGATTTTTCTAGTTATTTTCTTGTGTGCATAAAAGATGAACAGGATACTGAACAAAGCATGAACACATCCAAGATGCAGAGAGTACATAAAATTTCCTTACACCTTTTTTTTCTTTTCAACGTCATGACAGACCAAGAACAGTATAATTAATCATTATCATTATAAAAAATAAAAATAAAAAACTGAAAAAAAACCCTGTACTACTGGGAATCGAACCCGGGTCACTGTGGTCCGAGACAAGTACTTGAACGCTAGACTATCTTGAAATTGCTGAGTCGTATTGTAACTAAAATTATTTTTAATACTATTGATATCGTACCGTTCGAAAAGCTTTTGCTAGCATATCAAATTTCAGCATATTCTTTCCAGAAACAAAATAAAATACCCGCAATAATTGATCACGCTACTGTCATACAATGTGTTTTATGCATGTTAACATTCTAGAAAGGCGAAAAATTGTTATTCGATTAAAAAGCGAGGGCCATGTGTTTGTGTGAGAGTGGAGGACTTGATCCACACCCTTGCATGATCGTGACGTGCCGAGAAACAGGCAAACGCCGTGCGATGCGCCGCGATGTCGATGCAAGTGACCGTTGATAAGGAGGCAGAGGGATCGGATGATTTAAAGGTTGCTGTATTTGGGGAGCTGGGATGGCGATTTCCCAAAAGGGACCTCCAGTATCTTCAAGGAAGCAGTAGACTTTTGCGTGTATGTGGTTGACCCGATGAATGATCTCCTGGCGAAAGTGTGGCAAGCGGGGAATTTGGTATTTAGGGGACTAGCTCAAGGCGCCCGGCTAGTTTCCACAGTGTTTTAGGTACCTCCAACACGATTGGCGAATAGCGATGAAAATTCGATCCGTGCACGTTTAGGAATTTACTTTCAACATGTTTCGAATTCCTTTAGATTAGTATTAATAGCTTTATAGTGTTAGTTGAATCAAGAAAGCGTCCTTTCACCATTTCCCAGGAAGGTTAGTTTCTAAATTTGACAGGACAATGGACACTGAGTAATTTGCATGGTAGTAAATGTTAGCATCCCTAGAGAGGTGCGCGTCCCCGAGCGAGTATAAAAGCGGCTGTTTTTACAGTATCTGTTAGTGTTTTAGTACCGTTGAGCAAAGGAGACGCATTGCTTGCAAGGCGTGATGCGGGAGCAAGAAATGCAGTTGCTCAGGGAAGACAGTCAGCAGAGATAAGCCACAAGCTTAGAGTGCTGTCCGTACGGGCCTGTCATGCCAGTTGTGTTCAGTTTGATTTACCGGTTGTAAGTACTTTGTTTTTAAAACTAGCCTTTGGTTTAGGTTACCTTTTCTCTGGATTTGACTATGTTTGTTATCACTTAAAATTTATTATTTAATTTGTTAATAAATCCTTATAAGTCCATGCCTTGCATCATGTATTTGTTCTCACGTTGCCTTTCGCTCGATTACTAATCGATGAAAGGTCACAAATTTGCAGATCATCGATTAACCATCGATTGCCAATATTAATCGATTGATTAGCATCGATTGATTTCGATTGACATCGATTTATATCGATTTTCATCGATTATCGGTTTCATCGATTAATTACGCCGGGATTAGTAGTGTTCGAAAAAGAACCCTAGCTAAACGAACGAGCGTTATTACAAACAACAGCTAGAATACAAGACAAATTACAAATTTACAAGAAGCCCCAAGAAAATCCTTTACCAGCATTGCTTTAAGTAGTATTTACAAGATACACACAAGCAAACGCGGCTCATGGGCAATACCTGTGTTCGTCTTGTGCGACCGGTAACGCGTGGTCGTGGAGGAATAGATCATGAGTCCTCTTCAAAGAACGAAAAACCAGCGTATGGACCGAGTGCTTGACAATATCCTACAAAAATCAAAACAAATATTAGTTAGATTATACCTTAATGCCCGAGGGATGAATATTAGGGTTGTTTTCAGACGCTACTCATGGAAAATACTGCAATTCGGTTCCCTTCTCTACGTACCTCGGACGCCATTTTGTATTTTTTTAGCACGACGCATGCGCAGGTTAAAAAAAAAGGCGCGAAGAGACTCATGGGACCACAGGTAGCCCAATTAAAATCACCAAGCAAGCGCCTCTCTATCTAATAACAGGAAAACACAAATGAGTGCCACCCCGAATAAGCCTCGCCTAAAAGTTTGCCCCTATCAAAATAGACTCATCTGATGAGAGGGGCCGTACGTTAGAAGGGAAGTTGCCATAACTTTTTATCATTGAAATCTTGTTTCGTCATAGATCAGGGAGCGCCTCCCAGAGAATAAACGCCTGAATAAACATGTATGAGGAAAACCAAGGGTTGTAAATAGAAAATGCATGTGGCTAAATTCCACAAACTGATGTACCCCTCGCTGTATGTTTGATATTTCTGCCTATGCCTAGAGAAGAGGGACATGCACTTTACAGCTGTAATATTTAGTCTGATCGTTTGATCATAAGATTGCCCCCCCCCCCCCCCCCCCCTGAAGCCAAAATCATAAAATAGGGCTATTTCCGATAATTTACCAGATTATAAGCTTTGAAAAGTACGGATAACGACGCCCTAAGCATCAATGTCTTTTCTATCGACAAGACCAGTCCGCAATTTTACGAGCATCTTTTGGGTAATTTCCGTAATAAAAAGCGATGGAAATTGCAAACATTCGCACAACATCCGTGACCTTGTGGTCATTCACATAGCTTCTAAGGGACTCTACTGAATACCGATCCCGTGGGCCAGTCAATTATACGAAGACCAAGCAAGACCATAAGCCCAAATGCATAGCCAAATTTCAGTTACCTTCCACTATCACCGAAATATTGACGATCCCTAATTAGGTTGACGCATGGTTTTATCGCCCGCTCTGAGTGATTGCCAAAGAATCGTATTTTTCTAGTTGCACTTAACTTGTCTGTGGACACCCCCCAAAAATGAAAAAGTTTAACATTCTATTAGTTCATACGGTTCATACAACAACAGAAAAAAAAACTAATACGTTTCCACGCTTTTGAATCTTGTTAAAAAGCGTGGACCACGTCTTGCAGGTCAGCACCACGAAGCCAGAAAACGTCTTTGGATTTCAGAATTATGCTTTGAGAGGATCAAGCCTACTTTTAAAAGGATTAAGATTATCCAAAGAATGGTGTGTTAAAACTACCAGCGTTTTTCCCACAGTTTATAAAAAAGTTTAGATTTTATCAAATGCATGTTTTTCTTCCTTATTTTAAGCCTTTTGTAGGCAGTAGCTAAAGCCAATTACGGCCGTCATCAATTACAGTACATAAAAAAACAAATCAAAATACTGAAGACGGTCAAACAGAGCATTTTATTGTGAAAAGCATAGAGTCGCCCTTAGGGGCAACTTGTGCACTTTATCATTGTTGAAAGTGATCTTGACATAAAAAATAGAAAGCATAAGTATTAGTAAAAAGGAGAGATTTTTAATATATTGAGACAAAATGTCATCTTTGAGCACATTAACAGCTTGTGAGCATTTTATAATTATTAGCACAAGAAAGCTGTTAAAATAATTATCCGCCTAAATCCTGGGTCTCACCATAGTTGTTAGCTATGGTTTCACCTGTTTCGTTGCTGAAATTGCAGGGCCATTTAGTTTCAAGATGATAAAGTTTCTCACGCGTTTCCATATACGTACATACCGACGGAACCCATACGACGGAAGCTGGCGCACATTGAGAGCATCGCTATCAATTTATCAGCCTTGGGAATCAGTGTTTTTAACAGCATTTCTCTAAAAAGCCTTTTTCCAGAACGTCTGCGAAGATAAAGCGGCCTGGGTTATCTGTCTGGGGCCTGCAAAAGACTTGACTCTTCGCGTGTATGGCGAGAAGTTAAAGTGATAAATAGCTTCGCCTTTTCACCAAGTCATTGCATTGGGGTGCTAATCAAACGACTCCCTATTTTAAAGGCAATCAGAATATATGCCAAATATTTAGTATTTTATTTCCGTTTGTTTGTTCTCCGATACGGATAAATGACAGTTCAGGCATCAGACTAGACCTTTAGGTACGACAGCTAGCTGAAATATATGGTTCGGGTTAGCGCCCCTGTTAGAAGTGTGCCTAGCTGATTGGCCGATCACTAATGAACGTGATTGTACAAGATGCAAACCCTTGAACCGACTCGTTTCATGAACCCGGCTTGAATTTCAGCCCACAGCATTCGGCACCTTTGCTTTCTGGTTCGTAGTATCTGCGTTTTCTACATTAACAAACCGGGAATCTATCGAGGCAAAATCGAGTCCATCTAAAAAGCAGATAAGTCACATGACCTTCAAAATGACCCTCTTGAATATATCTCTAAGCAAGTCGGAGGTAAACACTAGTTCGAAAGAAGCTAAAGACATGGATTTAGGCGCGAAACAAGGACTACAATCAGAGCTGAGTTCTCGCAGTGAAAGTTTGGTAGTGGTTGAGTCTATCTTGCTGTGTACGGTGTTGTGTGTTAGCTTGACAGGAAACCTGCTCGTGTTCTCCGCCGTCTACCGAAATCGCCGCTTGAGAACAATTTCAAACATGTTCGTTGTGACTTTGGCGGCCAGCGATGCACTTATGGCTTCACTCTGTATGCCCTACTCCTTAGGAACACTAATCCATGGAAGGTGGATTTTTGGAGAGAGGTTTTGCCAAGCTCAAGGTTTTTTTGCGTTCAACCTTGGTCTTGCCTCCTTGAACACTATGTTCTTCGTTGCCGTGAATAGGTTTTTCTGCATCGTGAAACCTGCGAAGTACCAAATCAGGTTCTCTAAAGGAAAGACGAGAATTTATCTTTTGATTATTTGGTTCAATTCGTTTGCGGGTTCTATCCCACCTCTGTTTTTTTATTCCGGGGGGTACGATTTTCAGCCCGGGAAAGCCATGTGCCTGTACCGGTTCGAGTCTAATATCCCCTACACCGTATTCCTGGAAGCTTTATTTATTGGACTACCACTGAATATTATCGCCTTTTGCTACTTGTCTGTATTTCGTGAAGTGAGAAGGACAAACAAAGTATTCACCTCAGCAAACGCAACCAGAGCTGAACTTCGCGCACATGTCCAAGAAACTAAGATTACGAAAACTTTGGGGGCAGTGTTCCTCGGTTACGTCTCTTGTTGGATGCCAGTAAGCATAATTGACTATCTGGACGCAGCAAATGGAAAACCGATTTACCATCGAGAAGTATACATGGCCTATATGTTTCTCATCTATATATCGAGCATGATAAACCCTCTGATTTACGGGTTAGCAAGTCGCGCATTTAGAAGAGAATATGAAATGATGATAAAGGGAGTCATTTGTCTAAGGGGCTGTAGAACTATTGATCCTCGTACTGTACTAAGCGCAACAGAAGTCACAGCACCCGACAACACTGCCGGCTAAGAGAGATGAACCATTTCTCTTCCTTTACTGAAACAAGACCCATAAGTAAATAGAGACGCATGCACATTACACAAGCGCAATGTTTATTTTATTTGAATATGAGATAAGTTTGTTCAGAGGTGGTACACCTGCTAACTTTCCGCTAAATAATTCCGATATTGTAGAAATAAATATACCTCCATTCTTTTTTTGTATTAACGGTTAAACTATATCTGGGACATCTGTTTCAGAAGTTTGAATTTAAGCGCCGTCAAATGATTTATTGGGTGTGCGAAATTAGTAGAGAGTTTACACAACAAATTTAAGGCTAATTCACGAGGGCTCTTCGTTTTTAATCAGATAGACAAACTAATGACTTGTTACCAAAAAAATTTAAAAGCCGTCGCAATTTTCTCACATTCATGTTTTAATCGCGGTCATGATAAAGCGTTAGTCTTTTATCTTGATTTCGATAGACGTTTGTCATTTAAATATCGCTTCCAGACGCAACGTTTTGTTCTATTTTTTATCCCTCTGTTTTCTTTCTGCCAGCTCTTTTAAATATCCTTTTGCTACCGTTGAAAGCGGAACAGTAAAATCCATTTAAGAACAATTCGATAACAAAAAAAGTTATCCAACAAATGCATATAGGAAAAAAAAGGGACATGACGTTCTACTTATCAAATGTTAAGCTAACAGCGTCGGATGTTTGATAAAGTATGCATGGGATGTTGGAGCACCGTGAAGGGAAGAACTTGTTGGAATGGTGTATCTAATAATATCAATAATAAAAGTCGTTAAGTATGAAAGCCAGTTGCGAGATGCTTTTAAAGTGAGCATTATATAAAATCACTATATCATTATTTAATATTTGGTAGTTTGCTCAGAGCAGTAACACCATAGGCAAACACTTTTATGATTCAATAAAACGTTAAAAAGCTAATCCCGACTCTTGCTCTAGACTTGGCAAAGCCACAGAACGCGAAACATCGAAAGACGCGCAACCCACCTCCCCCACCCCCGGGCAACCCGACCGAAAAAAAAAAACTGTTTTTCTCAAGAATAGCAATTCTACTTTTTGCATTTGATATCTCCTCTCTTTTCAAAATTTCGATCACTTACCTACTAGACAGGATCTGCCCTCACGCTGATGTTCCCTGAAACAATATGGAAACAAATATGGGTTCTCCATGAACGGCGCGGACACAAAAACAAAACGAAGAAAGTTTTGACACACACACAAATATTAGGGCCTCGGAATGGTCCCCCGAAATTTCGATGTGCTCGCATTTTTTGGCCAATGCTCGCATGCTCGCGCATTTTTTTCCGCCGTGCTCGCATTGTATTTTTGAATGTGCAGGTTGCTCGATTTATTAAACAACTAAAAATGCTCGGTCTCGCATAAAAAACGGGGTGCTCGCCAAAGACCATTCGGGGGCCCTTATATTGAGGTTGGGCGATTTTATTTAATATGCTTTGGATATTGATGCCATTTCTACGTTTTTTATATCCTTTTTATGTCCTTTTTTTATTTACGAGAGGCAGACGTAATCACTTTGTCAAATAGCACAGACAAACATTACGCCTGCACAATCAAGTACTAATTACTGAGCAAATATCACAAAGTCAATCAAGTAAATGATAGCAGACAGAAGACCAAACAAAAAGCTATCACTGGGAGCAAGACAAAAAGCGTGATGGAAAAAGAGATATTTCTGAACGATATTCCCTGAACTCCCGCTGTCTTTTGTGGCGGGGTAGTTTAGCTTCAGGGGAAATGGGAACTCGTCAACTGTTTATCACAGCAGGTTTATTACGACCTCGGCATTTCCTATCGGACCCCTTTCTGGTAGAGACCCGACGCAAAGGATGTACAATCATCGACTGTTGTGTGATAATAGCAAGCGGTAAACACGATTACTAAGAGCTTCTAAACAGCACCCAAAACCATCCATTAAGGCTTAGGGCCAACGTAAACAAAATATAAATTAAGCGACTAATGTGGTAATCGCACATTTTTTTCTGCGCACAACCAAAACAATGAAAAAACGACCTTTTAATACAGAAATGAAACTGGAAGTTCCACAGGAATAAGAAAACTTTATGTTTCTAAAAACCATATAGGGTAGGCGACCCTTTCCATATTACACTTCTGTTCTCACATTTTATGAATCCAAGAGAGCATAAAATAAGAGGGACACTTTGGTATTACCCGCGCGCCATGTCGATTGATGGCATTAGTCCAGTATTTTTTATCAATAATTTTCTAAGGCTCAATACATCAATAAAGCCTTCATTGTATTCGTCCTTTTTAGGCCTTTATAATTTCATTTTTGCTCTTTTGATTGAGTGATTCCCCAAATATCCCCCCCCCCAAAAAAAGATAAATTTTCAGGCGCATAAAAAGGGGCAAGACACCCCTCTTTTTGGCCGCCAAAAATTGGGTCATTTCTTTTTGAAGCATTGTCTAACACTGTCCTTTTTCCACGATATCTAATTTTCAATTGAATTTAGGTCGTAAACTTATTTGTAGTTGAAAAAGGAAGGTAACGCAAGATACGAAAAAAAGATCCCCGTGAGTCGGAATCCTCGAGTCCTAATCCAGATTCCCGGCCGATCCTCATTTTCCACTAATCCCAACTCAACTCTGAAGAAAATATTTTGCCGTGAAGAATGCCGTGAAGAAATTAATTTTGCCGTGAAGAAAAAAAATTGCCGTGGAGAAATAAGTTTTGCCGTAAGATAATAAAGTTTTGCCGTGAGATAATAAAGTCTTGCCGTGAGATAATAAAGTTTTGCCGTGAAGAATTTTTTTTTGCAATGCTTTTGTGGGCCACAGTACTTATCTCGTTATGGGTTACCTGTGGCATAAACCAGTCCCTCACTCTGACTATTTGGAACGCCTGTTTATTAACTGAATTTTGCGATTTTCAAAGTTACACCATCGAGCGTGTTTAGATTTTATAACTTAAGATCGGCGATTTATTATGCTGGAGCCGATACTTGAAAGCCTAAATACAAAGACAGTCATACTGGCTAGCAGCTCTCCGAGAAGAAGTGAAATCTTACGTCGTATCGTAAGTGTTTATAATTAAGTTTGGGCGCCAACTGCATTAGCGTAAAGTGCGTGAACAAGACTAGCCTTGTAGAAAAAGAAGTGCTTGGTTTATTTTTGATGGCTTTTATTGTTTCAGATATCCAGTATCAAATAGAACCTTTTATCAAAAATCTTAATGCAGGCTTTATTGGACGTGGGTGTGAAAGATGTGGTTTGTCATTCCTCTATCAAGCCTCCCCCCTCTCCCAATTAGATATATGAATTGGTGTTGGTGGTTTACCAACTAAGCAGTCAGTTTTCTTTCATTTGAGCAGATCTTCCAGTCAAATGGAGTGGTTCTTTTGAACCATGCCATGCTGTTTAACTTGTATTTCTTTTTGGTGCTAAGGGACTGAAATTCCAGACTATCCCATCTGTATTTGAGGAAAACCTTGACAAGTCGAGCTTTGAACACCCTAAAGATTATGTGCTTGAGAATGCAAAGCAGAAAGCTCTTGAGGTCGCCCAGAGAATGAGAGATGACAAGCAGGTATCGTTGAGTCAATATTTTTCAGGCGAGATTGAACTTGTCAAAGCTAAACCCTTCAAAATCTGACGAAACATGTACTTTCCATACATTGATTCAATCTCCCAGTTTTATTTTTTCTCCTCTGCTTTTTATGAAACCTTGAAATGTTTAGTGATAAAGACTGCTGTTCACAATCATAAGTTAGGGCTAATGTATGAGCACTGTTACTGAAAATGATACCATGGGCAAACATCTCCAGTGGCCCTTTTACATCTGCCATAGAATATGGCAGACCAACCAACCCAAGAATATGGGTGATTCCCAGTCTCCTGTATCTGGTGTCTCCCTCTCTAACTCACCCCACTTGTGTTTGTGAAATGCAGGTAGCGAATCTGTATCTTCACACTGACAAGTAAAGTTAGTCAGATGTCCATAGTTGCCAGCTCACCTTCATTAGCATGATGTCACAAGATTTTAGACCCCATTTCACAAGATTTGCAAAGCAGTTTTTAGCAATAAGATTTATATACTAAATGTCAACTGTTTTAATGCTGAGTTAACCACATGAGAGCATAAGATTTAAGAACAGACCCCAAAAGCCCCCAAGTTATTTTGTCATCCAATGAAAACTCTTTGTTTCTTTCAAACCTTCAGACCTTTACAGTTTTGTTTCTACATCCTCTAGAATAACATTCCTGATTTAGTGATTGGATCAGATACGATAGTGGTAAGTGATTACTATTATTGTAAGCGGTTTGGCATTTATGTATTTCATACGCTTATTCTTTATTAAAAAAGATCAACATAAAAAATATATTTTTTAAATTAGACTAGTTTTTATTAGGAGTGGGGCTCAGACAATTTGAAAAGGTTATCAATTTTGCATTTAAACACAGGTGCTGGAAAATGAAATATTGGAAAAACCCAAATCCAAGGAAAATGCTTTTAAAATGCTAAAAAGGTAAAGAAGAAAAAACTGCAATACACCATGTTGTAATATAAAATTGTTGATAGCATGTTATATGTTTTTCTAATGCAGAACTGTAGCAGGTCTCAAAATATTTTGATACAGAGACATTGATTGGACACAGCCATACCCCTACTGGTCACTCCTCATAATTTTTTAAAATTATGGTGGTACGTACCCCAGGGATGAACGTCGGAAAATTAAAAAAAATACCCCTAAAAATACCTGCACAACCATAAATTGCTCCATTAAAAATACCTCAAAAGCCCTAAAATACCATTTCTAAGAGAAAAGCCTGTTTTTTTTTGGATACCCCTAAAAAGACCTAAGGCCCGATTTTGACCCCTAAAAAATATGACGAGCATTCCTATCAGGTCAACATGGGAAGAACCTAGGGGTGCGTACCCCCTGCTATGGCCCTATAATGTATATCATACTTCTAATTTTGTAAACAATTGTATACTTCTAAACTTGGTCTGTTGCTAAACAACCTCCCAGGTGGCTCTTGACCACTTGCTTGTCCATTTGTGGAGTTTGTCTGCACAACCATATCAAGAAATAGAATGCTGCTTGTCTGACTCACTCTATGGGTACAATCTAACTAGGCTAGTTCTGAAGAAAGGCTAATGATTTTGAAAACAGGAATATGACCTAAAGGTGCTTTTTATACTCAACCATGACTGTGACTGTTAACTAATATCTAACTTACCCCATCTCCCATTCAGTGGTGTCTGTTAATATATCTTCATGAAGACTAACTTTAAATTTCTGCATTTCTCTTCAGCCTCAGTGGACGTGAACATGAGGTGTACAGTGGTGTCACACTTGTGAGCCACTCACATTCAGGTGGGAAAATAACCCCTTAGTCCACAAATGCTTGTGTGGCAGTTATTAAGCAGCACTAAGATAGTGTTGCAGTAGCTCAGTGACTTGGGATTTGTTCAGAGTTGTAAATTCATGGCTTTCTAGCCGGAGGTCCCATCTCAATTAACTGCACTTTATTAAAGTGGTGAACGAAAAAAAAAAATTGCTGGTGATTTTTCCCTGTGGTATCATCTTCAGTGAAAGTACAGTGCTCACACACTAAATTTTAATTCTTTTCAAATATTTTAACTCCAGGGAGCAGTCTTTTTCTTTATACTGAGTGAGCTAAAAGACTTTAAAAAAGCCTCTTGCATTTCAATTTAGTTACAATTGCTTTGCTTTGTGTAGCACTTTAGCTGTGAATGTGTTGGCTTGTATGGTATTTGCGTTATTCCCAAAACATGCTTCTTTTTTCCTAGCTGTAGGGCTGGACAAGCCTTCGTTAACCCAGTTCTATGAAAGGACCTTTGTCACCTTTGGCGAATTGACAGATGACGTCATAAATGGTTACATCAAAACTGAGGAACCCATGTAAGCTTAGGACGTCAGAGAAACTGACTGGTCAAGTTTTTGTTTTCCCTTCCTTCCTTTCTCTCTTCTTTTTCCTTTCTTTTTTTCTTCCTTTCCACTCCCCTTCCCAAATTTTTTTAGATAGAGCTGGTAACTAGTGTACAGTGCCGTAGCAGGCCTCGAAATATTGGGGGGGGGGGGGGGGGCATAATACAGAAACCTAAAGAGAATATTTGGGGGCACAGCCACGCTGGTCATTTTCTTCTGTCTTACTGGTCATTTCCTTTTAATTACTGGGATACCTGTGGTAGCCCAGTTATAAAATGCAACTGTTTTTTCTTCTTCTTGCGATATGGACATTCTTGCGTAATACCCCAACAACCTTTGCGATACCTTCTGTATACCGGCTAGATTTGCGATTTCATTACTGCATATTTTAGCATATCCTCAATTCCTACCAAGTTATTGTGGAAAATCATCTCAGCTTGGATTTCTTTCGCTGTATTTACTCGTGTTTCAATTTGCCACCCGAAGAGACCCGAGACGTGAGGCTCGAGATAAGAATTACTTACTTATGTGCTGACTGCTTAAGACACTTTACTGTTTACATCCAGACATAATTAAATGTGCTCTGGTCACTCATGGACTCGAGGTATTTACCTTGATTGTTTAATCTATTTTGAAGTGGAAGTAGTTTGAAACTATTTATGAAAATCGTCTCCTACAAATCGCTATGAATGAATCCCAAACAGGTGACTACCTTACATCGCGACACTTGACCGGTTACCCATTAGACAAATTTTGTTTTCTTGCTATAAAATATCTTGATCTCTCATTGAATGTCATGATTTTTTACCATGTAGATTTCAGTAGAGCATATGTGTAAATTGAGACACGTTCCAACAGAATATGGAGCAGTTTTCATCAATATTCGTAAGAATATGTAGTATAAGTAACTGCTGCTTTGGTTTTGGTACCCTTTGTAGAGGTAGACATATCAGTAGTCTTGTGTAGTGTAAGATATGTAAAACTATGAAAAGTATTTTGGTACTTTGGTTGTTATTTTTTTTTTTGTATTTTGGTCCTTCCTTTATGTAATATATTCGGATGGGCTCCCTGTGTTGTACACCATATTTGGAATGCCTCGTGGGCATGTCGGGGGTTGTTCAGAAATAAATGGAGTTCAGTTGTTGTGTTCAACGAGCTGTCTATTTCTTCGTGATGTTTTAGTCCCGAAAACATTACATCTGGCGACGAGAACCGGATCTGTGGAACACCATGAGTGTCATCGGTCAACTAAGAGAGTTCGACCGGCAAAAAGAGTCGTTTGAAGCTTACATTGAGCGGCTTGAAAACTTCATGAAGGCGAATGGCGTGCGAAAGGAGAACGAGGTAGCTGTCTTGCTCACTGCAATAGGTCCTGAAACGTACGGACTGTTAAGGAATCTTTTGACTCCGGAAAAACCTGACACCAAGACATATAAAGATCTTGTGGATATCTTGAGTGGCCATTTGCATCCGAAACCCTTGGTTATTGCCGAGCGATTCAATTTTCATAACCGGTTTCGTCACGACTCCGAAACAGTTGCGGACTTTGGCGCCCAACTAAAGAAGCTTTCAACTCACTGTGAGTTCGGAACTTTCCAAGATGAAGCTTTGAGAGACCGTTTTGTATGTGGTCTACGCCAGGAAGCGATTCAACGGAAACTTTTAACCGAGAAAACCTTGACGTTTGCGAAGGCTTTGGAGATCGCTCAGTCGATGGAAATGGCGGAATCGAAGTCGTCGGAATTGAAGGGCTCTGGATCGTCCGGATCGGGCTGCGTTGAAGAAGTTCATCAGCTTGGAAAAAAGCCACAGAAACACAAGAAATTCACACAGAACAAGGGAGGAAAGCCCAAAACAGCATGTCATCGTTGTGGCAGTGCTGAACATGATGGTAAATCCTGTAAATACAAGAAGTATAAGTGTGATAATTGTGGCAAAGTGGGTCACCTAAAGAGAGTCTGTCAGTCCAAGGAGTGCAAGGAAACCAAGTATGTTGAAGTTTCAGTGGACAATGACCAAGAAGATGAGTCATTGGGGTTCTTTTCAACTCGTGAACCCAGCAGCAAAGCAGTGACAGTAACTATCACTGTTAACGGAAAGGAAATTCCAATGGAAGTTGATACGGGAGCTGCACGCACAGTCATCCCTGAAAAGTTGTTCAAAGAGAATTTTGGACATTTGAAACTCAAGAATGCAAGTACCTCATTAAAGACTTATTCTGGAACAGTGTTACCTTTAATTGGTGAAACCGAAGTTCTAGTTGAGTACGAGGGTCAAAGTGCCAAGTTGCCTCTGATTGTGGCAAAAGTTGAGAGCAAACCAGCTATTCTGGGTCGTAATTGGCTCAGTGTTGTTAAGCTGAACTGGGAGCACCTTTTTAGTGTTTCTTCTTCTGATTTAGTTCATGAACTGACTGCACGGTTCAAGGGTGTTTTCGGTACGGGCCTGGGCAAAATCAAGGAGTTTCAAGCAAGAATCAATGTGCAACCTGAGGCCACGCCTAGGTTTCATAAGGCTCGCCCCGTGCCGTATGCCCTAAAGCCAGCAGTTGAAGCAGAGTTGGATCGCATGGAAAAGGAGGGGATCGTGACAAAAGTGTCCCATAGTGAGTGGGCTGCCCCGTTAGTGGTCGTCCCTAAGGCAGATGGTGGTGTTCGTTTGTGTGGAGACTACAAAGTTACGGTGAATCCAGTTTTGGACGTCGACCAATACCCTCTGCCTAACCCTCAAGATTTGCTCAGTGCTCTGGCAGGTGGTACCAAGTTTTCTAAACTTGACCTCAAGCATGCATATCAGCAACTGCCTCTTGGTGAGGAGTCCAAGAAGTTCCTCACTGTCAACACCTGTAAAGGGCTCTATCAGTATAATCGTTTGCCTTTTGTTGTCGCAAGCGCACCTGCTGTATTTCAATCTACTATTGACACCATTCTCAAGGGCATTGATGGTGTTGTTTGCTATATCGACGATATTTTGATCACTGGAAGGAATGACCAGGAACACAAAGCAATATTAGAGGCGGTGCTGGAAAGACTTACGGAAATACGGAATTTCTCTCAAGTTGTCGAAATGCAGTTTCCTGGAGGACAGGGTCGGTTTTCTCGGTCATGTCATTGATGCCGAGGGTGTCCACCCTTCACCAGAGAAAGTTCGGGCTGTTGTGGATGCTCCTGCGCCAACTAATGTTACCGAGTTGAGATCGTTTCTGGGTATGTTACAGTACTACGGAAAATTTCTCCCGAACTTGTCAACATTGCTGCACCCGTTAAACAACCTCCTGCGGGACGGGGTTGAGTGGTCATGGCTGCCAGAATGCGAGCAAGCCTTCACCTCTGCAAAAGAGCTCCTGCAATCAGCGAAAGTCCTAACTCATTATGACGTCAATCTTCCAATTAAATTGGCTTGTGATGCATCACCCTATGGCATTGGAGCCGTTATTTCACACGTTATGCCAGGAGGCGAGGAGCGCCCCATTGCTTTTGCCTCAAGAACCCTCACTGGTAGTGAAAAGAATTATGCCCAGCTAGAGAAGGAAGCCCTGTCCATTATTTACGGAGTTAAAAAGTTCCACCAGTTTTTATATGGGCGACGATTTATTCTGGAGACCGACCATAAACCACTCCTAACAATCTTAGGGCCAAAGTCGGCAATTCCCACACTAGCTGCGGCTCGTCTTCAGAGGTGGGCTTTAATTTTAGCATCCCACCAGTATGATGTCGTTTACCGTAAAGGTGTCGATCACAGCAATGCGGATGGGCTGTCCAGACTTCCTGTTGATAAGCCTAGAGTTTCAGAGGAAACTGAAATTTATAATTTCAGTTATGTGGATGACCTACCTGTAACGGCAAAGGACATTGCTATGGAAACAAGAAAGGATTCTGTGTTAAGCAAGGTACTTCATTATGTGAAAAGTGGCTGGCCACAGCAGACACAGGAGGAGGAATTACGTCCTTATTTCAATCGTCGATTGGAACTGTCTGTGGAACAAGACTGTGTTCTCTGGGGTCTGCGGGTCATTATCCCAGAGGCAGTTCAGGAGAAAATCCTGCATGATCTTCACGCAGATCACCCAGGTATGTGTCGCATGAAGTCTCTCGCACGCAGCTACCTGTGGTGGCCAAAGCTCGATCAGGCTATCGAGAACATGGTGCACAATTGTGAGGCCTGCCAGTCTGTTCGTAAGCAGCCTGCCACAGCACCTTTGATCCCATGGAAATGGCCTGTTAGAGTTTGGCAACGAGTGCACATGGATTATGCTGTTAAAGACGGAGTGAACTTTTTTTGTTGTTGTCGATGCACACTCAAAGTGGCCTGAGATTATTGCTACATCTTCCACTACTGCACCCAAGACCATTGAAATGCTGGCTGGTCTATTTGCATCACATGGATTACCAGAGGAGATGGTCTCCGATAACGGTCCACCGTTCATTTCTAGTGAGCTGGACATGTTTATGAAAAGTAATGGAATACAGCATACACGGGTCCCTCGCTATCATCCCGCTTCTAACGGGGAGGCGGAGAGATATGTCCAAACTCTCAAGCAGGCGTTACTTACCAGCAAGTTTGATCGGGGGAAATCGCTACAGCAACGGCTGTCAAGTTTTCTGTTTTCGTACAGGAACACGCCCCATACGGTTACTGGGCAGACACCTGCTGAGTTGTTCTTGAAGCGTAAGCCTCGCACACGTTTGGCATTGCTTCAGCCCAATCTGGCCCAGCATGTTGAGGAGCGTCAGATGAAGGAAAAGCAACAGCATGATGGTGGCCGAACAAAAACTCGTGAGTTTCTTCCAGGAGACATTGTTTTAGTTCGTAACTTCAGAGGGAAACACAAGTGGGATAAAGGAACAGTGATCTTGAGAATCGGTCCCCTAGCATACCAGATACGTATTGGAGGACGAATGTGTCATGTACATGTTGATCACCTTCTAGCAGCTGGTGATGCGGAGCACACACCCCCACCAACTACAGCTACAGCTATGACTGGGAGTGGCTTTGTTTTGCCCTCTACTCCAGTAGTGTCCTCTAAACCCATTCTTCCTGAGCCTGAGGTTACCCCTCTACCTGAAGTCTCACCTAAATCTTCAGAGACTGTTGTTCCTACATGTACAACTGAGTCACCACCTGACGTGGCATCTACACCTGTGAGGCGTTACCCAAGGCGTACCCCTAAACCTGTAGTACGTCTGGACTTGTAAAGAGACTATTAGATGTATTTAGCTCTCTAGTCATTGACATTGTTTACATGTTTGTAGCTAGTTCATTCCAGGAACGGGGAGATGTAATATATTCGGATGGGCTCCCTGTGTTGTACACCATATTTGGAATGCCTCGTGGGCATGTCGGGGGTTGTTCAGAAATAAATGGAGTTCAGTTGTTGTGTTCAACGAGCTGTCTATTTCTTCGTGATGTTTTAGTCCCGAAAACATTACACTTTAGATAAGTTTTTTTTTTCCTGAAATAATTCTCATCCCTCATTGAATGTCATTTTAATTTTATGGAACATTTTCAATGAAATCTAGAGCATTTTGTTGTCTTTGTGGTGTTGTTGATTACAATCCTTAAGAATATGTATATGCTATAATTTGAAGTCTGGATATTCTTGCCCCAATCAGTGTTGTGATATGGCATTAAAAAAACAAGATTATACATATGTATATTTTTATTTTTTAAGGTGGTGGGCAGTAGAATCTTTGTCATTTCACAACACAGGGCCCAAACAAAATACAGATCTCAGGTATCCCAGTCAACCCTGCGCACAGGGTCTAGTTGTTATTTTATCCAAAGGTGGTGGGCAGTAGAATATTTGTCATACATTTTCACAACACAGGGCCCAAACAAATTGCAGATCTCAGGTATCCCAGTCAACCCTGCGCGCAGGGTCTAGTTTGTGAAAATATGGGGGAGGCATGTGCCTCCAGTCCCGCACCCCCTGCTACGGCCCTGGTTTTTAAAATCTAGTATAGAAATCTAGACGTATTTGTAGCAATTCTGAAGGGAGCTGGTGTTTTAAACTTATAATTAGTATCTGGGTTATATTTATGGTACGATCTCTCTTTTCAGGGACAAGGCAGGAGCGTACGGTATTCAAGGAATAGGTGGCTCATTGGTCAGTGGTATTCGCGGTGACTATTTCAACGTAATGGGGTTTCCATTACACCACTTTTGCCTGCAGATCAAGAAACTCTATGAATAGCAATAGTCAAGGGGGTCACATGACTTCAGCTCACGTGACTTCGTTTTTATCTTCCTTTAAAAGTGTGGGATATTATCCTGATATCATGTCACGTCTAGGAAGTAACGTACTCGTTGGACTGGCTGTAAATAAGCCAACGTAATGATTATTGACGTCGATGTGATGTCACAAAAAGTCACGTGATACGCAAGTGCCAATACTCTCTCCTACTGCCAGGTTGTGATTGAGGCGTGCCGCTTTTTGTGAAGGCTGTTATGGTGTCCTTGGCAAATCGATACAAAGAGACAAAAGAGACAAAATAGTTACTCTGCAGAGGAAGGTAAATGGAGACCAAATTCACTTACGTACTTACTGCTAAGTAAGTTATCTTTGAAATCGTTAGATTATTTTAACGGCTCTTCGGACATGTCTAATCCAAGATAACGGCCGATGATGAAAACATTCCAATACAATTTCACTCACCGCTTGCAAGCAGGATCAGTATTTCATAAAAATACCCTGTTTTTTTATAGATCTTTTTACCTCATATCAGTAAAATTTAACCATATTTAGTTTGCTATATGGTTTGCCTCGAGTCCCTCCCTTGGCCGTTGTTAGAGTCACTCTCCGTTAGAGGACAGCACGAAAATACCTGCTCACTATATATAATATTCGATATCTTATGACAGTCAGGACTGTGGATGAGTTCCATTTAATAATTCTAAAGAAAATGGATCTTCACCCCAAATTTTACCCGACTGCTAGCTCGACTTTTTTGAGTTACCGGATCGCTAGATCCCAAGCAGTCAGTGAAACGCTCGACGCAAGGCTACTGCTCGGGGTCTTCCGGATATATCTTGATGTTTCTAAAATATTCTCGTCGCATTTCTGTTTAGCCCAAAGCCACGCCTTCCTTTGATACAAACTGCAGAAGCGCGATACAGCAGTCAAGATTCGCACGTTGTAATGTAAGTTTATTTGACCTTCGGGTCGCAGCCCGTGGATAACGAACGGTCCGAGAAGTTCGCACAACGGTCTCTCCAACACGTAGATATCCCTCCAGTCTCCCTGTTTATCAAACCCACAAAATATAAAAGGAAGAAATCGCAAATCGTTGGTCGGGCGGACCCGTATCTCGTTCATGATAGTACCGAAACACGCATCCTCCACCGGAAACATTTTGACGCGCTTAGACCCAGAGATGAGCCGCAATAGGAGAAAACCGCTGAACAGGTAACCCCCGCCCGCGATGTACGCCGGGAACTCGGCGTCGGGATACTCTTCCATTGAAAGATAGTTGCGGTCTTCTTTGTCTCGAATAACCCTCCTGTCTTCAACTAGCCTTCCCGTGTAAAGCGGTTGTGACGCGTTAACCATGTGGTATGAGTCAAGCCAAGTGATCAGCGCATGCGCATTTATGTAGCAGTCGTCATCTGTCTTTAGGATGTAGTCCGCTGTACAAAAGGTGTGTGCCCACCTTATTCCAAGAACCATTTTCTTGTAAAGATTTGAATATGAATCCTCGAAGTCGCCAAATACAATATCACTTGATTTCTTGGATTCGAAATCGAGAGCTGATTGAATGGTCTTGTTTTGGCTACGGCCAATCATGAACACGGTTTTCCAAGACCTGTAAGTGAAATGGATAAATTTGCATTAATTGCGAATTTTCGTTTTTATCGAAAAGTTTCTTACTCAGGGCAGGCTGAGAAAGGATAAACGATGGAAGCATTTTCGCTGTATTCATTTTTCGCAAAAGGAAAGTAAGCGTGAAAAAAAGTAGTGCAAATATTTTTATGTATACAGATGTTTTAACATCTTAAAAGAGTACTTAGAGCTTAGAGGAGCACACAAAGGCTAAAATCCCTTATCCCGATAGGAGACTTACATTAGATCCCGCATCCCGTGCGATTATTCAGAATCCCGCCTGTGTTCTCCTTGAATGCGCGTAACCTGCTCCCCCCCCGAAAACTCTGAGTCCCTCTACTCACCTCCCTTGTGGAAAATTCCCCGCCTGGTTGATAACATTTTCTGGTTGTCCCCAGGAAAACCTGATTGCTTCCCTTCTCTTAAAGTTACTCGGCCTGGAGTGCACCTCAATCAAAAGGAAAGGCGTTCGACGACATTCTACTCGCGATTGACTTCTTGGCTTACCCAAGAAGGGCCCGTAACGCCCGAGTCCGCCTTCGGATTCACTCACTTTAGCTAAGGCATCAAACAAGCCACCACGGAGAATGTCTAACGTGTCTGTACGGGCGATGAACCTGGTTTGGACAGCAAAGCTGTTATCTTTATTTCTTCGGAAAGAGACGATAGTAATCAGAAGAATAGAAGCTGCTACAAGTGTGAAAGCTTTTGCATTTCGTCGAAGTTTGAACGCCATGTTTGGCTCGCGAATTTCTTTGACGAAAATGTTCGATTGGTACATGTGAAGCGATACATGGCGAGGGACTTTAAATATTTTTTAAACTATTATAATGCAAATTTTTGAAGACAAATAGTATTGAAAAGTTTTTTTTTTAATCTTCCAAGCTATAATGCGTTACGTGGACATTGTCTGTTGTTTCAATTGTGGTATGAATTATGCTGCTGGCAGTGATTTTAGCCTGATTTTATACCAATTTGTTTTTGTACAAATGTCAAGGGTTGAGAAAGTTTAAACACGTGAAGTCTGTAAACCAAGGACAGGGGTTTACGTCGAGGATAATATTTCAATAACTGCCAAATCGAGAAGCGATGTTAGGGACTTTAAGATGCGACAACAGCTACGGCTAGGATGGATGACCGAGATAACACTTTACAGTGAGGACACAGAAAACGGGCCATGCTGAACAGCTTTGACCAATCAGAATCGGCTTCACCATAAACATTAAAGTTCAGCCAATGTGAAACGGCGGACGTTGTTTATTTGACCTCGTACGTGTAGTCGACCATTTTTGTCCGTCGATTGAGCGTGGAAACACCCTAACCTGATTGGCTAGAAATTATTTTTCGAAATGTTTACGGTGTTTAAGCCGAATATGATTGGTCAAAGTCGTTCAGCATGGCCCGCTTTCTGTGTCCTCACTGTAACGCTTGGCGACAAATTCAACAATAGTTTCGATGAAATTACCTAGACTTTATATTCAGAAACAAACTGAAATTTACCGTAAACTTTATTTCTAGAATAAGAAACAGAGACAGGTGAATATATACTCCACCCGGCCACGTACTCGCCAGACCGTAAAACTTGAAATTTCACGTCGTGTTTTGGCGGAGAACGGTTGGAAATCTATCAGACAGAACGCATTTTCACGTGCAGCCTTTCAATTCTCAATTTAAATACATTGTTTTCTACCGTCACCGCACTCGTAACCGTACTCGTATCTTCAAGTCCGTCCTGAACAGGGTATATATTTCAGGCCTCTCTGTCCTGAACAGGGTATATGTTTCAGGCCTCTCTGTCCTGAACAGGCTATATATTTCAAGCCTCTTTGTCCTGAACAGGGTATACATTTAAGGCCTCTCTGCCCTGAAAAGGGTATACATTTCAGGCCTTTCTGTCCTGAACAGGGTATATATTTCAGGCCTCTCTGCCCTGAACAGCGTACATAATTTTAAGCAAGGCTCTCCTAAACAGGGTACCGATTTGGTTGCCTTGCTAAAACTCGTAACCGCTGATCCCGCCCCCGGTCTGATTGCCTTGCTTGCTCTCACGTGATAACCGAGTGCTTGGTTCTGCGATCGATTTTGCGATAAAAGACAGCATTTGTATAGACTAAGTAAGACATTTTTATTTGTCCTAAACAGGGTTCTAAAATTGAGGGTGTTGTCCTAAACAGGGTATGGTTTTTCAGAATTTTTGTCCTTAACAGGGTCAGGTTTCAAAAACCCCAGCAACACCCCTATACCCAAATATACTGAGTACCCCCCCCCCCCCCCCCCCCCCCCCGGGAGAACGGGAGACTGCAACCGGTCGAATGCACATTGTATAAAAGCAACTGAGCTCTTCGGTGTCGATAGCCGCACATTTAAGTTGTCTTAGTAAATGCTACTTTTCTGGTTACTTCAGAAATATGCGCGTTCCATTTCAAATCATCAGAGATTATCATCAGACATTATCACACTTGTTTGTTTAATCTGTCCATACATTTCATAAGCACGCACTCGTAACCATGGTTTTACTATTCTTATCATAACACTCTTTTTTTTTTTTTTTTTCAAATGTAAATATTTGGATAGGTTTTGCTTTGTCCATACAGTCCTCAGTTTATTAAAGAAGATAACGCTTTCTTTCTAGTAGGCAGTATGACTGCTCTAATTCTGAAAATTTCCAAGTTGGTTTCACTCTTCGTCATTGCTGCTTGCTGTTTGGTTATTTTTCGCATCAATATATTACAACAGGACAGAAAAGCGTGCAAAGAGGTGAAAAAACTTAGTCTTATTGAGAATGGATTGATGCTACATGAGAGAGACTTGTATAAGAAAGAGCAACCCTTTGGCAATGAAAATCCATGGGAAGTGGTAAGACAAATTCTCGATTCCACTTTTGGGCAGTACGAGGCGAGCCTCAACCAGCACACAGAGCGGCAGGGTCTCGTAAGACTTGGAGCCATTCTTGATAATGGAGATGACGGACACATGCCACTCTGTACCGGGAATGTGTTCTTATTGGCTGCTGTACATTCTTGCCATGAGAGTTTTTCGATGAGAGAAGCCATTCGACTGTCTTGGGGAAACCAAGAGAACGCCATCAATAAAGGGAAATGGTCTCGCGGCGCAAACGCGTAAGTTATGACCTGTGTCTTTCTTTCGTTATTGCTTTACATGCGCGTACACAGGATTTGCTAATGGGGATACGCAGTCATATATATCAAATGGAAAAGGATTGTTCTTCCGATGTACCCGCCTATGTACTCAATTATTGTTCTCTGGTTATAAACTATACAACAGCGCCAATAAAACGCGAGCTCTGATTGGTCGAGAAGATTTTGTGAGTAGAATACCACTCGCACGTTTGACGTTGATGTTCGTTTTTTTTTTTGATCGAAATTTTTTTTTCATTTATTTGTGCGTCGCCCCCCCCCCCCCCTAATAATCCAATAATGAAGTCAAGTCACTACTAACAGTCACTTAAACTCGACTCCGTCTCGTTGCGCACATTTTTGTTTGTGCGAGACACGTTATACCGTCATGTGGATTATATTATCAAAGGACAAGACGCACAAAAATGGCAGAGAAGTGATGCCGTTATTTAGTGTACTGTTTCAAATGCCAATACATACTAATGAACCAAATTGATTGTTCTATATTAATTTGCATTTGGAACGTATATGAAAAGAACGGCGGAAAAAGTTTTTGCGTTGATACACCTTCGTTCCTTGTAGGACTTGGAAGACGGTATTTTTTCTGGGCCAATCATCAGACGATGAGAAGAACCAGTTACTTCGTCTCGAGGCGGCCAGGTACAAAGACATCGTTATTGGGGACTTCTTGGACACATACCGAAACCTAACTCTCAAAACAATTCTAATCCTCCGCTGGGCAAAAAAACACTGCCCGCAGGCGCAGTACATTCTAAAAACAGACCACGACTGTTTCGTCAATGTTCTTCCTTTAATGCGCCTGCTTCGCATAAGGAAACCGCTGTACCTTGGGCGCATACACTGGAAAAATACGCCCACTCGAAATAAGACCAGTAAATTCTACGTAAGCAAGGCGGAGTTCTCGGAACCTGTGTACCCTCCTTACGCCGCAGGGGGAGGGTATGTTTTTAAAGGGTCTCTTCTACCGAGCCTGCTACAGGCGTCACATGAGGCAGCGGTGTTCCCGATGGAGGATGCGTATTTTGGCTCCCTTATGAAAGTGATTGGGGTGAAGGCGCAAAGCAACAAAAGGTTCCTGCGGTTCGAGTTCTGCGATGAAGAAGACGGCGTCGGCGAAGATTGTTATTACAAGGCGGAGAGTGTTTGTGACGTCGCTCGGTCGCTCATTGTTCATCAGGTCCAAAAAGCGGACCATATTAAGCTTCTGGTGAATGTGCGGACTTTGCAGTTTGTACCTACCTTATGTGAGCACGAAAACAGGAGGAAAACGCCCTACGCGGAAGGGTAGGAAAGGCAGGAGTGTGAAGGAATGACACGAACGCAGGAGGGTATTAAAGTGTGGGGTGGAGGTCGCTATTGGCTTTAATGTGTAATGTTTTTCTTTATTAGGTGCTGAAATTATATTTATAAAAGGGATTGAATGAGCACCTCATGGGGATGACGAGAGATTTTAGGTGAAAATGGGCATTTTGGGGGATAGGATATTGATTGAAATTGAAATTAAACTCCGAAATGTTGGCGTATTTTGTAACTGTTAATATTTCCTAATCATCCTAAGTCTTATTTTTATAAACAGCGTATGTTTCCTAAAAAAAAAAGAAATGCTAGGGGTGACTGGATACCTAGATTTTCAAAAACTGAAATCCCTTTGTATGATGTTTACCAATAATTAAAATGTAATGCACTTATTTATAAAAACCTTTTTTATAAGAACGTCCAGCCTGAGATTTCACCAAATTTTAAAAACATGCCAAGAACACGCCGAGGCTCAGATATATACAGAGGCAAAGAGTTTAGTGAGATACAAGCGTTGAACAATTTTTTTCTGCTTAGTAGAGTACGCTTTTTTTTATAAAAACCTTTTTATATAGAATATATTTTTTCTTTTTAGTCCTGATTCGTTCCAAAATGCAGAATCAAATTGTGCTCATAGTAAAAACTATATTATTGCCATTAATCTTTAGTGTAATTCTCCTCCTAATAATAATTCATTGGGTATGGTATTCTTATATACACTAAAATTTAAGAACATCATTAACCCATTGACTCCTGGCTATTTTTGAGCTGAATTTACAAAAAACAGACTGAAAACAGATACCTCCCCCCCTATTCTGAGTTTTATACAGCCCGTCAAAGTCAAACATAGCTGCACCTAGTCAGCACACCCCACTTTTAATCCCTCATCGTTGTGCTGAAGCGAGCACAAGTTGATGGTCGCCCGTATTTTTCATAAAAAATACAGCTATGAGCATATTAGGAGAGTGTCTCAGGACATCATGAAGTCTATTGGGGCATAACTGAGTGTTTTGCTTATGGATATTTGCAAGCAAAGGTGGATTCATGGTGATTTTTTCTTGTTTGGCTTTGCCTGGATAAGAAAATAATTTTCTAATGAATCACCACAGCTCTCCTAAATTCTGTCTTTTCTGGAACCAAATTGATTCCAAAATTGTTTACACTGTTATTCTGGGTCTGTATGACCTGGAATTGATTTGTTTGGCTTCGTGGTGAAAAGAATATAAAAAACAATCTGACTTTGGGGAGAGGAGTGTTGACTGGCCCTCCCCTCGTGAATTTTTCTCTGGATCTCCCAGAATGCTTTGCAATCTGTAAAGGCATCCAAGTGGTTTTACAAGCCTTCAAAGAGTGGACATTGTGTTTTGAGGCCATGGAAATGAACCTGGAGGATCAGAATAAAGGTATCTATTTGTGTCTTGAGCTGTGTTTGCTGATGTCTCTCCCTTGTGTGGTATTTTGAGCGTTTTCTTGAGAGGGGTGATTCGGCTTTTCTTTCCTTGTTCGATTTGAAATTTGTCAAAGAACCTGTGCTGTTATTTGGCTTAAGAGTAGTTGCCAACACCTTGGTTGTATGCATATCTTCAAGACCATTTATCCCTTAGACTGATGCCTGAGTATCTTTATCTTGTTGTGTTTATTTTGTATTAATGAATTTTTTGGGGTTGTGGGTACTTCTCAAAGCCGGTACAGGCCGGTTGAGAGGTCAATGTGTTAAGAAAATATTCAGCCTTAAAATGCTCCAAACATAAGAGCGGCCCAGCCTTAACTGAAAAATAGACGTTCCTATAAAAAAAAGTGATAATAACTCAGATCAATCAGGGTTACACTTTAGAGTAAAAAGATAAACTTGTAGTCCTGTAAAACCATGAATTAATTTACCTTAATTTATTTCCGAAAATATATTATCCTTTCTCCCTATATACAAATGTTTTATTATTTTTCCTCAGGCACCTCCTTGTGTTATTATCCAGCATTGAATACACGGAAAATATAATTTACAGTTTCTCTGAAAACAAACCATTAGACTAACTTAACGATCGTGCACATTTGCGAGCGTAGGTTTCTATCGTCCGGTTTCTAGAAGAAACGCGCACATGCCCCAGACACGACAATTACATAAAACCTCCATGTGCAACAGATTTTACGAATTTCAAACAGTTTTTATGAGTAACGCCTTTAATAAGGCTTCTGGAAAATTACAAGAATTTCATGAATGAAGCCTCAATATAGCAAGGACTTTAAAAACAGCGCCATTCAGTGCACGGATCGTAGTCAATCTTTTAACGGGTTATCATACGTATGTCCCTTCGACATTCTTGACAATTGAAACAGCGATGAATACTCCGGGCCAAAAGGTGATCAATATTGTATATGTTTATTTGACTTAAAGGAAGAAGGATCAGACCAGAACGGCGATTTACAAAGGAAACACAAGAGTGATAATTCAGACATGCCAGCAAATAATCTGAAGATGAAATTGTGATTTTAATTCAGGGGTGATTTGGCTCAGTGTGACAAGGGGGGGGGGGGGTGGTAACAGTGTTACATATGGCTTTCTGGCAGCCCAAAGGGGGGTTTACATTCAAGTCTAAGGTCGGCTTACATAAGATGCAAATCATTGACTTTCTATGACAACCCAAATATAAAAACTATACTCGTATTTATGTGGGGGTTTGTTGATTTTTTGTTGATACATGACTCTGTGTTGTGGGATGTTTATCACCGGAGAGAGAAAAAAAAAAAAACGAACAAACAAAACATGTGCATTCAAAAGCACGCTATAATTTGTTTACTTGTAATATTTCCGACTTTGTTTATATTTCTGTGATTAGCCATCCAATTTAGAGTATGGTTCAGAATCATATGACATATTATCGCAGCGAACCATGAATAGTACTGTTTAGAATCCAACGTTTTAAGCTATGTAGGTTATAAATTATGTTGATTGTTTTTGTTGTTGTTTGCTCCCTAATCCAGGAACATGGCGAAGATTTCACCAAAGGCAAAACCTCTGTTTCTGTAAATTTAAAAGACATCATTTTTATAAAAGAAAAAAATCTTAGCACTTTGCTCGCTTCCTTCTTCCTCGCTAATGCACGGAAAGGTGGAAAATTGATTCCATTTTTCCCATTCGAAATAAAGGCCAAAATCATTCAAACCGCAAAAGACAGCTGCGTTCACTGAGGAAACTGAGTCCGCCCCCGTGCCCTCCCTCCCATGCGTCGAAAAAAAAAACAATGATCTGAGTTCATTGGTGGATATCATGAAAGACCCGTGCGTTTCAATCTATAGTTTTTTTTTTTACACCCACGGCCGGTAAAAGATGTTCGAAATAGGGCACGTAAACAAACCTTATATACAAAAGAGGACAACTACCGTATTTCAAACACGAAACACACGTTCAATGACAAATGTAAGACCAAATAAACAAAATGATCACTGTTACTTCTAGGAGCCACGACATTGGTGGAAAGTGAAGTGAACTGTACTAGTATTTCTCCTTTAAAAGGGCCCAGTGAAAATAATAACTGAATTATCCTGACCCCTTAAAAAATATGCTATTGAAATTGAGCCTATAGCAAACCACCCCGATAGCTTTAGCCTCCGCCTTGTGCATCCGCGCCCCATCAGATGACAGTTTCCGCTCGCATTTTGACAAAAGATTGAACGTCCACTCGCCTGCAGCTGCCGATTGAGTGCCTTTTTTTAAAAAAAAAACTATGCCCCCTGAATGGAAAAAAGTGACTAGGCAAAATATGATACTTTATTAGTGTTCCTCAGGGAAATCATGTACAGTTCAAATAGAAAAAAATAAAATAATCAACCGTCTCTAAGGTATATTTTTCATACGGAACATGATAGACTCTAGATAAATAAGATGATAAATTCGTTTTCCCTTTAGCGTTTTGTCATGGAGCGGAAACATTGACTTTATCTTGCTTTTGTGGTATTTATCAAAAAAACGTATAAGTATATATTCTTAAACACCAAATGAAGCGCGTTAGGGCTAATTTAAGCGTAGACATAGACTTGTACTATGTGGTTTGTAAAAAAGAATATCTTTGCCAGTATCAATTTATTTGACTAATGATTCGAAGAGAGCAATTTCAACCAATATAGAAACTAATACATACAAAAATGACATACTAATGACATACAAAAACGAGTCACAACTTACATCAACCGAATGCACACGGACGGAATAATTAATCAGGACACTAAATCCTACCTCACACCCAAAGACTCTAAACCTGGACGGTTTTACATACTCCCTAAAATACATAAACATGGTAATCCTGGACGCCCCATTATTTCCTCTAACTCCCACCCCACCGAACGCATCTCAGAATTTGTAGACTACTACCTCCAGCCATTAGTAAGTAAACTTCCATCATACGTTAAAGACACTAACCACTTCTTAAACATTTTATTAACACTCAGCAACCTACCAACAGACTCTCTCCTGGTCACACTCGACGTCTCTAGCCTCTATACTAATATTCCACATAATGATGGCATCAACGCTTGTCACCACTTCCTTCGCACATGTAACACTAACCCCATCCCTGCTGGCACTATTTGTGATTTAATCCGCATGATCCTCCAAATGAACAACTTCTCCTTTAATGACAAACACTACCTCCAGAAGCATGGCACCGCAATGGGCACACGCATGGCACCCTCTTTCGCCTGTCTCTTTCTTGGTCTATTTGAAACCAACGCTTTGCGTGACGCCCCCTACAAACCCCATACGTGGTTAAGATACATCGACGATATTTTTGTTGTATGGACTGAGGGCCTAGACAAATTGAACGCTTTTGTAGATTATCTTAACAATCTACACCCCACCATTAAATTTACAAGCTCCCACTCCTATAACAATGTACCTTTTCTTGACGTTAATGTCTCCCTTGTTAATAGTAAAATCGAAACTGACCTCTACTCCAAACCTACTGACAAACACCAACACCTTCTTTTTTCATCTTGCCATCTTCATCACACCAAAAAGGCCATCCCCTATAGCCTCGCCCTCCGTATTCGCCGCATTTGTTCTACAGAAGAAAGCTTTAATAACCGCTGCAATGAACTCACCAACTACCTCCTCAAGCGTGGCTATAAACCCGCTTTTCTCAAGAGACAAATCCTACGCGTTGCTAACATTTCCCGCATTGACGCCCTACGCCCTAATAATAACAACCACAAAAACTCCCGTCGCATCCCCTTTGTCACTACCTATAACCCTACACTACCTAACATCAACAACATAATCCGTAGAAACTACAACCTTCTACTCTCGTCTAAGCGATGCCATAAGGTTTTCACTGAGCCCCCTCTTGTCGCCTTTCGCCGCTCACCTAACCTCCGCGACATCCTCGTTAAAGCCAAGCTACCTTCCGACCGCTCTCCCACCAACCAACCTCCCGGTGCTTTCCGTTGCGAAAAAAACTGCCTAACCTGCCCCTATATTAGAACCGATGGCCTTACAAGCTACACATTTTTCTCAACAGGTGAAACACGACCTATAACCTCCCACATAACCTGCAATACTAAAAACGTGATTTATATGATTCAATGTAACCGCTGTAACCTTCAATATATTGGGGAAACTAAACGCAAATTAAAAGAACGCTTTAATGACCACCGCAGAACTGTAGACTCTCAATCTCGATCCATACCAACCCACGCCGCTGAACACTTCCTAAAACCCAACCACTCAGCTTCTGACATAGAGCTAATACCTATTGAAAAAATAAGAAATAACCGCGACTCCATCCGCAAAGCAAGAGAAGCCACATTGATAGCTCGCGCTGGCACTCTTGAACCCGGTGGCCTCAACCGGCGTGAAGAAACCGTTTAGCTACTTAGTAATCCACACCACCCTATTTACCATCTTCCATAAGTCACTAAATTACTATTTTTACCTTTTGTTAGTTAATCATCAATGAACTTTGTACTTTGTCACTCAATTACTATTTTTACCTTTTGTTAGTTAATCATCAATGAACTTTGTACATATACTAGCTATAACATGCCATTGTAACTCATTTATAACCTGAAGAAGGCAGGTATTGGCCTGCCGAAATATCGTTCTAAAAAACATAAATCTGCGTTGTTGTCGACTTTTTCTTTTAAAGGTTTTATTAATTAATCAACTGTCGACGCAGACCACAAGGTCCGACGCACACCAGCAGATAGAGGCTGTCCGGTGGTTTCTTCCTACGTTTTTGTAAATTCAATCTCAACCACCGATCTCCACATTGAGATCCGGCTTCTGCTTGCAAGACTTCAACATGGGCATCGACATCACTGCCTACAGAGTACACATTGGCTCATTCCCTGGTCGCCATATGGCGCGTTCGAAACCTAAGAATATCTCCACTCGCCAACGCAGTCCAACCAACTTGAAATGTACGTTACACAATCGTCCCGCCATTTTCATGCTGTTCGTGTTACCAATCCTTATCGCAAAATCGATGGATATAGAAACCAACCCTGGACCTGTCACAAACATGTTCATGGACTCAAGTGACCCTCAACCTTTAACTGATAACTTGATTTACCCATTAACTCCGCTATTCAACAAGACCAAAAAAATCCAGCTGAAACTTGTCCGCTTCCAGCACCACCTCATCAACTTCACCTTCTATAGAGTGCACAACCTTCTACCTCAACCCATTCTGCCCCGACCACCAATAAGATCTCACGATAGGAACTTCAACAGACAATGGTACTTCATCTCACGCAACGCCGCTACCAAGCACCTAAAATTGTTAACAAGAGAGTGCAATAGAAAGATCGCCGCATCATCTCAGGAACTCCTCCATCACAGAACATTATTAGAAAGGTCATGTACTAACAACGCTTACATATTTTACTGTCGCAAACTAGATTCCATGGCTCTCTCGCTCAAATCGCTCTTAGAAAACCGCCGCAATAACAAATATTCTCGCCGTAATCTCCCTAATCCCGACAACGATAATACGTCTACTATTACTCCCCAAGCCGCTCCTAATACTAACCCACCACCGGTTGCGACACCAGCCCCTCAGCGCCGACGCCGCCGTAGACGAAGACGACGTAAAAACAACTCCGTTGTTACTCTTGACAGCACATCGGTAATAAACATCTCCAGCACTTCTCTATCGCCCGACGAAACTTCTGTTCTTGCTCGCGGCCTTACCTTTTGCCCTACACCACGCAAAATCGACTGGTCTCAAGTCAACGCTGATATATATGATTTCAATCGTAGGATGCGACTAGCTGAATATTTCTTTAATGAAGACAAACCCAATGATAATGATACTCTCTCTTTTGACAGTTCATTTAACCCTTTCCGTAACAAAAGCACTTGGACTCCCTCCTCAGGCAGGGATAACTCACTCGACACCTTCCTTAATTCTGTCAAACTACAGATACAAAACTCTACACTTAACAAGACTCGCTCTAACATCACACCTGGTGAACGTAACGCTTTAACACAACTCAACCAAAGACAAGACATCATAATCAAACCCGCAGACAAAGGATCCGGCACAGTCGTAATGGACAAAGACTGGTATATTAATGAATGTAATAGACAACTTAATGACACTAAATTCTACACACAATTAGATGCCGACATTACTAATGACATACAAAAACGAGTCACAACTTACATCAACCGAATGCACACGGACGGAATAATTAATCAGGACACTAAATCCTACCTCACACCCAAAGACTCTAAACCTGGACGGTTTTACATACTCCCTAAAATACATAAACATGGTAATCCTGGACGCCCCATTATTTCCTCTAACTCCCACCCCACCGAACGCATCTCAGAATTTGTAGACTACTACCTCCAGCCATTAGTAAGTAAACTTCCATCATACGTTAAAGACACTAACCACTTCTTAAACATTTTATTAACACTCAGCAACCTACCAACAGACTCTCTCCTGGTCACACTCGACGTCTCTAGCCTCTATACTAATATTCCACATAATGATGGCATCAACGCTTGTCACCACTTCCTTCGCACATGTAACACTAACCCCATCCCTGCTGGCACTATTTGTGATTTAATCCGCATGATCCTCCAAATGAACAACTTCTCCTTTAATGACAAACACTACCTCCAGAAGCATGGCACCGCAATGGGCACACGCATGGCACCCTCTTTCGCCTGTCTCTTTCTTGGTCTATTTGAAACCAACGCTTTGCGTGACGCCCCCTACAAACCCCATACGTGGTTAAGATACATCGACGATATTTTTGTTGTATGGACTGAGGGCCTAGACAAATTGAACGCTTTTGTAGATTATCTTAACAATCTACACCCCACCATTAAATTTACAAGCTCCCACTCCTATAACAATGTACCTTTTCTTGACGTTAATGTCTCCCTTGTTAATAGTAAAATCGAAACTGACCTCTACTCCAAACCTACTGACAAACACCAACACCTTCTTTTTTCATCTTGCCATCCTCATCACACCAAAAAGGCCATCCCCTATAGCCTCGCCCTCCGTATTCGCCGCATTTGTTCTACAGAAGAAAGCTTTAATAACCGCTGCAATGAACTCACCAACTACCTCCTCAAGCGTGGCTATAAACCCGCTTTTCTCAAGAGACAAATCCTACGCGTTGCTAACATTTCCCGCATTGACGCCCTACGCCCTAATAATAACAACCACAAAAACTCCCGTCGCATCCCCTTTGTCACTACCTATAACCCTACACTACCTAACATCAACAACATAATCCGTAGAAACTACAACCTTCTACTCTCGTCTAAGCGATGCCATAAGGTTTTCACTGAGCCCCCTCTTGTCGCCTTTCGCCGCTCACCTAACCTCCGCGACATCCTCGTTAAAGCCAAGCTACCTTCCGACCGCTCTCCCACCAACCAACCTCCCGGTGCTTTCCGTTGCGAAAAAAACTGCCTAACCTGCCCCTATATTAGAACCGATGGCCTTACAAGCTACACATTTTTCTCAACAGGTGAAACACGACCTATAACCTCCCACATAACCTGCAATACTAAAAACGTGATTTATATGATTCAATGTAACCGCTGTAACCTTCAATATATTGGGGAAACTAAACGCAAATTAAAAGAACGCTTTAATGACCACCGCAGAACTGTAGACTCTCAATCTCGATCCATACCAACCCACGCCGCTGAACACTTCCTAAAACCCAACCACTCAGCTTCTGACATAGAGCTAATACCTATTGAAAAAATAAGAAATAACCGCGACTCCATCCGCAAAGCAAGAGAAGCCACATTGATAGCTCGCGCTGGCACTCTTGAACCCGGTGGCCTCAACCGGCGTGAAGAAACCGTTTAGCTACTTAGTAATCCACACCACCCTATTTACCATCTTCCATAAGTCACTAAATTACTATTTTTACCTTTTGTTAGTTAATCATCAATGAACTTTGTACTTTGTCACTCAATTACTATTTTTACCTTTTGTTAGTTAATCATCAATGAACTTTGTACATATACTAGCTATAACATGCCATTGTAACTCATTTATAACCTGAAGAAGGCAGGTATTGGCCTGCCGAAATATCGTTCTAAAAAACATAAATCTGCGTTGTTGTCGACTTTTTCTTTTAAAGGTTTTATTAATTAATCAACTGTCGACGCAGACCACAAGGTCCGACGCACACCAGCAGATAGAGGCTGTCCGGTGGTTTCTTCCTACGTTTTTGTAAATATAGAAACACTCAATCTTTATGTTTTCAGTTTCAAGAGATTCTATTGCCTACTAATTCAACAAATATTTCTAGCAAAATCATTGTACGCTTTTGAAACCTATGTGCCTACTATTTTAATAATAAAATTTCCAAAGAATTGAGAATTGGATATTGAAATAACGACAATAAGGTTGAGTGGGAGGTATGATGTCACAAAATTTCTTAGCAACTCGCACTAATTACTATGCATTGCTCTGTGATTGGTAAGTTCATAAGTCCCGAGCGGAAGATAATGTATGCATAGGGAACCGAATGTTAAAATAATTCACGAAGGCCAAACACAAGCAATCACTCGGGAGCGCATTTTGCTTTAGTAAAGGGAAGAATTCCCTTTTTCTCTTCCCTGATGATTTTAAGACTGTATATATGGTCTTTACTTGTTTTTACAAGTCTCTCGGTGCCAGTGTTACTGAGTGATGTTCAAAATAATGCCGAAGATGTGAATTCGGAGGATTTCGACCCCTTCGAACAGGAGGATGGAGCGAGTTTTAGCAATGTTTGGGCCGTTCAATTAGACTCGAACGATGGCTCGTTGGCCGACGCTATTGCTAGAGCTCATGGATTTAAGAATTTAGGAGGAATCGGTACTTTGACGGGACATTATGAATTTGTTCACGATTCCACTGGCTCTCGAATGAGACGTTCTATGGAGTCGAGGACCAAGCGCTTGATCTCCCATCCTCGCGTAATTTGGGCAAAACAACAACGGATCCTCGACCGACAGAAGCGAGATTTCTTCGATCTACTAGAGGCTCGAGCATCCCAGCAACAACGATCACTGGGCCATGAGAGGCGAAAGAGGTTTTACCACGATCCCATGTTCGCAAAACAGTGGTACCTTCAAAACACCGGGCAGTTTAACATTCCCGAAGGCAACGACATCGGAGTGTTACCTGTTTGGGAACGCGGGTTCACGGGCAAGGGGGTGGTAGTCAGTATACTAGACGATGGTTTAGATCATACGCACCCCGATCTCAAACGAAACTATGATCCTAAGGCAAGTTGGGACTTTAACGATAAAGATGACGACCCATTTCCCAATGATGTAGATCCCTATAACGCACACGGTACCAAGTGTGGCGGTGAAGTCGGCGCACAAGCCGACAACGACATCTGCGGTGCTGGTGTTGCACCGAATGTCAGTCTTGGTGGAATACGGATGTTAGACGGTGTTGCAACCGATGCTTTAGAAGCTAACGCCCTGAGCTACAAGCCCCAATACATCGATATTTACAGTAATTGCTGGGGACCGAAGGATGATGGTAAAACGTTCGGGAGACCGGGAAAATTGGGCCAAAAGGCGCTTGAAGATGGAGCTAAAAAAGGCAGAGGAGGTATGGTATTCTGTGTTTATTAACGAAATAATGTCTAATCTAATCCAGGAAATAACAACCTATACCCAGTTTTATTTCTAAGCAGTTGTTCATACTCTTTTGACCGCTATCGTTTGATTTAATCTGTTGCGTGAATTTTCTTTTCGGTCGCTAAATCTTGTCGGTCGCTAAAAAGTTCCCATTTCTAACTTGCGGATTTCTACATGAATAATTTAGTTAGTAGTCTTCTTCTCGTTCTCTAAGGTTAATTTATATATAATCCTTCGGCATTTTCTCGTTGACTTCTTTCTATGTTTAAACTAAACATGTTGTAAGTAATATTACTGATCAGATTTTAAGAATTGTTTCGCTTCAAAGGAAATGGGTTATATTACTCACATTGGAATGACATTTCTTGCGTCAGTTAATTTGACTTCATCTTGATGAGGCGTGGGTGTTTTCTTTCTCATATTTTTTCTCCCGTAACTTAACAATTTATACTCGTTAAATTCACAATGTTTTGTATAATTACTAAAATTGGATTCCATTCTTGATAATCATTTATAATTTTCTCTGATTTACAATCTGATTGAACGTATTCGTATGCAATTCCTCGGCTGGTCTATCAATTTTGAGAAACACTTAAAATTATATTTGCATGGAATTGTGGATTTTAATTTCATTATGACTATCAACGTTTAACCACACTATTTACACTAAAATGGTTTTTTCGATTTTATGTAACACTTGGCTTCCCTACGTATTTTTTTGTCACAGATTATTAGGTGTTCCGGGTATGCCCAAATACTCAATACTTTTTATTCAAATACTACTTTCTTGATAAAGGAATTTGGACCTAGTGTCAAAAAAACCTTTTTTGGCTCTTAAATAACAAACAAATGTTCATATATACACACACGGAAGTGTTCTAGTTCGAACTGCTGATACGAGGTTAACTATATGAGCTTCCTTATCATATTTCTCTAAGTTTGAGGCAATTGTTTTATATGCTGCATAATGTTAGTCAATTGCAGTTCGTTATTTTGTCTTCATGTTTGTCCATTCACAATTTTGAGGCAAACATTTGAGGTAAATGTTTTAAATTCTGCATAACGTTAGTCAAATCAGTTCGTTATTTTGTCTTCATGTTTGTCATTTTTTGTCTTCATGTTTGTCTGTCTATTCATAAGGGAATAGGTTTGAAGGAAAGCTTATTTCCTTGGATCTGTAAAACAAAAACTTTTGTGCAAAAGCTTGATTATTATTCGTTAATTATGTTACATGTTTTTTTCTTTTGTGCTGCAGGCAAAGGTTCCATCTATGTCTGGGCCACAGGAAATGGCGGTCTTGTTGATGATGACTGTAACTGTGATGGCTACACCTCCAGCATCTATACAATCTCTATTGGAGCCATTAGCTCTTACGGCCTGTCCACCTACTACGATGAACAATGCTCGTCAACAATGGCTGTCACCTTCACCGGCGACAGTCACCGTAGTGGGGAGGAGGAGTACACCCTTGTCACCACAAACCTGCACCACGAGTGTACCGACACCTTCCGAGGCACCTCCTCAGCAGCCCCCCTGGCAGCCGGCATCTTTGCTTTGGTCCTTGAAGCCAACCCTAACCTAACATGGCGAGACTTGCAGCACCTTGTGGTTCACAGTGCCGAGAAGACCAGTCCATTAGATCAAGGATGGAAAGTTAATGGTGCTGGCATTCATTTTAACCACAAGTTTGGCTTTGGCCGACTCCATGCAACAAGGCTTGTAGCGAATGCCCTGAAGTGGAAACATGTACCCGCCCAACACATCTGCCAAGTGGAAGGATTCCAAGCAAGAAAAGAGATAATCAAGAGGAACGGAAAATTGATCCTGAAAGTGCACACAGATGGATGTGCTGGTACTAAGAATGCAGTAAAGAGGCTTGAACACGTGCAGGCAACCGTATCATTAAAGCACAACCGCAGAGGCGCCCTTAGCATTGAGATTCGCTCCCCAATGGGCACCACGAGCCAACTGCTTTCCACCCGGAAGTACGACACATCCACTAACGGGCTGAAGGACTGGTCATTCATGACTGTGCACTTTTGGGGGGAGGACCCTGCCGGTGAGTGGGAAGTCATCATTACCGATAACACAGATAGTATGTTCAACAAGAGAGAAGCTGTTGACATGGAGGAGAAAGAAAGGGAGGAGATCAACGCACGCAGGAAGAAAGCCCACAGAGATGAGATCCCAGTACCTAATGGTTATAGCCGAAATAAGCGAGGGAATGAGGAGATAGAGAGGCTTATTCGCGACTACGATAGCTTCCATGACGAGATAAGGCATGGCCGGTCTAGAGGGGACTACATGAGAGATAAGATCGAAGAGGAAGACCCAGTGGATCAGCTTCTTGGAGTCGCTCAGGATGACGCGGATATCGGTATGTTCAAAAAGAAAGCTGAGAATACAGGGTATCTAAGCTCGCTTTCCCTAACCTTGTATGGGACTGCGGAGTGAAATAGAATTATAAGGATTTAAATGGGATTATATTTGGGGATATTTATTTCTTAGGCCTATTGCACACATCGTTTTTGTGTTATTGACTTTCCCGGTTATGAACTTAAAAAGTTCAACTGTTTAAGCCCAACTATATTTCGATGTATGCCTTAGATCTTAAAGGGGCAGAATCAACCTTTCCAAGATGCATTGCCTTGTTTTTTAGAGACAGAGACATTTCAACTTCAAGACTTTTAGTTACTTATGAATGTACCAGATAAGCATCTACCGCCGCTACGAATGACAACTGTTTTTACTTCGAAAATGTCCGTTAAAGCAATGCTACATGGAAAGGGTGAGATGTCGCTTTTAATCTATTTGAAAAGTCAGCAATATAATAAAGGTGTATTTCAGTTTTCGTATGGTTGTGAATTTCGCGTGTTATGTCGTCTATCAAATATACATTTTCGCGTTCTCGCACAGGATGTTCATAACCATACGAAAACGGGTGTACTTAATGTGAATGTTAAGATGAATATGCGTCAGACACTAGGAACGTCTTATGGGGGGCAACCAAACTGTACCCATAATGCACCACTACCTTGTCTTCCAATTGCATGATTTACATCTTTCGATATCAAGAACAATATACGTTTACTCGTAAAACTCAAAAGCCAGTTACGCCTGGTGCACACTAGTGACATAACGACATAATGACATAGGCGCGTGCTCCCTTATGTTCATATGTTCAAGTGTGAATGGTCCGACATTTTGACATAAGCCCAACATAACGACAAGAACATAACGACATAACAGAAAAAAATAACATGTATTTTCTTTTATGTCATTATGTCCATGTCGTTATGTCGGGCTTGAAGGAGTGCGCGCGCCAGTGTTGTTTTGTCGTCATGTCACTAGTGCGCACTAGGCATAGCTGGTTTGTAAATGTGGATCGGAATTTTGTTTATTTTGTTCCATTTTCAATTAGTAAAAAGAATATTGTGATGCATTATGGGTAAGTGAGGTGTCTCTTAAACTACGACCTGGTAAAAGTTCTGTAAATAGTTGTCCGTACCTGGCGAAAAAGGTTTGATCGTTTCAGTTTGACTGTTTCGAATTCAGTGTACCTAACGTACCAAACCCCGCTACACAGTACATTAGCATGAGAAAATATTTACCGTACCGTCTCGTCATGAAGGTATAGATTATTCCTTCAAATTCTAATTATAAACATCAATAAATAAGTTAAGGGTATATTTTTTCAAAATATGTGCCTATAGAGCGTAGAATAATTCAGGGTATTATTATTGTGAATGAATTATAACCAAACCAAGAGCCTCGCTATATTTTTTTACATGATCAGGTCTTGTTTCTTATTTGAAAACTATTTTGCTAATTTCTGTTCTACTAAAGCGAGATAGTTTTCGACATCGTTTATTTTAATTATTGAATATTAGATATATATAATGCATGATATGCGCTAGTTGTGAAGTGAATCGCACGGCAGCACTTATCGAAAAGGGAACAAATATGTATTGAATTATTATGTCTTATGACTACAGGAAAATGATTGCACGCATTTACGTGCGAGAGACAACTCCAGATTAAGATTGCGAACAGATACATATTGTATCTGTTGTTGAATTAAATTATGTCTATGTTGGTAGCATAGTACTGGCGTAGTAAAAAGATAAACAATAGTAGACAAAGGTTAGCAGCAATTGGTCAATGGTTATCTTGTTTTAACAAATTATACGCATGTCGAATTCTAACGTGTTCAACTCTATATGCATGTCGGGCTCTGAAGGTCCACCATCAGGCCAAGAAGAATAGGAGGGTATTGATTTGTGCTTGAAGGTGGTTAACCGCGCGAAAATATATACGTTGAACTGATGTAACTGTTCACTGTGAATAAACCTATCTCACAACCATTCGTGTGTGGGGAGCATTGTGTCGCAAATGTCGTTCTTGCGCCAACCCTTCCCTTCCCATAGCCTGCTAAGCAAGCGTTTCTGTGAGGTTTCAGCCGAAATAAAGACTGCGCGATAGAAATAACAACTCGAGCGAACCGTAGAGTATGACCACGCCTCCCATTCTCCAAAAACGTTTGCTACGCAGGCTACCCTCCCCACGACACTCGACCCTCTCCCTTTCGCCCTCCCATTCTGCCCGTCAAGGATCAGCCGATAAATTGCATAGCACAGCCGTTAAAATGTTTCACATTTTATTTACTACAATATGAACCAGTCCAATCTTTGCCTGGTGGGTTGGTAAACCACAAAAACAACTGTTACTGTGTATTTACATATCTTGTATTTGAAACGAGTGACTAGAAATATTTGAGTAAGTAAAAAAGGAATTAAGTTCTAGATAAGATTACCAAGAGTGAAGGCCTGTTATATATAACTATATAAATAGTTATATATAATAGTTATAATTATAATCCACTGCGAGAACAAGCCGCAATAATAACATATACATCTTATTGTCCAATACAGTACTTATTTTGTTTATCTATTTTTCGTATCTGCTTTTAAAAACAAAGATTTTCGTCTAGAGGTTATTGATAAATAGTCTATTGGCACATGTCGAAGATGACTGCTTATGAATCGCGATTCATTGTCGAGTTGTGTAGATAGTACGCGTCCATAAATAGTATTACAGTATGTCGAAGATGATCGTTTATTAATCGTATATCGGAACGTTGTCGAAATTGAAGAAAGTATATTCATATAAATCGTAAACTGGTGCATTATGTCGCGAGATGGGTGCTTATGTATCACATATTCGAAAGATTGTGGCGAGTTGTGGGGTCAATTTAAATTGTTGAAGTCATTCATAAATCATCTATTGGCAAGATGCCAGTTGCTATAAATTCGGATAAGTGGTCCCGATCTCGGATAAATACAATCTTGTTTGCGGTGACATCGTTTATCCTACGGACAAAAACACATTAAGGGTTCAATATACATCACAGTTATACTTCTATATTTATACTGACTACGGTTTTCAATGTTTCTAAAACGATGGGCAGTTGGATATTATTGACGAGTATTACCGAACATTGAAAATCGCACGAAGGTGGCGCCGCCTATTTTTTTAACATACAGAGTAATTTTAATTCGCGCTTCTTTGATGCACACTCTTCGAAGCGCGATGTAGCCTCTAGATGTAGCTCTTGTCGTGTCGTGACATGTATAAGACGTTTGCTGTCGTCTGCTTGTGTACACCACAAGGCGTACTCGCAAACGCAATGGCGTACGGTAAACACTCGCAAGAGGCTTAAATTTGTACCCAAGCAAAGTGTTCAAATTTGACTGAAGTTAGGTGTGGTTAGGGACGAACATTAGACAAGTGAAGGGGGCGGGGGCGGGGGGGGGGGGGGGGGGGGGAAGAAAGAAACAATCATACACGATGAAAAGCCCGGAAAAAATGCATGAAGCCCGAACCATACAGAATAAAAGCATACAACGATGAAAAAATCCATGCACGTCTTGGAGACAAAAAAAAAAAACATGCACGACTGAAACCTCCCCATCCCCCCTTCACTTTTCTAATGGTCCGTCTCTTAGCTGCGTGACCAAATACGGAAGCAGGGCTCGCATGCAATATACAGTCGTTTGACATAAGGTTGTCGTCAGCCGGCTTTGCGACTACGCAACAAGCCCGCATGAAAGCGTGGGTAAAAACCACTAAAGCACCTAGCTGCATATATTAGCCACTGCATAACTTCAAACTTATACCGCATTCACACCAGCACTTAAACCAGTTTAAAGGTGGTTTAATTAAACTGGTTTAAATCTCAATCTCCCAACCCAAGAGTGGACAGAACCAAAAACAAAACTGAATAGATTGTGCTGTACATGTTACTATTTAGCTAGTAAGAATTCAACACAATGAGAAACTTTGTTATCAGGCAAAGAAAAACCTTGTTTAACTAAACATGGTTTTGGTGTGAATGCAGCATTAAACGCGGTAGCGGTGGCTAATATATGCAGCTAGGCGCTTCTGTGGTCTTTACCCATGCTTACATGCGAGCTTGTCGTGTAGTCGCGAAGCCGGTTGACGACAACCTTTTGTCAAACGACAGTATATGCCTGCACATCCACAACCCCACCCTTAAGCGAAAATTCTGCTTGCGCATCTGGGCTGTCATATGCGCAGTCATAAGTGTCATATGAAAAAGTGTGTGACGATAGGGGGGAGGGTATGTATCGCATCTGTTCGCGCATTCTGCGTGCTATTTGTTACTTCTTACCAAAGTCTGATAAGTGACCAACAGCCACTAAATATGAGTGGTGCATTAATGAGAAGGCAGACTCCCAGCCGCTCGGGATATCTACGGGACAGTAGCCATATCAGCTGCTTCACGAATCCGTAATCCATGTTGCTAAACGAGAAGCCCTGCCAAAACAAGAATACAAATTATATAGTTAGGACTTTAAAGAGACTTTGTCACCCGCCATTTTGTCATCTTCACAAAGCGCCAAGTATGAAAAAGCATCCATTTTCATCGGCTGATTTGGAGGAGCTGTTGCGATATTTTGCGACGACTTCGGTAAATAAGCATAATACAGTTGCGTGTCCAGTGGGGGGGGGGGGGGGGGGGGGGTCCGAGGGGCATGTACCCCCACCCTGATCATGTGACGAGATGAGTTCGACTCCGGTTTACCCCTTCGCTGGTGGCTAGAAAGACTGTTAATCTTATGTGTGAATTTGGATAGAAAAAGCTTCTAGATGTGTCAGTGACCTATTAACCTAATTGCCCCGTGGTCAGTCTATTACTACTCTGGACCGCACCCTGCGTTTGTCTCTAGACACGCCCCCGGGTGGTTACTTCGAGATTTCTCCTCATATATTGACTTTTAATATTGCTTTTAAAAATACAATAACAAAGGTGTGCCTGATAAGGCCTCTTTAGAGACTAAGTTTCGGCTTGACAACGATAACATCACAGCTACTACCATCACCTACTGATACAACAGCAGCAAAAACGAAGACAATGGAGACAAAAACAAAGAAGCAGCAATTGCATTGATCGATTGACGACAACGAAGCAATTAAACAAAATAATTACAACAACGGTCCTTTGGTGGCTTCTACAATTCCTGTTCTATTCCGAATGACAGTGACGTTAACAAAATCAAAGACACTTTACCTTCATATCGAATGCGATGCAGACATTATCTATTATGTCTTCGTTGCACTTTCTCAAGGCCATTTCCTAAACAAAAAAATAGAAAAGAAAAGTTTTCTCAGTACAAGCTTTGTTGCACGTCTGGCTGTAAGGTATTTCACTACAACGTACACTTTATCCCATGAACTTTGCCTATTTATACTAGAATGAGTATTTGCTAAAGAAGACAATAGTTTTTTACTTTCGATAGAAAAACAGGCAGGGAGCAGTGCAACCAACAAGTTACATGGGAGGTGGACCAATTGAATATTGTATTACTTTACTTTGTCTACGAACAAAACTTCATGTAGTTATGACATCCTTTCCTAAGGATTGCCACGGCCTTATTACATTTTGAGACTCGTTTCAAACAATGCCTTGATGCAAAAAATGCCCTTATGCCCTTATCGTTATCTCCATTATGACTAGGTGGTATCTTACAAGAGTATAGATGATAAACTTTGTAATGACTTCAAGGTCCCTGTTCCTCGCGTCGTGAAGTCTGGCGTTTATAAGAATGATTGGCCTAAAACAACAAAGGCAATGCGACAATTACGTTTCTCATCAAAAGCAACGACAATAAGCCTACGTCATTTGCCGATCCTCATCTTTCATTGTAACTCCTCCTCTCTCCGTACCTCCCCCAGCACACACACTATCCCCCTCTCTCTAGAGCCTCGACGACCCCCCTCCCCCCAAAAATCGCCCCATCCCCCCTCCCCCCAAACGCAAAAGACAGACGCCCGGTCCCCCATCTCACCTTCCACTGTGATCTGGAAAGTCCAGAACCACAGCCTTCCCGGTATCGACTTCCTGTATGACGTCATCATCGTTGCTAAGATAGTCGACGCCGTAGTCATCGCGCCACTTGATGTATTTCAGTAAGGCTGTGTGCGCCTCGTCCACGTCTAAAAACGCGCGTAGGAATCTTTTTAGACAGGCGTCCGTCTGGGCCTAGGAGAAAGGGTTTGCTGATTAATCTAAAGATTGGATCAAGGGGTAGGGGGATTCCTTAAGATTAGGCATTTGCGTGTTGAGACTTTTGCCTAACAAGGTGCTCGAGTTTTAACCAACAAGGGGGAATAAGGCATTATCAAATAGAAGCTTATCGGGGGAGGGGTTGTAAGAGAGAATAGAATGATCGTTCTAGTTTTGTTAGGAGCCTATGCCACCCCCCCCCCCCCCCTCCATCCTTTTCAGTTGAGGCCAATTACTCGAATCTTCCAGGGAAATCCGCTCCGCATTTCTACATTTCCCAAACATTCGAGATCCTCACATGCCCACTCTTTTCCTGCGAACAGTTTTGAATACCCAACGCAAGTACTCTACCGCGCAAAGCTTTCTGCGCAGGAGGGTAAAACACAATAGATAATTCATTATTCTATATTGCGGTGTTGCGTGTTTTTGGGGAAGTGATGCAGTTGAACCAACTTTAAAAAACATGCGGGTTCTCTTGTACTATTTTTGGCCGTGCCATCCAAACAAACAACCAGTACGTGGGTCATAAATTAGAAACTAGATTTCAATGTTTTATGATGTTCAATTTCCGGCCCTAGGCAATTACCATCATCAAAAGTATAACCTTTTTCATAATAGGAAATGTTGGGCATAACAATTATGAGGGATACGAAAGAATTAAATTTTTGCCGGACAAAAATAGTATGATAGCTACTTTTGTACTTTTATGACAATCTTTATCAGGGACCTGTTCTAGACCGGTGATGAAAAAATAGAAAAAATGAGGGTTTAAAACATGTATTTTTCTGTTTCTTACCTTTAGTGGTTCCTTTTCAAATAGAACCTGTTCATGAATGCAATAGTAAACAAATATTAATAGTCAACAAAACACATATTTATCTGACAGAGGAAATGTACAGTTGCTATAGTAGCTACCATGTTGTTGTTATAGCTGCAAAAATGTCGTTAAAAGATAAATTTGCAAAAGCGAAATGCTCGAATTGGACAAAATCGGATTATACGGTTAATTCACAGCAGCAAAATAAGCTATCGATTGAATAATACGGCAAGCAAATCGATTCTTACCTTCGTTCGCTTTTTTATTTCCAGAAAATCCTCCTCTCGATAATTCATAAGTGCAAGTGATTCTATAGTTGTCATTTTTTAATCGATTTTCCCATACTTTTCTCTCAGCGACTAAGAATGCATGAGGTGATAGGAAGCCCAGGAATGGTGTCCCTCCTTTCAGATACAAACAATGAGTTTGATTTTGAATTATTAAAACCAGAGAATGACAGGTACTTGGATTTGACTTCTTGCAAGCTATCAACAACAAATCCCTTGATTGGCGTGAAACATACTATAGTCTATATCTATCACGAAATTTGATTGGTCAATTAGAATCAAATTGGCCAATCAGACTTTCGGATGGATGGCACACTATCGCACGTGTAATTATTTTCAAAATGGCGACCGCCAGGCTGACTTATGTTCCTTTGGAAGAAGACGGATTACAGCCCATCTTAGGTATGCAATTTTAATGACAATATCGTCACAATTATTCTCGATTGCGTTACCTACAGTTCTGCGGTTTAAAATGGATTTACTCATTATTGGCCATACAAAACCATTGACTTTATTAATGCTCCGTCCCTTTGCACATTTTGTTTAAGCTTAATATGATTTTGATTTAGACCGTAACGATGTAAATCATTGAAGAATTTACACATCGAAGCTGAGCTAGATAACACTTTAGGAATAGTATACAACGAATAAATATTCTTCACAAACAGGATTTTTGAAATTTAATGTGAGCATGGTTCGTTGCCATTCTCGATTGCAGTTCAGTTTACAAATGGTTGCCTAACAGCAGACAAGAAGGGAAAGAGGAAAGATGGACTCAAGTTTTCTTACTATCGATGGGCAGATAAAGCAGACAGAAGAAAAAAGCAACGCAGAACTTTGGTAATGCTTTTTAATTGTATGGGTTGCCTGTGGTGTGTGGTACTACTGTATTTGGCTTGATAGCCAGTGCTAAAAAGTGCAAGACTACTTCCAGTACTGCACCGTTAAACCAGCCTTTTTCTAAATGGCGGCTTTTTACCAGCAAACTGTCACTTTTTGGCGAATGCTAAGAAAACTAGCGCAAACTAAGGATATAGTTTTCTTTATGACTTCCTTATTATCAAGCAAATCTATCATCTTTTGTACAGTATGGTTTTAATGCTGTACACTTAGTCAAAACAGCCAGTGAAGTCAGCCTTTCATCCAACGACTCAATACTACGATAGTGTATATTTTTGCCGGAACACAAACATGTGCATACGTTATTCAGCACAACCGGCTCGATACAGGTGTTACAGTAAAATATCAATAGCACTTAGGCATCCCAAATTCCAAAAAGCTCCCTGTCTCGAATAAGTGCCCCTCTCCCAACTGCAATATTATTCTATTCGAGGGAATCCTGTTTCCCACCCTTACTAAAATTTAGTTTGCTCTGTTTGTAGTAAAATAACTCTGCATGTTCAAAGTGTTATCTCTCATGACATGCTCTACTCTATTGTTATGGTGATAGGTTGCAAAATCAGAAAAGATGGAATACAATGGTCAGAACTTTGGTCAATTTTCAAGAGCAAGTAGTCTGTGCAAGTAAGAACAGGACCCTTGTCCATCATGTTGTTATAACATGTGACCCGGCAAAGGAAAACGTACACTAGCAAAAACGTTTTTGGGCAAATTTGGAAGATCAATGAACGCTTTTTCTATAATGAGGGAACAATATTGTTAATAATGAGGGAACGATTTTGCTTCGATATATCATTCATAAGCGAACTTGTTCCCGGGGCACAATCGGAAGAACGTTTTTTAAATTCGGAAGTTTGTCCCCTTCAAATTCGAAAAAAGGCTCTAACCTCATACTCTAAAAATTTGGAGATCATTCTCTTGAAGTTTGGGAGAACATTCTAATAATTCGGAAGATCATCTCTAGAAATTCGAAAAAAAACGCTCTAACTCAGCATCAATAAGATCTCTAAAAAAAGAATTTCCTATAACTGAGCTATAATTTGCTATTACGATCATCGCAATAGGTAAGGTGTTCAAATTGAGCCGCATGCAAACTAAGAAAGCAAGTCAGCTAATTTACTTGTCTTTGCAAAACATCACTTGTTACACCGCAGCTTTAAAGTCACATAGACTAAGCTGAAATATAGCTCAAAATTAAAATTATGTAACCAAGCATTCCTCGAAAGAGCGATGTTGTCTTTTTGGTAACGATTATAAAAATCGGAAGAACGTTATTTGTTTCAGGGTTTCTCGCACTGATGAACGTTTTTTAAATCCCAGAAATAAGTTCTTGTCTTTGTGAAGCCGATCTTTTCTTCTGATAAACGATCTTGAAAATCGGAAAAACTTTCTCGCCTCGGTGATGAACGATTTTAAAAACAGGGAGCACGATCTCGTCTTCAGAAGAACGATATTGCCTTCTCTAGTGTACGTTTTCCCTTGCCGGGTCACATATAGCTTTTATTTTCAAGAGCAAGTAGCCTGTGCAAGTAAGAACAGGACTGTTGTCATCATGTTGTTAGCTTTTATTTTCTTAAATCATGCTGTTAATCTAATTTGCTCTGTCAGATACCTGGTTGGTGTCCATGATACGTCGACTGGTGACATGAATGTGTATGATGCTCAAATGTTTACGCTCCAGCCAAAGATCCTAGGTGTGTGAGTATTTAAAAAAACAACACATTTTTTGAATGGATCAGGAAAGTTAAAAGGATGACCTCTTACATCCAGAAGTATACAGTAAATTATTAAAGTTATTGATTTTTTTTTCGCTGACCATTTATTGAAGAGAATCATACTGTAATTGAAGGTTATATACTATCCATCCCTCACACAATATGTATTACATTATGAAATGCAGAGACAGCTGCAGCTACAGAACAAGAGGATTCCAAGAAAGATATGTCATATCTGGAAAAGGTATTTCCTACAAATGTAAAATGCAAACATTAATGCAGAGTCATGATTTGAGGCCTGTTGTAACAGTACTAGAACAGATGTATGTTTTTAATTTATTTTCAACATCCAGAATGATCGTCTCACTGAGGCATTTGGAAGCAACAAAAAGAAGCGAGCCATGGTCTCACGTCAGAAGAACATGATAGAAGAGGATGTACTTGATACTACAGTTGTCAATGCAGTCAAAGGCTCACTGAATGCGTCATTCACTGGTAAGTCAAAGGCCCACTGAATATATTATTCACTGGTAAGTCAAAGGCTCACCTTATCATCATTCACTTAAATATCAAGGCTTACTGTATTTATCATTCACTGGTAAGTCAAAGGCTCAATAAATACATCAATCACTCATAAGTCAAAGGCCCAATAAGTACATCATTCACTGGTAGGTCATAGGCTCACTGAATACATCTATCACTGATAAATCATAGGCTTACTTAATACATCTATCACTGCTAAGTCAAAGGCTCACTGAGTACATCATTCACTGGTCAGTCAAAGGCCCAATAAATACAAGTCAAAGGCTCACTGAATACATCATTCACTGGTAAGTCAAAGGCCCAATAAATACAAGTCAATGCTCACTGAATACATCATGCAGTGGTAAGTCAAGACTCACTGAATACATCATTCACTGGTAAGTCAAGACTCACTGAATACATCATTCAGTGGTAAGTCAAGGCTCACTGAATACATCATTTAGTGGTAAGTCAAAGGCCCATTGAGTACATCATTCACTGGTAAGTCCTAAGCTCACTGAGTACATCATTCAGTGGTATGTCATAAGCTCACCAAATAATATGACAGTTTCAGATTCAGATCCATGTTTATCAATAGTTTCATTATTTTTTGGTTCTTCCCACAGATTGTTGCAGGCCAAGGCATGCAGTCCTGCATATAAATTGCAATTTACAATATTATTTTATTCACCAAAGAATCAAACAGGCAAAGGTGTATTAAGTCATTCACAAGTTAACTTTTTATCTTTGCCCTGTACCATCAAGAATGTTATAAACCTCACTCATATAATCCCTTTTTCATTTCCAGAAATGGAAGAGCCAGAACAGTCATCAAGTATTCCTCCCTATAATCAGAATGCACTTGAGCCCTCAGATGTCTACAGATTGGATAATAGTATCCTCTTATCCTCTTAGAGTCAATAATCTTGGATTACGTCAGAAAATATTGTAAATTCTCAGAAAGATTGTTACATCTGAATGTATGAGGCTTGGAACTGGGAGGGTATTTTGTATTTTTGAGATACTTTTGGGAATTTTTTTTTAACTTCCCAAGTAATAACTCCTCCAGAATATGAGACTATTAGAGGACCAGCAAAGGAACTGGAAGCTTCTAAGAGAGACACCATTGACGAATGGAGACAACAATCTAGGTACAATGCAGTATTGAATTTTAAACAAACGTTGCCTAGCTAAGCAATAGAACAAACACTGTGTAAATAAGCATTAGAGCCACACTTTTGATATTTTAAAGGAACAGTTGAGTTTGATTACAAAACTGAAATCACTCTTGTAAAACTGTTACCTTTTTTTATCAGTCCCCTTGGCTCATGTCTACCGTGATATCTTGCTTATGTTTTAGGTTCCCTGAGTACATCTTGCATCATGCTGCTGTGATGCCGATGGATCCAGAACAGAGAGCCCATAAATCATGTCTCCTGCTCTACCTGTCATACATGATAACACTGTATCACCTCAATTACAAGGCTATTAATAAGAAAGGTCAGTCGTTACCCATCGCATCACTAGATGAAGCAGCTCCTTAAACCTTGATATACCCTCATGTAAAACTAGCGAAAACCTCTTCCACGAAATAGTCAATTGTGAAGTACTCGGTGTATTTAAAACAAAGACCAAAGCTTCCATATTTTTTTTCCTCTTTCAAGAGGAAAAAAACCTGTGGAGTAACTCCATCTTCACAGGGTTTGTGCTGTGAAAAGCTCTGGGACAATTTGTTTTACTATTTATTTCCTGCTTTTATCTGTAATTTGGCTGAAGTAAGTAACAGACAAAACTTTTATATTGGTAAAGTTACTGACCGAGTACTGACCTTTTTCCTGACCCTACTTTGTTCAGCCACCTTATCACTATATAGTATGATATGGAGCCCTTGTACGTAGATTCTTGTACTCAGATGGACATGTCATCAAAGAATGATTTTTCTGCCATCAGATGTGCTTAGCAATGTGCCTGACATGATAAAGAACAAGTTGCTAAGAATGTTCACTTTGGAAAATCCTCAGCGTCGTGGCAATAGGTACAGTAATAAGGCGAAGTGAAGCTGGCAATTTAAATGCCCATTAGAATTTAACATAAGAAAATCAATGTGATATAAAGAAATTGGAGTATTGGTCCAGAATGGCCTGTCTTAGGGTTAAGCCTCTGATCTTCTTAGGACTCCTGATTTAAATAGTCTGCATACTGACTGTTTTGGACTGATAAAAAGGAACTCTTGGACAGACATACATTATCACACAACCTACTGTATCTGTTATTGTCTTAATATAATCAGACGTGAATTTACATATTATAGGATAGTGTTTATCTATAGCCTCCTTTTCTTTTTTCTTCTGTTTACAGGCTTGTACCCAAAAGGCTGAAAGACAGGCTACTTTCCTACATACTTGTGTTGGCTCTCATTATCGATGACTTCATTGTGGACTGTAATTCAATTGGAAAGTCTCTGAAAATGGATCCTAAAAAGTGAGTGTACCTTTATATCTGTAAATGCTTGGGCGTTTTATTGTGTCTATTTATGAGATGTTGCATTTCACAGATTTTAGGAATATATATTTTTATTTTACTTGAAAATTAGAAAATAAAAGTAGAAATATGTGCTATCATGACATGCAGAATGCAGTCACAGGCATGTACGTAGAGTGGGGTGTGCTTGGTAGGCAGGGAGGGGGAATGGGTTGTTTCTTATTGAAGGATCCTCAAATGGTATTGCACCCATCTGCCCCCAGAAGGTGATTTCAAGTTGTTTGACAACATTTCCTTTGTCTATCGATCCAATGAGGGTAGTGGTGCCTGTAATGGTAATCCTAGTGCTGTTTAGTAAAGGGCTGTGATTTATCAAGTGTTTTGAAACCTTGTCACCTATAGCCCTCGATTGAGACAAAAAAAAGTCTGAAATGGCAAGGTTTTTGACTTATCCAAGTACTAAATGACTGGAAGATAGCCTCCAGGGGATTGTTAGCTAGCAGGGAGTTTGAGTAATCTTGACATAAAAGTGTGCTTTTAGCTATGGCAGAATTGATGTGCAATATCTAAAGCACAGTATTTTACACTTTAAGGGTGGCCAATCATATGCGAGTATTGGGGTGCTCAGTAGACAGCGCTGGAACAGGGAGGAAGAGGAAAGTTGACGGGGAGACAGCAGCAGCTGATACACGGACTGCTTCACTTGTTACTCCACTGCCTCCTAATTTCCCTAACATCTAATAAATAGCTGTCATCGCCTTGCATGGGATTGACTTTTTTGTTAAGAGGGATTTTTTTTACGGTAACTGGCATGCTGGATATTTGTCATGTAGTGTTTTTTTTCTTTTCTCAAAAATTCATTGTCGGCCTGGTTATTTTGATAAGTACCAAAGGGTAAAATAAGAAAGGGAAGAGGGGAGGATTAGAGGTAAGAGAAGTTGTATTTGTTGATAACGTTCAGAAGGAAGCAGTTTTAGAGCTAAGTGGATATTCTAGCTCAAGACATCCACTGGATAAACCTTTTTTTGTGCTTCTCGTTTTTTTTATTGTTTTAAATACAAGCAGACGCGTACAATAATATTGTGAATGGAATGTATCTGTTCTATTAACTACCGCGCAATCCTCGGTCCATTACGTCATCACCACCGTCCCATCCTCACTCTTGCACTCGACCACTTTACAAGTGCATCCGCTGCCCTTTAGTCCTGCGGGCTCGTACTTGACTACCTTCACCTCGCCTTTGAAGCACTCATCTATAGGGGCGTGGCACAGGGGGCTACAGATTGATACCGACAGTTGACCCCACGGAATGCACTCGCAAGACTTCTTGCATTCTTTGTCTGTAAATTTGTCTCCTCTGCTGTGAAGGATTCCATCGTAGGCACAGCCCGCGTGGCCGCTTACTGATGCTGCGCGGAAACAAACGAAATTTGATTATTTCGTGTAATTGGGTAAAATGTGTTACCTTCCTTTACAGAACCCCATTTAATGGGGTTTAATTCGGTATTTTGCTGTCGGATATGTAAAATGAAAAGATCAGCGCATACACGTTGTTTGGCAACTTTGGTCAAAAGCTACACTAATATTTGTCCATGTGGCGCAATGATACGTGGCATGAACTGAAAGCCAGCTTTTGACTAGTTGTCAAAGCAACAATTGATACAATGAGTATTGTATCTGTAATCTGTAACAAATTTTCACCTCATCTATCAACTACTTTTTGAGTTGCCTCAAAATGTTAACAAAAGCGCTAATTGTAATACACAACGATATTTAAATCTGGAGGTGCCGAAATACGCGTGAAGCCCAATGATTAAGGGAAGGCACAAGTTTCTTCAAGTATGAGTAGCAAAAAGGCAAGGGGCTTCGTCATTAGTTTTTCCGTGGGCCACGGTTTACTTGACAACCTATCATGAGCAGATTATAGAGAGACGGTTCTATTGTTTATTTGCCTGGTACGTTAAAATAATCATAGGATTTGGGGTGCACTACGGGATACTTAAAATTCCATGCGCAAACAGAATGCGCAGTTGCTGATAATGTCCTCTTTAAATTCCCCATGTTTGGGAAAGTTGCATTAACTGTAAAAAAGGTATTTTAAGCAGAATTTTTGCAGCGAATGAACAAACTAGTTCTTTTTGTTTGCTTGAATATAGCCGACAAGCAATCACAATCGAATAATTTTTTTTTTGACAAATCACGCAATCTTCTGGGGATTGGTAGTTCACAGTTGCGTGATTCCCCCTTAAACAGTACAGGTGTTCCATTCGCCAGATCTGGATTATTTAGGGTTAATTTGTATTGTTTTGGATAGTTCTTGCGTATACTTTCTCCGGATTGTAATATCGTAATGGAGTAAGTTAATGGCGGGAAAAATATTTTTGGGGTAATCTTTGGCACATTTGCTGCCTAACGTGGGGAGAAACTCAATTTTTATAGACAAAGAAGAATACCTGCTAGATGTTTTTTTTACCCCAGAACATGCTGTAGGGTATATGATGATATATAGTTTTAGCGAAAAGCTCTAATGTTCAATTTAAATCCCGTCTATGCTGTCAAACTTGTCAACAGTTCTACATGAAGTTAAACAAACATATCTATCTATATGATCCTCCGTTCAAAACACTTAAGAAAACTTGAGCTAAATCTCGATTCACGGAGACTTTTAAGTCAGGTTTCACGAGGAGAGTTAAATCACGTTTCACGGACGTCGAAATGGACGATTTCACGTTTCTCGACAGTGAAAAATGGCCAAATCTTGTTTCTCGTTCCCTGTACCACCCTGTTAAAACACAAACTTCTACCCACCTGATTGGGTATGTGGCGGGTACAGGACCAAAACCACGATAAAGAATCCGATAAAACGGCACAGGAGAACCATGTCGAGGGATTTGCTTTCGAATTCTGATAACTGCGTTCGTTCATTGAGGATTCGCTCGTTTTTATTATAGTCCGTCGCGTAGCAACAAACTTGCAGCATCGTGAATGTTTGTTGTTTTAGATGCCAAAATTATCACCATTACTTTAAAAAAAAAGTATTCTTCGATCTGGGAGTAGACGAGCTTTATCGTTTATGTGATTCGATGAGCTTATATTGGAATGTGATTGAAGGGAGAGGGAGGGGGAGTAGGGGACTTGATTTTTTAGCTGCTAAATAATAACTTCTAGCGTTCATACAGGGTAGCGAATAGTAAAATAAGAAAAGTATAAAAAAATAAATAAACAGATTTTTTCAACTTGTATTTTTTCTAAAACTTGTTATTGTACCTTTTTTTAGCAATCGCCCTTTGGCGCGCAATGCGCATTTGGGGTTTTTCAAAACGCTGTGTCTACTTGCGCGGCTTCCGGTAAAGGAGGAAAAAAAACAACTAGTTACTAGAGCATTTGCGGGTCACTCGTTGCACAGCTTTTCTAGCTGAAAAACATCTCTTGGCTGTTCTTAATAATCGTGGAAGGTTTTCAAAGCCAGAATCTTGTTATTTAGGCTGAAAATCGAGAAAATGGAAGACGGCCGTGCAGCTGAGTTTTTTTTCCTCCTTTACCGGAAGCCGCGCAAGTAGACACAGCGTTTTCAAAAACGTCTCGTTTGGGATACCTGTGTTCCTTGTATCCAAGATGGCGGACGAGCACATCGCAAGAAAGCACTGGAGATGTACTCTAGAAAGAGCCGAGAAATTCGTCTCGAAGCAGTTCTTCTCGGATATTAACTTATACAGCAGGTAACTTAATTCAGGCGAGCTCTGGTTCCTATGGGTCGTGCAAAACTAACTACAGTAGCAAGTTTGGGCAAGAAGTAAGATTTGCCTTGGCGGCGAAAGAAGAAAATATTTAGGAAGTTCCACATCATCATATTGTTCGAAAGGTGTTTCTTTAAAAATTACATTGACAATCAGGAATAACATTATATCAACGCTTCGGGTGTGAACATGTAAACCTCAAGGTTTTGTCCACTTATATTATTCAGGTCTAATCTTGCGCTGACAGTTCGGCTATTAGATGAATATCCATATACCTGAGTCTTACTTTTTAAGGTCTACATTGAGCCCATCACCATTCTTGATGCCTTGAATAGTTTTTAATTAAGGAGGGGATGTCGCAATGTTAACATTTTTGACTAATCAAACATGGTAACATTGCGACTTGACACACATGAAAGTATGCAGCAAAAATGCTTTGTTACTGTATCTAATGATATTAGATGACCAATTTTGGTTATTTCTCCATAGGGGACCTTTTTGGGTGGCAAATCCAAAACAAAATGATCAAACAAACAAAAAACATCAGAAATGACTGCACCCATCACACCAGAGAACAACAAATAAATTAAATCTTTGAATGAAACTAAACCCTTTCTGAAAAAAAGAGTTCTGTTTTTTTTTTTCCGTAAGCCCTGAATAAGCAGGCCCATTGGCAGAATTTTGAGCCGGGTGGTTCGTTTTTCCATTTGAGCGGACCAACTTTTCGGTATGCCCCTCTCCTAACCTTATTACATTAGGCAAACAATACTTAAAAAAATTCGATCTTATATTTGAAATGTTATTAATAGAGTGATTTTAAACATATAGCCATAACAATAAAGATAATTATTATAAAAAAGATTTCCATAGTCATTTTAAAGACATATTGATGTGCACGGTATATCCAGCCGAACGTTATATTTTTTTTGTTTATTCTGAGCAGACCTCCAAGCTGGTTAGGGGGGTTTGTCTGAACCTGATAAGTTGCTTTTTGTTGCTGTTATTTTGCCACTAAAAGGCTGAGCGTGCGCTTGTTTGCCACCCAAACAGTCACGTGGTCTCTTAGTGCAAGTCTCCTATTGAAAGTGGTGACAAAGGTATCCAGAGGATATTGACCTCAGGTTTATACGCACACCCCACTAATTATTAGACATGCATTGTGTTATTCTTTATATACTATTGTAGCACCCCCTCCCCTTATTTGCATCTGGGTTATTTTATTTGATTAACAAATCTCAGACAAAAACATTTAAAAAATAAATGTTCTTTTAGGCTCTACAGCAATAAGGCACCTTTGACAGCTGTAACTCACTTTGCCGCACCAGGGCGTATCACATATAAGCAGGCCATAAGAGGAGAGTACAGCCCTGTAAAAGTTGGTGATGCTTTTGGTCCTACGTGAGTATAATGGTTAAACAGAGTAATCCCAATCCTTAGCAACTGCTCTAAATACATTATATAAACCACTAATGATAATTTTTCTGCAGTTCTGTGTCTTTTTTCTATTTCAAAACGTTTTGCAATAGTCTAATGAGCAGTTCTTAGGTTATACCTTACTGTGGTATTCAATAACCTTTCAGGGTTGACAGATTTGGTCAATTCTTTATATTTTTATCTTCCAAATGTTATGTGGTTCGTATGGACCTGTAATATTTTTGGTATTTTGGTCAACCTTCGGAAAAAAAAAGCTTTGAACTGAAAGGCTTGGGTCCAGTCATTTGTGATGTAGATCGAGATGTCAAATTATATGAGAAAATATATGCGCACACTAAACTTGTTCCCGTCTTCATGTCTTCTTAGTTATTTCTTAAGATCGTTGTGTGGTTACAAGTTTCATCGTCATCTTCATATCTCAACCTGGTAGACAAATGATTATTTAACCTCAGGAAACAAATCTCCCAATTTTAGCAAATATCTGTAGTCTATAAATTGTTTTTGCATTGTGTGCGGGTGCTGCATTCGCCATATCAGGAATGACGACATTCTCATTAGCTCGTGCTGTTTTTGAAACCTACAACAAAACAATATTTTCTTTTTTCACTTATAATTCTCTGCTTTAAATTATTCTTCATATCATTATGGGTAGCATTGGAATAAAAAATACTTCGCCAATATTTTGTGGTATTGCCGTCTCTTAATTTTAACGGACTAAGGAAAATATGTTGTTTCAGATTTTCCCGCCAAAACTTGGAATTATTCACTTGATTCAATCTCCTTTCGCGCGGCCAGGAAAATTTTCAAAGATCTGTAGAAAATTCAAATTTCAATCAAATTCAATTCCCTTTTCAGGGACTTAAATGTTAAATTTAAACTTAAATTTATTGAGCAAGATGACCACAGATACAAGGTTGTGAATAAAAGTAACTGGAGCTGGTTGCTATGAATTTGATGCTATCATGACCACACTTTCAATTTAAAACCAGTAAAGGTAGATGAAAAAATCTGTAGGAACACCCCTGACATTTATTAATCCAAAAATACATTCCAGCTTCTAATGTTCTAAAATTCACAATAAGCATTTCTCTGGTCACGTAAAAGGTGGTCAACACATTGGTTTAAAGTGACTATTGATGTGCCATCTGAGTGGGCAGAAAAGGAAGTACATCTGAGATGGAACTCTGGTTCAGAAGCAATGGTGAGAACTAAACACGTGACCTTTAAATCTGAGAGCATAAATTGTGACTTTGTATTTATAATGCTTCTTCAAATGATACAGGTGTGGAAAGACGGAAAACCTCTCCAGGTAGTTATACTTTATTGTAACATTGCTCCAACTTCCATTGCTTTGTTTATATAAAGCATTCTAAATATCATTTCTCACAGGGCTTGACGGGGGCTGATGGACACCAAGAGCGTACTGATTGTATCCTCTCAACTTGCCAAGCCAGCAGTGAAAGGTACTGTACAGTAGATAAACGCAGCCTCACCAGTGCTGGATTATCTTATGGGCTTAATTGCTGTTGCCATGGTTACTGTAGGAGATATGTTCTATATATCGAGATGGCTGCCAATGGGATGTTTGGAGCTGGTCAAGATGGTCTAATAAATCCCCCTGACCCCGCCCGGAAGTACTCACTCTCAATGGCCGAAATTGCTGTGTTCGACCCTCTCTGCTATCAGCTGCTCACAGATTTAAATGTCATCATTGACATGGCGAAGGTATGTACACTTATAGGAGGACAGGTGAAAAAGCCTTATGTAATAGCCAAGGATCTTTGAAAAAGAACCTTTCTCACTATAACATCCAGGAAGGGGGGGGGGGGGGAAACTCACTAAAAAATAAATATGCTTGTCCTATCCTTTAGGGTATAAAATTTGCGGCAAGTGCTATAACTTAGGGTCTTCTGGAAATATGCTATCCCTTAGGGTGTTCGTAGGGTCCCCACCAGGGGGCCAGACCCCACAAAATACAAGTCACACTGCCTGTTCAGTTTTTATGACTTTCTGTTTAATCAAACTTCAATCAGTCGATCTGATGTCAACTTTCAACTAAAATAAAACTCAGAAACCTGATAATTTGTTTGTTTTATCTGCTATCCCTTAAGGTTAAAAAAATGAGGTACAGAGGAAATAGAGTAAAGCAAAACTTTTGCACTATCTTACCAGCATCTTCCAGAAGGAAGCCCACGCTCATTTGATGCGCTCTACACTGCCAACAGAATAGTGAATGCTTGCGATACAAAGGACAGGAGAACATTTGAGAAGTAAGTGGCTGTCTGAAGATGTGCTAGCTCTAAATACATAGTAACTGTGCTAGTTACATAGTTACTAGTACTGTAAGTTTCTATAAGTGAGTAAAATGTTGAAGGAAGTCAAGGGACGGTCCATAAACATTTTGCAGTATTTCGAAAACAAAGTTTGTACAATCTTTTGGGGCCAAAAATATTGAACTGTCTCACATGATTTTCTCACCCTCTAAAGAGATCTATTTTCATGATAAGAGGACTACTGTTTCAGAATTTTGAGCATGCATTTATTCCAGGGCACACGAGATTGCGCAAGAGTTTTTCTCCCAGCATAATGGCACCTCTCAGCACCAGGTCTACGCCGTTGGCAACTGTCACATCGATTGTGGTAAGGAACATGGATAAAGTCAGGATTCAATTTTCTTTTGCTTTTTTTAAGTATATAACATTATATTAAATTTCACTTGCTCTTCATATAACTTTTGGTTCTGAGGAAGGACCAATGCTCAAAACGTTGCAGTGCAGCTGTTTTTACAAAGGCATAAAACATGCAACTTCAAGCTTAAACACTTTTATACTATACCAGCTTAGCTTGTGTTTAATTCCTTTCTATCAGCTTGGTTATGGCCTGCTGCCGAGACAGTGCGCAAATGTGGGCGGAGCTTTGCTACAGCTGTCCAACTCATGAAGAAGTACCCTGACTTTAAGTTCGCTTGCTCTCAGGTAAGAGGTTTTACAGTATTATACAGCCATGGTACTACACTCACTCTCATAGATTGATTTGTTAGACTTACAAGCCCATACATCCCACTCAGAAATGAAATACTGCGATAAAAAAATAGTTAATTGTAGAGTGTGTTTCATGACAAAGGTTTATGGTACACTTGGGGAATCATTGGGAAACTCAAAATTAGATTCCAGAAAAGAACTTTTACCCATTATAAGAATAATTTACTTTAACTTTGACATAGACAAAATTAATACTACACATCTTTTTTAGGCTCAGCAGTTAGAATGGGTAAAGATTCACTACCCAGGTCTTTATGAAGAAATCAAGAAATTTGTCGCTAATGGTCAATTTATTCCTGTTGGAGCAACATGGGTTGAAATGGTAAGTCAAGTGGTTAAGATATTGACGAATGTGTTTCTTAATGGATGATAATGAAGTTTATTATTTTATTGTATCATTGTTGTTGCCCTAATCTGGTTGATTCCGAAGGATGGGAACATTCCAAGTGGAGAGTCGTTTATCAGGCAATTTGTTGTAGGACAGCAATTCTTCAAAGAGGAGTTTGGAATGATGTGCAAAGAGGTAAGCAATACTCTATAATGGGAAGTTTTCAAATTCAGTTATCAAAATTCAGTTATCTTCCTTATCCTTATCTCATTTTCAACAACTTTATCATCCTTGTGATTTTTTTCATATTTTTTTTATCATCTTCTTCTTCTTTATAACCAGAATTAATATTATCCAGTATTTATATTTTGTTTCTTAACCTAGAAATAGCAACATTGTCATTTTCATCTCTTAATTCTTTTTTACCATTGTCCCTTTCTATATTTCACCCAGTACACATGGTAGACCTAACCTGTCCTAGACTGGGACCTAGAAACATCTGGCTTGAGAAGCAAAGCTTCATACAGCTGTGCTATTAAGGCTCTTTATTGAATGGTTATCTATTATTATCTTAGTTCTGGCTGCCAGATACATTCGGCTATTCAGCGCAACTCCCACAGATCATCACTGGTTGCGGAATTAAGTTTTTTCTTACCCAGAAGTTAAGCTGGAGTCTGATCAATAAGTTCCCTGTAAGTACCATTCCTCCTCCTCTGAGTAGTCTCTGCATAATCACGCCCACCCTTCCCTGTATGTAAATCTGTTTCCTGCCTTTAGAATAAGGTCTTTATCCAATCTTATTTATGTATCATATTTTACCTAATATTTTTTTGTTTAATTTGATTAGTTTAGTTCTTTCTTCTGGCAAGGGATTGATGGATCAAAGTAAGTCAAAGTACAAACAACCTCAACAAACGTATTGACAATAACAACAACCGTTATAGAAAAAAAGATAATAAATTAATTATATTTATTATGATAATTACTGCTTTTTTCAATTTATTTTATTCTTCCAAGAGTTCAGTGCTCAAGTTAATTTTTTTAGTATTTTGTTGTAAGTCCCAATGTAGAGAGCCAGGTTTTTACAGAGAAAACCCAGGATAATCTAGTGATTGAAGATCAAAGCACATGCCACTGTTATTAGATACCTGTAATTAACTTGTAATTACATTGTAAAACATGAATATAAACGACATTCAACAGATGCCTGACACACTTCCCTCCGGCCGATACGTACGAGTCAAGAGGAGACGCAAAAGATGTAAGTGGCTGATTTCTTCCTTAACATTGATCTATCACTAACAATAGTGATAGGGGACTACTTAATGAAGCTATTATACTCCAAGGTTTTAAAGACTTCAAGTAACTTGAAAAACAAGGGCCGGGTGCATGGGAGTATGCTGTTGTATGGTCATGGCGATGGTGGCGGGGGGCCATCGTAAGTAATACTTGAATGGATTATTAATTCCACTGTACTTAAAAGTACAATAATCTCAGGGTTGTATGGATTTGTCGGGAATAGTCTCAGATTTAAGGGTTGTTGCCTTGTTTTATCTCAGAGAAGACATGATCGAAATGCTGAAGCGAATGGAAGATGTCGATGGTTGTCCCAGGTAAGTGTATCAATGTTATGTTTGCTAAGCCAGTTGTATATGATAGTTTAATTATCTACCGTCCTAAAAGAACAGTTAAATCAATTCAAACTTCAAACTTCACTTCGACCAGAACAAAACAAGATGGCGGCCACGACTCGGATGCATAACAAAAAAAACCCGGATAAACGCCTGCAAGTAGGCTAACTTAAACTCGTTCCTTTTTACTTTCACACCAGAGTTAAACTCTCGAGTCCGCATGAATTTTTCACCGCTGTAGCAAAACGTGATTCGTCGAGTTTGTGCACGTGGGTAGGGGAGCTGTACTTGGAGCTACACCAAGGGACATTTACCACACAGGCAGAGGTGAGATGTTCACGTGGGTGAGAGGATATGTGCACGTGGGTTAGAGGATATGTGCACGTGGGTAAGAGGATATGTGCACGTGGGTGAGAGGATATGTGCACGTGGTTGAGAAGATGTGTGCACTTGGTTGAGAGGATATGTGCACGTGATTGAGACGATATGTGCACGTGGGTAAGAGGAGTTGTGCACGTGGGTGAGAGGAGTTGTGCACGTGGGTGAGAGGATATGTGCACGTGGTTGAGAAGATGTGTGCACTTGGTTCAGAGGATATGTGCACGTGATTGAGAGGATATGTTCACGTGATTGAGAGGATATGTGCACGTGGGTGAGAGGAGTTGTGCACGTGGGTGAGAGGAGATGTGCACTTGGGAAAGGAAGCCTTATATCCACTTTTCAACCATCCCTTGCCCACTCCATATTCTTCTTATTCGGTGATTTAGGTTTGCCTTCCTCACCTAAAAAAATGGTAGCTCTTCACCGCCCATTCTGACCGGGAATACCTGTACAGTTTCGCCTTTATATATTCGAAAGGCCATTATTGTAAAAACTCTTATATTTTGCTTTCGTATAACCTGTGTAGATTAAGTCTCTCAACCGTCGAGGGGAGTTCTTGCTTCATAACGCTGAGCTGGTGACCTCACTTGTCTGGGCTCTCGGCGGGAAAACAGCAGGTACACTCTCCCACCAATACAGCCTTATCTCACCATTATTTGTACTGTTTGGTTGAAGATCTGCTGTGTTTAATGACACCCTAGGGGCGATAGTCCAAAACATAATTGCGACGTTATTAAATTGCACATACATTTTGTTCTTAACTCTCTTGGGGTCGTGATATATTAGAATTTTACTAGGTTTGGTAGAATAGGTTCTTTTAGACAACATGGGGAGCGATCCGGTCTTCAATATTAGTTTATTTCTCCTACAGAAAGCACGAGGCGTTACCAGTTATTTTCGATAATCCCTGTCCGTTTGTTACTTTTTAAACGAATATACTGACTACTAACAAGGAGTATTTTTGCAATGTATTTCTGGCCTTATTCAGGTTAAAAACAATTGACATAATTTTTAGCGGAAAGCATTCTATTTAGTAAATAAACCCCTTCTGGCGGCTGGGATATCGGCGGATAATGTCCAAGGAGGCATAGCCGAAAAACGTATTGCGCATGCGCGAGTTATCAGAACCATTTGAATCCAAGATGGCGGACGAGAACGGGGAAATTTGCAGCAACTTTTGCTGCTTCGTACACCTAAATGGAGAGAGCGATTGCCCATGCAATTCATGGGCAGTTGTATAGTGTACATCTGAAGATACTGACATGGATCTGCTGTTAGTAATTCACCTTATATTGGTACAAATTGAAGATATTGTCAACGATCGCCGAAGTGTATGGTATTTTCAAGTTTTCCCGTATGGGTTTAGAAAATATTGAAAAATAAGGACATTTGTGAATAGATAAGGTTCATACTTCTTTAGATGATAGACTAAGACTTTCTTTAAAAAATATCAAATGTGATCTTCATGCTTTTAATGTGATCTGTTGAAAAGGGTTTGAATGTTGAGTTTCTAGATTCGACTCCGATCGAAGTTTTACATACTTACGTAATGATTGATTATCAGTTACATTGTGTATAATCTTACAAAATAATAGACATTTTTTTTGTTTAACCACAAGCTTATATTTTAATTCTTACTTTTCTCGTTGAAGGGGAGATGTATTTGGGGTTGGAAGTCACTTCTTCGTCGTTGTCTGCGACTTTTAAGTGTTTTTCGCATATGGCTGTTCCGATATATCCCTAATCTAAAGCGTCAAGCACACCGAAAAGCAGCTGAGGACACGGCACAATTTTTCCCCCACAGGGTTGGCCCTTTTTTGCAGGGAAGCAGCAGCGGGTTTTGCTATTGTTTACGTTTTCGCGCAGATGCATGACGCAAACCGTGATAGAAACCCTGCTTGCGCAAGCCCTAGAATCTCTGATGCCTGTTACGGATAAGTTCCCCGAGCAAAAATCATTAGATAATCTTGAACGGGGGGCAAAATGACAAACCCACAAAGCCACTGTATTTTAAACCGTCTGTCAAATGTTGAAAATGTGTCAATACAAGTACTATTGAAATTGTTTTCGTCACTCGTTGTACCAGTGTTACTGTACGGTTGTGAAATTTGGGGTACATGCCTTTTAGGAAGGGCTTCATCGTATGAAATTTTTAAGACTAAATTTTTCAAAGTATCCAATGATTTTGAAAAACTACAACTGAAGTTTTTCAAGCGTATACTAGGAGTCCACTCAAAAACTACAAATTTAACTATATATGGAGAACTGGGAAAAGCCCCACTAATAGTACAAATTTCTTCCCTGGTGGCAAAATATTGGTGCCGAATAAAAAGTAGGATATATGAAAACACCTTAGTGGGGGAAACGGCGAAGATCAGCCTTTCTTCAACATCTTATGTCCCTGTAAGCTTTATCAATTCCCCATTTGCTTGGTGTGATTTAAAGACACTACAGGAAATAGATATTGAAGGCCAACAAATTCATACCCTAGGAAAATATATTAAGAAAGTACTATATAAAAGTTATGCAACATTTTGGAGAACCCAGGCACAGTTAAATCGAAATAGTGGAAAGCTACGCACTTATTGCAAGATCAAGACAACGTGACCAAACACTTAATATAAAGGTAGTGGCTTGAAATAAAAAAAAATGATGATATGGAGGAAAAATTATGGTAAGGAAAAAGACATAAATTTACAAAGCAAGTTCGAGAAATGACAATACTGTAAAGGACACAATTTATAAGTTAACCACTTTAATTTTCCATATCCTTTATCTTTACATTTTTTTTTTTTAGTTTGTTTCTCTATATTATTCGTTTGTGTATATTACATCACGAATTTTATTATGTTTACATATTTATCATCATAAACTGCTTTATTTTGTCCATGATTCATCGGATATGATTGGGGGAGACTGGTTCGGAGTCGTCTTCAAGGAAACTTCGTCTGTACACGTCCGTCATTTGTTTAGCTCGTTCACAGGCTTCTCTCGCCGCTACCTCAGCCTGTGAAACAATGGATTGATGAATTGATTGATCTGTGCTATCCGAAAAATTCAAACTTTTAGGCAGGTAAAAGAAATGCTCTACAATGGCGGGAAAAAGAAAACTTAAATACCAGTAATAAATCAACATTTATCTCACAGCTGTATGATTTCAAGATTAAACATTCCTCTTCTAGCCCACAGAATAGTCGATCCTTGCTATCATGTTAGGTACAAAATGTCAAAATTTCAATGATAAAACCAATAATGGAAAGGAGAAAATAATGGAAAGGTGAAAGCAAGACAACCGTTTCTACAAACTAGACTACAAACTAAACTACACAAGTTAAACCAATTTGTCTACAATTATAGAAGTTTTCGAATTCACGGGTTTAAAAAGCACATTGAGCTTCATTAGCAGTATAGAGTTAAAAATACGCTACCCTTTTGAACATGTTGCGTTTTCCGTATATTTGCTTTTCCTTTCCCGCTACTACTCCATCGCAATTTTTGATAAGCTTAGAGATGAGAAGGCCGCAAACAGCGATTAAAATCAAGCGCTTCATTTTCAGTAGTTACAATTCTGTGCGCCTTTAATCAAGTTTTGCGACTACACTAGCTACACATGCATGTTACCTGTTATATACTATTCCGCTAACCGTTGTCGGTCTAATTTTTTCCTGCTCTCAACGTTTTCACAACACGAGATTTCTCGTTTCCGATGCAATTCAAGTTAATTCGATTCCTAATGAAGAGCATATACCCATTTCAAGTACCATTCGGAGGCAATTTTTTCTCTCAAAAACAATGCGTACGATTAGTTTTGACCATTATCACCGTTGTTATAAAGCAATAAGTTTACTTATTTGCGTAAAGATGAAGAAATAATTAGCTCGAATGGGATCGGGTTGTACATTAAACGTTGTCTAATGTGCTGTAGCAGACAGAACGCCATCATCTTGATTATTTCAGGCCAGTTAACTACGTCTATCCATTATTTACAAAGGACTATACCGCCTTACTTAAGGCAGCGAGCGACTAACATTTGCTTGCAATAGTTTGGGTTCATTGTAGACATGCATAGGTCACCCTGCTCTATGGCTCATTATCTTGGACCATGCGGAAAAAAGAGATCAGTACAGGGTGGATCAAAAGTTCGTGCACTTTTTTAATTGGGTAAAAAAACGTTTTACAAAACAGCAGCATGACAAGGGTTGCAATACTTTATTGTAGTGTGTGAATATAAAAAAAATCATTATCCAGAGTGGCCGCCCTTGTTTTTTATTACACATTTTTATGCGCTTGGCCATCGAGTTAACACATCCTTGAAATGTGTACTCAGTGCAGCTACTGATACTGATTTCGCCAAGAATGGAGGTGCCTATTTAGTTATTTATTATTTCAAAATGTCCCCAAAACTTTCTATCGGCTCGAGGAAGGTTAATTGTCTGGGCATTCGTCCTTTTTTATGGAATTTGGCAAGTTCTGTTAGCAGCATTTAAGGAGTGACTGTTAGCTGTTTGAACGGAGTTCCGTTTTGTGTGAATGGCATGGTTCGATTCGAACTGAGCACCTTTGTTTTAGTAGGATGTTGGACATGGGAATTTCGCAAATCTCCTTGCGTGTATATTGCTTTGATAATCATATTTTGATGAAGGATGAAGAATCCAATGAAGAGGAACTAAAGAGGATCGAAGAAGAGAGATAGATTGTTCGTCGAGCAAGAGCCCTACGTCGGAGCAAGTTTCTTTTTTTTCAGTTTCTTTAGCTCCGACAGAGGGCTAACCCTCGGAACGTCAGCGCAACTACTCTGTTTCACAAAGGCGTTCAACATACCTTTTCAACCTTGTGTTGATTTATACCTCCTTAGTGGAAACAATCCGAAGAAGAAGAGAGCGTGCTCTGGACACACTCTCCGGCACGAAGACCTTCAAGTCGGGATGATCGAAGGAAGGGTAGAAGGCAAGAGGACCCCAGGGGGACGACGCGTTGAAATGCTAGACTATGTGAGGCAGCAGGAGGGCTCATAAATAAGGGCCAAAAGGATTGCTGTTAGAGGATAGGATTTTATAAGGACCGGACATGCCTTAGGGCAGACCACCAGAAAGAGATAGATGTGCATGATCGAATTTCCCAATAAAACGCTCTCCGAATAAGAACAACTGTAGGCTAAATTCAAGTTTTTATTTAGAAGATAATGATAATTTTTATTTTCGCAAATCAAACAAGAATATGTCTCAATGCAAAACAAAAATTGCAGGGAAGGGATGGTATTCAACTACATACAGTCAGTGGACATATATGGTGCTATTTGTCGTTTACTTTGAGCGTTGCCAATGTTTGACTATTTTCTTGCGCGCTTTGTTTTATTTTTGCCGAAAGTAAATACCTCTTAGCTTGTAGAGAAATTCAAGTAGATCAGCATCTCCTTTTTTATTGTTTACATTTGGAGATACGACTGTCTCTTTGTGGCAAAACTTCGAAATTACCCTACTCGATTGAAGTCTAAGACTACTAATAACGATATTAAAAGTTTACTCGCTTGGGTTATTCGATGGAAATGGATATGCTTTATGTGACTCGGTATTGTGTGATTAACTTTCTTTGATTTCAGACCTCTATCCAAGTCAGAAACTTTTAAAGGTCTGGAAACTCTTTCTGCTTAACCAGTTCCACGACATTCTCCCTGGTACCTGCATCCGAGAGGTGAGCCTAGTAGAACTTGTAGTTAACTGCTTGGATACTCTTAACCGCACAGTAGCACAAGAAATAGTCGCACAAAAACCCGAATATCCCGCGATTCCCCTGGTGTCACCCTCAAAAACCCTAATCAGACATACTTTTGTTATCTTTTACATTTAATATTATGCGGTGGAATCTTCAAATAACTGTCTAAATAACTGTCTAAAAGTTTGATAATTCAATCACGAAATAAAATCGAAAATATTGAAATAGCTTTTCCGAATCAGCCGATGGAAAAGGACAAATTTTACAAAAATGGCAGCTGAAAATAGTTTTTGAATGTACGAAATATATACACTCCAAGCTGCACCCCAAAGCTCTGTGTCTCTAAAGCAAGATAATCTACTACTTGACTGATGATCCCTCAATGCAGAGAAACTCTCAGCTTTCAACTGTCCAAGTATTTCTATGAGATGCTTGTGAGAATCCCAGTTTCATAGATGCATAATCGTAGGCCTTTGGCTGCTATTTTCCCAGGACGTACTTCAAATACGAAATAATTGTCTCAACAGGCTATAACGGAAGCTCTAGAAGCCTACGAAGGTAATGATTTAACGAAAGATGAAGTTTTTAAGGATGCTTATTTCAGATGCAGATTTTCACTATATTTACCGATATTAAACCATATGATATATTTGTTTTCAGTTGTGAAGTCTACTGCTACAGAAATTTTCCAAGATGCCACGCACAAGTTGATCTCGCTGGTAACTAAGAAAGTCTTCCTTTCCCACTTTACCGTCTCACCCCGTCTTCTCATTTCCATCTTTTCTCATACTTATCCAATACTCGACAAATTTATATAGTCCACTGCCTTACCTTTTCCTCTAATACGCCACAATAGTCTATTTTCTTAGAATATCCCTATATTGGACATCCCGCTCTTTCCTTCCCCTGAATTAACTACCCCATTCACATGTCACTCCCTCCCAACACTCCCTCACTTACGGTACTCTTTTTCCTACCATTTTATCCTCCTCCTTTTGACCCCACATACTACTCTATCCTCATGTCACGTGCTTAATCTTATCAAGGCTTGCAAAAGTACCAAGCTGTCAGCCAAGCCTATCATTGTAAACACTCTTGGATGGGCCAGAGACGAGTGTGTCATCATACCAGATGCTTTGGTGCCCAATCTCACGGACCGCGCGATACACAGGCAGACCACGAGTGATGGTAAAACATTAGGTGAGCCTTTTGTGCTTATTATTTTGTTCATTGTAATGTATGAGTGCTAAGAAATGGAGCAAATTAATAAGTTTATCCAGTGATGTTACAGGAAAGTGCTACATAAATGTTCAAGCTAGGATGTTTGTTACGAAAAAAACACCAAAATATTGCAACTAAACCATTACAAAGACAGTTTCAAATATTAATGAATGTTATTCTTAGTTCGCTTGCATGCTGATCCATACTCGATTGGACCGCCGCAAACAGCATCCAACGTGCCTGTTTCTGTCACAGAAAATGAGGTATGCATATCTTAAAGAGGAACATTAATTGTTAAGTCTAGAGAAGGACGGGAGCCCATGAAATCATCTCACGTCGACAGCATGAATCTATTTCAGAATCCAGTGGTAAAAGGGTGACTGGAACTACAAGCAACGTTACCCTGCCGACTCCACGTTCTTAAAGAATATTGATCAGCTTGCGCGCGCAGGGAACGCTGGGTTAGATAACCATGTTATGCTCAATCTACACGACTTAAAAAACAATCCATTTCCATCGTCTTAATAAAACACCAAAACAACTTTTAAGCACTTATCAAGTGCCAAATTATTTGTTTAGTGCCTTTGAATAGTTATTTGCCACTGTTTCGGCTCGAGAGAGAAGGTATTTAAAATCGAAGATTAGATAAGGCACAATAATAAGACGCCGTCATTGAATTAAACATTTTATAGTGCGATGCGCGCTTTCGTGCCCAATAAAATCACAGTTTTTATTGATACCAGCTCCGTGATGTGCCAAAATGTTTGGAGATACAAAGTTGTAACAGGCCCCGAGATATTGGGGAGTACAATACAGAAATATTAAGAAAATTTTTGGGCACGCTGCCACGCCCCTACTGGTCATATAATTTACTTGTAGTAATAATTTTTTAAAATATTGGGAGGGGCGGGGGGGGGAGTGATGGTGACATTAGTCCGTCCCCCCTTCGGCCCTGAGATAGGCCGATGCAAGTTAATTTTTTCTACTAGCCCTATGGCTGCTAGGATGGCAAAATTGCGGCTGGTAGAATCCTTTTCCCATTCCGACGCGCGCTAGCGTGACCACGTTGAAAGTTTTGCGAAGTAAACCAAGTATAGCCAATGAGGATACAAGCTACATGCTATTTGATGATTCCTATTTATGGAGCTAGTTCCAAAGCTGTGATTCACGCATGCTGATTGGTTAACCTTCTAAAACTTGCGCTGGTTGCCACGGTTTCGCGCGTCGCACTATCAGACTCGGGGAGTTACTAAATGAGACGACTAGATAAGACAACTATATTTTACCTCTTAGGTTCCAGGCCAAGTGACCTTAGAAAATGAGTTCGTCCGAGTAAGGCTGGATGGAGTTGGTCGTGTTGTGTCCCTTGTCCACAAACCCTCCCAAAGGTAACAGCGCTTTGAATGATGTGTTAATCGTTTTCTATCGTTATAGTAAGATAGCAAACGATGTTAACAAAAGTAACGAAATTACGTTAACAAAAGTTGCGACATAGCGTATTAACAGCAGTAATAAAACGCGCCAACCGACAATAAAATAACGCTCGTCAATATTTTCCCTACTGATTTATCAGTAAGAAGGTTTATAAACCTTCCATCATACAATCTAACGGAATTACATTTGGTGTTTTTGCATTTTGCATTTTGTATTTGGCATTTTGCCATGATGAAAAATGCCGACCAACTCATAAAAGCAGTCACCAGGTCCGGGTTCCTAGAAAGCAGGTTAACGCTAACCCAGGGATAAAAGCCCTTTTTATCCAATCAAAAGTCGAGATGGCCGTATTTATCTCTGGGTTAGTGCTAACCTGCTTTCTAGGAACCGGCCCCAGAGCGCCACACTAAGTTTTATTGTTTATCTGATATTAATTTGTTTTATTTTTTAATTTATTAATCTATTGCTTATGCCAATTTTGTTTTTACTTTTATACTATACCTTTTATTTCAGGGAAGCTATCCCATGTGGTTCCCATGGCAACCAGCTTGTCCTGTTTGATGACGTGCCTCTATTCTGGGACGCTTGGGACGTCATGCCGTACTACCTCGAGACACGGTACGGATATAGTCCTCATGAAAGAAACGCCCCACTTTCATTGACTAGATGGTCTTTGTTTTTAGAAAACCAATCGTTGAGTCGACGAAGCAGGATAATTGCTTACGAGTACTTGACCGTGGTCCTTTGCGGGCGTCTGTTGAGGTATTCAAAGTGAATGGATAAATTAAAAAAACAGATTTAATAAATTTTCTAGGCATTTTACTAGTCCTATATTTCGCGATTGCGAGAAATTATGGTTGCAGGAAATTTAATTTTACAAAATTGGGTTTAAATAACTCATTTAACTTTTACTTGTTTTACTACTACAACTAACTAAGAAGTATAAGGTTGTATAGTAAGTTTACAATTGATTTGTTTATAGATAATTTATTGACTAGGTGAAATCAGTGTTCTGAGTTGTTAAAACAATTAGTTATTGTGGTCTAGTGCACCGACTTGTTCCTATCAAATAAACATCAATCCTAACGTTTTTAATTTACGTGTTTGTTTCAGTTCTCATTGAGGATCAGTGCTAACAGCTCCCTGACCCAGCTGGTCACGCTTGACGCCTCACTGCCTTACGTGACATTCAACACCAAGGTATTATAGAAGTCACGCAAGCAATCACGCGTGACGCCTCACTGCCTTCCGTGACATTCAACACCAGGGTATTATAGAAGTCACGCAAGCAATCACGCATGACCCCTCACTGTGACTCATGACAAGTTTTTTACCTTTTTAGGTGGACTGGCACGAGAACCGTAAATTTTTGAAGGTGGAGTTCCCTGTTGACGTGCATTCAATGAATGCAACATATGAGATACAGTTTGGGCACCTTCAACGCCCCACCCACTGCAATACTAGCTGGGACTGGGCTAAATATGAGGTGAGAAAAACATTGCATCTCCTAACCAATCCTTCCCCTTTAATCTTTAAATAACTTAATTGCCTCTAGCGAGCTAATCCGGCAATTGGCGGTCAGCGGAGGCTGGCGCGTGAGAACGATAACGGACGATAACATATACAAAACAGTTACTCAAGGATGGGGCGAACCAGAGACATTGTATCGCTCCTTGATTCGGACTGGGCAGGATGAAAGGTTCCTCTGTAGTATTCCTAGGACTCGGTTCGCCTTCTTTTTACTTCCTCAGTTTGCCTGGCACAGTGCATCCCCATCCCCACCCTCCCCCTCCCAGTTATTCTCGCCTGGACCGCGCCAAATATGGGGTGATAGGTCCAAATCATCCTCCACCGCCCTATGAGTTTTTAGTGATGTTTGAATATGATAAAGAGACTGTAGCTGAGATTTTCCTGAGTCATTCCTTCTTGGACTGGGCTAAATTAGCTAAAAATTAGGTGAGGGTCAGGGCAAGAGGTGACTATAACACAAATTAGTGCTAGGTGAAATACACGCTAGCAAATAACTGTGGAATAGGTGCTTCATACGAAATTCCTAAATCCCTTAGGTTTGCGGACAGCGGTGGTGCAATCTGTCTGAGCACAATTGGGGCGTGTCGTTGATGACTGACAGTAAATATGGCTACTCTACCCACGGCAGCACCATGTACATATCACTGTAAGTAGGACTTGTAGGAAAGCGGGGATTGCTTGTGCACCTTTAATGCTAGACGAGCTTATTTACAAGGTTATTAAATCGTACAATTGTGTTTCCCGTTAAAACAGAAGACTAGCCTCGTTAACATGCAGCGAAAATGCGAAGAAGTATGCCTGGACACATTTCACAATTTCGGACACTAAGAACTTTGTCTCGTTGCACTGTTTTATTCACGACACGCTGTGACATCATCTGTGGATTGTTCGAGGAAAGAAGCAGGCAAAAATGAGACATGGTGTTTTGGTAACTTTTTTCAGGCTGCGATCGCCCAAGGCCCCGGATAACCAGTCTGACATGGGACGCCACCAGTTTGCTTATGCCGTGTTTCCTCACATAGGTAAAAAAACATGACTTTACCTATACCGTGTTTCCACACACAGGTAAATGAACATGACTTTGTCTATGCCGTGTTCCCACACAGGTAAATATACATGAGTTTGCCTACGCGTGTTCCCACACACAGGTAAATAAACACGACTTTGCCTATGCCGTGTTCCCACACACAGGTAAATAAACATAAGTTTGCCTATGCCGTGCTCCCACACACGGGTAAATAAACACGACTTAGCCAAGCCGTGTTCCCACACACAGGTAAATAATCATGACTTTGTCTATGCTGTGTTACCACACACGGGTAAATAAACACAACTTTGTCTATGCCGTGTTCCCACACACAGGCAAATAAACGTAAGTTTGCCTATGCCGTGTTCCCACACACGGGTAAATAAACATAAGTTTGCCTATGCCGTGTTCCCACACACAGGTAAATAAACATAAGTTTGCCTATGCCGTGTTCCCACACACAGGTAAATAAACATATGTTTGCCTATGCCGTGTTCCCACACACGGGCAAATAAACATAAGTTTGCCTATGCCGTGTTCCCACACACAGGAAAATAAGCATAAGTTTGCCTATGCCGTGTTCCAGCACACGGGTAAATAAACATAAGTTTGCCTATGCCGTGTTCCCACACACAGGTAAATAAACATAAGTTTGCCTATGCCGTGTTCCCACACACGGGTAAATAAACATAAGTTTGCCTATGCCGTGTTCCCACACACGGGTAAATAAACATAAGTTTGCCTATGCCGTGTTCCCACACACGGGTAAATAAACACGACTTTGCCAAGCCGTGTTCCCACACACAGGTAAATAAACATGACTTTGTCTATGCTGTGTTACCACACACGGGTAAATAAACACAACTTTGTCTATGCCGTGCTCCCACATACGGGTAAATAAACCTAAGTTTGCCTATGCCGTGTTCCCACACACAGGTCAATAAACATAAGTTTGCCTATGGCGTTTTCCCACACACAGGTCAATAGACATGGGGCGGCCCCATGAGCTTATCTATGCCGCTAAACATTTGATTACACCACGTTTCCGTGCACAGGTATCTAAGCTAATTTCTGTTTTCTTTTCAGGGTCATTCCAGGACTCAGGTCTGATCAGACATGCACAGTGCTTTAACGAGAAGCTCCACGTCATCTGTTGCAGCGTGGACGAGGGTGAGCCTGCGGGTACCCTGTGGTAGAATTTTCGTCTCCGTTGATCAAAAAAGCCAGCGACAAACTTCAGTTCTTCAGAAAAAATAATTAAACAGTTGTTCGGCTTAATAAACGCTCCAATACTGATGTGTGTTTTCAACGTGCAAATTATTTGTTTAAAAAGCCACTTTCTTTTTCAGTCGCGATATTCTAGTTTACATGGGACAAGAATCCTATCACAATTCGTGTCCGAAAGTAAAATTCATGTTCAAAGTACCTTGCTACTGCTAAATAGTTATAAAAATTGAGCACGTTTCTCTATCCTGTAGGTTTTGAGAAGCAGTCGTTCTTCAGTGTTGACAACCCTGCGGTCGTGCTAGAAACCGTGAAAAAGGTACGCAGAGACATCTAGCGATCCGCGCCCAAGTCCTATCTGTTCTGAAATGTTGCGTGCGCATTTCACTTGGGAAAGAGGCTAAGACTTGGCGCGCATTTAATGGAAGCTCTTTGACGTCTGATTAGCGACGAAAACAGATGTGTTCATAGTTTCACGACTTTGTGACGCAGCTAGTATTATCTGGATGAGAAAAATATCGATTTAGCAGTGTAGCGCTTTATTGCGATATTTTTAAAACATTACTAAAGTCTAAACAAACATTTCTTTTAAAAAAATGTGATAAAACTTTGGTTTTTCAGGAACTTACTCTTGAAAGGTACTTCTAGCCGTTTCGATGGCAGCAGCACTGAACAACGATAGCTGTAGCTTCAATCACTGATTTCCGTTACTGTGTTGTGTTACAGGCCGAAAATGTGGACGCGCTGATTCTGCGCATGTACGAAGCTTTTGGCGGGAAAACTCGCGCGCGGCTAACAACAAAACTAAACGTGACAAAAATACAGAGGTAAGGAATGCGTGACGGCATGGGTATTGGCGGGAGTTTGTTGTAACTAAAATGAGGTGCATCAGTTTGCATTTTCCTGAGAAAAAAAATCGACGAAAACGACTTATAACAGGCGATTTTGGGTAACAGTCTTAGGTTCCCTATACCGATATGACCGATGTTTGTCGCTACATAGAAAAGTGGGATTTACAAAAAAAAAAAATAATAATAATAAAAAACCAAAAAAATACAATTTGCATCACATCATTTTTTGTTTGCTTGCAAAAATAGATTTTACATCATTATGGTACGAAAATTTGGCCTGAAAAAGAGAACTACATTATTTTTCCTTTCCTGTTAAAAAAAACACTGAATTTACATATTCATTTTACCAATTTTTCTTGAAAAATAAAACTTGATATATCACCCTTCTAATTTTACTTGAGAATGAGAAATATATGTTTTTAATGTGTATATTTGCTTTTACGATAGTAGATGTCTTCGCATTTATCTTGTCCTCTAAAAAAAATATACGTGATCAAAGTGCAATGTTATTCCCTTTGAGTCTCCAACCGCCCAATAGCTACCAATTAGGGCTTCTTTGTCCATCTATAAGCGCATCTACATCAAACAGAATGACGCAGGTCGCTTTTAGCAGTTCAAAAGGGTTCTAAGCATAACACGACCGATGCGACTAGATTCGTATAGAGTTTATATTTGTAGTTATTTCATTAGCAGCAAGGTAATATCAAGCTGACATGATGGATCAATAAGATCAATATAATGAGAGTACCACTCCTCTTCCCGACGGGGATGAATAGTGCATCTCTTTATCTCAGTGTGCGATCCCTACGAGTTACTTTTACCGCATTAATTACACAGGTGCGCCGTAGAAACCGCGTTAACGCTATACCTACAACGGCCGCTTAAAGATTTATGTTCGAGTATAATTATTTTGGTAATTTTAATGTTGTATGGTTTCGAAAAATAAGAGAAGTTTTGATAACTGTTTTTTTAAACAATTTTCGTGAAGACAGGATGTGTTTTTCTTTTGGTATTCACCAAACAAAATGTTTCAATTATTAAACATGTACAGCTTTTCTTTGCACTAAGTGTGTAATATTCTATTTTAACTAGAGAACACCCGTTTTTTGTATTGTTTGTTTTATTTTTAAAGCCAGCAGATTTCATTTATTTATTTTTTTACAATCGTGTTTTCCTTTCTTCATGTTTTCCTTTTTACCTTCCTTTTTTTTCTCTCTTCCCTTTTTCTAATTTTCCCATTTGTTTTAAGTAACACACAAATTGTCAAAATTCCATTTAAACCAGCTGCTCTATATATTTCTAGGGAAATAAATAAACACAAATTGGTTTAAATTGTATGTTTTACGCCCTTGTAAAACAGAGTTGCTTTGCTGACGTTTCGAGCCCTTCCTCGGGGAAAATTTTTTTTTTTTTACCAGATTCCAGGCCACGCCTACGTAAACCACCTAGTTATTCTACAGCTTTTCAGTTAGCTTTTCATTCATACGGACATACAACTAGGTGTAAAAAAAACTTCCTTGGCTTGTTTTATTGAGTTCGTTTTATATATGTAAATTTTAGAGGACAGCTGGGCTTATTCAATTTGTTCTCCTCTGTTTATGTTTTAAGGTGAGTAATTTTATTATATTAAGCAAGAAGAAAATCTGAACTGAATTTCCTTCTAGCGAATAGCAAATAAAAAAAATATATCTCTCATTTCAAGGTGATGTAAAATTTTATTGGTTTTGGCTTATCTTAGATATGGTTTAATTTCAAGAGAATTGTAAAATTTATTTGGTTTGGGCATATCTTAGATATGATTTTATTACAATCTCAAAGGATCATCGAAATTGCCACAAATTAAGTACATATGGCACATATTAATAATTTTTGCATTATTTCGCTTTCGGCTGTATTATTTACTTTTACCTAATTGGTTTCCCTAGTTTTATGAGGTTTTCAATGATTGGTTTGTATTTTTTAAATCCACGCGACTTGTTCCTTTTCCCATTTGTTACATGCAAATTGAGTCATTTCCGTTCTAAGACAAGATGGGATGGGAATTTATTGTCCTGACAATCGTTTGTAATTTTGCCTTTTCAACCAAGACCTTTTTGTAAAGATTCACAAGGCATAGAGAAATGCTTATTTTGATTAACACTTTGGCTTGGGGGCTCAATAGAGCGGCCTATGGACATCTGGACGCTTTCATCAAAGATCAAGGCCGAGTCTCTTGCACGTAGCCGCCACAGTATCGCAATAGGGCGTTCGAGATAACCAAGACAAGATTAGGAATTCGCGTCTATATGTTTAGTTAAGGATCTGATTTACAGTAGAGAGGAAGCCGTTTTTCAGATATTGAGATCAAGCGCCCCCGACTCAACAGCTCTATTCTTAGCTTGACGCCGTTTGGAAGGTCAGAGACGCGTGTGACCGATTTCTAAAAGACAAACCTGCTAAAACAATGACCCTTCAGCGGAATTTCTCCGGGGAGCGTGCTTTCTTTGGGAACATAACAGGCTTGAATGCATCGCTTTGCGCAAACTCTTCGTCGGTGTGCCCTTATGAAAGCCCTTCAAGTTCAGACAGCTTCGGGGCGACTTACAGTGTCCTGTTATCCTGTCTCTACGCGCTGATCTGCGTGACCGGCGTCCCCGGGAACTCTCTCGTCATAGGCACGGTTCTACGGAGTCGTAAGATGTGGACGCCGTGTAACTATCTTATCATGACCGTCGCGATAGCCGATCTGGGGGTCGCCGCGCTTCATGCTCCGTTACGCATCGCGGAGCGTTTCGTTGGCTGGCCGTTCGGTGAGTTCGCGTGCCAAATGCTTGCTCCATTACAAGATGTATTCATATGTGTGTCTGTACTAGCGCACACAGCCATCGCCATGGAACGACACCGCGCTATCGTTACGCCGTTCAAGAAAAGGATCTCCATAAGGCAGGTTCAATTCATTATCGCTGGGCTTTGGCTTGGGAGCTACGTCACTTCCGGCCTTCCCATCGCGCCATTGTTACGTGTTACCATAAGCCAGGGTCGTCCCCGATGTGGGCTGTCGCCCGAATTCGTCTCTTTCGGACGCGTCTTCACTGTCTTCCTTGTAATCGCATACATTTTGCTCCCTCTTGCAATCCAAACATGCTCCTATTTCCTCATCATCAAAAAGCTCCGTAGAAAGACCCTCGTATCCAGCACGGAGCATGCGCGGAGGAGAAATCACCTCATTAAAATGCTAGTGACATGCGTGGTGGTTTTCGATATCTGCTACCTCCCCCGCGGGGTTCTGGTGTTGGTGAATGGCTACGGCGAGAAAACCGCTGCCCTTCGCTACGTCAACTTGCTGGCGCTTGTTATGTATTACGTCAAGCACGTGATCAATCCCTTTATCCTCTTTGCGATGAGCACGGAGTATCGCGCGAATCTTCAAGCCTCGTGTTGGTGTCGAGGCGTTAGCGAGGAGGAGGAATCAGCGCATGCGCATCACCACTCTAGGAGTCCGAAGACGATGGAGAATGGCCAGTTCATCCGGGAAAGTTCGTTTTGAAGACTACATATTTCTAAGGGATACCTGTAAATGTCTACCGTTTCATCTTCATTTGGATGCATGTACATTTGGAAAGGTGCACTGTTGGTTGCGTGATACACGTTACCATGGTCACCAACAAAAGCCAGCTCCGTGACAACTAATGATGATATATTATATTTTTACATGTTTCTCCTTGTGTTAAAAGGGACTTATAAAAGCTATAGTGCTATTTCGGAAAGCTCGAAAACAAGTGAAATTATGCGGGATAGTCAAAATAGCTATTTTAGTTTTAGAAGATCCTCTGTATATATGTATTATATATATCCTGTAATTGTTTTTCGCCATTTCAAAGTGATTGATGAATCTTATTTTGTGCACATGTGTTATTTAGGTGATCATGCAGGAAAAAAATAATTTAAAAATAAAAAAATGTTATATTGTTATAATTAAATGTTATATTGTTTTTATTTATTGTTTATTTTTATTATTGTTAGTAGATTTCCAAGCTCAAGAAAAACGATTTGTGTTTTCTTTCTAATTGTTCTATCTCCACTTTCTGTAGGTGTGTCTTATTATTTTAATTAAATTATAGAATGAATAATAGATAATACCCATACCAACGGCTTAATCTTAAATTCCAGATGCAATCTACTGGAAGAGCCAGACAGGAATGGACTTCTCTCTCTGGTGGACGGAGGAGTAGACATACCATTCGGATCCTTCGAAATTGTGACACTCTTGTTGTATTTCGATTAGCCTTTATATTCATTACTCATCATGGGCACTCTCGATACCTTTTTTAGAGCCTTGGTGAATTCCAGTTACGAAACCTCGCATACATTGGAAAAAAACACAGCTACATTAGAATATCGACAGAGGACAGAAAGAATAATTAGGAATCATTGAAGATTATTTTATTGGAGAGATATCTGTTATGTGAGATGAGCGCTGTATGTAGGAAGAACTTTGTAGACATGTGCCTTGCTGTGGAAATTTGGCGCTGCGTCACAATTTTTGCTCTTACGGGGAGGGGAGGGGGTTTCACTGAATTAGCAATGCGCTAAAAGTTTAATGCGCACGAAAAAAAATGCGCGCGAAATCTGGTCTTTTATAACAATTTAATAACAGAGTAGTATGGTATTTGATTTATTGGTAGAATACACTACTTAACCTATTGGAGTTGCGCCCGTTTAGCTATAAATAAACAGTTCACAAAGCCAAGAATTGTGGTGAAAAATTATTACTACCTTTTTCAATGTTTCGGATATTATTTACAAATAATATAATTCATATCTGTAATTATACCACAGGCAAATCAACATCGTCATCTCACAACTGGAGAGTTTTGAAAACATTTTTTTTTAGCAAATTAGACTTCATCGTCGATTGGGCAGAATCGAATGTGAGTTTGGATAAAAATCACCGGAGAAATGCATTTGAAAGGGCTTGGGCTATGGAAAAGTGACGAGTTTTTTGTGTACACGCTCTGCGCAAAGATAATAGCAATGCATCATTTTTTATATTTTCTTTGTCGACAGATATACTAAATTCAAATTCAATCAACACTTAAAGAGTAACATTTGGAAATAACAAGGAAATGGAATCACATAATTTCATTGCTAATAACTAATAAATAGCAGATGGTAGGCAGAACTACTTACGGGGTATGCAACACGATATAAGCCCTGGTCAAACGAAACGAAAATATAGATGTTAGCTCCTGCACGCAAGTCAACGCAAGTTATCGCGTCCAAACGATACACAAGTTCTTATAAGTAGGAAAATATGCGACAAGTTGCGTTTCGTTTAGCCAGAGATATACGATTTGATCGAGGTGGTGAATAGGTCCGGTTCCACGGATTTTATTGTCGGCGTCGTGCCCTGAAGTAAATATCGAATAGAAAACCAGCGGAGACGTTCCTGGTCGACGAGAGGTAACCGGAAGTAGACGTTTTTTTATTTTAACGCTACACAAACGCTTGCAGGTTTCTTCTTTAATCCCGCATGACAGAGCAGATCCGCCCTCTTTTATCGGATGAGAGCAAGACTTTACAAAAAAAAAAAAAAAAAACGTTGGACTTCCGATGGCCGTCCGTCTAGGAACGTCTATGCTTGTCTAATGTCTGAATGCGATGAGAACGCCGATGACACAACGGTGGCGAACATGCGCAAGCCTGCGTCCTGTCGCCAGCGTCGCGCATCTAAACCACCCTATTAGTAATGACTTAGTTATTTCTAGCGTGTATATCGAGCACGCACTCCCTATACCACCTCCCTATCGACCGCCACCCACACGTAGCGCCATCCCTCCTCAATCGGCAATACAAGTGCTCCCTAGCGCACTCAAAGTCTAGCAACGTGCCTAGAGGATCCAGCAAGCTGCATAGACTGGTCCGACAAGCACAGTGCCTGCCATAGTACCTCTTTACCGCAATCTGTTGCGACACGGTGAGATTCCCCCACGGCTCCACCCAGTTACACGAGAACACTTCTAAGCGTGCGCCGTCCGAGTAGCCCGCAATCAGTTGCTCCGTGTTCAGCGGTAGTATGGCGGCGCATGCGTTGTCGTCCGTAGTAATGCGAACTTCTGAGGGGAGGAGTAGGGTTGTGTTGCGGTGCTGTAACCCGGTGGTCCGCCGTATTATCTGGCCCCCTCTGTACACTTCTCTGATCTCGACGATGTAGCTAAGCACGTTTCTTGTGAGAGGTTTGTCGGGTGGTTGCATGATTTTGATGGTCTCTTTCTTCGGTCCTGATGTCACTAAACCACGTAGAGCTAAAGAGATAAAAGCAAAGGTTAAAGTATCTTACTTAGGAAGCTAAGAAACAACAAGTGTGACGTGAAAACAGGCCCGTAGCAGAGGGTGGGGCACTGGGGGCATGTTCCCCCCCAATATTTTCAAAAATTATAAGAAGGGAATTACCCCCCTCAATATTTTCTTAATGTTTCTGTATTGTGCTACGGCTCTGGGAAAAGAAACATTGCATCCATCTCAGCGACTACGTCTTCCGTTCCGATTAACCCGTTTCTATAGTCACACAAGTATTCTGTGTTGGTTATACTCGTTCGACATGTCATAAACAAGGAAAGTGAGTTTCTGTCGTTTATGCTTATAGAGTTGAAAGGCTTACGATAATCAATATGGTGTTGAGTTATGCTTTGAACACCAAGCTCGCGGTTGTCGCTTACAAGACAACACAAACTATGGGGAAAATCTCTGGGGATTTCCCGCAAACCGAGCTTGCCGATGAGACGATCACGAGATCTCGCGATGGAGAGTTCATTTGGCGACTTAAACAGGGATTTCAAAACTGTGGTCGTTAGGGGAGGTGGTCGCTATCGAGGGCGGTCGCTCATAGAGCTTTGGCTGAATGCACCCTCGTCCTCGTCACGAGATCGCCGCATTTGTGTAGTATCGTGGTTACTGGGACAATTGATGGCGGCGTGTTGATCATGAAAATTTAGCAAATTTGTTACAAAATTATTTACATCCCGTATTAATATTTAGCGCATCAATTTACTCAAGTCCTTTTTCAAAGCTATTCAATAGCTTTACTTTTATCAGATTTTCTAGTAGTAAATCTGAGAAGATATTTAATGCAAGAACATTGAAAGCATGTGTATTATAACACATCAAGGACGCTTTTCTTTCCTTTAAGGTAATAACTAAGGAATGAACGGATGAGTTTTCTGTTTGTTTGTAAATTTGGTAAATTCGACCCGAGGGCATTTGCGACTCTTTCGCGGATGGACAAGTAATTACTGACCTTCAAAAGGGCGTGTCTACAAGGTAGTTAATTTGTCGAAGACCTCGATGGCCTATCGATTGAATCGAAGCTTAGTCCGTAAGATAGACAGGGATAAGGGGTCTCTTGATCTCTAAAGCTCGATGTGGATAAGAGATCCGAAATTGTACGCACTTACAAAGCCCTTCTGTTATTGCGATCAAATTGCATATGTATCAAGCCCTTCTGTTATTGCGATCAAATTGCAAATTGTATACGAATGATGCAAAGAAACGCCCTTTCAAGAACCATCGACCTTTTGATTATCTCAGACACATCGCTAGCTCTGCTATGCTTAAACTGTGAAACTTTACAATCCTACGAATAGGTTCGATAATATATTTATCTCATTAAGACAGCTTTTTATGTTCCCTTGTTTTCCCCATTCTAGTGCATTTTGCGGTACGGTAGCTATAACTTGAGACGTTGATCCAAGCCGACAGCAAATTCAACCACAATCCATCGGTTTATTTTTATGTGTTTAGTGTTATGATATCTAAGGTCCTTATTCATCATATGGTATAGCTATTAAAGGCCAAATAACGTAACTTACCATAATCGGAGCTACAAAACACATCCTGAGGGTGACCATGGGGCGATGCACAAATACAATCATCGCTTGCCGCCACACACATAACTCCAGCCAATAAAAACACCAGCACTGTACACGCCATATCACGGTCTCTACTCATAGTTGAGTGCTTGATCAAGGTACACCGAAGGCGTATTGTTCGTAACTGTTTGGTCTGACTGGTATTTATACACCTTCAGGGTCGACCAGGCTACGTTTGTCGCCCACGTCAAGACGCAAGAATCACAGACAGACCACGTATAAAGGTCTCGCTAGTTGCTCATCTATCTACAACAGGCAACGTCTCACCGAAACCTTCAGGATAGATAACACATTCACTGAAAAAACCTTGACGTCGCAGACGAATCGAGGTCAGATAACGCCGGCTGTTTTTGCTCAAAGTTTCAATGTCAATCTCCTTGTTGCGATGAGGCCTACGAAGGGTGGGGTGGAAGATGTTATGTACGCGTCTGTTTTTTGGTTCGTTTCCAGGCATTGTGCCGCTGACCTGGTGGCCTTGGTGGTTAACGTATGACGCGAGACTCTTTGGATCGTACGCAAGATAAGTATGTAGCCCGTCATAACATTGCGTCTTATTTTAATTTTAATTTAGTATGAACGAATTACGAAAAGGTGTTGAGGAAAATATAGGCAAACACAACCATCTTATCCCTCTTCATTCCTATATAACATTTCTGTATTCCTTTTATTATGTAGACTTATATATTCTACGCCAAGAAAAGCCAAGAAAGGTCTTCTATAGCCACCCCCAACGCCCGGTAACCGTCAGATTTAGTGATACACTTCTTGGAGTACTCTAGATGCCACTAGAAAGCTCTAAAAGGCAAAGAAATGGGCAGGGGTGAGAACGGGGGGTATTCCATTATAGAATTCTGTATCTGCTCCTAAACTACAGTGACGTCACAATATGCAGCGACGTCACGACGACAGCCTTGATCCCACGCAGAGGTGAGGTCTGGCTTTTCTGAATGATGTTACAGTACCGCGAACAAGTTTAAAAAAATGAGTATTATTTTAGTATTAAATAAGGCATGTACTCCAATAATTCAATTAAATTTAATTACTTTAATTAATATATAACGAAAAATACAGATGCTGGTATATATCCCTATAAGTTATAAGATTCTATTTTCCTTTTTGGGAGTTATGATACAGATATTCGCAAAAAGTTTCACTACGCAAACCAAGACGAAACCTGGTGTAAAAAGTGTAAAATTATCTCGCTAAAAGGGTTTAAACAGGTTGAAAACGTTGTTTACACCTTAATAATGTGAGAAAATGTTGTCGGGCTTTTGTTAGACACTCAGCTTTTTGCCCCAAAATGCATACTATTTCTGTAACATTTTAGTTTCTAGTACACAACAATATTGTGTGATTCCGAAAACTACCCTTAACCACCAGGGAGGGAATGGGAGATTTCGGCGGATGAAAGATGTTTGGATTTTTTCTGTAATCACATCAATTAGCATTATCCATATCTCAATGTTTTCTAACGACCCTATGCCTTCGTTCGATTTGGTGTAGTGCCGGTATAATAGACGCTTTGCATTTCTTGTATTCATTGCTCTCGCTGCCAGTTATGACGGGTTTCCACGCACAGCTAAGTCCATGCTCACCGCAATACAGATAGCCTTCGCTACAGTGCGAATCCAGTATAAGGCCGCCTGTAACATCAAATGGTTATCAGCATATTTCGTAAGGGTTTCTCCTTCCTGACCCCCTCCCCTTACAGATAAATTTTGTGAATAACTTTAGTACCCGCAGTGCTATCCAAAATAGCACTAAGCTTTTTAGATTCCTCTTCCAACATGGTTACAGGAAACAAGATAGGCAACATTTCCAACATGATCATTTCGATCAAGTGACGAGACTTCAATCATGGAAGGGAGGAAGCCTACCTGTAGGCTACGGCCTACGAACTCGCGAACTCCATGTTTTCAGGGTTTTCGTGCCGGAAAAACGATCAAAGCCTACAGGTAGGCTAAAGGGTAGGTAGCTCGATATTTTTATCATGCACAAACTTATTGGTAAGTGGTCGTCTGTTATTATTGTCCTAGATGCACGATATTCCCATAGTGGGCGAAATCAAGCAAAATTCGTGCTCGTCTCGATGACTTTTTGTCCAGGGCACGCTGTGAGTTTTTTTTCTATTTATTTTAGGATAAGTAAACACAATATGTATTTTCAAATTCAGTTTTGTAATAGCAAAAGAGTGTCTGCATGATCGACGCTTTTTAATTTACCTGGCCCGAGAAAGCTGCAAGAAGTAACTCGACATCGACAACTCTCCCCATAGACGCTTTGCACGCCGAGCCTCTGCGCCTGCGTCACCTGTTGCCATGGTGAAGTCCAATGACAGGACGAGATAAAAAGTTTCCCATCATCCACCAGGCCAGCCAACAGGTAGTCCGTACCAGCGCGTAGCCACCCTGGGCACGGCGATCTATCCGCGTAGATCTGTTCAGAGACATCTCTTTTGTGAGTAGACATTTATTGGGTTTGATGAATTTACCCGCTTTCACCGTCGCTCGCATTACTACAAAGTGGATACAGGGTTAAAACCGACGATGAATAAGACCGATAGTCCTTTTTTTCTTTAATAGCGGGTTTGTAATCCCACCAGACCAACCCCTGCATCCGACTTGACTTGCCACGCCGCTTCGCTGAAATCGTTGTCGCCGCAAAGCTCGGAGCCTCTGGTACCCGGGGTAGCATTGCACTTATTTTCGAGTAAATCTAACTTCTTGGCTACCATTTATAATCACACAGCGATCTGCTTGGAGACAGCTCTTTCGCACATTGCAGATTTCAGAGTGACTTTTTGTGCAAAACATTCCAATCACACATGCACATCAAAAAAAGATTGACGGGGATGTGCTAGGTTTATAACATATTTCTACTAAGTTTGCCCTCGCGTGTGCAGGTGCGCATTTGTGTGGGAGCGGAGGGAAAGACAAAATATTGCTATTGAATAACTTACTTTGACATTATGAACCAATGGGTTGCCCTCCTCCGGTTGCTTAGCGACCGGTTTCCCTGCCTTGCTCACAAGCCCTGCACCCTTAAAAATCTGCGTAACCATGACAACGTGCACCAGAACGTCCCGCTGCTTGGGCCAATGACGGAATCCTCGGCTTTGCGGGGGGTATGTGATGTAACCTTCCACTGGGCCAGACTCCACGCGACCGCGCACAACTGTGAAATAGAGATCAGCATTTGAATCATCGTGATTCTACGCATCGCACAACCATGCATTCATGCGTCCTTCTCTACGTCACATCACCCCTCTTCTTTGCAATTTTTCTTTGAGCTTTTTAATCTCCCTCAACCTGTTAACCCTTATCATGCAAGTTGCGCGACATAAGTCTTCGTGCAAACTGCGCAATATCGCAATATCGGGGATGGATCTTTGTAGGCAAGGATGCATTTATTTTTTCAAAGATTGGGAGGACAATTTTGGCGTGAAATAAAGATTCATCAATCGCGAAGTTTGACAGATCAGTTTTAAGCCAAAAATTCGTGTGCTTTAAGTTGGAGTATTGTTAGGTATTGCTGTAGATTTAGAAAAAAAATCACGCAGATTTCGGGATTTTTATTTTAATATAAAAAAATTGCTTCCTTTTAACTTGCATGACAAAAAATAATTTGATTTCCAAGAAGAGTGAATCTAGCGCAATCTGATAAAGCATAGATGTATTAATAAAATCTGAAAAATTTACGAAAATCGCGCCGAAAATGAGTCTTCTGTAGGGAACATAGTATATAAGCTGTTTAGCCAAAACAACCTCGGCGCGCCACCTTAAACGCTATAAAAGCGTTTGATGGTCTTCGAGTTACGTGCGCCTGGGGTCACGAGTGTCAGCGGATTCTCGGATTACCTAACAGGTGTTGTAAGGATAGATCTTCACTCTGCAAATGACCCCAGACTTCGCATACAGTGTTTTTTTTTTTTAAGTTCTAATATCAATGAGTGAATAGAGACTAATCCCTGAAAAGGTTGTAAGTTTTCGTTTTGACCCTAACACAGTCGCGCAAAATGTAAAAACAACATTACTTTGCTATAAAAAAACTCAATATACACATGTTCACGCCTACAAATTCGTGGCTATTAGATGTAATTTTGTCACTTTTCGTTGTTATCCTTTTTTCTACTGTAAGTGTAGTAATAAAATACAAATGTAAAATCCCCAATATATTGGTGAAACACATGATTTATTCGTGAACATAGAACTAGTTTCAGAGTCGTATTTCTGTGCTAAATTTCGCCGTCAAATCGTAAAGGTCATAAGCGCGATAAGCTCTGCACCGTAGCAAAACATTAGTATGGGACAGTAGCGAGTATAATGAAAAACGAGACAGTTATGGAACCAGAAATAAATGTATAATCTAGTATACATCTCTGAGTAGAACCAGACGTTTTGCCTCGGTTATAGTTGTAAAGTCTAGTTAGACTGATTTTACCTCGATCAATTACTAAATAAAATGCTTTTCTCTTACCAAAGTCTGCTTGGCAGAACTTGTCCTGTGGGTGACTTCCCATTTTACAAACGCACGCTTTGCCTTCAGTCAGGGCAGCGAAGACCAAGAGGACTGTCAAACCTAAAGCCATGTTTGACAATTCCCCAGGTCCGGCTATCGCGCAAAGAGCTCGTCTGATACCTGTCTTAGCCCATAGGGAGTGGCGAATTGCGGTACTTAAAGAATATTCTCGCAAATGATCCTCTTCTCAAAGTGTCGATAGATTAAGCGCGGAATTCGTTCTAACTTAGCGTTGAATGCAATAGTTGTTTTCCTCGTGTGTTCAATGAATGACAAACCACTACCATGTTAATGGACACAAGACGAAAAATCCACCGTTATGTTATATCATTTTAGAGAGTCCGACTCATCTTATGTGTGACCCAACACAGTCTCAAGAGGAGTAAAAAAATGTGACTTCTACGAACGTGTCGTGTCTGTACTCCAATAACACCGCATGCTCAATACGCCGAACCGGCTTTCGACCTTGTTGACATGCATTAGCCCCAAATTTTTAACAAGCTTAAATAGAATATAGCTTCTATCTGGCGCGTGCGTTTTCGTGTAGGTTTCACAATTTTCGTCAAGTTCTCCCTATCATTTTGGCGGCCACTTTTGTAAAATTCATGATAATGTTTTTATACCAGGCCCCCTCCCTACCCCCCTTCTTCTTTTCCCTGCCCCCCCTTTGCTCCCCCGCTAATTATGCGAGTCCATCCTAAAGTGGAAAGAATGCTCAGTGAACGAGGTAATATATAGTCAAGAGAAACGAACAATAGTTCGAATTCACGGGGATTTCTGAGTTGAAAATGACTGAGAAATACAAATTTCTAAAGGTTATATAGAGAATTTCAACATCATAGAGACGAACGTAATCCTTTAGAAATTATTAAATTATTTGCGAATGATTTTGATAAGTTTGGAAGGGTCGCGTTTTGCTGCACGCGAATTCGGCTTTTACCATTTTGAATTCATTCTTTTGTGTCGGGTTCATGTTGAACAAAACCACGCTCAGTGAACGCACGTATATGACCTGGGAATGGGTGGAAGCTTTTCCGTTGCCAATTTGCCGCCGGACATGTAACATGTACGCATTTTCACCACGCAGCGGCAAAAGATGTACGACACATGTTTCAGTTTTTCACCTGACGAAAGCTTCACTTCAACCATTGATAGCCTGGTGACTACTACGGCCATCTTCCCGTAGGGCACCCCTTATAACACTAAAAGGTAGTGGGGGAGGGGGGGGTGAAGGTGATCGTCGGCAAAATCAATTTTAACCCTAAGGGATGGCACTTTGGGCGTGGTCAACAGACTTTCTTACCCCTCAGAGATAGCAAATTTGGTGTGGCAAAAGGATTTTTTTTGCCCTAGTAGCAGAATCGGAAAAAAACGTTATAAACACCCCCTCAGGAATAGCAATTTTATACCCTAAGAGATAACAGAATCGGAAAAATCCTTCAACACCCCCTAAGGGATGGCAGTTGGTCGAAATTTTATACCCTAAAAGATGGGACGATCACCCCCATCTTCTTTTCTGGAGAGTCCCCCCCCCCGGGTTTTCTGACAGATCCGGGTTTGGCACCGAAAAATACTCTTTTATTAAGCCCTCTCTCCAAGCACCCTATAGAACCAAAATGTTCAAATAAGCCTTCTAAAGGTTGCACTTTGAGAATTAGCAGTAGTCACCCGCGGTGCTTCATGGGTATCAAACAAATGGACCAACAGGCGTCAATAAAAACGTCAATAAAAAGGGCAGGCGAAACCACAGGCGATGACCAAAAAACTCAGTCGTTATATACCATTTTTCTATACCTATGGGGCTCCGCGCGCGGCCTACGGCCGCCCTGGCTCCGCTATTAACACTCGATATGCCTGTGGAGCAGGATATTAAAGCATTTTTGTGTGCCTGTAAACTACAGTTTTCACAGAGCAGGATTTAGACATTTATGGCGGAGCCAGCGCGGCCGCAGGCCTCGCGCGGAGCTCCATAGGTATAGAAATATGGTATAGCTATGCGACTTGGTTTTGTGGTCGTCGCGCGGTTACCCTGTGGTGTCACAATCCATCCATCCATCCATCCATCCATCCATCCATCCAGTCAATCATGCAACTCCCAGACCCCACTCGATCTTACGCTGTTGTGTGTTTTTTACCGCCTCGCTTTGTGCTGCAAAGTTCGTATGTTCACAGAAGAAAGGCAGCTTGAAAATAGTATTTAATGAGAAAATAAGCGGATTCAAATCGGCTGAAGTTTTTGAGGAAACGTTTTGTCTGAAGTACGAGCCGATGGAAAATCCCGCCCGTGGCAGCAGCAGCAGCTAAATTGAGGACGAAGAGGAGAGGCTCTACACAACCATTCTATATTAATTCACGTCTATATCTATGCAAGGAGTGCCTGAGAGGATTTGGATTGATGTCTGTTTTCAGCTATAAAAAGCATTCACTTGTGTTGACGAATTCCTTGCTAGCAGAAAGATAACGGTTTACAACAAAAAGCGAACACAACCTCTAGGCGACAAACATAATCGACCAAAAAAAACACAATGCCAAGAAGAGTTTTTGACGATGGTTTGTATTGAAAATATGACATTTTTTCATTTATTGTTGTGCTTTTATAATGCTCGTTTGTTCGCTTTTCCCCCAAAACCAATCGCTCAAACTAAAACACCGTACCAGCTTTAGTATGACGTCAAGATGACATATCAATGTCATCTATCCTTGTTTTGATTGGCTAAAATACCATCTACTTGAATTCCGATTGGCTTATAATTTTGGCACTTGAATGGCTTTTGTTCAACTGACAATCGCCATGAAAATGTTAACTTCGTAAATACTTACTTACAAGTTCTATAAATTCAGGCGTATATTCCTCACGGTAGGTAAGAATTTAACGACAAAAATACGTAGTAGTCTGCAACTCAGCTTACAGTAACCGAGCATTAAAAATAAGAATTCGTGGTCTAACAGACAATTTGAGCATAACAACATCCTTTGATATTCTTCGTTCTCTCTTTACTTTATTGACAGCGTTGAGATGTTTAATCAAGACTGACAAATATCATCCTGTCATATATTGCTAAAGAAGACCTTTCTTGTCTTTATATCCTGTGTATTTAGTCTTTTTGAAGATACAGCAACTTTTTTAACATTATCATAAATACTTTACAGTTACAAGATAATTTGTTTATCGAAAATGAAATCCAATAATGCAACCTATATTTTTTTTTGCTCAAGCTTATATTGTCTGCATCTTGCATACTATCTAATGTGTTTATTTATTTTTTAATTCAAATAGTTATAGAAAATTAGTAAGGTTATATAATGGGATGATGAAAATATTAACTTGAAAGAAAAACAAATACCCAAGTTAATTGTTTTCACTTTTATTTAGGTAAAACAAACCAAGGACTACCTGAGGGTCATGATTGATGCTAAAGGCTGGAAGGCATGAGAATAGGCAAATGTAGCCGGGCTTACTTACTTTGATACAGCAGTTATAAGTGTAATAGGGGTTTTAATGCAAGATGCTTTGTGTCAATTAAACTGTAAATTTGTAAAACATTTTTTATCAACCTGAAGATAATGAGAAAAGGAGAAATGTTTTGAGAGTGCTCAATCAAGTTGTTGCATTACTGTTAAAGTTTTTATAAAAAATATAGTCCCAGTTTATTTTTTATATCTCTGACTATTTTTATATGCAATTGATAATTATTTGCTGTTTCCCCTCTGCACCCTGAAACAATTAAAGTAGGTTAGGTTCGAAACTAGACATTTTCATTTAGCACTAATCAGTAATATAAAGATTTTTTCTTTTAACTTGCTTCGCAAGTCAATTTTTTCTCCTCCATTTGATTGCATTTAATTTTGTAGTAGCATTAGCATGTGTGGATCCAGCTGCAGGGTTTCTGTAAAAATAAAAAAAATATAAAAAAAAACAAAACAGCAGGCCACCATGCTAAGGGGTTGGTTCACCAATATGTTATGCATGACAGAGGTATATATTTGTGGATTTTAATTTCCTTGGTGATGGAGTATCGCTAGTAAGTGGCACCTGAATGTATCTATATCATTCTATCTTTGGAATACTGTTTCACCATTATGTGTTTCTTTGCAATGGCAAATCCGGTCAGAATTTAGCTTTGATGCAAGTGTACATTAATGGAACTTCTATAAAAGGGTTTTTATTAGGGCAAGGTACCTACTTAATAAATTATAAAAAGATAATAACAAACTTGTGCTTTTTCAATAATAAATCTGTAAAGAAAACAGTTTTTATATCAAACCTAAAGGTAATAGGGAAAGGGGGAAATGTTTGGAAAGTGCTCAGTCAAGCTATTATTGTATTTTTGTCACATATTTTTTTAAAGTAGATTCACATTTTTTTCAAATAGTCACATTTCTCCCTTTCAACTCCTCATTGACTTTCTGTTTATTTATTGCTCTCTACCCCAAACATAAGTCCATTGCATTCATTTTTGAGTAGCCAGTATGGGTAGATCCAGGGTTTCTAAAAACAACTGGCCAAAGGGTGGGTGTACTAATATGTATTAATTTCAACACATTCTTCTGAATAATCAGTTGTAGTACATGGAAACTACAGTATGGCGTCTAGATCTTTGGAATGCTGTTACATCCTTGATATATTCTTCAAAAGGTCAAAGATTGTAATACTGTTTTGATAAAAAAAAAATACGCATAGTGGAACAAATAAGAATTGACCGTTAGACACTAGAAAAACATTCTCATCAACTAAGGCACCTTAAACTTTGACAGCCTTTTTTACACCAAGGTTTAGTACTTTCATACTGCATATTTAATATCATTGAATGAGTGCTTGCTTGATCCATTTGAAGGGGCCAATACAATTCATAATTACATGGCAGTAAAAATTGTTTTTTTAAAACTCATTTAAAAAACATTCTTTCAATGCTGGCTCCGCTTTTAGGCAGTGTCTAAATCTATATATTACTAACGTTACCCATGACCCAAATGCGAGTTTCGATACATGGATTCTCGAGTGCAACCTTTGATATAATAAATACAAAAGTTTTATATTTGATGACGGACTGATGGTTGATATCGCTAGAATTCAGTGTGAGAGCGCTTCAAGAAATTAGCAAACGTGAAACATGCTCCACCCCACTCCCCCACGATTTATTTGCAAAACGAGCATTTAGGGGTTTTAGTTATCAAATTGTAACGAAAAGAATTGATTATTTTCGACTGGCAAAAACGAGAAAGTAAATAAGGACCCAGAGACACACATGTCAAGTTCATGGCAGAAATAAACAAGATTATACCTATATACATGCCTCTGCTTTACGGCTAAACGGGTTTAACTTCTACTAACTTCTACTTTCATAGCATGCATAATAGTAATGCGAATCGCATGTGCTAGAGCTTGAGCTAGCCCACGCCAGCCTTTGAATAGTCTATGATGTCATAGGATCTCACTAAAAGACGCTACCCCCCGCGGCGAAACCTCACTCCATGCGTTTCCTCTCTATTTCTGTTTTTGAAGGCACATCACACTCATTAGAGGTTATTATTATTATTTATTTTTTGTTTAAAGTCACCAAAGCTTTTCTCACGAAAGTTTCAATATTTTTTTATCCCGCTGGGTCTCCGGACACGCCTGCTAATTCAGTAAAAATATAACATTTTAATGTTATATTTAATTAAAGTATTTTTTAACCCACACATAACAATATTTAGAGTAAAAATTTCTTTCTGAAAAATAACTAAAATTTTAAACAAAATTACCATCATGGTTTCCCCTATTATGACTATGCTTTGATGACTATATCTCCTTAACAAAACAGAATACAAAAGTAGTTTTTTAATTTGCATAATCAAGTATTCAAATGATGCAGTAAACCGGTTGGTTGGTTTGAGTTGAATTTTTATTTAGGTTGTGTATGTGCCGCCGATAATATGCGCTGTTTACTGGGTCGACGCCATGGCCTGTGTCAGCCTTCGTTTTTCAAAGGTTTCATCGCAAGTACTTTATTCTTTGGAATGCTGATGTTTCACCAACAAAGTAAGCTTCCTTGGTATTCGTTTTGTTTGTAACCTTGGGAATATCTGGTAAATAGTTCGTCATTAATGTCATGTTTTCGAGGATGTCACCAGATATTAGGTCGAGTATTAAAAAATTTAGTTATCACTCCTACTATCTTCTGGTAATTCAAGTTTATACATTTTTGGTTATTTCTGTTATATCTTCTTTGTAAAGCTACGACTGATTTGTTTGTGCGCTATAATTAAGCTACGCCCGTCTTACCTGAATCCAGTTTTATCATACTATTTGCAATTGGTTGGGAACATATCTCCATGATTTGTGTATTTCGAAGACAAGTAAACGAGCAGGGAAATATGCAATGCAAGTACGGCTTAAAATGCATTTAGAACATATGAGATATATATGTGTAAAGAACATATTTTCGCAAATAACAAATTTACCCCATGCTGGCGCTGCTGGGAGTGTTTTTATGCTAATATTGAGTTCCAATGCCATAAGGCAGGTGCCAAACGGCGGGTTTCTTTATGAGTCCCTGAATGATTTTGTTCTGAATTTTGTTTTGGCACTTTACTTTACGCGCATAACAACATGAAATATTATTTTAGTTCAAGTTAGTTAGTTTAGTTATTTTACTTCAAGCCCTTCAAAGAAATGTGGCAGTAAGGTCACCAGATTATTATTGGCTGATCATCCAAATGAGTAAATTTTGTTTGACAGACCATACTGTGTAACTAGTAACGAATTCCTCGAGTCTGCTTAGCGGACTCTATTAGTAGCTGTATACTCGCTAAGGCCAAGTAAAAATAAAACCATGTTTATCGTCCTGATAAGATCAAAATAGGGAGCATGCGGCCCTTTTTATATATTTATTTTTTCTCCTTGGTTTATCAAAAATTTGTACGATTTACATAGAAATAGATGTAAAAAAAAACGGAAGAAAAGCCTGGAAACGGGAATGTCTGCCTTTGCATCAATGCCCAGGTTCCCTGCTAGCAGAGGCCTCTTTTCTATAAAGAGGCCTCTGCTAGCAGGGAAGTGCCGAGGCACCGCTAATGCACGAAATTTGAATTTCTAAGGAAAAAATAAATAAAAAAAGCAGCAGAAAAAAAATACTATATTGATCGGGCCCGAAAAAGGATGGGGACGGGGACGATAAACATGCCTTTTTTACTTGGCCCAATAGGCGACCAACACTAGGAGACACTAGGCTAGTTCCAACTCTGCCCCTCTGCCATTCCTGGGTACGCGTCGACAGGGCAAGAAAATGGCAAGTTTTCCCAAAATAAGCTCTGGTTAACTTCGGTAAGCTTGAATTTTTGCATAGAGGTTCCTTATGTTATGTAAACCAACATATCAAAAGATGTTTTTTTTCTATGAATTCGTCTTCCAGATATGAGGCTTGAAGTGCAATTCTCAAATGTTCAAAGTATGAATTCTCCTCGTTTTTATTTGGGAGAAGTCGGGTTCTGATCAAAAATTAAAGCAACTTTGCTCGCTAATATCTAAATTTCATATCTTCTAAATTTCTTTAAAATTTGGAATTAAGCTTTTGGTCAGAGAAGCTCCTTGCAAGCGGAATCTTGAGCTTATATATTGAGAATTTAAACATTTCATGCCATTTTTTTTTTTGCTCTGTCGTACGCGCCTGCTTGCCGAAAGCTAATCTTCATTCTTCCTTTTTTAGCTTTGTATGTAGGGACTTCACCCCAAAAGGAAGACACCATTTTCTTCACAAGTCATGTTTCCACCGATAAAGATGCAAAGGCGACTTCTGCAAACTCGAGTAACATGACGTCTGGGTTACCTGTGGTTTTCAAACCATCCCCGCTTGAGAAGGAGAATAATGTTGAGACGGGCCATTATTTGGAAAAGGGATATGAGACGAACGCAATTCTAATCGCCGGTCACAAACGAAATGATCAACGTATGTAACGGTGCCGTATTTGCATCCCTATTATTATTATTGTGTGTGTGTTTTTTTGCTTTAGAGTAATCTGGAACCTCAATGTTCGTGAAAGATAAATCATAAAGCAGCTATTCGGACGATATCGTTTTTCGCTTCGCTTCGGCAGACAAACCTCAATTAACTGATAATTGCTCATTATGACGGTGGTATATCGAAAATAGTGTCCCTTCCTATAATGATGTCGGTATTGACTTTTAAAATAGTAATGGTGTCTTCATATCAATCAATGGCTATCGTTTTTCTAAATGGTCTAAAAGAGCCTAGGGTGAGTGCGCGGGAGACCTGTGATATTCTAAAACGTTAGGGACTAGGCTCCATTTCCAAGATGGCTGCCATTTCCTGCAAGTTTATGTGGAAATTCTAGACTTACAAAGCTCTAGAGCGATTAAAAAGCGAAAAACGTATTGAATAGGACTCCAAAATCTGAAATGTAATGCCTAATAGGGAAATAACCGACCGAGCTAGACCGACCGAGCGAGCCAGTCGTAACAGTCGCAAAGGTCGCCGTAACAGTCGTCTTCAAAAACTTCCTTGCCTTTGTTCGTATCTATCGTAATTGTCGTCCCATTGAGTGTTTCCATATAGTCGTAAGGGTCGCGATGATTTTTTTTGCAGACCTGCTGTTACGACCTTTACGACTGTTTGACTATATGGAAACCAGGCTTAATTTTTTTTCCTCTCTCTATTTTAGCCTACTTGGTGATCGGCGTACCTACGGTACAACGTAGCGAAGCAAGTTACCTAATGGATACCCTTCAAGCGTTGATTGACGGGCTCGACGAAAACGACAAAAAACACGTGATGGTTGTTGTATTCGTGGCAGACCTAGATAATTCAAATCACGCTGCAAAAATGTCTCAGCAGTTATCCAAGAAATTCTCCAAAGAATTAGATTCAGGACTGATTCAGGCGGTCACAGCCCCCGCCTCATACTACCCTAAGCTCACTGGTCTACCACAGCTCTACCAGGACTCACCACAGCGAGTGTACTGGCGCTCCAAGCAATGCGTAGACTATGCCTTCCTTTTCGGCTACGCAGGAAGCCTTGGAAAATACTACATGCAACTAGAAGATGACGTCATAGCTAGGAAAGGATACTTTAAAGCTACAAAGAATTTCATTAATAGGAATGTCGGAAGAGAGTGGCTGTTTTTAGAGATGGGCTATACGGGCTTTATTGGAATGGTTTTTAAGAGCAAAGATACACGTCGGCTTTCTGTGTTTTATAAAATGTACTATTGGGTCTGGCCGATCGATTTCCTGTTTCGTCATTTTAGTACGTTTGATTTGTACGGGAACAATCCGAGATATCACCCGCCGCAGTTTGTCCACATAGGAAAAGTGTCTTCTCTCAAAGGACAAATTCGTAAACTAACGAGCGAAGAAATGCTCGTAGCGCAAATAAAACCTGAGCAGAAGGCTTTCCACTTGCATGAAAACCCACCCGCGAAAATAAGCACCACCATGACAAAAACTGTGGATAATATCGACATACGAACCGCGTATAGCGGACAAGAGCACGTTTCTGGTTTCTGGTCCAAAACTGTGCAAAATGGCGACAGTATCACGATAATTTTCAATGAAACAATGAACATATACAAAGCGGTTTTTATCTCAGGGAATAGAATGTCCCCTCAGGATAGCTTTGGCTCAGTTCGATTAGAAACAAGCCAAGCCTCTGCTAATGGAAGTTGTGAGATATTTGTGAAATGGAAAGACTTTAACAATAAAGCAAATGTAACTGCAGAGATGCCTACGAACGAGGCCATTACCTGTAAATGTCTAAGATTGGTGATTACCCAATACAAAGTCGACAATCTGAAGCGAATACGATGGTTAGCAATAAGAGAAATAGCCGTCTGGGCGACAAGCACGAATTAAAGGGGAAGTCTCAACTTCCCATGATGCATGGCCAGTGTTGTCTTCAATGAAACACGAAAGCATTTTTTGGAAGTTTATTGGTGCTACGGAGCACCAGCACTCAAAACACCAGGTGGAACAAAAGCCAAAAACAAAGACCTTAAAACGAAAAATAAAATAGGGCACAAAGGCCTTGATCACCAAAAACAAAGCTCTCCATAACACCAACATTAAACTGATTTTAAAAAAGAAAATGTCTCACCTTTACGGAATGCATTATAGATGGATTTTATTGAATTCTTATTTATTGCAATTCAATATATTTTATACCAGGCGCATACACAGGGGGGTGGCCCAAGGGGGTGACCCAAGGGGGTGTTCCAGGGGGGTGGTCCAGGGGGGTGGCCCCTTGGCCGGCAAAAAGTGGGACATTTCTTATTGAAGGATCATCAAACACTATCTTTTTTTCATATGGTTCTCATGACTTCGCACCCCCTCTCAGTCAATCCTGGGAACGTGCCTGGATACTTACCTTTGAACAGTTGATACTACTATAAGTATACCTTTGAACAGTTGATACCACTATAAGTATACCTTTGAACAGTTGATACCTTAGCTTTTCACTATTCATTTAAGTAATGGACATTTTTATCATATTGAACCATGCCGTCTTAGAACTGCCTCGTCGTAGAATACTTGATAAATATAACATGCTTGGCGTTGCTACTAGAAATGAATTTCACATCCATAGAGGACGGAACGACTTGGCAATCTCGTGACGTATAAATATGTATAGGTTTAAATAACTTGCCACCCATGTAATTTAAACCTGGAGACTACAATCAAGAGTGGTAAACTTATTATGATTATTATTTCATAAATAATGCAATAATGCCACTGCGGCAAGAGGCTACAATCTTTAAGAAGGGAGCAGCAATTGTAAAACGTATGGCCGCCGTAGGGAAATCTTTTTACGACTCTCTAACATTTTATTGAAAAAATTCAGTCCGAGGGAGGTACCGCCGCCTCCCAGTTCCTCCTGGATCCGCCGATGGTGTATGAAGCTCTTTATGAGTCGATATCAGTGGTGGTTAGCTTGTTTATGAAGCTATCTGTGAATTGATATAAGGGGTGGTTTGCTAGCCCAATGGTAATACTATATTTCTTTTGATTAGTTTCGAAGGCGTTTCTCACAGTGCAGTGTGCCCGAGGCATAGCCGTAGCAGGAATCGAATTATTGGGGAGGGGGGGGCACGATACAGAAACATTTAGAAACAACAAGGGGCACAACCACGCCCCTACTGGTCATTTCCTTATAGTTTTTGAAAATATTGGGGGCACATGCCCCCAGTGCCCTACCCCCTGTGCCCCACCCCCTGCTATGGCCCTGCGAGGTCTAAATGAGGGGTGTTTGCCTTACTTTCGTGAGGCCCGAGGGCTGCAAAGGAATGACTCCGAGGATCAAAAGCATCACTGGGCCTAAGCCGAGAAGTGAGGGCAAAGCAGAAACTCCAGAGACTCCAAACAGACAAAAATGCTGAATAGGCAGATGGGCAGGGTGTCAGATGCACGGACAGACAGACAGTTAGATAGACAAGCAGACATTCATACATGTAAAAGTACATGTCGATGGCGGTTAGATAGGCAAGCAGACATACATACATGTAAAAGTACATGTCGATGGCGGATAAATAGACAAGCAGACATACATAGATGTAAAAGTACATGTCGATGGCGGTTAAATCAAGAAGCACTGGTCATTTCTCAAGATTCCTCCGCCCACAGCTAACTACCGCCCTAATGTCAATCTGACACGATTTATAGAAGTATTGTTGTACTATTTGGTCTAGAACCCTGCAGCCCAGCCGAACTTCCTTGGGTCTGATTTCGCCATCACTCTTCCATCTTCTACTTTAGTGACCGCTTGAACTACTGCAAAGCCCTCCTTGGGCACAACTTCATGGCCGAGCTTCTTCAACCCGTCGAGGATGGCCTGGGGCATAGGGTAGTCCTTCTCGACCCGGATGTACATGGGTAATAGTTGGTGATGGACGCGCGGGTCCATAACGGACTGGGACAAAGTACGGTTGAACCAGAAGAAATTCATGATCGCCTGCAAATAGAACAAGTACTTTAACCCTCAGCCCTGGTTTTTGAGGAGGGATATGTCACTAGAGAAAGGGAACAAGTACTTAAAACAAGGCATCACACATAATTCTATTATTCAGAGCAATTCAGTCTATGGCTACATTTTTTTTCCTTTCTAGATTACAGTGCTTGGTTCTTTGAGCGCTTACATCGAGTAAACTGGACCGGACGCTAGATTGCCGAACGGACCAGATCTCAAATGTTAAAGACGAGCCTTGTGCGCTTGTTCAAAAATCTGCTGACTGCTGAGAGTATTGGATAAAATTTATTTTACAATTAATTATAACGTTTGCCCCCCCTCCCCCTCCCCCCTCCAATAAATAATGTGCTACTGTCGCCTTTGATCCATGCATATGAAGAAAACGTTGTCGTTTTGAGGGACTGGTACCGAGGAATCTTATTTTCTTTCAGATAATTTCTCCATTGACCAGGGAAGGTCACAGTCACTGTTTTTTTCTTCTGATTACAATTCATAAAGTTTACCAAGCACCTGCGGTACGGCAACCTTAAAAATGACAAGAATCATGCAGTTTTTCCGAATAAGGAATATATAAGTTTCCTTATATGGAAGTGACCGCGTGTGTCAAAAACGACAATTTTTGGCTAAATTTTCTTGATATGGAGTTTTTTTTTAACCTTCGGCCTGATTTCTTTTTATATATATATATATATATATATTAGAAACGTTTGTCAGCACAAGGGCATAGACATCACTTAACTATCCTATCGCCCGTGGTCTACTAACCTGCGAAATAGCCGTGGTAATCTTAGGCCCACCAGATGCTCCGACAACAAGCTTGACGTCATCCTTGTTGTCAATAAAAATGGAGGGTGCTGTGGATGACAGAGGCCGCTTGCCAGGTAATATAAAGTTTGGTGCCGCGGGCTCAAGCTCGTATGCATTGGGGTGCCCAGGTACGGCGAACCCATCCATTTCGTCGTTATACAGGATCCCAGTGGTCCCCCCCATGAACTTTGAACCGAAACTAGAAATGCATCATAAGAGGACAATTGTCAAGATTTTAAAGATCTTTTAAGAACTAAAGAATCTTAATAACTTAAAAGTTATTATCATTGTTGTTATTGTTGTCGCTGTTATTATTATTATTATTATTATTATTATTATTATTATTATTATTATTATTATTATTATTATTATTATTATTATTATTATTATTATTATTATTATTATTATAATGATAATTATAATGTTAATCCACCCTTGCCCTCCCGGATGTTTCTAATGCTTACTGGAGGTTGATGGTTGTTGTCGCGGCCACTGCGTCGCCATTCGGAGCCAAGACAGAAACGTGTGTCGTCCCACCATCATCCTTGTTGGCGAAGTAGTTGCCATAGTACGTGAAATTGTTGTACGTTTGGGTGTCCGAAATCCTCTTGCGCAGTCCCTCGGCAAACACCGGATCTGTAAGGATGCTCATCGCCTGCAAGAGGTAGATTTAAGGCGATGGTGATATGCTGGTCGTGCAAGGGATAGTTAGCAATTATTGGATAAGGTTTTTGTGATATCCAGACTACAGAGACTGATGTCTCTGGATATCACGAAACCAAAAGCCGATTCCACTTAGCAAGACATTGTTTATTCCGGGTATCAAATGTGATGTTGATGGTGATGGTGGTGGTAGTGGTGATGGTGATGGTGGTGGTGTTGGTGGTTGTAAATGTGGTGGTGGTGATGGTGGTGGTAGTGGTGATGGTGGTGGTGGTGGTTGTAATGGTGGTGGTGGTGATATGATGATGATGGTGTTGGTGGTGATGGTGATGGTGGTGGTGATGGTGATGGTGATGGTGATAGTGGTGGTAGTTGTAATGATGGTGATGGTGATGGTGATGGTGATGGTGATGGTGGTGGTGGTGGTGGTGGTGATGGTGATGGTGATGGTGATGGTGATGGTGATGGTGATGGTGATGGTGATGGTGATGGTGATGGTGATGGTGATGGTGATGGTGATGGTGATGGTGATGGTGATGGTGATGGTGATGGTGATGGTGATGGTGATGGTGATAGTGGTGGTAGTTGTAATGGTGGTGGTGGTGGTGGTGGTGGTGATGGTAATGGTGATGGTGATGGTGATGGTGTTGGTGGTGATGGTGATGGTGATGGTGATGGTGATGGTGATGGTGATGGTGATGGTGATGGTGATGGTGATAGTGGTGGTGGTTGTAATGGTGGTGATGGTGATGGTGATGGTGATGGTGATGGTGATGGTGATGGTGATGGTGATGGTGGTGGTGGTGGTGGTGGTGGTTGTGGTTGTGGTGGTGGTGGTGGCGGTGGTGGTGGTTATGTTGATGGTGGTGGTGGTGGTGGTGGTGGTGGTGGTAGTGGTGATGGTGGTTGTAAATGTGGTGGTGGTGATGGTGGTGGTAGTGGTGATGGTGGTGGTGGTGGTTGTAATGGTGATGGTGGTGATGATGATGATGGTGTTGGTGGTGATGGTGATGGTGATGGTGGTGGTGGTGGTGGTGGTGGTGGTGGTGATGGTGATGGTGATGGTGATGGTGATGGTGATGGTGATGGTGATGGTGATGGTGATGGTGATGGTGACGGTGACGGTGATGGTGATGGTGATGGTGATGATACCTACCTGGTCGATGTCTGAATACCCTGGGTCCCCAAGAAGTGCGCGGTTTGCGTAAGCAAGTTTAAACGCCTCCACTATGCGATGATATGTAAGAATAGAGCTCGCGTCATCTTTGCGATCTTCGCCTGTCATCTTAAAACCTGACGACAACAACAACAACAACCGCAGCTTGTTACACAAATGATAACCAGCAATGACAAAAGACAAGACAAAGGCAAGTAAATCTGACGACAACAACAATGATGGTTAGCAAGGAAAAATAAAACAACAACAAGGCAAGTCAGAAAATGTTCAAATTTCTTCATAAGAAGCTTAAAATTAAAGAAGGCACCGCAAGTAAACAAATTCTCAGCTTTGTAGTCCGTTTTGAAAGGCGCTGTGCCCATTACATGACGGCTGTCGGGCCCTCGGTTACGTAGCCGGACAATGAAATAGAGAAATAGATTGTGTGCAAATTTATTCTCTTTGTTATGCCAGGCATCGCATACCACCCCCTACCTTTGAGTATATTTAAGATGAGATTCAGCACTGTTCCACTGCCAGGGGGAGGGGTAGTGAAAAAGTTGTACTCCCCAAAGCGGAACTTGAGTGGCTCTTTGACCTTGACCTTATAGTTCCTCATGTCTTCAAGTGTAATGAGCCCGCCCTCCTCTTGTAGTTCGTTCACTATATCCCTCGCGAGGTCACCGGTGTAGAAGCTCTCGGGATCGTCACGAATTCGCTCCAGCGTGCGCGCAAGTTTGGGTAACTTGATTGTCTCACCGAGCTTGCGTAGATTGCCGTCTTCAGTGATAAACAGCTCACTAAAGGGTTAAAAAGCTATATATATGTTTGCTTATTTTGCCAGCATCGAATGATGAATTGTGATCCATCAGGTTTTGAGGATGGTAGGCAGTCATGACCAGATACACGCGCCTCGCCTTAATGATAAGCTATGAGTTTTGTTTCTGCATGTCACATTGTTTACTGTTTTTTCAGTCTTGGTGCATCTCCAAACAAACATTTCTTTACGCCTTTTACTCCCTACCTTAATCCACGGCTGTTTAGTAAAAGTGGTTGGATTTCCTTCATGGAGCTGAAAGTGTCGTAGCCGATCTGGACTCCTTCGCGTGCAAGGTCGATTGAAGGCTGAACGAGTACTTTCCAGGGCAAGCGACCGTACTTCTTCCACGCCGCGAGGTAGCCTTTGATCTCCCCAGGAACCGCTACGGAAGAGGGACCTGAGAAAACATGACAAAAATGTCTGGTTATATAGGCTCTATTTCCAGCTCCTTTCTGTGAGCCCGAAGTACGTTATATCGATCAATGTTTCTTTTAAATCTATATCATGGTGTTATAGGGCCTGGAGCGAGCGCGGGAATATAGTAATTTAAATCGCCCGCGATCATGGGCGATAGGGAATTCATTGAATAGTTAATAGGGCCTCGAATTTTTCATCGTTGTATGGCAACAAAGCGTTTGAATTCAAGGGCAATTGAATATTTATTGAAAGAAATAGTTTTTTTCATCTCCAAGTGAAAATTCTGAGAGGGCCGTATTGGGGTGGGAGAGCGCGAATCACCGGAGCTGTGTGATACATTAACTCACCGATTGTCGAGCTGAGGTTGCTGTTAATGTACATCGTTTTGTTCGCAAGCCCCGGGGCCTCCTCTCGGAAATCAAACACTTCAGAGAACTTTGTGCTTCGGTTGTAAACCACGATGAATCCGCCGCCACCAATACCTACAAGAGACCTCATCATCATCAACATAATCAACATAATCATCACCACCACCACAACCACCATTACAACCACCACCACCACCACCAGCCACCACCACCACCACCATCAACATAACCACCACCTCCGCCACCACCACCACCACCATTACAACCACCACCACCACCACCACCACCACCACCACCACTAGCCACCACTAGCCACCACCACCACCACCACCACCACCACCACCACCACCACCACCACCACCACCATCAACATAACCACCAACACCGCCACCACCACCACCACCACCAGCAGCCACCACCACAACCACCACCACCACCACCACCACCATCAACATAACCACCACCACCGCCACCACCACCACCACCACCACCGCCACCACCACCACCACCACCACCGCCACCACCACCACCACCACCACCACCACCACCACCACCGCCGCCACCACCACCACCACCACCGCCGCCACCACCGCCACCACCACCATCGCCACCACCGCCACCACCACCACCACCACCGCCACCACCGCCGCCTTCGCCGCCACCGCCACCAGCGCCACCACCATCACTACCACCACCACCATCACAACCACCACCACCACTATCACCATAGCTATAAGAATCATTATTAATTGGAAAATATAGAAATAATCCTTAATGCGGCACGATAAACAGAAAGGACAAGTGCTGTTACGCTAACAATATCGTTACATCAAAATCAATTTAAGCACAAACCCGCAGAGTGTATGTTCATCAACCCAATACAAAACAACGCGGCGATGGTAGCGTCAACCGCTGACCCATTTCGCAGCTTCATCATGTCGCGACCAATCTCTGAACACTTCCCAGAATCCGCCGCGACAGCAGCGTGGTGATACGGGCCATCCGCGTCAGGGGGTCCCACAGGAAGTGGCTCGCTATCAGTCGGAAAGTCCTCGAACTCCGGCGAGTCGTGTGTCTCCCTTCGGAAGAGCGTGACGGCGACGATGGCTAGGATGACAAGTACCATAGCAATGTTCAGGGACACGACGCCATACCACATATTCTTGGTTTTCATCGGACTGTAAACAGCAAGTGGTTTTAATTTAGAGATTAATTTCAACGGGTTTATTTTCTAAGGGTATGACTGGGAGGTATTATTTTCATTTATCAAAGACTGTTCTTTCAAGAAGAATCATTTGCCCTTAAACTTTGTGTTATGTAGATTAGCACTAAAACCTCTCCCCCCCTAATCTCCTGGTAATTCGCTCCATGGTAGGGGGTGTAATGATATTAGCCTATTGTATTATTTGATTGACATTGTAATCAATACTAGATAACCGCACCCATTTGTAATCACGTATAAGCCTTAGCTCGACTATCAATAAACAGTATTCAATCACTACCCTTGGAGTACGTTATTCCGCTATCCATTCTACACTATCCTTTATCTTCTATAAAGCTCGGATCATTACAGGGGGATATGAACTATAGCGTATTTTTGTTTGAACATAATTTCTGAAACTCATCTCCTTCCTTCTTTCCAAATGCAGAAGCAAATCCACCAGGATTGGTTGGAGGAGGTAGCAAAAGGATTTCAATGACGGTGGATTACAATGCACCTGTCTTATATTTCTTCATATTTTTATTCTAAATCACTGTAAGGCCAAGTAAAAATAAACAAATGTTTTTTGTCCGGATTTCTAAGAAAAAATCGAGCGGGTGGGCGGCTTTATTTTATTTCTTTATGCCGATGACGAGGTATATTTACATTCTTCCTCGCTATGCTCGCAAGTCATATATTACAAAAACTTTTTTTATCTCTCCTCAATGTTTGTAAAACAGTAGCACAAGTTATTTCTTGTTTTATAGGCTTTTGGTTAATAATTACAAATAATAAAAATTTTGAAGCGGCCCTCCAAAAAAGACGCGGGCGGGGACGGGAAACATTTGTTTATTCTTAATTCGCCTAACTACCTGGGCTCACCCAGCCCAAGATCCGTCCTTGAAATGCACAGTGGCTTATTATGTTGTCATAGTAACATTCTATCTTGCCTCTAGTTTGCCCCTTGGGATAAAAATCTAATATGTAATATTTGCCTGCATGTTTTCTTCGTTGGCTTCGGGGACGAAGGTGATGTTTTCTGTGCTTCCTCCTTTTTGTTTTCCATTGTGATCTAGTATCTAAATGAAAGCAAAATAGGATCGAAAACTATTAGTTCCAATCTTAGATATTGTATTCGTGCAGACTGCAACTAACAAATTTCGTCAGGTTTGCCAGCTCAGGTTATATACAGTAAACACCCGCCTATAATAGCTAAGGGATTGAGAATCTACAGGCTAAGAAAGCAGGATTTATGTAAAACCTATAAAATATAGGATGAAATGAAGGCAGTTCAAAACAGTGATTTGTGGTTGATAGCAAGAAAAAAATACTTTTCATAGTTTGGTGTATTTTATACTGTAGTAAAAAAATACAACATAGGCTTCTATGTTGCGTTAAGCATTGACCGTCATTATTATTCATCTTGGTCATCAAGCATGCTAACTAGTGACTGTTATTGTCTGTTATGAATAAGGCAAATAAGAACCATTTGAGCCTGTAGATTCTTAATTTCTATAGGTTATAAGTACAGTGAGCTTGGTCTTAAAATTTCTTGGTTCTTATACGCGGATGTTTACTCTACAAGCCAAATGAGCGAAATCGGTTCACTTAGTTTCACATTGTGTGTGAGTGTGAGAGAATGGCCAAAAGTAGTCGGACTTTTACAATTGCAATAAGTAATTGTTACGTTGAAGTGCGTTTGCGCAAACTGAATGGATTTCCCACACATCCCCAGCGATCGTCACTTGTGAGTCAGCAACTAACCGACATGAATCAGCAATAAGGGAGGACAAAATGTGTTGCCTCAATACGATGAGAAGCAATATTTATAGTTTGCATGTTTTTTTATATCTCATCTCTAAACTGTACTTTCGTTCTTTTTAGGGTTTTGTGCTGCCTTTGACTTGAACACAGCCAGACAGAAGGGCGACCCATGCTATACCAACTAAAAGACCAGCCTGATATAACGTAATTAAAATAACAAAAACAATCTGAAGAATAGAATATTTTTCAAACATTAAAAGCGATATTGTTTATGACTATTACCCTAACAAATAAAAAATAATGTATTTTCTTGCGTAAAATTGAAAAGTAAAATCATTTAGACCTACCTGTTAGACGAAATAGATAAAGCTATTTCTTTATAATGTTTTGATACTGAATTTATCTGCGTCATTGCAACTCAATACGCCATTTAAATCAACACACTTTGCCAAAGCCTTGACTGAGCTTGACAATCTCCCTCTACAGCATTCAATTTATTTATGTCATTAGCAGGTCATTATATAAGTGCGCCACCCGCATATTGAGGGAGACTCTTGGCATAGAGGGCACGCAGGTTCGTAATTCATGCTCATAAAAGGTCAAATGACCCCACTTAAACCTGCCTGTTGGGTCACATCCCGGGTAAGACAAAAATGACTGAACTTTCTCGGTCATGCTCCCGAGCAACAGGTGAGGCTCATCTTTTATGATCCTGTTTGACTCAGGCTCCCCGTGAGAAAACTTTTATCCCCTGATTCAATCTCTAGGAGCACAGGGATCCCACGGAAGGATCTGACAAGTGCAATGCTGTGAAGTGGAAAATTCAGGTCATCTCTGATACATTTTTAGTTTTTAAAAGCCAAACGACAACGGTTTCACGGTCTAGCCGGACAAGCAGCCAACCTTGTTCGCTTAAGCATAATAATAATAATAATAATAATAATAATAATAATAATAATAATAATAATAATAATAATAATAATAATAATAATAATAATAATAATAATAATAATAATAATAATAATAATAATAATAATAATAATAATAATAATAATAATAACTAGAAGTTTTTAATAGAAAGTGATCAGCATGAAATAAAAATAAAAATCAGCAGACTGGGAAGCCTGTGGTGTGGACACGAAAAATCTTATGCGATACCAAGATAAGACTTGCTCTCCGGATAATAATAATAGTAATAAAAAAAAAAATAATAATAATAATAATAATAATAATAATAATAATAATAAAAATAATAATAATAATAATAATAATAATAATAATAATAATAATAATAATAATAATAATAATAATAATAATAATAATAATAATTATAATAATAATAATAATAATAATTATAATAATAATAATAATAATAATAATAATAATAATAATAATAATAATAATAATAATAATAATAATAATAATAATAATAATAATAATAATAATAATAATAATAACTAGAAGTTTTTAATAGAAAGTGAATTCTCGGACGACGGGGGACGAACATGTCCAGTACAGGTGTTCTCGAAAAAGACCGCTGATCTGCATGAAATCAAATTAAAATTAGAAACTAGCCGGCTGGGAAACCTTTGGCGTGGACACGAAAAATCGCAATCCAATGAAACTCGCGCATGTGCTTAATTTAAAAGACCGCTGATCAGCATGAAATAAAAATAAAAATCAGCAGACTGGGAAGCCTGGAAGCCTGTGGTGTGGACACGAAAAATCTTATGCGATACCAAGATAAGCCTTGCTCTCCGGATAATAATAATAATAATAATAATAATAATAATAATAATAATAATAATATATATAATAATAATGATAATAATAATAATAATAATAATAATGATAATAATAATGATAATGATAATGATAATGATAATGATAATGATAATGATAATGATAATGATAATGATAATGATAATGAAAATGAGGATGATGATGATTACGAGAATGAGAATGAGGATGATGATGATGATGATGATGATAATCCACCGTATCTAACAGCAGTTCAATAAAGTAGGATCTACAGACGAAATTAGAAATTAATGAAATTTAATAAAAACCTGAGAAAACTTAATTATAACCAAAAATCTTATTTATATCTAATGTATAAGAGCCTTTTCAAACAAGTGGGTCTTAAAACGCGATTTAAAAATATTAATAGTATCCGATGTAGTATTAATAGTATCCGTATTTCGTACTAAAAACAAGTGTATTTTTTAGAAAATGGTATCCATTATTTTTGTTACGTTTTCTTTGACGTCGCCCGCTTGCTGTTTGAAAAGCTATTCTGGGGTACGTTGTCACGCAGGAGTTCGACACAGGAGACTCACAGAGACTTCAAACAGACAAAATGCTGAATAGGCAGATGGGCAGGGTGTCGGATGCACGGACAGACAGACAGTTAGATAGACAAGCAGACATTCATACATGTAAAAGTACATGTCCATGGCGGTTAGATAGACAAGCAGACATTCATACATGTAAAAGTACATGTCGATGGCGGTTAGATAGACAAGCAGACATTCATACATGTAAAAGTACATGTCGATGGCGGTTAGATAGACAAGCAGACATTCATACATGTAAAAGTACATGTCGATGGCGGTTAGATAGACAAGCAGACATTCATACATGTAAAAGTACATGTCGATGGCGGTTAGATAGACAAGCAGACATACATACATGTAAAAGTACATGTCGATGGCGGATAAATAGACAAGCAGACATACATAGATGTAAAAGTACATGTCGATGGCAGTTAGATAGACAAGCAGACATACATACATACATGTAAAAGTACATGTCGATGGCGGTTAGATAGACAAGCAGACATACATACATGTAAAAGTACATGTCGATTGCGGTTAAATAGACAAGCAGACATACATACATGTAAAAGCACATGTCGATTGCGGTTAAATAGACAAGCAGACATACATACATGTAAAAGTACATGTCGATTGCGGTTAAATAGACAAGCAGACATACATACATGTAAAAGTACATGTCGATGGCGGTTAGATAGACAAGCAGACATACATTCATGTCAAAGTACATTTCGATGGCGGTTAGATAGACAAGCAGACATACATACATGTAAAAGTACATGACGATGGCGGATAAATAGACAAGCAGACATACACAGATGTAAAAGTACATGTCGATGGCACATGCATGTAAAAGTACATGTCGATGGCGGTTAGATAGACAAGCAGACATACATAGATGTAAAAGTACATGTCGATGGCGGTTAAATAGACAAGCAGACATACATACATGTAAAAGTACATGTCGATGGCAGTTAGATAGACAAGCAGATATACATACATGTAAAAGTACATGTCGATGGCAGTTAGATAGACAAGCAGACATTCATACATGTAAAAGTACATGTCGATGGCGGTTAAATAGACAAGCAGACATACATACATTCATGTCAAAGTACATTTCGATGGCGGTTAGATAGACAAGCAGACATACATACATGTAAAAGTACATGTCGATGGCGGATAAATAGACAAGCAGACATACATAGATGTAAAAGTACATGTCGATGGCAGTTAGATAGACAAGCAGACATACATACATGTAAAAGTACATGTCGATGGCGGTTAGATAGACAAGCAGACATACATAGATGTAAAAGTACATGTCGATGGCGGTTAAATCAAGAAGCACTGGTCATTTCTCAAGATTCCACCGCCCAAAGCAAACTACCGCCCTAATGTCAATCTGACACGATTTATAGAAGTATTGTTGTACTATTTGGTCTAGAACCCTGCAGCCCAGCCGAACTTCCTTGGGTCTGATTTCGCCATCACTCTTCCATCTTCCCCTTTAGTGACCGCTTGAACTACTGCAAAGCCCTCCTTGGGCACAACTTCATGGCCGAGCCTCTTCAACCCGTCGAGGATGGCCTGGGGCATAGGGTAGTCCTTCTCGACCCGGATGTACATGGGTAATAGTTGGTGATGGACGCGCGGGTCCATAACGGACTGGGACAAAGTACGGTTGAACCAGAAGAAATTCATGATCGCCTGCAAATAGAAGCCACTGTCTTTGGGGGCAATCTGTCTTGGGGAAGGGAGGGACATCTAAATCTCTGGAGTCATTTGAGCTATGACTATGCAACTTACAGACAATGGTCACGAATAAATTATGATTATAATTATGAGTATAATGACGTCATCAGAGCCGTAGCAGGCCACGTAAGATCAGGAGAGCACAATACAGTAAGAAAATATTATCCTTATTATTTTTGAAAATGTCCCCAGTGCCCCACCCCCTGCTACGGCGCTGGTCATAATTGCCATGAAGGCCTTGTCACTGATTGTTCCCCTCGTCTACCCACCTGAGAAACAGCCGTGTTTATCTTAGTTCCACCCGACGCTCCCACCACCAGCGTGACGTCACCCATCTTGTTAACGATGACGGAGGGTGCTGATGTTGACGAGGGCCGCTTACCAGGTGATATAAAGTTTGATGCCTCGCGCTCGTAAGTCTTATTAGGATGCTCGGCTACGGCAAATGCAGCCATTTGATTGTTATACAGGATCCCTGTTGTGCGCCCCATGAACTTTGAACCGAAGCTAGAAACATCATTATTTATCATTATCTTTATCATTATTTATACTATCTTTCTAATAAAAGATATTTGACTGCAACGCCAGGTCAAAATTTTTTGTTTGTTTCAAACCGATAGAATTGAATATGTGTGCTACGATTACAATAGTAGAGTGATTTCACTTAAGACTTGGATTGGGGCCAAAATTCGTAGTATTTTGGGGGGTAAGGGTTTGAGGTGCTTCCACTGAAACAGTCCAATCAGATTTTAGTCCACCCAAGCGCTCCCGGATGTTTCTAATGCTTACTGCAGGATAATGGAAACGATCCAATCAGATGTTAGTCCACCCTTGCCCTCCCGGATGTTTCTAATGCTTACTGCAGGATAATGGAAACGATCCAAGCAGATGTTAGTCCACCCTTGCCCTCCCGGATGTTTCTAATGCTTACTGGAGGATAATGGAAACGATCCAATCAGATTATAGTCCACCCTTGCCCTCCCGGATCTTTCTAATGCTTACTGGAGGTCAAAGGAAACAATCCAATCAGATTAAAGTCCACACCAGCCCTCCCGGATGTTTCTAATGCTTACTGGAAGTCAAAGGAAACGATCCAATCAGATTATAGTCCACCCTAGCCCTCCCGGATGGTTCTAATGCTTACTGGAAGCTGATGGTTGTTGTCGCGGCCACTGCGTCGCCATTCGGAGCCAAGACAGAGACATGTGTCGTCCCTTCATAATCCTTGTCGACGAAATATTTTCCATAGTACGTTAGATTTTTATACGTTTGGGTGTCCGAAATCCTCTTGCGCAGTCCCTCTGCAAATGCAGGGTCTGTGAGGGTGCTTATAGCCTACAAGAGAGTTGGTTTAAGATGATGATTATGTTGGTGGTAGTGGAGGTGATAATGACTGTTCTATTTATGAATGAGGATGATTATGATGCAAATGTTGAAGATTATGGTTAGGATAATAGCCGTGGTCATGTCAGTCGCCATGGTGATAATGACAGTGATATCGATGGCGGCGGTTATGATAGTAGTAATGGTGGTGGTTGTTGTAATGATGGGGATGGTGATGGTAACAATAAAAGCTTTGTCAGCCGCCATGGAGATAATAATCACTGTGATATCGATAGCAGCGGTAATGGTTGTAATGGTGATGGTTGTTGTAATGATGGGGATGGTACCGATATGATGATGGTGATGGTGATGATGATGATACCTACCTGGTAGATGTCTGAATACTCCGGGTCTCCAAGAAGTGCGCGGTTTGCGTAAGCAAATTTAAACGCCTCCACTATGCGATGATATGTGAGAATAGAGCTTGCGTCATCTTTGCGATCTTCGCCTGTCATCTTAAAACCTGACGACAACAACAACAACAATCGCAGCTTGTTACACGAATGATGACCAGCAATGACAAAAGACAAGACAAAGGCAAGTAAAAAAATGCACGTCAATGGCGCCACAGGTATCTCCATCTAGAACAATGATGGACGTGTAAAGAAGACCGTCTGGCGAATTCTTTATACGTCCATCAATATATATATATATATAAGTAGGTCCTTCGTATCTCTGTCACCAGTGCCTCTATCCAGCGGCAGCATTGAAATCCGAACCAGTCAATGTCACACCCTACCTTTGAGTATATTCAGGATGAGATTCAGCACTGTTCCACTACCGGGAGGAGGGGTAGTGAAAACGTTGTACTCCCCAAAGGGGAACTTGAGTGGTTTTCTGACCTTGACCTTATAGTTCCTCATGTCTTCAAGTGTAATGAGCCCGCCCTCCTCTTGTAGTTCGTTCACTATATCCCTCGCGAGGTCACCGGTGTAGAAGCTCTCGGGATCGTCACGAATTTGCTCCAGCGTGCGCGCAAGTTTGGGTAACTTGATTGTCTCACCAAGCTTGCGTAGTTTGCCGTCTTCACTGATCAAAAGCTCCCTAAAGGGTGAAAAAGGGCGCGTGACTTACAACTGGCAAGTAAATAATTGATGTGGACTACCTTGTTAGGCGAGACTGGGCAAAAAACCTAGAATAACACTTGGTTATTTTTTGTTCCTCCTGTCTTTGTGCACCAGAAACAAATGTTGTTTACTCCCCTTATACTCCTTACCTTAATCCACGGCTGTTTATTAAAACAGGTTGTACATCCTTCATGGAGCTGAAAGTATCGTAGCCGATCTGGACTCCTTCGCGGGCAAGGTCGATTGAAGGCTGAATGAGTACTTTCCAGGGCAAACGACCGTACTTCCTCCACGCCGCGAGGTAGCCTTTGATCTCCCCGGGCACTGCTACGGCAGACGGACCTAAAACATTATAGAATTTTTTTCCATTTTTTTTTATTTATTGATCTAAAAAATCACACCAACTTGGCCAATCCTGGGTACGCGCTTAAACCTTATTTAAACCTGAACTTACCAATTCTTGAGCTGAGGTGGCTGTTAATGTACATCGTTTTGTTCGCAAGCCCCGGGGCTTTCCCTCGGAAATCAAACACTTCAGAGAACTTTGTGCTGCGGTTGTAAACCACGATGAATCCGCCTCCACCGATACCTACAAGAGGCCAGACAGAAACTACTATTATATTAATTTATTAACTCATCAAGATGTGTATCCGACTGCACCAATGCCAATACCTTTTATCCTTATATCAACTAATACCTTATATCAACGTAGGCCGGAGCTAGCACGGGGCAGGGGGTCAGCTGCAATTTACGAAAGACATGAAAAATAGCGTCTGCCCTCGATGCAAATAAAAGAATGAGCAAAGTTATCTAGAGTGTTTTGTTTATACCTTACTGTGGTTATTGTTGTTTTTGTTGTTGAGTGACCATTAGGGCTTCAAATTAGGATAAGCGCTTGCGTGCAAGTTTAAGTAGAACGGAAGTACTAGGGCAATAAAAAGGGGACATGATTAAAGCGGAAATATTAAAATTTTATAAAAACATTACATATAACATTTTCACAGAATTTACAAAGCGAGTTGAAAAAACGAATGTTTTCAAAACAAGATTTTTTTCAAATGATAAAAATAACATGATAACTTCATTGAATCGACATTGAACACAAACCCGCAGAGTGCATGTTCATCACCCCAACACAGAACAACGCGGCGATGGTAGCGTCAACCGCTGACCCATTTCGCAGCTTCATCATGTCGCGACCAATCTCTGAACACTTCCCAGAATCCGTCGCGACAGCAGCGTGGTGATACGGGCCGTCCGCGTCAGGGGGTCCCACGGGAAGTGGCTCGCTCTCATCACTTGAAAAGTCCTCAATCTTCGGTGAGTCGTCGGTCTCCCTTCGGAAGAGCGTGGCGGCGATGATGGCTATGATGACAAGTACCATAGCAATGTTCAGGGATACGACGCCATACCACATATTCTTTGATTTCATATTGGACACTGAAAACAGCAAGTGGTTGTATTTAAAAAAATAAAGTGTTCGTTTTGTAAGGCTTTGACCGGGAGGTATTATTTTAATTCAAAAATGATTTCGTGATTCCAAAAGATTTTTTCCCCATGAAATCAGATTGTCTCATGAAATCAGATTTGTTTGAATCTTTTAAAAGCAAAGTCATTTTAAGCGTTAAAATCAATAATTCGCTACCTGGAAATTGTCATAGAGGACTCCAACCCCGTTATTTCCGCCTTTCAAATTTGCCAAATTATTCTTTTATTTTATAAAAAAAACGAGCTTCTCCACGCCCCCATGAAAGGATAAAGCAATACTAAAATTATCCTGTTTGCGTGTTTCACTTTTGTATATTTACCCCATCTCTAATAATGAAATTGTCTTTATGGGCTGGTGTTGCTTTTGACTTGAACTCAGCATGAACAACATGAACGTCAAGAGGGTTGAAAAAACAAAAACCCGATTTATTAAAAAAAACAATATAAAAAATAAATTATTGAAGGATATTGTATTGAGGCATAGAGGAAATTTGGTTTAAAGTGCCCCTAGCATCTAATTCTAGTAACATGTTTTTAATATTTACTTATCCTGAGATGAAGAATAGGTAAATAGTTTTCATATGATATCAGAAAAAATCTCGAAATTTAAAAACAGCTCTTCCTTTTCACATGTTGACCCCATAAAGCGCATTGAGAACAACAAGTGCTTGCATCAAGCCAAAAAATGTGCAAGAAATTTTCTAAATAAACGCTTTTTGGGGGATGTTAGCAATTAAAAATTATTCGGACAACCCTTCGTTGCGAAAGAAAAGGACAAGAAAAGGAAAAGGAAAAATAAACTAAAGAAAACGAAAAACGGGAAACTTAAACGAAAAAAGTAAGGTATTCATCTGGTATCTGTTGTAATCGAAGCATCGCGTGGAAATTCGTTAAAAGACGGAACTCATTTGAAAAAGTAGATTTAGAATTTTCAGGCTTTTCTTTGATCAGGCTTTCAGGCTTTTCTTTGATTATACGATAATTGATAACCCAACTTGAAGAAATTGATTGGAGGCCTTATAATGATTCAATCCGATTAGAACTGCGTCCCTGCTTTGGTTAACTCAAAAACTGACAAAAATTTATGTTTAAAACTAGAAGTTTCTAATAAAAAGTGAATGCTCGGAGGACGGGACGAACATGTTTCAGTGAAGGTGTTCTCGAAAAAGACCGCTGATCAGCATGAAATCAAAATACAAATCAGCCGACTACTGGGAGACGAAAAATTGCATCCACTATATAAAACTCGCGCATGCGCTAAAACACCGCTGATCGATACGAAATCCATATACAAATCAGCCGAAAGGGAAGCCTATGGTGTGGGCACGAAAAATGGACTATATGAAACTCGCGCATGCGCTAAAAAACACAGATCAGCATAAGATCAAAATACAAATCAGCCGACTGGAAAACCTGTGGTGTGGACACGAAAAATCGCATCCACTATATGAAACTTGCGCATGTGCTAAAAAGACCGCTGAGCAGCATGAAATCAAAATACAAATCAGCCGACTGGGAAACCTGTGGTGTGGACACGAAAAATCGCATCCCCTATATGAAACTCGCGCTTGCGCTAAAAAGACCGCTGATGTACATGAAATCAAAATAAAAATCAACCGACTGAGAAGCCTGTGGTGTGGACACGAAAAATCATTGCGATACCAAGATTAGACTTACTCTCCGGTCGCTGCGCTCCCTCCGAGCAAAAATTTTTTTCGTAGGTTTATTTTTCCTTAGCATATCAATCAATGGCTTCAGTTTTGCTAAATGTTTTTTAAATTATTTAAAAAAAGCCTGGGGCGAGCGCGCGGGAGACCTGTGATATTCTAAAATGTTAGGATAGCTCCCAGGCTCCATATCCAAGATGGCTGCCAGTAAAATCATAGTAAACACGAATTCCTGCAAGTTTATGTTGAAATTCTCGACTTACAAAGCTGTAGAGGGATAACAAAGCGAAAAAAAAAAAAAGATTAAAGCATGGTATGTAATGCCTAATAAGGAAATGTTTTTAAAACAAGATTGATTGATATGAAATAAGGGGAAATGCCGTAAATAAAAAACACACACAATTTGACACCTATCTCGGAAATATTTTATTTATAATTATACAGATGATCATATTGAATAAGAAAAATAATAATATTGCTCTGGTAACAGGGTAAAACAAGGCCCTAAAATAATAGAAAATGTGCCCTTCAGGATTCCTGAACCAACGAGGAACGCCTGGCGCTTGGTAAAATTGGGGTCACTTTTCGCTCAAGAGTGCTATATTGTTTACATTTAAAAGCCGGCAAAACCCCTCGAAAACCCGTCGTATGGCAACAAAACTTGGTATGGTTTGTTTCAAGTCCTAAACTACTGATATATTGGTATAAACCCGAAAATTAAGAGTTTGATGCTACGGGCACTTTAAGTTAATTACCCTAGCAAATGCAAAGAAACAAAATATTTTTTCCTGCGTAAAATCTAAAATAAACAGTAAAAATGATATAGACCTACCAGTCAGACGAAGCTAAATGTGTTGATAACGAATTTCTATGCGCCACTGCAATTCAATGTTTTTATAAATCAATACAATTAACTAAAATTTTGGCACAGTTGACAATGTCGGTCTACAACTTTATGTCATTTGTTTGCAAATGACTTATAGCATGCACCACCCGCAAATTGAGAGAGACATTTGGCAGATGGATAGCTGGTTCTAAATTCATGCTAATGATGCTAACACAAGGTCAAATGACCCGGCTACTTACCTTGTCTCACGTAATATCAAATATTGGGAGAACAGCGCGAACAACAACGACAGACAATAAAAAGGAAAATGCAAAGAGCCACCGTAATGCGTACCCTATTTAGTTTTTTTCTAAACTACGACGCCCAAGGGGGGGGGGGGGGGGGGTAGCAAAAGAAGAGTGATCGTCAGCAAAACCTGATACATTTGTTTCATGGGGGGGGGGGGGGGGGCATAGAAACAGGGTGATCGGAAGAAAGATCAATTTTTTACCCTAAAGGCCATAGCAATAAGGGTGTGGTCATCAGCTATTTTTTCCCCTAAAAGATAGCACCCCTAGCCTACGACGTCAAAACACCTAGTTTCACGATCGAGGTCTTAGGTTCTTAGGTCTTAGGCCTTGGTTATTTGTACTACAGAACGAGATTATTCTATCGGAAATAGCTTTTAATCCAAATTATATTAATTCCTTTGATGTGCTACCAAAAGAACATTACAGGGAAAAGATTTTGGCTCGCCAGCCGCCCTTTTATTGGATCGGTGATATGAAAAAAGCGCTAGTTTTTCTCTACAGCTTTTTCTAAAAAAGGGACACTATGCCTGTTTCGGCATAAATCTATTACATAAGTGACAAGTGACAGTTTCGTTAATATCGATTTCAACCACGTGATTATAATCCATTGTAAATCAGTCAGATCAACAGTAACCGAGATCGGAACTCTGAAATACAGCTAACCAGTACGATTACAAAACCTACAGCTAACCAGGACTTTGAGAATCAGAAAACACGATCGGATACGCAACAGAAGTAAGTTTATTTGTGAGTTTGAATAACTGTAAATAAGCTTTGATTCCATGCAATCAATGTAAATCAAATAACTTTCATTCATTCTAGATCGAATAAATATATCTTTACACATCGTTGGATTGTTATACGGTTTGTGGCGAAATCCTCACGGGAACCTAACGCAACAATGCCTCTGGATTATCAGGATTCAGGTTGATCCCATTCACAAGAGAAACTCCAAAAAGCATGGTGTACATAAGGCATTGCAGAAGAGTAACAAAACTTGAGTAACAAAAAAGATAAACAGCCATATAAAAATGGGGTTTTACGCTTGCTAGCGGGTTCATTGAGCATATCATAAAAACTCCAAGAAATGTGACCGTATATACATTTCGTTTGCCAACGAAACCTTTGTTTTGATAAGACTATACGTATGTTCAATAGTTGTTTGTAATAGGATAATGGAGTCTCTAAATAAACCCTTTACTGTAAACAAAAATAGCACGATTCATTAAAAATCATGCATACATCAAAAAGGCTTTGCGAGATTTTTCATAAGATCTTTTTTTTTGCACCACTAATTTTAGACCAACTACTAAGCTTTTAGTTTCAGTATTTGATCATGTGTTCTTGTAATGGAACTACTGATCATGTGTTCTTGTAATGGAACTACTGATCATGTGTTCTTGTAATGGAACTACTGATCAGCTCTTTATGCAGGCGATGTACCACTTATCATACCAGCGCACTGCGAGGTCAGCGCCTGACAACTTTCTTTTGGGCAACTCTGGTAACCTAGGCCCGTCCGTCCGCTTGTTAACAACTTTAGCTTTCTCATGTCCGCCTTGAGCGAGCCTTTTATTATCACGAACCCTCTTTGGGTTCTCAATATTGAAACGAATGCTTTCCATCTCGCGCGCTTTGTTGTTCAATTTTCGTTCGATGTCGTCTCGTTTCCAAGTCGATAACGCGTCGAAACCGATAACAGGGCGACACATGCGTCGAGAGGAAGGCTTCTGGGTTTTTGGGTCGAACTCAATGTGGGTCATCCAATCTGGACGCTCTGGGGCTAACATCTTTTTCTTATCTTTTCCTCTTGGGTTGTGTTCCTCTTCATCCGTCTCGTATGAGTCGTAGTACCATTCCGGCACGGGATATCCACGAGGTCCCGAGTCCTTTCTCGTGTTTTCGTGAAACTCGAGCAGGTGCCTTCGTCCTCCTGCTTTGGCGAGTCGGATATATTTGGAATCATTCGGACCTGGTTTTCCGCGGTTCGATTTTCTCTCGGGCTTTTCGTCTTTCTGAGATGTCTTTCCTTGATTGAGATCTGGGATCTGCGATACCGCGTTATTTGCTGCCTCCGATATCTTTTCGTTTCGTTTAGGGATGAAATGACAATACCACGTGTCTTCCCCTTCGGGTCTGTCCAAGGGTTTGTAGCGAGGCTTCATATTATGTCTTTTTAATGTGGTGTGGGATGGAATGAGCGATTTTGCCAGAGAGTTTTGTGCATCACGCTGTTAGTTTACACTACGTTTGTCAGTGTTGAATAAAGCCTTTTATAATCCATTGTCGTCATACTTTTTTAATGTCAACAAAGCGATTGAGCTCACTTAGCAACCCTGCGATAGAAATTCAAAAAAGCCATATCAATGGGATAATTTTCAAGATTTTCAAGATTTGCATAAGAAACTTCTTACTCAGGCAAAAATCTTTTTAAAATTGGATAAATGGAGACCAGAAACAATTGGCTTCAGGATATTTAGCGCGCAAGAAGCAAAATACCGAGTGTAGAATTGGCATTTTTATTTTCCTAAAGCATTAGAACAGAGTCGCAAATACCGTGTTAATTGGACCTTGGACAAACTCATTCATCATTTATGGTTTGACTTTGTGAAATGTAACAGTTTTGTTGTTGGGAATTATCATAACATCCATTTCTTATCTTTTATTCTATTTTTTATTCCGATGTTAACTTATTTGAAATTGAAATGATATACAACTATTCTTTTTGTTATCCCATCTGCTTTTCCCTAATTATCAGTTTCAAAGCTCAGACAAGGATTTGGTGACTCTTCAAATCATAAGATTTCCCTTTCCTTTTAACTGAAGGTTTGACGGAGCGAAAAACGGTAGACTGGGAACATAGGGAAGGGAGGCAAGAGATATCCCAAGACATATATCTCCCTAAAGGCTTTTTAGACCTCTTTTTAGTCCAAAGCAGGGATGGGAGGTTTAGGATGAGTTTGCATGTGCCTCTCAGACAAGGTTTGCTCTAGTGATAAGGCGATACCAGGCCTGGAAATATAGGGGGCATGGTACAAAAAGACTAGAAAATAGTGGGGGCACAGTCACTACCCTACTAGTATTACCTAATATCCTAATAATAATAATAATAATTATTTTTTTTTTAATATTGGAAAGGAAAGAGGGGAAGGGAGAGGGGGTGGGGTGGGGTGGGCGTGCCCCCCGCCCATTACATCCCTGCATAGACAGTGCTGAAAAACGCAAGACTAGTTCCAGTACCGCGCGGTTAAACCAGCCTTTTTGTTTTGAAATGGCGGCGTTTTACCGGCGAACTGTCATATTTCGACGAATGCTAAGAAAACTAGACCAAACCTAAGCCTATAATTGTCTTTATGACTCCCTTATTATCAAACAATCTGTCATCTTTTGTACAGTATGGTTTTAATTCTGTACAGTTAGTCAAAACAGCGACTGAAGTCAGCCTTTCGTACCTTTACTCGAACGAGTCAACACTACGATTGTGTTTTGCGTTTTCGCCAGAACACGCGCATGCGCATACGTTATTCAGCACTGTACCCTGCATACACTATATCGAAAATGTGTGAACTTGAAAAACAATGTTTTTCTTACAGTTTAGCTCAAAGGAATCCATCACTATCAAGTCGTAGTTCTTCTATAATAGTTTTATTGTTGCATTATTGTTGCATGTTATCTTCTTCTAACGTTTAGCCTGATGAGATGCATATGTTATCTTCTTCTAACGTTTAGCCTGATGAGCTGTCTGTCGTGCACCGGGTTAACAGCTTACAAAGCATCATGGAAAATAGAATATCTGCTTCACCCGGTCTGTTTTAAAAATAGTCATCGTGCAATTTGGATTTTTACCTTCTGTTATTTTTTATAAGACTATACTTTTCTGTAAGCACAATGCATTGCGCGGGTTACTAAAAGCAAACAAACCAAACACAGAAAAACATGGCTATCTGTGTGTCGTGTTTCGACTGAAATATGATTATATGTTTCAGCTATTATTCACTTTCTACCGAGTTGTGGTACAAGAACATTCTACAAGATCAGAATTGATTGCCGGCTCAACGTTTATTTGAAGTAGGAGTAAACACATTTCAGTCCTGAACAACAAACATCAACATGTACATATTTACAGTCAGTAACACGCAATGACCATATGCTCACGGTTCCTTACTCGTCTCCTCTGTGCTTTTTTTAATGGGAGACAGTGGCTGCCACTGTGATGGCATCCAGGTGGGGTCATCGCAAGACTTTGTCTTAAGCGCTGGTAAAGCGTCCTTACTCTCTGGGCGATACTGCACCCCCCTGGATCGCCTCAGCGTAGGCTCTGCCTCCACATAATGTAACAGATCATGGCGCCCCCCTGTTTTTGCGAGCTTCACGTACTCTGAATCCCTATCATGGACTTGGAATTTATCTGGTATGACCCGAGGTTTCTCTTCGTTCGGTTGCGGTCCCAAGCAGCTGACCTGGGATATAGGGGGCAGGTTCACATTGTCCTTTCTGCGTGGCTGGTAATGCCTCATCTTGTGGTGTGTCTTCGTTGGAAGTTCCCTATCTCCAGAAGGCCCCATCACGATCTGCGAAATTGGAGGCGCTTCTCCATTTGGAAGCTCTTGCTTTCGTTTTTTCTTACGCCCAAATTCATACTCTCTCCCATTGATAGTTTTAGTAACCACTCGTTTCTGGCGGCGCTCCATTAGCGCAAGTCTCGCTTGGTTTTCTCGTTCTATCGAGTTGTTGTCCACTCGGTGCAGTGCTAAACAGTCGACTTGGGATAGCGGTGGGAGCTTGAATGTTTCGTTGTCATAAGTTATTGTCTTGTGTTCACGTAACGCCATCAAGTCAGTGGAGTTGGCGTGTGCAGTGTTTACTCCATTTGGGAAGGTTCGCATTACACTGATATCTCAGGAAGAGGTCTTTCGATTACATTAACTGCAAAACAGATGTTAACATGTCAGTATTGGCCGCTGTAATCTCGTAGCTATTTACCAACGTTGTTACACCAGCAATTACTAAATACTTTGTAATAGATTTAGAGGTCAAACCTTGTTAAAAAAAAACTTGTGTAGTGCGCAAGCATTTCGTATCCTTGGGACATACAAACGATACACACACAATTATTGATTTTCAGAAATTATAACCACAAAATAAGTGTGATTTATCTGCCGAGGTGGATTACTTCAGATTGCAATAACTGAATACAGGGTTTATAGATCTTAATTAAGCTCACGAAACGTGTTGCCATAGTAACGAACTGTGCATATAAGTAAAATTGTACAAAGTGCAAACAAGAATAAAATAAGAATACCTCAGCATATTATTTGTTGCGATAACAAATCGTGAATAAATAGCATCATCACAAGACAAGTTAGAATCGACAAGGAACGAGCGGACGAAGATATAATGTTATATCCATGGAATGCAACAGTTGGCTGCTATTACTTAGTAAAGTGAACCACTTACTTCATGGAGACACAAATAAGGCTTTGCATTGGAATGCTTTTTCTTTCGATCAAAGTGTTTCAGAGCATCGTAATTAATTTTTTTGTCTACAGACTGCTCGCGTACTTAACCCAAGACTCCTTCAATGAAATGTCTCCTAGCGCAAACATTGCTTGACAGGGATAGTGTGTTTGACCTGGCTCACGTGACTCGGTGAAGTGTTTATCAGAGTGGGAGATAGATTAAGCAAATTAAAGGGCGATAGTCAGTCATAGCTTTGTTATTGTTTTCATCAATGTTTGAAGAACAAACGCGGTGATCTTAAAAAAGGCCATCTAAAACATTAGTATGTTTTTAACCTTAATACGGGTTTATACGTTTCCGATAATGATATAGATGAAGAAGACTAAACTAAGTACCAAATGGAAACTTGCAAGGAGCGACTGCGGGATTATCATCAAGCAGTTAAGGGACGGGATAAAAAAGTGACGAGGGGGGGGGGGGGTAGGCGATTTTTATGCTCGAATTTTTTTCGGATGTCTGAGGTTTGCACGAATTTTTCTCTTTAATTTTTGCGTTTTTTTTTGCTTTTCGCAAGCCACTTTCCTGCTGTTTCGTCCCTAAAGAGTTAAAGTTCTTCTTTGTATTCTGCCTTAGCATGCTTAACGATCCGAGGCTCACTTCAGTCGTTCTACAATGAACTTTAATGCACAAGCGGCTAGTTTGGGGCGATCTGGGAGTGATGGGGATCGACAGGAAATATACTAATGGAGACGTGACAAGTGAATGAAATTTTCGGTGATGAATAGAACTTAGACTCAATCATGTTACAAAAGCCTTTTCTGTATATATTAAACCTGCCAGAATTCATATTCGGTAAACATTTCAACCTCCAAATGATATGTCGCCAACATAACTAATAACTTCATTGCTGAGTGTTTTCTGTTTTCAATCATTCATTCAAATGCAAATCTTCACTTGAGTAATTTGTTATTATTTCCAGATCACTTCGTTTTGTATTTTGAGAAACTTCTGTTTAACTTGAGTGTTTAGGGAGTTGTTTTTTGACAAATACATGCTGTGCTTTTCAATTCACGAATTTGTAATAATCATCGCAAAGTATAACAAATAAAAAACGCATTGAATGGGATTTATTCCTTTTCCACGTATAAACCGGTTTTTATACAAAAAAAAAAAAGAAAAACAACAACGACATCGTGTATCCCTAATTTAGAGCAAGCTTTCAAATCTATAAAAACACTTTATTGGTATTTATTTTTTTATGGTTAGTAAGTGGATGAAAAATATTTTCAGCGCTAAACCACAAGGGGAAAATATATTATTCTACGCTTTCTTTTACGCATCATACATCCAACTCAAATCTTTACTCGGTAACGATTACATTTTAGTATTCTATTTCAGAAATCGTAGAAAATAAATTTACTTGTAAATTCGGCCTAGAATATTAACAGATACTGCAACGAAAACAAAAATTGTAAATCAATTAACGGTTGTAACAAATATTCCAGTTCTTACCTCGTCGTAGCTTTCAGCTATGTGCTGTGGCAAATTTTCAATTCAAATCCTTTTTCTTGAATATTCAAAACTTCTTCTGGTCGAGAAAACCAAAATCTCGGTAAGCGGCGGACGAGCGAGCACCTTGCCGCACAGAGTTGCCCAGCAACTATGAGAAAAAAACAAAACACGTCCTTCTTTCAGAATAAATAATTAGGGGATATTCTCAGATGCACCTGCTAAAAAACTAATTGTTTCCGACTTCAGGCTAAACGGAATATTATTGAAAAAGACAAATGCTTTCAAGCTATTGCGCACCAGATCGAAAAAAATATACATATACTATTAATATTTTTATTTTGGGTTTGGGTTTTTTTTTACTTTTATCCGAATCCAAAGCAATAAGGCTATTGGCAACGATGCTCCAAAATTAAGAATCTGTAAACACAAGTGGCACTAACGCTAAATTGTTCGAGGTCTTGTTTCTGTCAAGTAATAAATCAGGGAATTCTCTATTTGCGAGATAATAGTGATGGCAGTATTTCTTGGACTAGCGCACCTGATAGAATGATAAGAGGATGATAAACAAGAAGTTGTGGTGCATTCATATCCAATATAACAACACGGGATAAGTGAAGGAGTGAGATATGAATGGTCGAACAAGTATGAGAACTCGAAGCAGCGGCTGCGATTCAAGGAGCTCCCACAAGCAGAGTGAATCAACTAAGGTTCTTCCTGGGGTTGTACAGAAGTTTATTAAGAATCCAATGACTATGGAAGGAAACAAGGACGAAACAATTATCCATGTCAATTACGGTGATTGCAAACAAGTAAAAACAGGAGGAAAGAAGTCGCAAGGGACTCATCATTCATGTTTGAGCTCTCAGATTCGGAAAGCAATAATAAACGGACGGAGAGACATACTTAATGAATCTGGTGTTAAGAATTTAATCAGGTTTGAGCTTGAGGAAGGAAATGAAAGAACAGTTGTTATTGCTGAAGATTTATTGTGGAGGAAAAGGCGGGATAGAGAAGGAAACTTAATTGAACATTATGGTGTGGTGACGTACTACTGTATGGACACTGCAAATGAACCCAAATGCTTTATAAACAGAGACGGGAGCAGCAATGTCCAGTTTGAATAAACCATAACAAGAAACACCACGAAAAAGGTCGAATTTCTGCCAAGAAAATACAGTACACAATCCAATTTCAAGCTCTGCACCAAAACGAGGCTACCAAACAACTCCACATGATTGGCGAATTGGTAGCCACGCAGGTTTTATCACAACAATCACCTAACACTGACACAGGGCCGCAGCAGGGGAGGGGTTGGGGAGTGGCGGGTATTCATGGTGGGGGCGTGCCATAAAATACTTCAAGGCGTGACACGCCCCTGTAGCACCGCAATATCATAGTAAAAACAAAAGGGAAATACATTCAGGCTATGTTTATTAATAAATAGTACCTTTTAATAATTTAGAAAATAAAATTTTTTTGGCATAACGATTATATTTCGTGAAGAAGTTTGTATGTGCGAAATTCTAATTCTAATTCTCAGTGACGTGTTATAATTGTAGAGTATCCAAGAGGTTGCTAATCGTCTGAGTTTTGTAAGATTCCCAGTTTGCTTTGTCTTGTAGATTTTGTTCTAGTGTGTCTTGTGAAGGGTAAGGCGAGATCTGAAAAAGAAAAAAAAAATCGATCAATCCTTCATCTCTGCTAACCGGTAGCTCTTCAAATACCCTTTTAGAGTCCACGCATGCGTCCGCGCATGCGCGTGATCTGGGGAAAACAAACACAATCGTATTGTTGAATCGTGCGAGTAAAGGTACAAAAGGATGACTTCAGTCGTTGTTTTGACTAACTGTACAGCATTAAAACCATACTGTACAAGAGATGACAGATTTCTTTGATAATGATATAGAGTCGTAAAGAAAATTATAGCCTTTGCTTTCCGCTGGTTTTCTTAGCTTCGCCAAAATGTGACTAGGCTTGTATAACCGCGGGGTACTGGAACTAGTCTTTCGGATTTCAGCACAGGATGGGTAGTGTTTTTTAAGCGAGTAACACGAAATCAGTACTCGCTGGTCGCCATCTTTAACGCGCGAGAGCGTTCGGTCTGGGCCCGAGTTGTCCGACTTTCCCTTCGTTGCTCGTCAAAGGCTAACTGAATTGTGTGTATCGTACCTGCCCTCTGAGAGTCCTTAACATCGAGTCACTTGCAACTTGAAGAAACCAACTTTTCTTAATAAGAATACACTCGGCGCCATTGCTGACCTGAAAAGTGATAGGCGATAATAATTTTAAAGAAAAAATATAGATAACCCTGAAAGTGTTAGGAGTATTGTGCAACTGATTGAGGAAGTAAAGCAGCATTTCTTTCACTTACTAAATGACACTTGACAGCCTTGTTGTCATGGAGAATCTCTGACAGCCCCTACGTCACAACAGGAAAGTTGAGCTCAGTGTTGCAAGTAATGTTTCATTCTTATGTATGAAAGATCGGAGGTGGGGAGGGGGGGTGGGGTGAGGTGGGAATACCACTAGTACACCATCATCTTCTTCTTCGCCATAACCACCACCACCACCATCATCGCCATCGCCATCGCCATTGCCATCGCCATCGCCATCGCCATCGCCATCGCCATCGCCATCGCCATCGCCATCGCCATCGCCATCGCCATCGCCATCGCCATCGCCATCGCCATCGCCATCGCCATCGCCATCGCCATCGCCATCGCCATCGCCATCGCCATCGCCATCGCCATCGCCATCGCCATCGCCATCGCCATCGCCATCGCCATCGCCATCGCCATCGCCATCGCCATCGCCATCGCCATCGCCATCGCCATCGCCATCGCCATCGCCATCGCCATCGCCATCGCCATCACCAGCATCGCCATCATTATCAGCATCACCATCACCATCGCCATCGCCATCGCCATCACCAGCATCGCCATCATTATCAGCATCACCATCACCATCATCACCATAAGTACCGCTGCTATCACCGCAGTTATCTATCACTATCACCATCACTACCCTTTCTAGCCTCCCTCGCAGTCGTTTTAAGGAAGGCGTAAAACACCTGCTTGATGGATAAATCTAAGTAATATCTTAAGAGGTACACTCACAAACTGGTCCTTGGGCTTCAAGACTTCAATCTGTACACAGACATGCTCCGTCCTGGTGGTCTGGTTGTTGTTGTTAAGATCAACCTAAATACACATACAGTGTTCAATTCCAGGGCGGATGGAAGGTCGGATGGGCGGAGGTCGCAAAGGACTATTTTTCAACTTAAAAGCCTTACTTACACTTTTAATGCTACATTCCGTAAGCTGCCGGTGAAGTTTCTCAATTTGAATCTTGTGTGCTTCAATTTCACCTTGGACTGTAGATTTTAAGGGTGTTCTTTTAGTGTCTATTCTATGTGTTATATAAGGCCTAGATTAAACCGCGTGCCAGGGTCGCATTATCGTGCCGCTCTAGAGAAGTTGGACAGATGCGACGTTAGCACGCGGTTTATTGCGCACGAAATTGAATTAATGAGGAGGTCGCACCAACTTTCTGGCGCTAGTCGGATAATGCGACCATGGTACGGCGAGGAATTAAACGGTGCTCCAAGGTCGCACCAGTCATAATGATTACATAATAAAGATTAGTTTATAATCAATGCAAATCGTTTTGTTGAACAAAAATAAAAAAGGAGCAGAGTATTATTGACTCCTCCCGTTCTTCGCGCATGCGCCAAATTGACAATAACTCCCCCGAGACCCCGTATGTAGCCTGAAAGCCCGTATGTATCCCCCTTGCCTCGCACTTTTCAGGCAATAGTGAAAATGGCGGAGTTTCGGAAACCATTACCTGAGGACTCGACGGGTCGGGTACAGATGTGCAGCTCTTGTTTCGGGGACACAAAATACGTGCATTTCATGCGAAATGCCGTTTTGTAATTAAAAAAAAACAGAAGACGCAGCAGGAGTCGTTGCCTTTCCTTTATCCAATATATTACGTCATGTAATACATTTATTCCTATTAGACCATATTGCTCTGACTAAGAAGGCTTTTCTAGTCATTTCTAGTCTTCGTGTTTTGTCCCCCATTTTAGCGTAATAAGACAAAGCAGCATGTATTTTGTGCCTAATGACTATATATTGTTACACTCCATACCCATGGAGATAACAAACAAAATGTTCGCCGCTCTATGATCGAACCTCTACCGAGCCAGAACGGTGCGACTCTTGCACGCCGTTTAATCTAGGCCTAAGTTAAAATAGTCAAATAAAAGAAGATGCACTTACTGTTTTTTTGGTTGAGTCGTTCTATCCAAGGCAAAGCAAAGTTGACCTTTTTGACCGTCTTCTGCTTAAGAAAAGATAAATCAATCAGTCAAGACAGGTCTGGTTGTCCACCCGTAGACGATAAAAAGAAAAGTGCGGGGGTGGGGATGGTGTTTAACAATTAGACGCCAAAAGCCATATAACTATTGGTGACAAGCTTTTCGTCGGGAAACCGCAGTCGCTCAGTCTGAACGTGTAAATACGGTAATTCACCTTAAATCTCTCAGTCTCGTCCACTATAGCAGGGAGTGTGAGGTCTCCGCTGTGATGTGCTGGCTCTGTTCGCGGTCTCTTCTTATCAGGTGACCATGCTGTGCGCGAAACGCGACGATCCCCGGATGCTACGCATGCGCGGAAACATATTATTAGTCATTCACCATCGGGAAATGTTAACTACAAGCAACGAAGACTTAGATGCAAAAATGGGTGACTGCACCAATCACTTGGAATTGTTAAACCGACGAATCTCCAGTAACTATAGCTAAAATACACGGAAAATAAAAACAGTTAGACTGCTGCCGTGGCCACCAATACAAAGTGTTATAGTGTGACGCGCGCTACCGTGGCCACCAGTAAAAAGTGTTATAGTGTGACGCGCGCTACCGTGGCCACCAAAACATTTGGCATGCGAGGATCACAGTTTTCAATTAACGGACATGAAATTCAAATCTACGAGGTTTCTACGATGTTCTATTGCGTACTGAAGCATTTCTTTTGCCTCGCTGATTGGCTAGTATAGTTCACATCAGCCTGCTAGCACGTTTCTCGCATCCTTATTGGCTGACTTCGTAAAACTGTCAAGGTGGCCACGGTAGGGCGCTTCGCTTTGTTAAATGAAAATTCATATAAAAATTAGAAACCATCTGTTTTTTGATTGGTTTGTCAAAAAGGGTTTGGTCTCTTGTATTTGAGACACTTCTTCTGATTGGATTGTCAAAAGAAGTTTGCATATGAGACGCACCTTTTGATTTGTCAAAAAGATTGTACATAAAGATTGTACGTACCAGTATATAAGACACGCCTTCTTTCTGTCTCGTCTATAGGAATTGCGGGCAGACTGGTCAGCGGACTCTTACTTGGGGTCGGCGCAGGACTAAGCATCGCCTTTTTCTTCTCCAGATTCGTCAACACTCGGCATGAACCCTATGAATAGAGGATAACAGTAGAGACGATGGCGGCGATGACAAAAGGGACGAGACCTCTTTTAGCAACTCATTAATAATTCCTAACAACTATTCTCACTAATAGAAAAAATTATATCCGAAATCCGAAATCCACGTACACTTTGCGTCCTTTCGTAACTAGACCCCTATGGCGCCCCTCCCTCCTACCCGCGACTATGAAAGCACACGTGTTTGCGGGTTTTACCCACTCACTACCGCCCCAAGACTCGCTTCTCCCATATCTTAATGTGGTCTTGAGTCTGCCTAAAAAGGATATGAACATATTTTGAAACTACTAATTCTAATATAAAATTTCCTTACCGATTTTATTATATATATCCACTCAGTACTGCTGTTTTTGACGATAACAACACCGCGTCTAATAACAGAGAATCCCATAATGATTGATAATGATTAATATTCATATGCTTCGACTATATTGCAATATTGTCACATCCCAGGGGCTCATTATCATATCTGCAGGGCTAAAGAAAAACCCGAAGTATTAATGGAATATATAAACTATACCTGAGGGAAGAAGGGAGGTGGTCGTTGTCATGTCTGGGGGGTGGGGGGTGGGGGAGGAGGCTGCTTAGGAATATCTGAAGTAGTCGAATATAAAGAAATAATACCTTGAGAAGGGGGAGGGAGCTGTCTTGTCTGGGAGCGGAGGATGAGGGGGCTAAAGAAATACCTGAAGTAGTGGAAGATACAGAGATCATGTCTTGTCAAGCACTGGTCCAGCGGTACCCCCTTCAAGTACGGGACGGTTCTACAATGACACGACCATCATGAGTTTACAGAGGGAAATAACCTTTTTGTCTGGTGTATAAGAGACGCCTCTCGACGAACCTTAAAAACTGGATGTGGTCCGGTTCTTTGCCGTCTTCGTAGCTCATAAAAATATCCCTAAAATCCTGAAAAGTAGCGAAAATTAAGTTCATTCTCATACACAAGCAACTCACATACATACATACTGTTTATCGATGACATAATAATCTACTAATCTACTAAAAATACACTTTTTAATCACAACCTTGCTTGTTTCTAATCTAAGCCCTCCACTACGGTAGGGCGGACGTTAGGTAGACGCTATACAGGTTAAAAGGGTGCCGGGGCAAAAGACTTAATCAAATGGATTGGTCCGTGCATACTTCATAATGTTGAAAGGTTGTAAGGTATGTGCGTTGTACTGGACGATATGCGTTCCCTATTGAAGATGTCTGTTCAGGGGGAGGGGAGGGTGAGTGCTTTCTGCTGACCTCTCTGCCGACAGCAAGCAGCGCCACATCTTCCTTGCAAAGCACAGTTGCACTACGTGTCTTGTGGTGAAGTAACGCTAACTCCTGAAATAAAACCGGTCGGTTTGTAAAAGGTCAGTTATATTTTATTTGGTCAGCATCGCAACCTATCATTGCAGCAATACAGCTTTCAATTCACGAAATAAAAACAAACCAAAGTTTATTTGATCTCAAAACAAAGGCATGCTGTTACTGACATGGAAATCTTACCCCAAAACTACTGCCTTTCCCGAGTACAGCTACTGTGTTTGACCTTTGCTCTCCCGTGACGGGGTCGACGAACAGCAGAGTCACCAACGCTACGAAGAAAAGATAGCAATCCATCAATGTCCTCTGAAGTAGCGCGCAAGGGCACGTGACCTCAATATGGATGACGTCATCTAGACAAGACTAGAAGGATGTTTACATGAAGAAGGCCTCGACGGGTGGGCAAAAGCATACCTGTGCCAGAGAGGATAAAGTAAAAATTTTCTGCGGGGTGCCCTTGGCGAATTATAACTCGTTTAGCCTCAAAGCTGCAAAACAAAAAGATGTGTATAGACAAGCGTGTCAATGGCGGCCATGCATAGTATCGACAAGAATCCACACACAGATGACAGATTTTGTTCTATCCATATCCCATTACCCAATAGCAATAATCGAACAGCGCAAAAGGCTTTTGAAAATTGCGAAAAAGTGGGTCATTTCTTATCAAGAATCCTCAAATACTATGTTTTTCCTTGACTGCGCACCCCCTTTCAGCCAATCCTGGGTACACGCACGACACCTCTATAACAGCCATATTTTAAAATAATATTTAAAAACGCACCTCTCATACCAGCAGCCCACGATACACCCTCCCTCCCCTCCCAAGCAAATAAAACACAAGCTCACCTCCAATACCAGCCCACGATACACCCTCCCTCCCCTCCCAAGCAAATAAAACACAAGCTCACCTCCAATACCAGCCCACGCTACATCCTCCCTTCCCTCCCAAGCAAATAAAACACGGGCTCACCTCCAATACCAGCCCACGCTACATCCTCCCTTCCCTCCCAAGCAAATAAAACACGGGCTCACCTCTCATACCAGCCCACTTTAACAAGCTGTTGCTGCATCTTTAAGGGGTACTCTCCGAATGCTGGTACGCTTGCCTTCAGTGCAACCAGCGCCTACACATAGCCCATAGATTACACAATTAGGTAGGAACAAGTGGAAGCAACCAGCGCCTACACATAGCCCATAGATTACACAATTAGGTAGGAACAAGTGGAAGCAACGACTACACAGAGCATAGATTACAATAACATAAGAACAATCAGAAGAAAGAAAAAATGGGCCGATTCAGACTTATGACGTTGTGCAACAGACGTCGGCATTTTATTTCGCACCAGCGCAGATTTCTTTAGGACTCGGAAAAGACATCACCGCACACGCAAAATCGAACAAGCCAGCTCTTAATGGGTATGATTTGCTCTCCGATACTGGTGGACTGTTATAGTCATCTGAATCACTACAGGTAACGTCACGTCACACCACGTCATCACCAAACCACATAACGACATTTCTTGTTACGTCACCGTGACACCATACCGCCATACACTTCTTGTCACGTCACCGTGACACCATACCGCCATACACTTCTTGTCACGTCACCGTGACACCATACCGCCATACACTTCTTGTTCGTGACACCATACCGCCATACACTTCTTGTCACGTCACCGTGATACCATGCCGCCATACACTTCTTGTCACGTCACCGTGACACCATGCCGCCATACACTTCTTGTCACGTCACCGTAACACCATACCGCCATACACTTCTTGTCACGTCGCCGTGATACCATACCGCCATACACTTCTTGTCACGTCACCGTGATACCATACCGCCATACAATTTTTGTCACGTCACCGTGATACCATACCGCCATACACTTTTTGTCCGTGACACCATACCGCCATACACTTCTTGTCACGTCACCGTGATACCATACCGCCATACACTTTTTGTCACGTCACCGTGTTATACCATACCGCCATACACTTTTTGTCCGTGACACCATACCGCGGGCCGATCATGTCTTACCCCTTGAAGCTGCTCATCTGTGCGCGTCCCTGGCGACATCGACAAAATCTGCACTGCGTCCTGACTCAGTTTTATCTAAAAACAATATATTATGAGAACACGTAGGAAACCTTCCGAGTTCTTATGTCAATCAAATATCTGAAAGAGGTTTGTAGTTACAGATGCCTGAATTAGTCTGCAACCTCTCACTATGTTATAAGGGCAAGGCGGTCAAGATACATATTGTTTTTTTTTTTGCTTCTTCAATCAAGGGCAATTGTTTTTCTTATTTGCCTAAAAGAGCCTGGGGCGAGCGCGCGGAAAGCTTTTGATAATCTAGAGTGTTGTACCCTAAGCCTCTTTTTCAATATGGCCGCCTGGTAAACAAGAGTTTCTGCAAGTCTGCGCGTAAATGCTTGAAGTACACAGTAAGAAGCGATTAAAGATCGGGCAATGAATGGAGCGGACTACCAAAGAATTATGGTATGTCATATCTTTGTAAGGAACTGACAGAGCGGGCTGGCAAGACAATAAACCCGATTGTTTCAAAAGCTTACTTGTCTGTAGTCTCTCTATCTCATACAACACATACTTCTCTAACGGCTTTGTAGTAGTTGGGATCAAACGCCATCCCGTCATCGCTCTTGACGCCGGCCTCTGCTAACTCTTGCAGCTGCTCAAACACCACAGTGTGCTGGGGCTGGTTGTATTTCCTGCGCAAATGTACGAGGCGAATACAAACACAGGTTCAGAGAGAATTATGGTAATGATGGCGTGATGTTGATTATGATGATTATAATGATGATGATGATGATGATGATGGTGATGGTGATGATGATGATGATGATGATGACGATGATGACGGTGATGATGATGATGATGATGGTAGTGGTGGTGGTGATGATGATGATGATGATGATGATGATGATGATGATGGTGGTGGTGGTGGTGGTGGTGATGATATGATGATGATGAATACTATAATGGATATAACAATTGTGATGGAAATTATGACTATGACTATTATGACAATGATGAATTATGATAATGGTGATGATGATTTTCACTTACCGATCTGTACTTGACTTGATCTTGAGAAGAAAGCACAAGAGTCGAACAATCTTTCGGAACCGGTCAATGGGCTGAAACATGCGAAATCATTTAGACGATAGATCTTTTTCAGCCTTTTAATAGATGTCAAAAGGGAAATGTATAGCCCCACTAGTGAACGAATGTACTCTAACTTCCGGTGACATCCTGACATCATTAAATCACGGATTCCACACAGCAAATCGCGATCCAAGTAACGAATAAATCTACCTTTTATCAAGTTATCATATAGCATATCGGTATATGTGACTGCTTGCGTTATCACGCAACGTACGTCAACAATAAAATCCACTTAAGATTAATCTAATGCCACGAAGAGAAGAATCACGAAAATTTCAATTTAAACAAATTTGAGCTTACTACTTTTATAAAGCACCCATTTAAGTGTTAAAAGGTTGTTTCAATCTGATTGAAAGTGCGTCAATTTGCAAGAGGTCTTCGTTAAGTTGAGTCTTGCATGAGCTCTGTCGTTACTCATTACCCTTACCCTTCGCAGTTTGGGAAAATCTAACTCAGCAGTATCCTCGTTTTCCGAGTCGGAGGCCGAACCCCATTCGGCACCCTCGTCCGAACTCGAATCAAGCGCATCCATATGGACGACTTGCTGGGTGGTTTCTCTCGCTACCCCTTCGCGTATAGAGGAAAGAGAAATTGACCTCTGCCTTTCGTTACAAAGAGCGGCGTCCATGCCATTCTCGTGATAACTACTCTTTCTTAAGTTTCTGACTGTGTTAATCTGCCGTCCATTAACTCCTTTGCGAGTCCTATTTTGAAAGCCGTATTTAGTTTGAGTATTAATAGAATAGTAGTGCCTTTTATTCGGCAAGATGCTAACAGGTTGATTGTAGGAATATGACCGTCGGTGACGTGGTCGCACCGGGGAGGGCTTGTAAAGGGCACCGAGGTTTTTATTCAATTTACTCTGAATCCCTGAATCTTTTTGTTGCACAGCGAAGTCTGGTAGCCTTTCCTTTACGGCTTTGAGGTTCTTTGTATTCCTTACTGGGTAAAACTTCTCTAAAACACGTGGAGTTTTTTTCTCGTATCCGTATGTATGACGTTTTGTCAATGTCTGAGTTTGCTCCTCGTGTTTAGAACGACAGTCTAAGCTATCGGACTGACTGCGTATATTGCTTGCAAGAAAAGAATTAGCTTCTCGCCTCTGTTGCTTGAAGAAAATGTCTTTGTCTCCGTCTAGTGTCTGGCCGTTTATCTTTTGACTACAGTGTTTTGTCAGCGTGTTTACATTTGTGTCCTCACTAAAAACAAGCGTCTTCTCTTCAAACCAGTGCATCTTGTCCAACCCAATGTCCAACAAGCGGCTCAAACACTAGGAGTAAGCTATTGAGATCGGTTTGAGTTGGATAACATGCCGTTTTTGCTCAGTAGTTTGCAAAACAACCATTCACGAATTAGCAGTTAATGCTTAAACGAAAGGTAAACGAACGGTTGTTGGGGTCACGTTAGGAATGTCTAAGTGAAATTAAACCCATAAGGTATCACATAACTTCTTCTGTTATGACATTTTTCACAGAAAACGTCCATTTTCTCAATAATCCAGTAATTAGGCACTAGCTCAGTCCGAATTATACCAATGGATATTCAATTTTTCCTCAACAAAACAGTCTTGAGGTTTGGAGTGTTTACTCTACTGTGTTTAGCTATGGCAGCTTTTGTTTTTAGGTTGGATTAGCTATATTTAAGGCCGATCCAAACACAGTCTCTTTTCTCCGCTCCATCGCGTCCTGTATATGTTTTTTTTTTCAAGAAAAAGCGACGATTTGTGGTGTGCTGATTATCCGAAAGTTTTCACAAGTTCTTGTTTGCTCGAGGGGCTCAATTACTATTACCGGGTGTTTCCTTTGCTATACTGCAACCGAAAACGGCTTTGTAATGGCACGCTTTCAACAAAAGAAGTGATTTTGCAGACAAAAGCTTTTTTTGATATAACGAGTAAAACCAAAGACAAATTACCAGAAAATAATAGTTTTTTTTTCAGCAGTATGCAAAAATATTTATCATCACTCATTGTCTTTTATTATTTTATTCTTGTCAAGTAATAAAACAGTCCTCAAGTCAATTTGGAAGATAACAATGATAGACAGTTCTTTTGTACTATGTGCGAAAAGCTGATTAATGGGCGTTTGAAATATTACTGAGCTTATTGTCATCACTCGTCAACTAATTAGCAGTTTATCTGATCGACATAAAAATGATTTATCGCCTTCACCTTTCTCGTCCAGTGAATGTCACGCACAAAATTGTCTGTGTCATATTCAGCTCAAACCCAAAGAAATCGCTTGCTACGCAGACAACGCACAAAACTACACGCATTCATCACTTTCCGAAAACACATTTTCTCCTGACCTGTAAAAGAATGTTCTATAACCACGCCACGATGGGCTTGAAAAATTTCTTTGGAACTTATGATAGAAATAAGTAAAAAATATAATCTCTTTATCAAATATTAAGCAAGCGCGCTTGCCTGTTTGTGATGACGGCGAAATTCTTGATCACCCTTGCCTTGCGTCGCTTCCATGGCTCTTTATATATAACTTATCTGACTTCGTACTTTCTTTGACCAAACGTTCTTTACTCTTTATCTTGTCAGCTCCCACACGCCAGCATTCAAACCAACCCTCATAGTATGTTAGACCCCCTTCGTGTCAGGGTCTATAACTCTATGATGACAAGTTGCAACTCAGGTGTAAAGCGCGATTGTAGCTATTTTTATAATCAGAAATGGCGCGTATACAAGCAGCAAGGGGGAGGGGGTAACCAGGAGACACTCACCCCTCCCCCCTCGACCTCCAAATAGTTGGCGATTTCTTATTGAGGGATCGCCAAATATTATGCTCTTTCCAGATAATATCTGATACATTCTCATTGCATACTGGCTACGGACCAATGTTTTCAACCGACGAACAAACAAATGTAGAACTTAATTTCTGTAAAACATGTAGACTGGATTGTTATGGCACATGTGTTACGACGCGCAAAGTGTAATGACTGTTATGTTATGTTATGTTACGTTACGTCATGTTGTTATATGTTATGTTATGTTTTGTTATCTTACGCGATATATAATAACTTTCAACGGAAAATGTAATAAAATTTTTTTATGTTATGATATGATTGTTATGATTATATTTCTAAGCACATGTGTTACGAAACGCAAATGTAATAACTAACGCAAAATGTAATCTTAACGCGAAAGTATAATCACTTCCAACGCAAAATAAAATTAAAGGTTTAACACGAAATATAACAGACAAAACAGTCCTCTCTCCCCTCTCAAACAGGGTGTTGGACCACTCACCGATAGCAACTCTCCTCTTAATGTCACTTTAGATATCTTTCTGCTCAACCTCGATAAGTGATTGCTCTTGCCCAGCATAGCCCTTTCTCTCATTCTTCGCTCGAGATCAATATCCGCGGCCCTTTTGCGGTCTTCTTTGCGGTCCTCCGCTTCTTGGACGCGTTTTAGATGCATGATTTCCTTATCAAGCGTTCGTGAATTCATGCTGTTTACGTCCATTATTTTGCTTGCAATTCCTGCAAAAGAGGGGCGCTTGGGGGGCCTGCGTAAGGGTGGGGCCATGTTCCCAGTCTGAAATAAAAATGGAAAAGCAGAAAATGTTACTCACATTATTCGAGGTTTCATACTGAGGATATTTCATCCGTAGTAACGAGCCCCCGTCAGTCGTGTACCAAGACTTGCTTAGGAAGGGGGATCCAGTATAATGAAAGTATTTGACGATTCAAAAAGCCGCATTGTCACCAGTTTACTTCCGGTTGATTACCTAACAATATCCGATGATTTTTAACGTAAAACGCGAAAAATATTTCAAAATATTGAAAGCAGTGTGTCTATTGGAAGTTTCTTCGAGGATGTAATTGATAATTTAGAGCGGATGGCCTGTTAAATATCTCGGATTCTAATAAATTCTTCTGTCTTTTAACGGTTGAGGTTACCGTCGGACCTCCTGAAGTAAACTGGTGACAATGCGGCTTTAAATAAGAACTTAACTATTTTTTGCCGGAAGAGGGGTGCTGAAGGGGGGGGGGGGGGGGTTCAAGTTATTCAATTTAGTGATGATGATTGGATGATAGTAAAAATGATAATGAACTAGTGATATCATTAAGTTTGTGAGAATGTGGATATATGCCAAGCTGATAAAGTCCGGATGAGAGCTGGTACCCTCTGTAAAGTCGCTAACCTTTGATTCTGGAAATATTTTCATTCTTCTACGATGTCTTTTGTGACTGCAAGATGAGAGCGTTTTTCTATGAAACAGTTTCTGTTTCGTCAATTCAGGTTCCGTCAACGATTGAAATTTAGGCTTAACATCTCTGGACATTCTCGTATTTCCATAAAAAAAGGCTTGAAGGTCTTGAAGTTTTAAGTAGAAAAGAAGGTCCTTTACTTGTATAAGACCTGAAGACCAAGTTCAGGGAAAGATTTTCTTAAAAGAGCGCTTTTCCTTTCGATGAATACAGGCTTCTAACATTCCATAACCCATCCACTCGCACTCAAACGACTTTCTCTAATCGCCAATTATTCACCTTACCTTGGGGTTCACCGAACACAATGGCAAAATGGGACACACGGCGGTGTCACCGATTGATAGGTTCTGACATGCGTTCCGCGTTACCGCCTACGATGAATAGAAACTTCGCGATGTTTTGTAAACAAATCAGCTAATGGACTTGAAGAAAAAGAAAATGCTGCTAATAGGTAATTATAGAAATTTATCAATAAGTATTCCCTGGATATCTATTTTTGTTTATTCGTCTGCGAGGCATTAAAAAAAGCTAATTTGAGGCGGTATCCACAGGGTGTCCAAACATGAAAGAGCTGATTGCCGCTTCAATGCGAGATAATTGCTTTTACAACGCATAACAGTATACGAAGATACTCCCAGCAAAACAAAAACCACTGAATCATAGTTAGCTGATTAGAAAGCAATCCGCCTAGTCACACAGGCGTTACCCACCGTGACATTAGCCGCTAGCGTGACCCATTTGGAGGGGAGGGTGGGTAAGATTGCGTCACCCACTGTGACATTAGCCGCTAGCATGACCCATTTGGAGGGGAGGGTGGGTAAGATTGCGTTACCCACCGGGACATTAGCCGCTAGCATGACCCATTTGAAGGGGAGGGTGGGTAAGATTGCGTTACCCACCGTGACATTAGCAGCTAGCATGACCTGTTTGGAGTGGAGTGTGGCAATCTCGTCCTAGAGCCCAGGTACCTTTGTGCCAGCGGCAGTTGCCTTGCCGCTGGCATAAAGGTAGTGGGCTCTAGGAACGAGATTGATAGGTTGGGTAAGATCGCGTTACGTACCGTGACATTAGCCGCTAGCGTGACCCATTTGGAGGGGAGGGTGGGTAAGATTGCGTTACGTAGCGTGACATTAGCCGCTAGCATGACCCATTTGAAGGGGAGTGTGGGTAAGATTGCTGACATTAGCCGCTAGCATGACCCATTTGAAGGGGAGTGTGGGTAAGATTGCTTTACGACATTAGCCGCTAGCATGACCCATTTGAAGGTGAGGGTGGGTAAGATTGCGTTACGTACCGTGACATTAGCCGCTAGCATGACCCATTTAAAGGGGAACGTGGGTAAGATTGCGTTACGTACCGTGACATTAGCCGCTAGCATGACCCATTTGGAGGGGAGGGTGGGTAAGATTGCGTTACGTACCGTGACATCATCCGCTAGCATGGTCCATTTGCTACTCCTTCGCAAAGGTCTTCTGGGGGAGGAGAGGGAGGGGAAGGCTGCAAGCGTGGATCGGCGCCGTGGTTGCTCTGTAAGAAAGGGAGAGCTGACTTGTGACACTTTCAAATAACTTTGCAAGTATTAATTTCCGCCTTCTGCGTCAAAAAGGCATAGAGAAAAGAGTGAATTCACTATAAAATCTATAAGCTCTTGCCTTTTAGTTTTTCCCAGCAAAAGATATAAGTTAAAAAAGAAAAAACTCAGATGTAAACATGAAAAATCATGTGGAATAAATTGCGCTTGGGCGTCTATGACCTACTTCCTAAGACTCCTTTGTTCCCAGTCCTTTGCATCCTTTAACCTAAATACGAGGCAGTTTCGGCATGTACTCATCTGCGTGAGAAGCACTGAGGTTTTCCTAGAGCACTTATGGCATGGCTTTACCGTTTGTTTTGAGAGCTTGTAGCTACAAGAATGTAGCTTGTTATCGGGTTAGGGGGCGGATCGTGATGTGTCGCCATTGCATCTGTCATTATTGGTTAAAGATCCAACATGTGACGCCTTTGGAAATAATTAATAAACTTTTGCCGCAACAATAAACAGGAACAAATATTTTCGTTCCTTGAAAGGGTACATGGCCTTTATTTTGTAAAAAGGTAGTTTAGACCAATCATTATCTGAGCAATCACGGACCAGCTTTTCGCATTCACAACCAGATTTTTAAAATGGCCACAAAAATTTTAGCAAGTTTTAGGATATCAAGGCGCGTACGCAGGAGGGTGTGCAGGTGCGCGCGCACTCTCACGTGACCGGCAAAAAACTGGGTCATTATATATGGGACCGTAGAAAATCTATTCTATATTCTCTTTCCATTGATACCTATGACTGCAAACCCCCTCCCCCAGCAATTCCTGAAAACTTGAGCATTTTTAATGGTGTTTCGAAAATATTTAGACCAGATATATGTTTTACGCAAGATAAATTCGTTGGTAATGTCACTAATAGCCGAGCAAATTTGGTTCTAACACGGATCACGGAAAACCCCTTCGCCTCCCCCCCCTGTTTCAAAAGGAGAGAAGTCTTGAGGGCGGCGTTAGGAATAGATGCATAGCCGCGAATAATAAACATGATACGCCTATTTCAATAAACGTTGTCAGTGCAAATGGCGAATGTCAATTGGCAAATGGCAGTTCTACGACCAATCACTGCTTATCGGTATAATTATTTGTAAGAATAAAAATGACAATTATTATAATCGTAGAAATTATCCACAATTTCATACATTTAGTAGAAATTTGGCGTGTTCCATGGTATTTTTATAGCAGAATTGCCTTTAGATAATTTGCATTTGTCGTTTGCACTTACAACATATTTTGAAATAGGTTTATGGGACTAGTTCGAACGACTTGCTCAGCTAAATTTATACGTGTATCCAATTGACAGATGGCACCGTGGTTCGTTCGTTGGCTTTGGAGTTTTAATTGAAAAATGGGACGAAGTAATTAGTAAAACGTTCTTTTTAAATAACGACAGATGAACCGAGGTCGCTTTTATTGTTGCTAGCCCCCCTACAAAAAACGTTTGGTAAATGGGCAGGTCTGAGGGGTTTGCGAAAACGATAAAAAAAAAAAATAAGCGTAAAGAACCCATTTCAGTAACCCTTCAAAAGTACGTTTCTATTCATTTTTCCCTTGAAAAAATCATATTTTCCCTAGACTTTGCAACAGGGGGTATGTGGGGAGAGGGGAAGGGGCGGGGGGGGGGAGGGGTCGAGTACTCGGGAGTTTCCACTGCGAATATGGCTGCAGATGTTATACTGGCATCAAAGTCTTTTATGCAAACACAGATGCTTGTTAAAAGTTGTTTATCCATACACATTTTACCGCTTTCTTTTGCTCGTCATAAAAAAGTCGAGTTGGAGAAGGTTTTATTTACTGTATATGGAAAAGTATGCTGTTAAACTGCTATGCTGTCGTGTCTTTAGAATACTACAACGGGTTAAAAATGAATACATTTGCGGTCTGATTCCAATAAAAGGATAACTCCAGAATGAATACATAATTTTTATTGCGACTATGGCAGCAACCTTTTTTCGGGTGCTCAGCCATGGCATCGCTACGAGCAAGCAAAACCATATGATTCCTCCATAACATATGTATATAGGTACACATGTTAGCGAGAGTGTAATCAAAACACCTAATATGCAACAATATAAGAGCAGCGGAAAACTGCAGCAAAATAAAGCAAAACTATCCACCATTTATGCACCTTATCAAATGAAGTACTGTCATCATTCATCAATAACATCAATGAAAGATCGATTTTTACAAGTGTTGCCTCGAGTTTGTGTTGTCCTATTGATCTGTTTACAGGTCATAAAAAACGATCACTGCAATGCTTACCGGTCTTGTTGTTTTCTTCTGTGAAGACATAGTTACCAGTCGCCCCCTGAATCTTATGCATTTTGATGCTACTTGCTCGGTCGATGCCAAACACACATTGATGGGAAAAATAACTCACTCATTCCTTCCCGATAACGCTTCCTGCCTTAGAGCGCGGTTTGATAAAGCAATTGCTTGTGTTTATTAATGAACACAGAGCGCCGCAGTCGCTCGGATAGCATCCCTTTGGGAATTAACAGGCTTCATGAGTAATGAGTCCCGAAAACTTTAATGAATTAGCATTGTTTTATAACTTTATGGTCCAAGGACAGCGTGCCAAATTATGTACATTGAATTTCTATGTGTGCTTTTGTCAAAAGATTGGCAGGGTGCTATTGGGGCTCGTCACAAAGGATTTCATTCACAACAATGGCTATCTGCTTGTTTTGGATCGGACGATATTTGAAGTAATTAACACTTCGGGATAAGGGTCCCCTCAAAATGTAATGTGGTTTTGTGCTGGTCTAAGATGTTTTTTTTTTTTATAAGATTCCCCCTGCATTCTAATTTACTTCAAGTTTGTTTGAAGCCCTCCACTCCAGTGACATTTATCTCAGTAATCTACAAGTTCTCCATCAGTGTTCATAGCGCTCACTATACAACTGATGTAATATAGTAAAACTAGGTGGAGGGCCGGGGTTTGCGGGCGAAAATAAACAAATGGGAGCGTACCATAATACAATAATAAGACACCTTCCAGCCTTATGTGGCTTTTGGTCGCTGAAATACCAACGATATATACCAATATGACAATGAAAGGTATGAGAATTGCAAAAGTGTAAGATTATTGGGCGCCCGGGAGGGAGGGATTAAACTACATGATAAAGGGTTTCGAGAGAGATAAAAAATAAACAAACAAAAATAACAAAAATAAAAGTAGCAAAAAAGCTTTTATTCCCCGAAAATCCAAAAATAATCTATGATAATGTGACTGGGTGAAGATTTAGCCTGTTTGACTTGTTGGCAAGGATGATCGCACAATGAGAAAAAATAATCTTTATTTGTGCAACAATAGTACTAGTATCTATCATTCATGATAATAAGGATAAAAACATTTGAGCAATTTCAACCGACACTCATACCACATAGAACATTAAAAGGATGAAAATATGTATTTTTGAAAACTTTGTTGCCAATCATTTCACGCTGCATACTCCCCCGTAAGTAGTAAGTACTTCAGCAAGGCAGCGGTTGCCTAGGGGGTGGGATCCAGGGTGTTCACGGCCACTTTGCTTATGCCTAGTGCACACTAGCAACATAACAACATAACGACATGGGCGTGCGCACTATGTTTAGCCCGACATAACGACATGAAAAAAAAAATTCTCTTATGCCGTTATGTCGAAGATTACAGTACGCGCGCTCATGTCGTTATGTCGATATGTCGCTAGTGTGCACTAGGCATTATATACTGCCCTGCTGTTTATCATCGTAGGGACGTTCTAGAAATAATTCTATGTTTATGAAAAATATAATCTCTGAACACCGAGTCCAAATTGTTAGAAAATAAACGGCAATCCATAAAAATAGTGTCATCTGCATGCAACAAAGACATCACAGCGTGGTCTGTCAAACAAAGAAACCTCCGAAAGCAGGGACGAAGCATTTCAGCGCTCGATGGTAATGCACACTGGTGACACAACGACATAACAACATAGGCGCGCGCACGCTCTCATGTCATTATGTCACTAGTGTGCACCAGGCATAAAGTAATCACATGCTCAGGTTGCTCCATGACATATCATGCGGCCTGAAAAGCAGTACAAAAAGTCGTCAGTAAAGACATGCCATATAAGTGGTCGTCGCTGCTGGTGGTGCCTCGCAACCCTTTTAAACTCTTACCTTTCAGTTGTAGTAGGGCGTCCCAGTGCACCCCTGAAATCGTGAGTGGTGGTAGTTTGCCAGTGCAGAGCTGGAGTTTGTGCTAAAGACAAATACAAGAATTGTTATTAACGTCCGTCATTTCTGTAGGACTGTATTTCGCCTATAAGAAAACAAAACGCGTTCTATTTTCATCTACCTTTCGATTCAGGTCTCCAGCGATCGGGCTTCCAAGAATTCTTTTTCGGGTTGAAGGTGGGAGGTACTGTGTATTAGAATAAAGGGAGCAATGGTAAGGGACAGTCCATTCTGACGGGGAGGTGATAGGCTTCTGCCCGTGGCTGTATCTGAATACAAAATCCCGAAAATATTTTAAAAAGGGTCACCTCTCCTCCGACCACCAGAGAAATGCAGCCTCGGATAAAGCGCCTACAAAACATCTCTCTGTAACAGATCCGGTGAAATCTAGATTTTCGGACTCACCGGGTTCGATTTTTTTCCACCGGGTCAGCTAATTTTTATTTACCGCCGGTCATTCAACTTACTGATCGGGCAAGAAAAAAAAAACTGTCTGGGTTAATTTAGAACTTTCACCGGGTGCCGGGGATGCTAAAAGCTCTTAGGAGGGTAGGCCGAAAATTTCCGCCGGGTCGGGTTTCGCCTGGTCTGTTACTGAGGGGTGTTATAAATAGCTAAGGTTTGCCTTCTTCTGCTTCGTGAATGATTTTCATGGTAGATTGCATTTTGGCATCATCTTAATTGGCAAAATCTAAAAAGAACTAGAAGGTAAAATAATAAGACAGACAAAAGGGAGAATAATAATACGAAGAGTACAAGAATGAGAGAAAAGGGTGAAGCGCGAAGATAAAATAATTGTCAGGCTTCAAGCTGAAGGTTGCCATTGGTTTGCTATAAGATGAAAGCTTACCAAGCGGTCTGGCGTTGAATGTTGTCTTGTATGTGGTGTTGAACCATCGGTGTTTATCGTTTTGTAAGATGTTCGGTGGCGCTGATTGGGTCTCGCGAGGAGGGGGGAACAGACTGGGAACGTTCTTCCATACTAAATATGTCTGCGATAAAAATTCAAATTTATTGAAATTCAGATGATTTTTCTTATGATTTCAAACATTTTCCCACAATAATTTAAGAAAAATCCACGTCAATTTTACAAACACAAATTCTAAAAGAAGTCATGTTTCTGATCTACTCTTGACTCTCTTGGTATATAAAGAATAAAATAACTTAACTGCTACGTGAATTCCCATATGGTCTAGTGGTTAGGATCCGCCGCTCTCACCGCCGTGCCCCGGGTTCGATTCCCGGGGTGGGAATGTAATTTTTATTTTCATAACAGAAAATATTTTACCTAATACTCGAAAACTGCCCAACATTAGCCTTTTAATACAACAATGTATAAATACAAATTGATGATTATTTATAGGCAAGACTCACAATTATCCGTTTACAGACCCTAAGTTAGAGGTCTGGCTGTACGTTATTAAGAAAATAAACACTGAAAAAAAAAAAAAAAAAAAAAAATTCAACTCCTTTCAATTTATTACCTTATCGGGGTAGTGCCACGGGTCCTGTATCCTTGCATGCGGATTATTTCTCCTGTGTACAGACGCAGGAGTGGGGACCCCGTGCCTGCTGTAACCGACCTGAGGGGTGCGAAAGGTCCCCGCGTAGTGCGTCGTCTCAAATGGCCAGCCCCGGGGTAGATGCTCCGCGGTACGCATTCTAGAAATACGAGGAAAAATAACAATGAGACCCCTGTTATGACGGAAAGAGTTTTTGATTCATGATATCAAATGGTAGCTGTGTAGAGTGGTTTGCATGAGGCATTAAAGTTTATGTTCGAGGAACGGGAGCAATCAACAGCAAAGTAATTTAGTCAGCATTAGCGCGGTATGTTTGGGGTTTCATTTAGGTTGATATGTGGGTATTGTACCTTTGAGGTTGAGCTACGGATCCCGGAAGACCTATATAGTCCTTGGAATACGTGGTCCACGGGAACGACTTGCGCGTTCCTGTGGCTGAAGAGAAAAATATTGATCAAGCACTTATGTCAATCAAAGCTCTCATAAAACGAGGAGAAGGGAAAGTCAGCAATAAACGCTATGGCTTGAAAAATGAATTTATCGTTTGAAGAAAGATGCAATTGGAAATAATAATATAAGACGCACAGGGAAAATGAAGTTTTCAGCGAAACAATCTTTTACATTTCCTTCGTCAAAATTAAACCCTAATAAACACTACCTGTAGATGGTGTTTGGGGCTCTGTACCCCATGGTGGATTTTTCACATCACTTGTGACAAGATCTGACGGGTTTTCTTCCTCTGTAATAGTCCGCATGATGCACAAAAACTGTTTTAGTTTTCTAACGCTCGCGGTGACAGTCGTACGGACGAGTTGCTATCAGACGTCTACCCCAACACACAATCAAAACATTATCAAATGCGAAGCGTCCTTATTTTTTAAAGCAAAAAGTCAGTCGAAACTTGGCTATCGTGGCTCTACTTTAAGTGTGAAAATCACTTAAATCTCTTCATATATGCAATAAATTCTTAAATGCGTGTTGGGGTAATTGATAAATCGGTTGCTAAGCGAACGCTTCTGTTACTTGCGATATATGATATGCATGGATAGTTTTACGAGCGGGACGACCTTTACAAATGTTATACGGTAATTTCCACACAGACGCTAATTTGGCTCGTGTAACGCAAACCACTATAAGAGGGCAACAGAGGGGATGAGTTAATTAGCAATAACAGAAGGTTAGTCACGCTGCAACTGTAGGCTCAGATCAAGTGTTCTTTTCCATTCCTTCCATCAAGGGATTCAGTATTCAACGTCTCTTGAAACGCACGTCAGCTAGTTAGTTTTTCTACTTGTGTCAACTTGTGTTTTCTTTGGCCAAGGCATTTTTTTGTAACTTTATATATAAAACATTCTGAAATGATTCCTTCGAAAGGGGAGATGGAAGGGGTGGGACTATATGAGCCCAGCGGTCTTTGCGGGCGCTTTGTATAGTAGCCATGGGCCTCCACGTGCCGTGAGGTGAGCAGTCTTATTTACAAGCAAGCACGTGTTTGTGGCTCAATTATTTACAGACACCCTTTCTTGACTCGCGTCTCGAATCAGTTCCCGCCGTTTGATGCATGATCTGTGTCGCAAGGTCAGAGTGATCTATGTTTACTGGGCATTTCCCAGAAGGAGTGGATGCATGTCAGGGTCTTTCGTCTTCCGTCGAACGACTTCCGTTTGAATAAATAAACAGGACGCTCATTAATATCTATATTATTTCCTCGTTCATACCATATTTTTATCATTCACAAAATAAAACATAGTAACAAGGAACTGCTAGATATTCCAAACCATACTACATAATTTTATTACAAATCCTGTCATCTCTTTTAGACCATGCACGTTCGCCGGCTATTCGTCATTACTCGCTCTCTTCGGAAGGCACTCGTCATAATTTCGGAACACATCCGTTTAAGGCCGAGCCGCGTGTGAAGACAAAGCTGAACAACAACAAAGCGGGCGTTTTGTAGATCGCAAAACGTGTACATTTCTTCCGTTTTTGTTTTTTTTCGTCTTATCATGATAAGGATAAAATGCCCATTAAAATAGCCTTTATACTTTTGGGATAATAGCTTTATTTACACCAACACGCATCGACACCATTATATGGAATAATGTCACAATCCATGTTCTATACCCCGTAGGCTTAGTTCTGTATTATGTAGTATTATCAGTTCAAGTGTGCTTCTGCTTCTCACGGAGGTGTCGTTTTGATACATGCATCTATGCATTATAAGGTTATGATACCGATCATACAATTCCCTTCCTCCCCTCTCGCCTTATTATGCGTGGGTCCTCGCAATCTGAACAAGAATCAACCCGGCACACGTCTGTCTGACTGCCAACGCTGGTGACGCCTTGGCCCCAGCCTTACTGAAACAGCAATATCCATGGAGGGAAAACACCGAAATGTCACGTTTATCGGTGATGAGACGCGTGAATTATCATAAAATCCCATTCTACTACAAACGTGACAAACATTTTCTCCTAACTTTATTTTTATTCTCTCGCGTGTTTTGAAGGGCTTGACCATCTAAGAACTTCTCCTACATCTAAACATTTAAGCTATAATAGGCATCATCCTCGCAAGAACCTAACTCTTGAGCTGAAGCCCTCCCGTCAAATTTAGCTTTGAAAAATAAAACAAATTCTAAAAGTGGCTTGCAGACAGATTTGTTGATCCCGAGGACATTTTTTCACGCCAAACGGAAATAGAGCAGCTGTCACGTACTAGGCAGAAAACATGAAAAATAGTTTCGGCGCTGTGTGAAAAATTTACTAATACTAATAATAATATACTAAGCGAACAACTTTTTTATGCAAAACATTGTCAACAACATCAACAACCATTTTTTTATTTTTGCCATACAAACATCTCAGAGTAAACCGGCTGTTACCGTATTTTTTCGTTTAAACGCGGCAGTGTGTATACATTTTCTCATTTGTGGGCGATAATATACAATAAACCTAGCTTTGCCACTGAATCGATCTTTTTTTACTGTTCAAAGACCATTTGGATGTTATTTAATAAAAAAATATGGCACAGAAGTTGCCTATTTTCGAAGAGCATAAGAAGGAACATTGTTTCTGCTGGCGTCATAACAACTCAAGTGTTTATTTTTTTTCTAATAATAGAACTTTTTAATGTTATGTTCAATATAACGTGTCGTTTTCCATGTCTGCATAAACACAGGTTAATGACTGGGAAACAAAATGTGTTTATCTATTCGCGGTACGCATTTGCGCACGAAAACATGGCATTTGTTTTCACCTCACAAAACACATGAAGATAATATTTAGAAGACATAAAATGCCTTATCCTCTCGTTTTCCCGCATAATTTGATACCCCTTGTCAATTGCTTCGTTGAATGCGCTTTAGCAGGTTTTTTTAATCAGTTTAAGTGGTGTTTTTCTAACGGTCAACAAGGGCTAATTTAAATCCAGCTTTTTGCAGAGGCGACGACAAATGAAACTTCAATAATGTCACGTTTGGGAAAACAAAATTCCACAATCGCATTTTAACTTTGGATAAAGCAAACATACGTGAACAAAGCTTGGCATAAGAAAACGGTTTGTTAGCTTAAATCTTACTGATTCCTTTTACTCAGAAAGACTTTTCTAAACGTCTTAACAACAGGTGATCTCCATTACATAGAAAATCGTTTCTTGGACCGTTTCTTGGACAATTAAAACATAGCAGCTACTGCACTCTAGTGTAAGTGACTAGAAACTAAAAAAAAATTATAAATATATTGTTCTTCTATCTGCTGTAAAAAATAAATCAATAAAAATAAGCCACGGAGCTTTGTAAACCGCTTAACCTAAATTACTTTAGTGTCATCAACAGGTATTTGGTAGGTTTGCCAAAAAGACTTCATTTTCTGTTAGGAGTGACCTGACGTCATTCTAATAAAGGAGTCTTTTATAGTGCACTTGGCATTGTTTGCCTGAGTTTGGTTGTTCAAAAAATAGGGAAACCAAGCGACCATTGTGTTCGAATGAATACAAATTTTAATTTGTATTTGTATTTGTATTTTAATTTGTTTAATTTTAATTAAAATTTCTGGATTACTATACCTTTAATACTGCACGTACTTTCATTGATAATTTTGAGTTAGGGAATATACTAGAGAGTTATGTGTGTTAATTAATTTATCCTGAGCACTCATTTTTATAAATGAGCTAATTGATGCTTCTTGTTTTTGCAGGTTTCCCGTCAATAATTATATCTTAATCGACCCACCGGCATACAATATAAACAGACAGCGTAGGCTAAAAGGAAACGTACATCCGCTTTTAAATCTCACAGAGGTTTCGACTCTGTTGTTTCTTATGTAATCGGGAACTCGTTTCATGGCTAAGAAAACGTAGCGTAAACCAGATAAACAACAAATTCAAATTAAAAGCCTCTCGTAGTCTCTTCTTAGCGCCTGACACATCGCAAATGACGTCACTGAGATAAATAAATGCAAAAGGAAGCATGGGTCAAGCATCAGCGTGACGTGACGGGAGTATTTACACAAAGAAAACCAAGTCCCTATGACGTACGCTCTGTAAAATGCGGGGGGTAGGTATAGTATAAATACGCTTCTCAAAGTCGGCGCTTATCAGAACTGCCAAACGAGTGAATAGCAAAGACCACGACATTGATTGATTATAGCGTTGGGCTCCTTATCGTTTACATCACAACAAATATGACCATGGCTCAGAGCAAGTCGGGATTTTTGCTTCTGTCTGATAATGAGTCGAATGTGAAACACAGGCTTCTTGCTGTCGCTTATACTGAAGTCTCGGAACCTTTCGTACTTTTCTACAATGGAGCGATGGGGATTTGGAAGAAACCTTGTGCTGTAGTGCGGTTACGTGACTGTATTGTAAGGGACCAGGATAAATTGACTTTTATCGTTACTCCAGGAGGAGAAAGAATTGGAGGAGGTCCTGGCTTTTTAGCCTTCACAGCTGAAAGCAGTACAGAAAAAGACTCTTGGGTGGCAGTATTCAAAACCTTCCAGCAGAAAAAGAACACTCATGAAATAAGAGAAAGACGGAAAAGATGTGTTCCCAAGCTAGCTGCTATAGAAGAAACAGAGGAAAAAGAACAGCTTCAAAGAAGAATAAGTTTACTTCGCGTTTGAGGAAAAGCCTTTGTATAGCGTGCAAAATAAGGACACTATTCCGCCCTGTGCATCCACGAAAATGCGGGCTCTTTGTTTTCTGGATAGCCACCGAACCGGCAAATATTAATTCAAGTGCCTATGACTCAAATGACTAAACCTCACGTAAGCATAAGGGCCAAGCGCGTCGGCTGCTGAGAGAAGCTTTAAGAATAATGAGGCAGCTGTATGATTAAAGACGTCTCCGAATGTTTTGAACGGAACAGTCATCAACAAGTTGCCGCGGGAGACACTGTAAAAGGAAAGACGTTTTGTTGTGTGACTCTGAAAATGGAAGTGCGACGGAAGCTTTTATGTACTATATTTGGAGCCTATTATTTGTAAATGATGAATCATAGCAAAGATATGTAAATATTTTTATGAAGGCCATATATTTTCTGGATATAGCCAGCCAAGGTGGTTTCTCCCACTAAACCGGAAATACTTATTTATAATAGAAGCAGATGCGGAAAATACCGGTTGCATTACGCTAGTATTGCAAAAATAGAGTGGTTATCATAAACTAGCCGTGAAACGAAGTCTAATAGTCGTACTTAGCCATGACAAAAAAGAAAAAAACATTGAAGTGTCAGTGCTTTTCTACACTTCTCATAGCTAAAGTATATTCCACGGGTTTAAGACGAAAAACACTCTATATGGTACTTTAGTCACAAACAAGTAAATAAAGATATTGCCTAATGATTGTGTACTTTTTTTCTGAACTTATAGCGTGACGAGGCGAGAGCGTGCATTCGTATACTTTAGCAGCCGCTTTCAGTGTCACGCACAAGCTTGTGGGGAAGGCGTGCGTGACAGAGCGGCTGCTAAAAGCAGAATAGCATTCGTGTTGAGTTACACAAAGAATGTGACGGGGGAATTGGCAGAATTCATCAGTACAAGACACAGTACAAGAATTCTCTAGCAAGATCTACCCGTGGTTTTTGACGTATTATTATAAAGAATTTAGACTAGAAGTTCTCGTGGAGAAGTAAAGTGCTCGAGCTCATAGGTTGGTTGGTCATTCAATTGCAAGGATTAAATCTATATTCTTTTAGATTTATGTGGGGCAGTTAGCACATTTTCCATAAGCCAGATTTATGCAAGACCCCCTTTTTTGCAGCCACTGTCATAGCTGATCACTAACCCTTTGTTTTATGGTTTCTCTGCTTGTTTTATAAGAAAAAAGGAACAAAATAAAAGTGAGTCTTATTTTATTTAAAAAAAAAAATTAATTGAAGACCCTAGGTAGGGAAAGGTGAAGTCTGATAACCATAACAGACAATCTGATTAGCTGTGAAGGGGATTTGCAATCATAGATAGTATGGAAAAAAGTATATTTTAAAAAAAGACTGCTTTTTTTGGTTGAGTGGGAGGGGCACAATCCGCCGTGTAACAACCCCTAGCTGCATGCCTGTACATACCCAGTAATTATTTCGGTCTAAGTAGAGTCCATGAAAATAGCTTCTTAAATCATTACTGCTCAACATATAGTTAACTATACATAATTTATGGTCTCCTGCTTCTCCCTAACAATAGCTTCTGCATGTAAGTGCACTGCAGTATTCACTGGAGCCCACTGATTTCTATAGAATCTCTGTGTCACCTCCGTCGCTGTGTTTGCCTTGGTTTAAAATAATGAAGCAATCAATTTTGTTTTATTTCTTGGGCAATGATTTGCAATCATAGTAGTCCTGGACTGGGACATTGCTGTGGAAATAGAGACTCAAAATATAAAATAACTGCAAACCCAGTATGGAATAAAAAAAACAAAAACAATTTATGTCTGATGAGAAGCGGGGCAGAGAAATCGGATTATTTAGAGTGATTTTACAATGAGGCAGCTATTGGCTATACGATTAAAGACGTCTCTGAATGTTTTGAACGGAACAGTCATCAACAAGAGTTGCCGCGGGAGACTGTAAAAGGGAAGACGTTTTGTTGTGTGACTCTGAAAATGGAAGTGAGACGGCGGAAGCTTTAATGTACTATATTTGGAGCCTATTATTTTTAAATGATGAATCATAGCAAGGATATGTAAATATGTAAATATTTTATGAAGGCCTTATATTTTCTGGATATAACCAGCAAAGGTGGTTTCTGCCACTAAACCGGAAATATTTATAATAGAAGCAGATGCGGAAAATACGAGTATGCTAGATTTGCAAAAAATGAGTGGTTTTCATAAACTAGCCGTGAAACGAAGTCTAATGGCCATACTTAGCCAGGGCTTAGTCAGTTTTGCTAAAGCTAAAGTATATTCCACGAAACAAACACTCTATTGGTACTGTAGTCACCAACAAGTAAATAAAGATATTGCTTAATACAGGCCCGTACCCAGGATTTCCCTTGGGGGGGGGGGGGGGGGGGGGGGGGGGGAGGGGTGCGAAATCCGAAAAAGTGGACCTTATTTTTCCAGGGTTGGGGGGGGGGGGGGGGGGGTGGGGGGGGGGGGAAGGAAAGAGAGGAGGGTTTTTTTTTAATAAATATCCCCGAAAAACCAAAAAGGAATATTTTATGCCTTTGCAGTATCTCCACGGGACGTTTATTGTCGGATTTGACTACATACCAGAGTGATCTAGCGTGTGATCTAGAGTGATCTAGCACGTCTATTGAGACCCGAAAGTTGCCTCTAAAAGCAATTTATTATAAGATTTTAGATAAAATGTAAACAGGGGCTTATAAGTAGGGGTAATCATCTGTATTTTATAAATGTCACAGCATTTCCTAAGATCAGGCTATTTTTAGACGCGCGCGCACGAACGGGCCAATCAGCTACTTTGACGTTGGTCGCGCGCGCAAGTGACGTGAGGCTGCACGCGCAAATTGCAGTTAGGAAAAATATATTTTTATCTATCATCCGTCGGTTTTGTTTGTTTACCAAAAGAATTGCAAGCTAGAATTTAAAGTCATAGGTATGGTTGGATTCAAAGTAGTCAAAGTACCGAAGAGAGAACATAGCTTTTTGTCTAAGACTGCGCGTGCAGTTGAGCTCAGCCAAAACGTCAACACAAAGGTTGAATGTGATTGGCTCATCCGCGCGTCTAAAAATAGCCCTGATCCTAGGAAACGCCGTGACACCTATATAATATCAGAATGTGGGGAAGTTGATTGCCCCTACTTATGAGCCCCTGATGTAAACTATAAGCCCTTTTTAATATAATTGCTCCACAATCGCGATGGCAAAACAAAGCTTCAGTCATAATAATTTTATCCTGTCTATGGATATAAATAGAACTTAGCGTAATATCTTGGATGAAAATAGAATCCCGTTCAACGTCTAAATAGACCTTAGGGAAGTTCAACAGTTGATTCTAGATCATGATAAAAAAAGAAGTAATTTATCAGTAGCCCGAAGGGCACGTCTTGAAAGCTGAAACTCATATATAATCATCAAAAGAATACCATGTCTATTTACGCACGCATGAAAATCCACCCCCGGCCCCATCGCCGAGCTAGCGTAAGGGAACTTGTACAGTATACAGTATTTGGTACCTTGGACGGCGCGTGATAAACGCAAAGCCGCGCAAAGCATGATTTATTGTGGCAATTTATAATGTGCACGCTTTCAAGACCTTGACTAAATCATTTACTAGAAACTACTATCTTACTTCCCCGGGGGCTTATCTACCCTTCCAGGTAGAAAAGGTTAAAAGGACGGAATTTAGTAAATATTTTGCTTCTGTTTCAAGAAAGAGGGCCGGGATCTCTAGGATTTAGAAAAGGGGGGGGGGGGGGGGGGGGTGTGTGATTTTTTTGACAGGCTGTCTCGATTTTTCTTTGGATTTTAAGGAATATATATTTTATGTTTCAAAATCTTCTGAAAATTTCGAGAATAAAACGCCTACAGACCTCCATTCTGTCGTTCGAGAATATTACGTATCCTATCGTGCAACCCAGCAAATTTTGCAAAAATCTTCCAGTTTGCGCTTTCTATTTTCGGGTGCAAGTGCATCAATCACAACACAATTTCAAGGAAAATCTGCCGGCGAGTTGTCAAAAAATTTTGAAAAGCTCATGGTAAGAACCCAACATAATTGCGTGCTATATTGCAGGCGGTGGCAAACGACTATATTCAGGGAATGAAGGTAGCATCCTTGATAATCGGCGTCTGGTGCTGACTTAGCTATTCCCACATAACACCTCCTTCGAGCTCATTTGTGAACTCATATGCCTATGCCCGCGGCAGTTGGTTAAAATCTCATTTTTTTGTCAGGAATTCTTGTATCGCTGTTGCTAAAGCTTTGCCAGTGGGGCAAGTTGATAAGTTCCTCGCAGCTTCTCAGCTTCAGTTTGCTTATCCACTCTACAATGTGCTAACATGAATTTTCCGGTTGCGCTCCGTCAAGCAAGTCGTAGGGGGGGGGGGGTAGACGATATTAAAATTGCCTTAAAACTTAGAACATGCCTTGTTGTTGTCTTATTTATGTGTAATATACGGTTTTGGGGGGTTTTCGTAACGGAATATCCGAGCTAAATCATTTTCCCTGGCCGCTAGCCATTTTTTAAAACGAGTGAGCAGCGATTTGAATGCTTGACCGGCGCCGTTGGACAATTAGGTACGCTCGGCTGAACACGGATCTGTTATCTCTTATTTTTGTTTAATTTATATAACAGATTACTATGCGCCGATGACAGCCTTGCAGACTTTCCACCTCGCAGGCTAATAATAGTTTGCTTCGCTCCGTGTTCAGCCGAGCGTAATTTTATTGGCAATGTTTCACAAAAAATCGCGACTTCAATCCACTCGTTTTACCTCTAAGAATAACAGCCGATTCCAAGCTACGAACAAGCTTCGAAACCATTGCCTGGGCTACCTGTGCCGTTACTGGTATCACCACTACCCCATCCAAGGCTCTTTATACGTCATACAGGCAGGCTTAAGCATGCCTTCATCTCTCCCCAGTCTTCCACCAGATGGCAGATTTGGTGACCTCGCAAGCTTTGTTCAATAGGGAGGGTGGGGTGATGCTTCGATTTTTAACTATCGTTTTTTATTAGTCAAATAAGAGGGGACAGCCCACCATTAATTGAAAACATGGAGCAATTGCAGAAATGAAATTATAGCAACAGCTAAAAGATACATTTTTTTACGTTTATTATGTACTTAATGATAATACTTGTCAATCCCATTCCCTCCTCCCCCACACTAAAAATTGCAACTCGTCAAAACAAAATCTAGCACACTGTTTATGGCTGAACTCTGCAAAAACTGTAGGATAAAAAGAGAATAAGCGATGCGGGATGTTCATAGGTCATGCAAGGCAGCTTCTGCCTAAGCCTTGTTCAACTTTTTGTGTTCTCTTCATAGATTTGCGAATTATGGCGGAGGATTTAAAATCTTTTCTGGTGGAATATGCTCCACAGGGTCGTGCGAAGTGCAAAGGCTGCAAAGAGCAAATCGAGAAAAGCTCTGCTCGGATCGCTAAACTCGCCCCGAACCCCTTTAGCGAGGATGGGGGACTCATGAAGCAATGGTATCATGTGAAATGCATCTTTGACTCGTTCAGTAGAGCAAGGGCGACGACCAAGAAGATAGAAGATGCCGAGGATTTAGATGGGTTTGTTGACATGAAGCAAGATGATCAAAATACCATCAAGCAATTAATATCTGGTAAGCATTTAGTGTAAATGTTAAATATATACCTTCCTTGAAGTCTGTGTGAACTAAAACTTGATATTCTCCTTCTCAAAACAAGATAGGGATAGTCCGTTGATTTTAAACAATTGATTGAAAAATTGAAATACTATAAGGTGACAATGGTATAAAATACTTTACGTATATTCATTGAAAGTGTTCAACCAGAGACCATTGAAATAAGAGTTTTGCAAGACTCCCCCAATAACAGTTCTTTTAAAAATCTCCCACCCCTTTGAATAAGCACCTCCCGCCTCCCAAAAAATGAGAATGACCAAAACCCTCACTGGTTTGACCATGGAGGTACCTTTCTAGTTAAATGGTTATAGGGCCCTAGCAGGGCATTGTGACATGTTACAGAATTGGAATCTTAAAACTCAGGCTTGTCATTAGCCTCTTCCCTGGCTTCTATTGGATGAGAGGCTTGTCGGTTAATGACGTCACTTTTGATATGCCGCTAGCCCTGAAGCCTGGCAAAAACACTTGAAATCGGCAACTTGACGTGTCTATGGGCTTGTATGGAGCTGGGTTGAGATGTCAATGGCTTATAATGGAAACTGTTGCCTGAGCGTTTAAGCATGAAATCTGTTGAGTATAGTACAAACTTACACGTATCTCACTGCTACTGGAATTATATACTTTATTATAAGGTTTTTGTAGATTCTTGAAGCATAAGAGTAAATTTAACATGATATTTTGCGAGTAAATCCAGAACGCACACGAAGTCTAATTGGTGAAGTATTTGTCGTTTACCGCCATAGCTGGGTTATCTTGTATAAAAAGCAATCTAATAATAGTTTAGAATATTTTCTTATACCAATCAAAGAATAATATTCAAATTGGAACAGTTAAAGTTGTGATTTTCGCCTTTTGGAATGATAAGCCAGGTGTTGGGGACAGCTTATCACAGAGAATATTTGACAACAGATGACTGTCACGAGACGCCTGGGGACGAGGCTAACTTGTCGTCAGATATACCTTTTTATCAACAGTAAAAAATGATTTTTTTTACGTCAGACAGTTTCCTTTTTGATTTTTACAATTTCGGTTGTAGGTTTGTCTGGGAAGAAAGTGTCACCAGGGAAGAAAGCCAGTCAAAAACCCACATCAAGCCCTGGACAGAAGAAGGTCCAGGGGACATTGACTTTCAGTCCAACCAACACATCTGTAAGACCTTTGATGACAGTTGCTGGCAGCTCTAAAGGTACAGTAAGTTTACTTCGCATTAAAAGGATAGCCACCTACTTGGTAAGTCAAGCTGGAAGAATTCAGATTGTCACTTGCAGCAATCATACCGCTCAAATATTTAGACGGGCTGTAGCAGTACTCAGGGCATGTACTTCCCCCAATATTAAAAAAAATCATAAGAAATGACCAGTAGGGGCGTGGCTGTGCCCCCAAATATTTTCTTAATGTTGCCAGCTATTTTCCATTGAGCGCTGACTACTTTTTAAAGAGTTGATTAAAGTTTTATTTAATATGATAAAAAAAATTTCAAATCCCTACCTATCAATCTCCACCGCCTGCTCTCAAACTGTGCTTCCCAAATATTTCAAGGCCTGCACTCTTCAACTTACCTGCTTAAAAACACTCAGTTAACTCTGTTACAGTAGCAACAATTTTGAATCCAATCCTGCCTTGTAATTGATTGTTTTAGGGACAACAACTCATGATTCTCTGATATTCCATGATATTTCAGCTGACAATCTAAGTGCCTCGAAGGCTGGTGCTGAATCAAGTAAAGATGATGCTTTCCGTGAGTTTAGAAAGCTTTGTGTGCAACTGGCAGAGGAGCCAAGTTATAATGCCAAGACAAGACTTGTGGCAAACCTGCTGAAAAAGGGGCCTTCTGGAAGTGAGTACACTATATACCGTAGCTCCATAGAAATGCAATCGTCATAAAAGGCCTTTGTAAGCCACAATTTTCAGGCACATACAGTAGCTAAGCCTTGCAAATTTTCGGCCCATCCACAGAGCTCACAAATTCTGTGAAAAAAACCTACACACACTCAAAATATTGCCATTGATTGTGTTACACAATAATGGGTGTGTTGAAAATCAATTCCACTATACATAGCTTTTAATGGTTTAAATGACATTCATCAGTAAATGAGACTTGTTAGGAGGCTGCACTTTCCTCCGTTGTCTAATATAGATGGTCATAAATCTCAAGAAATTAATTCAACTGCATTTAGGTGGTTTTCAAGGAGACACTACACTCTGGGTAAAGATGTTGCTGCCTGCAATCAACAAAAGAGTTTATAACCTGCAGAGCAAGCAGCTGGTGAAACTTTTTAGTCAGGTTAGTAGTTAACATCCACCTAGACTGTACAGTGCAGCTTTATTTGAAATAGTTGTATAAAGTACTACAATCTGCATTGTGTGTAGTTTCCCCTTTTTTTAATCTCCTGTTTAATTTCGAGCAGAAATTCTATGAAACAAGGCTTTCAGCGTGAGACTCACACATTTAAATAATCATGTCACGCTCTCTTCTATATGTTGTAAGTTATATGTTAATAAACTTTGTTTCAGGTCAAAAGCTAGAAAATTTCTAAAACCGCTTTTACTTTTTGATTGGTAAAATTAAACAAAATGATTTAGAATTTTTCTGAGTAGAACCTTTATACCCTGTCTCTCACTCGTACCGCACTCCACACTATATGGCCGCTTCACGGAAATCTCACTCTTTTAGAAAATTCTAACTTTAGAGGTCTGTTAAGCTTAAAGAAATGCCAATTTCTAGGATGTAAGTTTTTGAGGTTGAACTGTATATATGAGATTATCCTTGTATAGTTAGGGAAAGCAATTATCACTGACAGTTGTTTATGTATTTGCCAGACTAATCATGATTGTTGTACTCACTAGATATTTTGTTGCAACTATGATGACATGGTTACTCATTTAGAAGAGGTTAGTGTATTTTTTATAACTGTTTTTTTGGTTCTTTTATTAGAGCCATCAAAAGGGGATTTAGGTTTCAGTGTGAGTTCTCACCACTGCGACGGGTAGCGATGGGTATCTCCAAATTTCGAAAGTCTCGCAAAAATTTCTCCAAGTCTTGGAATCTCGGCGTTTTTTACGCAAGTCTTGAAGTCTCGTCTTCCCCCCAAAATTTATGGGATCTCGGAGCCTCACTTCTTTATACCACGCTCTCAGATTCTTGGATTTTTAACGCGATCTCAGAGTCCTGAATTTTTGTTGAACGTTTTATGTTGTTACCATGCTACAGGTTTCCCCTTCTTTTTCGTAGTCTAGCAAGAAAGTATTGTAACTCTTTATATTCTTTGTCAACTGTTTTTAATGACATACCTGGAGCAAGTTATCCGAAAACAAGCTTAAAAAAAGTTTGGGCTCGTTAAGAGAAAAGCTTGGGCTCTGATTCCGAAATTTGAAAAAAAAAACTTGGAAAAAGTCTTTGAAAAAATCATGGATTTTGAAACACTGGTCTCAGCATCTTGACAAGTCTTGGGTTTATTCATTGCTACCCCTTCTGCTGTTGACTTGAATGTGCTCAAAGGTGTACTTGCATGGCTGAAGAATGCAATATTAAGGAAAGCTCGAAAGTTGAATGTGTTGGATAACAAACCAACATCACCCTTAAAAAAAGAATGAACTATATTGCAGCAAACTTGAGTTACTTTCTATTTTATTCTTGGTGGGTAAATCTATGGCTGCAGGTTACACCACACATGGAATGCACTTCACTCCTGCTTGTCTTTTTCTCGCTTAGTTTCATCATAATCTATATGTTTTTTTTATCTGAACATTTTTCTAGGGGGGTGATGTGTCAGAAACTATTAGTAATTTCTTCACAAATAGTATAATCTGCAAGCCAGCCAAGAAAAGCAACCTAACCCTTCAGCAGGTACAGTATGTTAGAAAAATATTTACAGGGTACTTGGAGAGGAAGATTTTTTTCCCCTTAAAGTGTAGAACTCTCATCCTCTTTTTGATTAAATCTGACATATGTGATATTGTGTGCTACAGAACTAATAAGTCTGACATACTGTAGATATGTGATAAGATGTGTGACAGAACTAATAAGTCTGACATAGATTATGTGATAAATAAGTGACAGAATAAATAAGAGTCTCTAATATTTCTGATAGTTGCTGTGTTTACTTACCTTAATATCCTTTGGGTGCAGTAAGTTGCCCTAAGAAATTGATGAGCCCCAAAATCCCCTCTTCCAGGAACACTAATTTTTTATTTAAAGCAAGAATTTTAAAGAAAGGGGAACAGCCCATCCCAATATCACATGCTTTACCTCTTCAACCTTGTTGTAATATGTATATTGCCCTCCTTGGGTTCCCTGTGGCCCCTGATGTTTGATTGGGACCCCCCGTAGGGGCTGGTTCCTCGTTGAAGCTCGGAGTTAGTTGGAATTTAGATTTTGAGAAATATTAGTTGAATTAAACCACGAATTGAAAGCATAATCGTGAGGATCTGAACTTATAACATGGTGTCAGAAGTCAAGTAAAAGTTTAACGAGAATCAAGGTAAAGAATATCGAGAAAAGAATTGAAATTATGGCAGAAGTAGAGTCGCACAGGACTCCTGGTCCACTGGTGCTGGATGCCCAAGCCTCAGAAAATTGGAGGAAATTTATTATGCAGTTCGAAATTTACCTAGTGGCGAAAGGAAAGGATGAGAAACCTGACAAGTTGAAGGTGAACTTGCTACTCAATTGTGCTGGAGCAGATGCAATTGAAGAATATAGTCATTTTGTTTTCAACGAAGGAGAAAGCAATGAATCTTATGAAGATGTGTGTAGAAAGTTCAAGGAACACTGTCAGGGAGCAAGAAACGTCATCTATGAGCGCCTTGTGTTTAATCAAAGAAACCAGAAAGAAGGTGAGAGGATGGACAATTTCGTGAGTGAGCTGAAACGCTTATCGTTGACATGTGAGTTTGGGACCCTCAGAGATTCACTGATCAGAGATCGTATTGTGGGAGGGGTGCTCTCGAATGAGTTGAGAGGGGAGTTGATAAAAAAGCCAGATTTGACACTCCAAAGTGCCCATGATTACTGTAGAACCTATGAAGCTGCTGAGTTGCAGAAATTCAAGTTTGCTTCACCAACTGGTTCACAGCAGCCATTGAGTGTACACCCAGTTCAAGGAAAGGAGAGAGCACCTAATCCTACCTGTAAGTTTTGTGGTTTTCAGCACCGTTTCACAAAACCAAGTATTTGTCCTGCCTTAAGAAAGAAATGTAGAAATTGCCAACAAGAGGGACACTTTGCAAAGTTGTGTCCTCTTAAGGGTAAGAAAGAAACACCGGTCAGCACAGTAGAGCAAGAAAACCAGGTTGAGAGTATGGGCCAAGGTGATCGTGGGGGTGATCCACACTTATACTTTGGATCAGTAGAACTTGGGACTGTGTCCAGCCCCAATAGCACAAAGAAGAGCGTGATTACCCTTAGGATTGCACAAAAAGAGGTAAAAGTCAAAGCTGATACAGGTGCAGAGGCCAATGTGATGCCATATCATGTATATAAGGCCATCACTACACAACCGCTACGAAAGATTCATCAGCCTCTTAAAGGATGGCTCGCAGACAAGGCAATTCATCCTGTTGGATGTGTTCGCCTTCCAACCCAGTACAAGAACCGAAAAATAGATCTGCTGTACCTTGTTGTGCATGGAGAGTTTACACCCCTGTTGAGTTGTGAAGCCTGCCTAGACTTAGAGGTGCTCAAGTTTATGAATCTTGACCTGATAGACACACCAGAAAGACTGGCCGAGGAGACCACACAAGGGAATGGCAACAAGCCGAATGCAGAATTGTTGGTAGAAGATCCGGTTCTATCGCAGTACCAAGATTGTTTTAGTAAAAAACCGGGAAGACTGCCAAACAAGGTACACCTAGAGATAGATCCATCAGTGCCTGCAGTAGTCCACCCCCCTAGGAAGATCCCCATATCCCTGCTTGAACCGACAAGAGAAAAACTCCAAGAGATGGAACAAGATGGGATTATCGTTAAAGAAGAAGAGCACACACCGTGGGTGTCTTCAATGTTGGTTGTTGACAAACGAAAAGAGAAGGACAGAGCCAACCCACCATCTAAAGACAGTGTCCGTATCTGCATCGATCCCAGGGATCTGAATAAGGCCCTCAAGAGGCCACACTACCCCATGGTCACTGTTGAGCAAGTTGCCAATCGCCTTTCTGGAGCTACAATGTTCACCACACTGGATGCATGCAGTGGATACTGGCAGGTGGAGGTAGATGAGGAAAGCTCGAAACTTCTGACATTCAACACACCTTGGGGACGGTATAGATTTACACGGCTGCCATTTGGAATTTCATCTGCTCCTGAGATATACCAACGAGAGATGGACAGGCTCTTCGCTGGAGTTGCAGTTGAAATAATTGTTGATGATTTTTTAATCCATGGAAAAGATATAAGTGATGTTGATAGGAAGGTGATAGCAGTACTTGAAAGAAGCAGAGAGGTGGGCCTGAAATTTAATCCAAAGAAGATCAAGCTTCGAGTTCCAGAAGTAAGCTATGTCGGACATGTGTTCACATCCGAGGGTTTGAAACCAGATCCTGAGAAAGTGCGTGCAATTAGTGAGATGCCACCCCCATCAGACAAAGATGGCGTGCAGCGATTCTTAGGAACAATCAACTACTTGGACAAGTTCATTGAACACAAAGCTGATCTGCAAGGCCCAATCTCCCAGCTGACCCAGCAAGTAGCAGTTTTCACCTGGGAGAAGCCTCAACAAGAGGCATTCGAGAAGCTCAAAGCTGTGATCACCCATGCACCAGTGTTGGCCTATTTTGACAATCACAAACAGACCATTCTGAATGTAGATGCGAGTAGCACTGGCCTTGGTGCAGTCATCATCCAAGAGGGTAAGCCGATTGCCTTTGGTTCAAAGACTTTGTCGTCTTGTGAGCAGAGATATGCTAACATTGAAAGAGAGTTGTTAGCTATACTATGGGGAGCAGACAAGTTCCACACGTATGTATATGGCAGGCGAGTGATTGTAGAAACTGATCACAAACCATTGGAGGCAATTTTTTAGGAAGCCCCTAAATGAATGCCCACCACGATTGCAGAGAATGCTTCTGAAGCTAACCAAGTATGATTTGGATGTGAGATATGTCCCAGGCAAGAAACAAATCATCTCTGATTGTTTGAGTAGAGCCCCACTCACTGACACTACGCCAGTAAGTGAACCAGAGGATGTGATTGGAATCAATCTGATTGAAAATCTGGGAATTGAGAATTCCACATTAAAGAAATTCAGAGATGCATCAAGTAACGATGAAACCTCAGGAGTAGTAATGGAATATGTCCTAGAGGGTTGGCCAGAAGACAAGGATCAGGTTGACGAACTGGCAAGAGAATACTGGAATTACAAGGAAGAGCTTAGTGTTGAAGATGGTTTGCTGTTCAAATCTGATAGAATTGTAGTACCAAGATCCATGAGAGCTGAAGTACTTGAAGATATACATGGAGCACACATGGGTGAGAGTAAGAGTCTGAGTTTGGCAAGAGACTATGTCTTTTGGCCCTCCATGACTGCCCATATTAAGGACCGAGTACGTTCATGTCAGATTTGTAATGCATTCCGCAACCAACAGCAGAGAGAAACCCTACATCCACATGACCTTCCAGGTCTACCGTGGCAGGTTGTTGGAACTGACCTTTTTGAATTTGCTGGCCATTCCTACTTGATTGTGGTTGATTTCTATTCGAAGTATTTTGAAGTTGAACTACTTCGGCAGTCCACTGCCATGTGTGTTGTCAACACCTTGAAGCAAATCTTTGCAAGATTTGGCATTCCAGCCAAAGTGATCAGCGACAATGGCCCACAATATAGTAACACCCGCAATATTTTCAGTACTACCCATGAGTTTAAGCAGTTTGCAGAAGCTTGGGGATTCCAGCATGTAACCAGCTCACCCGAGTATCCCCAGTCCAATGGTGCTGCGGAAAGAGCTGTCCAGACTGCAAAGCGAATCTTTAAGAAAGCAGCAGCAGAGAATAAAGACCCATTTGAAGGTTTATTAAAGTACAGAAATACACCTTTTGACGACATAGGTGTCTCACCTGCCCAACTACTCATGAGTAGGCGTACACGTTCAACACTACCTACCCATCGACGTTTGTTGGTACCTCACCCAGTAGACCCTCACAGAGTGGTAAAGGCATTAGCCCATCGACAAGCAAGTTCACGGATGAGCTATGATCAACACAGCCGGGACCTTCCCCCTTTGGAAGTTGGGGACAAAGTTAGAGTTCGTGTAAACAAAGATAAAGAATGGTGTAAAGCAGAAGTCCTGCCAAGGTCATATGTAGTTGAAGATGAGAAAGGACGTGTATTTCGAAGAAATCGAAGGCACATCATTTCTGTCCCGAAGGACACACCCATGAATCCGAAGATGCCAGTGGCTCCCACATACATGAGTCCTCAACCTCAAGTGGTCGCTAGGAAAGCGCAGATCAATGAACCGCCAAGTCCATTGAAAGTACAGGAAGATCAGAGAGAAACAGAAGCACATTCACCCATCAGAACAAGAGCTGGTCGTGAAGTGAAGAAGCCACAAAGACTTATTGAACAATGTTAAGAACATTTTTTGGGTTTTCTTTGAACATTTATTGAAGTTTTGAAAGGGGGGAGATGTTGTAATATGTATATTGCCCTCCTTGGGTTCCCTGTGGCCCCTGATGTTTGATTGGGACCCCCCGTAGGGGCTGGTTCCTCGTTGAAGCTCGGAGTTAGTTGGAATTTAGATTTTGAGAAATATTAGTTGAATTAAACCACGAATTGAAAGCATAATCGTGAGGATCTGAACTTATAACAAACCTTTTTTCTTCCCTTCATCCCTTCAAGATTTAGATTTAGTCTCGAATTTCCCTGTATCCTATTATTATAAAAGCACTATTATAGTACTTACCCACTTATTAGCACCTAGAATTTAAGAACGTGTTAGCCTAACATTACCAATTTAGACCCGGTGAAATAAGAACCTTTTAAGCCTAATTTAAAACAGGTTCTTATTTAACAAAAAATGAACTTTTAAAGATCTCCCAGCAAAGATGAAAATTGTTGTGACGTTATCGTGGTTCTACTATCAGAAAGCCATGAGTGTACAATCATAATCTGGAAATATTTTAAATCAATACATAACTGTAACAATAATGTGTCTCTTTTTGGGTGTTCACTGTTCTTTCCATTTAGTTCATAATGGTATTACTTCGAATAATCTTGCAGTCTCTGGTCAAATATAGAAATGTGTTTTTGTCCTGATCTTCTTGGCTGTGTAGTCACTACTGGCTGGTGTATTGGCTGGTGTATTTGCTCCTTGAAGCATGGTGGTATCTTTTTGATATCTCTACCTTCTTCCTCTCTTTCTTCCTGTATTTTCTGTGTCGCAGACTTCAGTTGTTTAACTCTTGATGCATCTCGACATATAATCTTTCCATCTCCGATTCTTCTTGCCTTGACTGTTGATCCTTTGATTTCAGTGATGATATAGATGTGCGGTTCATATGGTGTTTGGCCTTTTGTTTTCTTGTCCCGCTTGATCAGAATGGCTTGTCCTACTGCGAGCTTGTGTTTTGTTGCTCTGTGTCTTTTGTCATGGTACATTTTTGTTTGTTCTTTGTACTTGCTGTCGTTGCATCGTATTTCACTATCCTGTGTCAGTTTGTCTGTTGGAAAGTGTTCAATTTCGTTCTTACTTCTCTTCGTCATCAATTCATAGGGTGTCAGGTTCTTTATAGCCACCTCCCCACTGTCTGCTAAAACCTTGCACATCTTCATCCTAGGTTGACTCGTTTTTGGACAGATTAAAGTTGTTGACCAAAGAAGATGATCAACAGCGAGAGCTTTGCAGCATTACTCAGCGCTGTACCTCTAATGACCTTAAGTACATCATCAGGCTTATCAAACACGATCTACGGATGAATGCTGGTGCCAAACATGTGTAAGTCTGCATCCATGTAAATACAGTACCCCTTTTCTAAATTACATAGACTTAGGAAGAGTTGTATTGATTAAAGCATTGTCACAAACGGGATATGTTGTTAACTACTTTATTTACTTCCAGCCATCTAACAAGGATTTACATAGGGTTGGGGGGGTGGGGGGGGGTAGTCATAGAAATCAATTAAAAAAGCATAGAATTTGAAGATTCCTTAATAAGAAATTACCCAATTTTAGCCACCAAGGGGGGTGGGGGGTGTACCCCCTGTGTACGTGCCTGACTTCGATCATTCGGTCATGCCTAGCAAACGCTTAGTCGATATGCCAAAGCCTAACTTTGATACATTCATGCATGACTGAATAATCAAGGTTAGTAAGTTGTTTTTCATATAGTATGTTTGGTTGTGAAAATTTTGTGTAGGAAAATTCCAAATTCCGTAATTCCCTCTAAGGCAATAAGGAATGTCATGATGACTAATTAGACCATCCGCAGTATGGGTACAGTCATTCAGCCATATATAGTTTACAAACCAATTTGTTATTTGCTGATAAAAATTATAAGGTAATAAAAAATTATGTATTTTAATAATGGTATGCTTTTCTACAAATTGTATCTAGTGTAATGTTATTTTATGCACCATGGTAAACATCTAATAATTATATAAAAATTTGTATAAACAACAATTAGATTCACATTTTTTTGGAGCCATTTTGTTTTGTATTCTGCTGTTACAGTCTTGAAGCCATTGACCCTGATGCCTACAAAGCATTTCAAGCATCAAATGACCTTGAAGATGTTGTGAAGAGATGCTTGGAAAAACACGCAAGTTCTGGCAATGATAGGGTTCCTGGAATGTCCAAGAAATTGAGCATTCGAGCATCCTTGATGACCCCTGTCAAACCCATGCTGGTAAGAAAAATAGAGCAAGGTGGTTTGTAAGCTTTTGCATACAAGCTTTTTATCCGATTTTTAGAGGTAGCTTTATTTTATTATCATCTCAGAAAAAAACTCAGTGGAGGATCCAGGGGGAGCAGGTCAGGGTGGCTGTCTAAGGGGACAACTACCACCTCCCATTGAACTAATTTTACAAGTTAGGGGATGTAAAACCCACAATTGTACCTCCCCCCACATATTTGACTTATTGGTGCCCCGCTTTAATAGGTAGCTCCCTTCAAAAGATTCTGGATTCGTCACTGGAATCTATGAAGAGCTCTTCATTGATTTAAATCTGTTTTCAAACCCAGGCCTTAAGTGGTCCATCTTATATCACTGCTGAAGATTTTAGCTCTTTTATGTATTATTTACATGCTGCTATAATCTTTTAAAGGCTGAAGCCTGCAAGACATTCTCTTATGCAATAAAAAAGTGCCCAAAAGGAATGCTTGCAGAGATCAAGTATGACGGTGAACGAGTACAGGTACTGGAACCTTTTGCATGCATCTGTCAACCACCCACCCCACCCAGGGGTGTAGCCAGGGTTGGCATACAGGGGGGTGGGCATAGGCAAGGATATCATGTGATGACTCACGCAAACAAAAACATCTAATGCCTTTTTATTCTGAGAGTTAATCTGCAATGCTGGTACAAGTGTTTCGAGATGGGGGCACAAGATGTCATACTATTTAATAAAGGTGTCAATGGTGTAAAGAGTGGTGAATTTGTCTGCAAATTCTTTAAAAAATAATAAGTACATTCTATTCTGATTGTACAATTCGCATTTTCATCTTTACTATTTATGATTCCAGGTGCATAAGAGTGGAAGTAAGTTTGAATTTTTCAGCCGAAGCTTGAAGCCTGTTCTTCCACATAAGGTAGACAACATTTAGCATAATATAGAATTAGGTAATCTGTGTAACTACAAATTTAACAACCCCAGAGCTTTCCTTCTACTATTTTATTTTTTATTTTTTACAAAAAAAAGAACATTCTTTTTGGTATTTGTGATTCATGACTTTTTTGGACGCCTCTTTTTCTTGTTAGGTTTCAGCATTCAGGGACTTTCTTCCCAAGGCTTGTCCCCATGGCAACAATCTCATTCTGGACTGTGAGGTACAGGGCGAGTTCGGTTGTTGACAAATGCATCAGTTACTTATCATGGATTTTTCTCTCACAACTCCCTGCTTACCATTTTGTGATATCGCCTTACGTTGCAACATCTCTTGTGTCGTTTAAAACAATGCAAATCCTGATTAGGAATCTTATAGCTGGTCCGTAGCAGGATGTGGGGCACTTGGGGAATGTGCCCCCCCCAATCTTATAAAAAAAATTATAAGGAATTGGGATGTAGAGATGGACTGGGCCCCTGATGTTTTATTAATGTTACTGTTACTGCGTGTCAATGAGTCTGCTCTGGAAGTCTTGAGCACCAGTTTTGGTGGACAATATTCATTACTATGGTTAACAAACGCTTCTATATGGGTAATTTGTAATTTGTTATATTTTGTTACGTACCCCTTGTTTGAAGGTTTCAATAACGTTTTTGTTTTGTTTTCTTAGGTTTAAAAAAAGAAGGTGACCTCTCCTCACATCCTTGTCCTTAATGTTTTATTTTATTTCTATTTATTTTCTCTGTTTGTTTGTTACAGGTTCTGCTAGTTGATAACAAAACAAGTTTGCCTCTTCCTTTTGGAACTCTCGGAATCCACAAAGTATGTACTTTCTCATTGTGCAGCTAAAGCTGGATTAAAATTATCAATGCAGTTATCGCAAATCACCTCCCCCAATATTTGACTCATTTGAAAATACAGCGTCCTGTAAGAAGCCTCAACACACCCTTCCCAGATTGAGGTATTTCTCGATAAACAATATTTGATTAAAAGTAGCTTATGGGAGTAGGTCATCTGCGTGACTTGGTATTATGCGAGATCCTAAAATTTACGGTCTGGATGACATTACTGTTTATTTGGGGGGGAACAACACGCAAATTTGTTTGTGATTGGTTTTCATTTTAAGCGTGAAAAAACATTAAGTAGTATATTTTTTCATTGGTAGAAATCTGCATTCAAGGACGCTAATGTCTGCCTCTTTATCTTTGACTGCTTGCAATTCAACGAGGAAAACGTGATGAGAAAGTAAGTTTCACACTTTCCAATATCTCATAGCAGCAGTTTCTCTTTTCAACGTGGTGTGTTCCTTACTCAGAAAGAAAGAGAGCAAGAACACTATGATTTCACATAACTCTTGTAAACATGTACATTCTCCTCGCCTGCTGTCATAGTCTCTAATAGGAATTTGAAATTAAACGCTTTGAAACTGGTTTATGTCAAGGGCGGATCCAGGGGCAGAGGGGGTAGCCACCCAACCCATCCCCTATTTTGGATACATTATCATCCCCTTTTAATGTTCATTGTCTGGATCCGCCAGTAGTTTTTGTCTTATATTCCATGTTTTACTTGCAGATCAATGACAGAGAGACGAAAAATCCTGGAGGAAAACGTGACAGTGATTCCGAATCGAATCATGCTGTCAGAGACTACCTTCGTTAAGGTGTGCCTCTTGCTTGAAACTGTTATTTTTGTTTCATTGTTCATGGGAACTGTTATATTTTGATAGATTGAAGTGCTGTACGATTGAATGGAAGTTACCTGCTTGAAATAGCCGCTAATGGAAATGGTATAGGAGAAGGAGCAAGGGGTGGGTAAAGTGACGGCGTCACTCACTTTTCCTTTAATCTTGCAGGACGAGAAGAAGTTGTCCCAACTGATGGCACGAGCTATGCGTGATGGTCTAGAGGGTCTTGTGTTAAAAGATGTAACGGTTAGCTAGTAAGACTGTAGAAGCGTTTATCCTTGGAAACCCAGGGCGTCTTTTCCCATCGTTCATGGCTGAAGAGGGCATTAGCGGGTCAGATAAGGACATCCCTCCCCCTTTTTTCGTCCAAAATTTAATCAGGAGACTAAGACTGTTTAAAGCACTAAAAGATTGATTTTACACATCACATTATTACTACGTCTGCTGCGAGGTTCTTTGCAGAAGATTACTCTCGTTTTCTGATTCCCATAGGTTACATTGTCTTGTTTTTCACATTCGTTGTTCCAATGGTAAACCTATTCTTTTGTTTTGCAGGGTCAGTACGAGCCTGGAAAAAGACATTGGTTGAAGGTTCGAGACTTTTCACATTCAAATCCCCCACTGTTACTGATTTTACCTTATCTCATGATTTTTTCTTTAACGGATCTTTATTTTACAGATGAAAAAAGACTACCTTGAAGAAGGATCCATGGCTGATACCGCTGACCTGGTGGTATTGGGGGCGTATTACGGTACAGGCAACAAAGGTTAGTATGTTGGTCACGTGTGTCACGTGGTCATTTTTCGAAAAGACGCGGAGAAAGGGGCGCCCATCAAAAGCGTACCAATTGCTATACAAACGCGCAGACGCCACACCTAAGAGCTCAGATTTGATACGTCACAAGAAAACCAGGACGAGCAGACGACGACGGATGGTAAAAAAACAAAAACACGGCGGCTAAGGTGCCTCAGTTGTCATCAGTTTTTCAAGTGCAAGAGACGTTCAATTTTCAAGAAAGCGAAAAAACTTGAGTCATGTGCCTATGCTTAAACGTTAAAATTTTCCAATAGCTTCACCTACATTTGTCCGCTCCATTTCTTTCATGGCACATCAAACCTGGACTCTTACGATCTACTTCCCTTGTTTGTTGTGCTGTTAGGTGCCTGTTTGTTTTTTGAGTGCTATAGCTCAAGGGCGTGGTGTATTAATAGGAGGTCTGATGTCCGTTTTCTTGATGGGCGTGTTCAACCCCCGTATCAAAAAATGGTGCACTGTTGCCAAGTGTGGAAACGGCCACGACGACAAGACTCTCGATAAGCTGAACCGTGAACTGAAGGTCAAGAAGATCAGCAAGGTACGCTCAGTGGTATTGGTTGTGGGCTGGGGGGGAGGGGGGGGGTTGAGTTATTCGATAGTTGAGTCGAGTTAATCAGTTGTGAAAGAGAGTTTATCTTAGTGACCAATAGTTAACCTATAAAGATGGCGAGTTGGCAAAAATGGTGGCGAGTTAACAAGTAATTGTCACGAGTTGACAAGAATGGTGAAAAGTTAACCAATAGTGGTGTTGAGTTTGCGTTAGTAACGAGTTTGTGTATTGGTGAGTTTAGCTATAGGGGTTGAGTTTGTGTTGGTGTGTCTAGTACTCTAGAAGTGGCCAATATTTGACTTGTTGTTGTTTAGGATCCTAATAGAGTTCCCGTGTGGCTTGAGGTTCACCGGAGTCTTATTCCAGATTTTGTCGTTGACGATCCTAAGGTAAACACACAGCACACAAGTCAGTGAGTGTGATTCGCCGTTTTACTTGTCTTCTTAAATGATCGTTGACGATCCTAAGGTAAACACCACAGCACACAAGTCAGTGAGTGTGATTCGCCGTTATACTAGTCTTCTTAAATGATCCGACTAGACTGCTTTAAACGCTTTTTAGATTTTTTGTGTTTGTATATTAGTATATGCAATATTAACGGTTTATTTTTTTATGTTTACCCAATTCGCAATTAACAAACGTAGCGAACAACTAGATTTTGGTAGCTTTTTCTTGGACTTGCAAAAAACCCAAGTATGTCTTTCCCACAAACCCTCAGGCTGAGGGCTCTGAACAACCCTTAAAATCTGCCGTAGGTTATAGTTTATCTTCTTGTGTTTGAGGTTTTTATTTATTGATTTATTTATTTGTTTGTTTGTTTATTTCAGAAAGCGCCTGTATGGGAGATTACTGGTGCCGAGTTCAGTAAATCCACCACGCACACCGCCGACGGAATATCGATCCGATTCCCGAGGGTCACTCGGATCCGAGACGACAAAGACTGGGAAACAGCAACTGATCTAGACCTCCTGAAGGTACATGCTATTGTATATAGCTGTTAATATGAGTTTTTTTAAGTATACTTCTTAGTCGCCGAAAAATTAAAATCATATCTCTATCGGCTATATAATCAAGCGAGTGAGACATTTCCATCGTCCATAAAGTATCAGACTTGTGTAAACAGTGAGAATGAGTTGTTGATCAATATGCTTTACCACATTTTTAGACACTGTTCAAGAACTCACGTGGATTTACAGGTTGGTCATCCAGGGCCTAATAAGACCTCGGCATTCTTGGGGGGAGGCATTGAAGAAACTGTCATTTCTTTATGATCTTAGAAAAAAACTGGTGAGAAGCATAAAAATTAGTATGATGTTTTTAACTTAAGGTAGTTTTTTTTAACTATGTCTATGAGTAGCCATTTTCTGTCGAAGATCATCTCAACTCTCATCACTTCTATAGGCGCACTAGCATTTATTTTATAGCCCGTGGTACACCTTCACGCACCCCTTTGGCCTGATAACCATCGCATGCGCATGGTACATGTAATGACAATGTGCTATTTTTGTAGACGTCTCTACGTTAATGAAGTATAACACGAAAAACGAAGACGAACCCATGGATAGCGATGAGACGGTTGATAATGATGACGTAACTGAGCGAAAATCTAGCGCTAAAAGAAAAGCCAATCAAATTGAAAATGATAAAGACGAGGCAAGCGACAGAAAGGTGCGCGAAAAATGATACAAGCTATATATTTAAACACATAAGATAGTACACGCGCTCTGATTGGATTCCGAATTTACATAAACTCGATGTCAAAACTATGTAACATCCGAAGAGACATTTATAATTTTTCTATTAAAAAATAGAACATAGTTTTCCACGCTTTTAAAATAATATTACATTGATCATTCTGTTTCTGTTTTAGAAAAAAGTGTGCATGTATGGCTCTAAATGCTACCAGACAAATCCCGACCACATGAAGAATTTCCTTCACCCTGAGGTACAAATAGTTTCCGTCTCATTTCGTGGCCAAGGAATCTTACTCAAAGTAGAGGTAGCCTTCGTGAAGTACCAAAAGTTTGTCTGCACGCAGGATAAAGGAGGTTCACAGCCTAGAGATAAGTTGAAAGGCGATGCCCTTCAACAGCAAACCAAAATGTCGCGCGCGCCTATTTTTTATTTTTTTTTTTCGCGCCAGTAGCTTTCTCGCCAAAACTCTTGTATTTACCGGGTAATCGCTTGCAAGCATGGTTTAGTACTTTCGGAAGGGTCGGCACATTTCGACTCTCTTATATTTCTCCTAGCTTTTGCTGTCTTGACGTTTGATCTTGATATATGCAGAGACACACAAAAAGTACCGATAGCGACCGCTCCGCTGACGACAACACAACGTCAAATGTGAGTTGTTGAATTTTTTTTTTTTTTTTTGGAAAAAGTCAGGCATTTCTAGTCTGTTTAGCAGCCGCTTAAAATGTCACGCACGCCTTCCTCAGAAGCACATTTCTAGAAACAGACTGACCTAAGTTTTACTCTTTATAGGAGTTGCCCAATGTTTTTAGTGGCCTTCAGGTCTACGTCCCTGATACCATCAAAGACTTTAACAAGCTGAGGAGATACATCATCGCGTATCCACGGACATGTTATTGTACTAGGAATATTTATTTTATATATCAATGGCCCAACTACGATTTGCTTTGACCGGTAAAGTTTTTTAATTCAATTTAAACCAGTCTTTTAGGAATTGGTCGTTAAAGCGACCTCTAGATTTGGCCGGTCGTAACGTGGTAAGTCGATTAGAATTCCTGCCATCCCACTAGGGGGAGGGGTGGATGGGCTAAATAGGGTTATACGTTGCTTTATGGTATATATGGAATCATGTTTTATATTCTATGTAGACATGTAAAGGTTTTTAGCTTGACTGCAAGGTCTAGATATGACGGCGATGTCGTGACAGACAAAAGCACGGCAACACACATCATCGCCAACTCAAAGGTAACTCCGTAGCGATTACAGTAAATTAAAAGATTGGTAAATCTATGAATATGGTACTAGGGACCCAGTTTTCTGGTTTAGAAAATCGCAATCACAAGATCCGTCTTAATAAAAGCCTATATAACAATTTTCCTACACAATTTTTACTATTGCGATGACGAGCTTTATAGCAGTAATTTTTACTCAATAGAATTAATTGTCTGTCAGGGGCGAGAACTTTGACAATATACCCTTGCGCACTTCACAAACCTTTTGGTTAAAATTTTGTTTTACATAACAATTTGAATTATAATTATTTTGTTAACGTTTCAGGAAGAAAATAACGAGGACGCTGTTGTGTTGTCAGCCGAGTGGGCCTGGGCTAGTATAAAGAAGGGTCGGCTTTTGCCCGTTAAGAAATTTAGACTTTGACAGTTTGCTTGTTTACGCATATTTACACTAAATACCTGAATTCTTCTTGGTTAGGAATTGGGTGGCTGGATATTTATCCTTAAATTCTTGAATTCTTCTTGGCTGGGAAGGGGGGGGGGGGAGGGGGTTCACGAATCTCGAATTATGCTAACCATCTTGCAGGTGGTGGATAATTTATTCACCCCGGGGAAATGATATACACTGGCGCTCCCGCGGGCATGCGGAGTGGCAAAAAATATCCCGCTTCCCGCGGGACCACACGTCTAATTCCAGGCGGCGCCCCATTATCCCATTGGTAGAGTTTTCGGCGACAAAACAGACCATCCGCCATCTGAAAGTAAGCGAGCACAAATTCATGCAAGATTTATAATTAAACAGCGCCTTTCAGTTTAGAAGCGGCCTAGTAAGTTAGTCAGGATTTTAGATGTCGTTTAAAGCTTTCTTAAAGAAACTTAGCACTGTTTGTGAAAAGCTCTTAAAGTAAGAGCGAGCTTGTGTAAACACACGTGCAAATAATTGCTAAAAGTGATAACTGGTATAAGTGGAATTACTTGCAGATACAATAATTAGAGTCTGTTTTCATAAACCCGTCTGACAAAGTTTTTTTTTTTTTTTTTTTTGGTTTTGCGAGTATATGAAATCTAATCAACAAATTCTATCTGTTACGGCTCTGCCGGGTGCGTATCCGTAGAAAGCTGACGGTGGGTCGTGCTCAGCCAGTGGGCAGAATGTTCCGTCCCTGCAAGACCTGCAAAAATGTATTAAATATTAACAGTTATATTTATAAGTGACTTTTAGTACAGGCAAAATTGAATCTAATTACTCAACTCAATATAACTCAAAGCGGCCGCTGTGTACAGAAACAATGAAATGAATGAATATATTATTTATTCGTATATGAAAACGGTTAAGATTGGTTCGCCTATCTCACAAGCTCATAGGCATCCTATGCTACCTCCCCGACACTCTTCCTATGTATCTATCATGTCGACAGGGAATGGCTATTTTGTGCTTCGTAATGAAGCAGTCTCTTATTTTAATTTTGACCAATACGGCGTTTAATTGTGACTTTTCATATGCATTTTTAAGCATCAAACGCCATGTCACCGATTGTTGTGTTGTTGTGCAAACTCTTCCCATAACATTCCCTCTCCGAACCTTTGACCCCTTGAAAACTTTTGTAACCCTTAAAATTTTTTATAACCGGGCACTTAAAGTCGGTAATCGTTCGTCGAAAACCCCATCAGCTTGTGGACTAGCCGTTGGACAGTAAAAGGCAATAAAGATTATGCAAAAAAAAGTGGTTGTAACTCGTGCTGTGTCTGACTCTGTGTGTGTGTTTTTTTTTTCACACTAACACAAAATGACTTGAGACATGGGATTCGCGCGTATATGCGTAGTAGAGATGCGCCTTGCAAAGCTTCCAAAAATACCTAAATAATTGACAAGGGCATTAAATCCTTTAGCGTTCAAAATGAGTTTCAGTTTTTTTTAGAGTTCCGGATTGATTATTTATCATGCCTCACCTAACATCCGCCCTCTTCCAAGTTCTGGTTTTCGAACTACTACTACAACGAGGGTTTTTATTCAAGGTAAGTTAAACCGTTTCAAAGCAATCTTTCTATCAAGAGGGTTATTGTCCTAACGCATCTGAGATAAGACATGTTAGAACGATTTTCTCTGTTTTACCTGCAAATCGTTGTATCATCATTGCACATGGTATGGTCCCGATTTAAACTACAATTGAAAGTTGCAAAACTTTAACGGTTGAACGAAAAAATAATTTTTGGACATTTAAACGGAATCCTTATAGTCACCTTAAATTTACTAGTTTTAGAGCTCAGTTCAATTGAATTCGCAATGCTAGCCTATTGGTTATAAAATGAGGGCGAAAAAAAAAACGATACTTATAAAAATAAATGAAAAGTAAAAAGTGGTAAAAAAGCTTACAAAAAACAAACACTTGTCGACGGGAATCGGATAAGCACAGCATTGAATCAAAAGAGAAAATTAAGCCATACACCTAGCGATGTCTAATCAGTCTGCGGGACACGCGCTCATAAATTTTAAATTTGATTTGAGCCTCCATCTCATGAAGCAGTTTGCAATAACGGCCGACGCTTTAACCAAATCACGGAGAGCACAGACCTTTTAGAAAGAAAGATCTACCAAAATACGGATCTCGCGCTTATCAAGGCCTGCAGCGAACATAATTTTTGTATAGTAATGAGTCTGAGAATTATGTACAAGCGGTTCAAATTCATAAAATCGATGATAAGTTGTTGGATTTATTTATCATTTCTAAAGAATGATCAATTTGATTAATGAACTTCGGAATTTTGGAACATGACTTTAAAGCGGACGATTGTTAATGACACTCGTAATTAGCTTGATTATCCAATGCCCCAACCCCTTGATTAAAAACACACAGGGATCTCACCAATTGCTTAGTAACAAAATGTTTTCCCATTCCTATGATATTACAGACGCATACCCAGGATTTTTCTTGAAGGAGTGCGAAAACCGAAAAAATGGACCTAATTTTTTGGGGGGAGGGGAGTGAGTTTTCTGATAAAAATCTGACCCCCCCCTATCTTATGCTTTATAATTTTGTCTACAAATAGCCCGTGTATTGAGAACCGAAAGTGGACTTTCGGCCGTTTGGAGGGGGGAAGGGGTGCGTTCGCACCCCCTGCACCCCCCCCCCCCCCCCCCCTGGGTACTGGCTTTATCATATTACTCCTTTTTCAATTTTCACTATAAGAAAATGGAACAAATTGACAAATAATAATGTTTTCTTGTATTACAATCATGGTCATATATTACATGGGCCTCGCTACTTAATTTAGTCTCATACACTAAATGTTATTAACAGATACACTACATAACCAGTTGTGTTAGGCGTTCATCATTTTCATTTTCTTATAGTCAACCTGAAATAGGTGTATACGATCTTGGTTGATACGTTGTAACCTTGGTTGTAACGTGTATATCATATATATATATTTTTTGTTGAAGATTCTTGGAGAAAGTGACATCGAAAAAGGTATGTTCAAACGGGAGTTCCAAGTCTCTTTTTTCTTATTAAGCCCTTTTATTAGCTAGACGGAAGAGTTCATGTATTTTCCAACATAAACAGAGATAAACAACCAGGGTAATTTTATTTATAAAATATTGGTTGCATGTCATTGACTATGGCTAGTAATTGTTTGTTCTACTAGTATGCAACGACGCGGCCGGGATTGGCTCCAGAGAACTATCAGACAGCAACATGACGTCATCATCAGCAAAATCACCCAACTCTACATACGGGCCCCAACAGGCAAAGCTACACAGTGCGCATTCGTGGTGTGCGGCCCAAGGTGACACTAAACCATACCTTGAGATCTTATTGGGCATCGTCCGAATGATCAAGTACATCGCTACTCAGGGAAACCCGACCGCTGACCAGTTTGTGACTTCATTTAGCCTAGAATCGTCTGTCATCCAGGACTTGTGGATCACTTATGTCGAGACAGGAGCGCGAAAAATTGTAAGAACATCGACCGATACACAAAGCTCTTAATATTTTTGTTAATGGCGCCAAATACATACATATACCGATTTCCCTTGAAGGTTCGAATTTTTAGGAGTCAACCGTATGTCTCGCTCTAGTATGGCAATTAGACAAAAAAGCTTCGGTATTGTGAGCGTGGAGATTCTCGCGCTTCATATATTTGCGTGCTTTTCATGTAGTGTATGCTTTGTGCGAAAATAGAAGCGGCAAACAACCTGTTGTAGAAAAGCGCAAAATGCGCGCGAAAATTCTATAACTTTGCGCTGAGCTTCGTTTATACAATAAACATTTCTCTTTTGGAGGGATTAGTTTGTCCTTTATTTTTTTTTTGTATTAAGTTTCCCTATCATTTCTTGTAAACTAACTGTAGCTCTTTAACAGTTTGTAAGTAGCGTAGATGGCGGCAGAGTCGTCAAGCACTCGTGGAAGCACGGGTGGCCAAGTGTGTTAGCGCGTCGGCCTCTCACCGCTGTGGCCAAGGTTCGAATCCTGGCTCAAACTGGGGATTTTTCCGGGTTCCTGCCTTGGTTCGAATTTGTGTCACAAGTGAGTTGAAGTTATTCTCCCGTGTTTCCAGTCTTCTCGGATAAGGACAAAAAACCGGAGGTCCCGTCTCTTCAAGCTGCACTACATTAACCTGAACCGAAGGGACGTAAAAGAACCACTGGGGACGCAATAAACCCTCTGGCAGTGACCACCCCCAGTGACAGTGTTTACTAACCAAGGGCCATATGTTAGAAAACTGTATATTCGGTTAAATATGCTACCCTCGATAAACAAAGATTATAAAAGCTTCTTCACATAATCACTGCGAAGAACATCCGGGTACTACCTGTACGTGGTTTGGTCACGTGTGTCTCAGGGTGGAGCTCTATGGATGCATTGCAGGTACGTGACATGCATATTTCTAATACATGCTTATATAATCCCAGATTAAAATCGTATATACTTAGCGCCCCCTTGCTTTCCTCATTATGAAATACTTCTGGAGCCGATTTGTGTAAAAAATTGTGACGAATCCAAAAAAAATGTGAATGGGTTAGAGATCACTTAAGCAAAGCAAATTAAATCCAGTTGAATCACAAATGAATTTAATCAGTATTACAACGTAAAACGGCTTTTCCAATGCTATGCAATATGGTAAATTCTTACGGTCATGATCTCATAACACAATCCCAATTCGCACTATTGTTAACAAAAGTAAGCACTAGCTCCCAAAAACACCAGTTTCCATCGTGAACTCATCAAGCGAGTCAATGAGATTCTTTCAATCAGTTTCATCCTACAAAGTATCAGACATCACCCATGGACGGTTATTTCACCTTTAGGGTATTTAATTGACAAGCCCTTATATAAATTCCTTAACATTCTTTGCATTTCCCAGATGCACTAGGCCCCTTGGGCATGACAAGTTATGAGATTCCTGCCAGCGACATCAAAGTCTCTTCCTACTTGAGAGATCATTGTGTGCCGAGCGATGGCCGCCTTCACGGCAATTATCAAAACTATCAAGCTTGGGTAGCCAATGGCCAGGTTTCTGTTGATCTTCAATTCCTTCAAGTGGATTTTGGGAGGAACCGTTATGTTACTGCTATCGCCACACAAGAACGATTTCAGAATAATCAGTATGTGACGTCATACGCTGTGTCGTACAGCACTACATGTACCACGTGGTCCACCATCAAGGAAGAATCGGGGGCAGACAAGGTACTTGGGTTTTAGCTCAAGGGAGGATACCTAGGGGTGGGAAGATTGGGCTTCCTGTGCCTGTCTATGAGTCTGTTTATTTATTTTGTTATGTTTTTATTAACTATTTCCTAGATATTTCCTGGAAATGCAGCAAGCGACGAGTCAGTTGTCACTAACATGTTACCAGAGATTGTACGAGCCCGCTGTGTTCGTATAAATCCGAAACATTTGCACAACACCTGTCGATGAGAGCAGAGATATACACATTCGTCATACGTAAGTATTTGGGGCAATTTGCAAAAGAGAGACTAAGAGAAAGGTCGAGTAATCACTTTGAAACACTGTAGAATATAGAATCCATCTCCAGTATTTCATTTCGGCCGACATAATCAAAATAAAAAGTCGAATAAAAAGTCAACTGGATTTTTCCAAGGTTTTAGTTATAAGAGGTCAACCTGGTTTACCTGAATATTCGAGTTATTGGAGATCAACTGGGTTTACTAAAGGGTTGGACTTATTAGAGGTCAGCTGGGCTTACCTAAGGGTTCGAGTTATTAGAGGTTAGTTGGGTTTACTCAAGGTTCTAGTTATTAGAGGTCAACTGGGTTTACCCAAGGGTTCGAGTTATTAGAGGTCAACTGGGTTTACCCAAGGGTTTGAGTTATTAGAGGTCAGTTGGGTTTACTCAAGGGTTCTTGTTATTAGAGGCCAACTGGGTTTACTCAAGGGTTCTAGTTATTAGAGTTTAACTGGGTTTACCCAAGGGTTCGAGTTATTAGAGGTCAACTGGGTTTACTCAAGGGTTCGAGTTATTAGAGGTCAACTGGGTTTACTCAAGGGTTGGCGTTCGGCGAACTCATGCTCACGAATTTCAAGCGACAAAATAAATTTTGTCTTCCGTCAGTCAAAAGCCTTAAATAGTTGGCCTACACTTAGATGGTTTCCACTCAATTTTTCATAGAGTGATGAAATGTGAGATGTGTCTATCTTTTAGCCTTAAAGAGTGATCTGATCACTGGTAACCCCGCTCTATCTTCCCTCGCGTCAAATGTGTGGGGTGATAATTTCGTCCCCAAGTATGGAAGAATTCATAGCACGGGAGGAGAGCTATCTTGGTGTGCGCTTTTCGTTTCTTTAGGAGAGCAGCTACCAAGTTTTTTTTGTGTTTTGTCTATTTTAGGGTAATATTTCTTTTCTGAAGCATATTGTAAATCTGCTGTTCAATGTAATTACTTTCAGAGACTCTGGACCAATGCAGTAATTACGTCAATCTTAACGACGACTCCCGTCTTTCCTCGCGCGTGACGTCGTCCGTCTATAACGATAACGCCAACCTAAACGAATCAAACTGGTATCTTTTTACCGGTAAAACTGGCTACTACCGGCTTCCTAACAAGGTGGTGTCCAGAGGTCGGTGCGGTGCCACGGCGCATTGCTGGATGAACGGGACCCACCCAACCGTACAGGAGGGCGTGGTCAAGAGATCGGTCTGTTTCCATGGCAACTCCGGGGTGTGTCAGTTTAGCGTGCCTGTCTATGTGCGTAACTGTTTTAGTTTCTTTGTTTACAAGCTAAAGAAGCTGGTTGAGTCTTGGGATGCAAGATACTGTGCGGACGGTAACTAGGTGAAGGTGGGTTTGTGTATCTGCCTTGACTTTCCTGTTATCTTTAAACCTAGACCTGCCCCTTGTCTGAATGACAATGGATAAGGCAACGTACAGCGAATTAAGTGTATTTATTTGTGAGACCTTTTTACGCAGAAGCCTGTTTTTTTTTTAATAAACGTGTTTCCACTGGTTATTGCTGCCCATTGCCCAACGGGCGATCTTCCACACCTTCCAATACGGTCACGTGATCAAGACGTGTACACTGAACAACGCTAAAACCGCTGAGCAAGCTGAAAAATAGCGCCAGCACAAGCCAGGGTTCAGCTCCGGGCAGGAAGTACTTAGCACCACGAATGGACAGGGCTAGACGCTGGTGTGCGAGATTGATCACAGTCGAATGACAAAACGTTGCCGTCAACCGGCATCGCGACTACGCGACAAGCCCGCATTGTAAGCATGGGTAAAAACAACTGATGCGCCTAGCTGCATATATTAGCCACTGCATAACTTTAGGCTAATGCTGCATTCACACCAAAACCATGTTTAGTTAAACAAGGTTTTTGCCTGATAACTTGCAAAGTTTCTCATTGTGTTGAATGCTTACTAGCTAAATGATCACTTAGTAACATGTACAGCACAGTCTATTTAGTTTTGTTCTTGGTTCTGCCAGTCTTAGGAGGTTGGGATTTTAAACCAGTCTAATTTAACCACCTTTAAACTGGTTTAAGTGCTGGTGTGAATACGGTATTAGAAGCGGTGGTTAATATATGCAGCTGGGCACTTTAGTGGTTTTTACCCACGCTTACATGGGGGATTGTCGCTTAGTCGCGGCCGGTTCCCGACAACGTTTAGACAATCGACTGTATACTACTCAAGACTACTGATGTTTTATGTACTGATGGTTTATACGCTGATGTGTTGTACATATGCAAAGTGCGAGATAAGAGCGCCACATTCCGTAAGTCTATGTTTACACCTCATTGGCACGGTTACGTTTGCATAGAATATAAGGGCTTGAATGCGAGGAGTAAAAAATGAAGAATATTGATATTTTGTTGCAGTTCATCAAAGATAGTAATACGAAGAAGAACGACAACATAATCCAAATTGTAATTTAGAAAAAAATAACTAATAACATTTGGCCCTCGTATCGGATAATATGCGTTTCTTCAATCACATCCATCTACAGAATACAAGAAGCCAATCTTTGTGTAAACAAAAGCATCAAAATATGTAAGTTACAAGGAAAATGTTTACCTAAAGTATAATTACCGAATATAATACCAAAGAACCCGTTAATGAACACAGTACTGATCCCACTACACGGTCGACAGTCCGGCTAAGAAGTGTCCGTGAAAAAGGCATGGAATGAAAATGCACCCTGGCTTGTCAAAAATGTATGTGTGAATAATAAAAATTTGATTGGGCATAACAATTACAGCATAAGTTAAGCATAAAACAGATTTTAGTGTTAAGACTTTTTTTTGTAATATGGCTTATGAGAAAAAGGTATGGTTGCATGCTGAGTTAGAATGTAATTGCTCAACACAGATCAGACGCAATTATCTTATCTTACTTGTTAAGTCTTCTCATTGTTGTGCAATCGGTAATCAGGTCCCACTTCGAAATGCGTTGCGCCCTTTAAGAGAAGTGCATGAACGGAAAACCTCAAATCGAATGTAAAGTACTGGATGCCAAAATGCACATTATTTTAGTCGTTGCCCAACCGCCAAGATGGCAACAACTCCTTAACGAGCGCCAACAACAGAAGAAAAGACTGTATCGGACCTAGAGGGAGGGTTTAGGGGGTTAAACCCCCCCCCCCTTTGGGCTGCCAGAAAGCCAAATGTAACAAAAACATTACCCCCTCCCCCCTGAGTCACTGAGCCAGCTCCCCCTTTTAGCGAAAAGCTAGATCCGCCCCTGAGAGAGAGATACACCCTAGTGCCTCGTGCCCTGTTTGTGTTTAGCCGTGTGACTATGGATTGCCAATGTTAGATATGTTACGTTTCCCAAGTGGTTCCTTAGCGCCCCTTAAATTCATTGTAGCTTGATAGCTTCATGAGCTTTCTTATGAATTTTTGAAAACTTATCCGTGTACATCCCTCTTTATATCACCTATTCCGTACCATCGGAGAACTACAGTTTCATAGTCCAACCAAACCTCATGTGCTATCAGCCGCTTCGTTTGCAACACCAATACTACCACTAATACACACGTCGGCATAACTTGGAGGAGATTCCTCCGCTTCTTTCCCGAGTCCAAAATCCAGCTCCACGACATCCAGTCGCTTCTTCCTATTATGGACATCGTCGTCCTGGCCATAGCCTTTTTGGAATAAGTACAAATAAGGCGGGGGGCCCGCGGAATTCCTCACACTACTACTCTTTACCTCCTCTAGGAGATCATCTGGAATGTCAACAGAAATGTTATCAGCCTGATAAGACTGTTCGGGATTCCCGCGAGTTACGGGATTATTACGTCTTCTACGCCGACGTCTTTTGAATCGACACAGGCAAGATACCAAACAACAGCATAGAAGGATTAGCAATATTGTGCCACTAATAATCATTTGGGTCGATTTTGAGATGTTTTCTTGGCATGAGTTGCTTACACAACGGCTCCCGTATGCGCATTCTTGGTCTGATATGCAAGCTGATATCTTGGTCCAAAACAAGATCATCAGAAGCAAAAGTAATTGCCAATGGAAAGCCAAATGTTTGAGTATCCTGCTAAGTGCCATTCTGTGCTGCCTTGGAGTTTAGGGTGACTTTGGCTTGTGCTTAGAGCATTTTTGTGCGTTGTCGTCTGAGGATGATATCATTTATTATACTCCAAACTCATGCAACCATGACTGTTTCGTCACGATACGCATTTATCCATAAATTCATTGATTAATGTCGGCTGGGTATAAGAAAATTTGCCAAACTGACATCTTTCTGTGAATTGAAAATATTTGCCAACGTCTTAGCTTTTGTGTTATAATAAACGGGCTATTGGAGAAAAAAAAACTAACTTTCAAAATAATACCAACGACGGTAGGCTTGATTAATATAACGTATTTGATAAGAAATAACTTGCACGCCTGAATGGAAGTGACAAGCATTGTACTGCCGAAAATTGATGAATAACATTTTAGATTCGTAAACTTAATTAAGACAAAAAAATGTTTAGAGAGCACCATAGTATTTGTCACCCTCTGATTTCCTTAAAAGCTCATAAAGACCCCATCTCTATTATTTCTAATAAAACTTTATCTAATATCAGCCTTCCTTTTTTACATTCTTCTGAAAATGACCAGTAGGGGCGTAGATGTAGTTAAAAGACACCACGTAGGCTCAAACATTACCCTGGTCTCTTCCCATCTTCGTAAAAATCTCTTCTCAATACCAACAAACTTGTCTACATGCGCTTGTCTTAAAACATCCTTTCCGTGTGTTTGCACCACTGGACGGGCCCAAACAAGAGCAGTTCCATTTACTGGCTTTAAATTTTGTCGGCATTCTCTTTCGGCGGAGTTCGAGGCGTACAGGATACTGTTCTTTAATGTTTCGAGGCTCTCTTGTTGTAGAATCAGCTTCGCGGTACTGCAAAAAGTGTCAAATCAAATTAGAACAAGATTAGAAAATATATTACTAACGCTTGCGATGTTGATCGTTGCTTTTCCATTTGCGATAAACGCAAAGTTGTGGCTACTTACAGTTTTTGGCCAATGGAGGAGTTCAGAATGACGAGCAAGGTAATTATCGATTGCAATCAAGAGACCATGATGTAAGAGAACGAATCCCCCGTATTAGGGTATGTTCCAATGATGACGTCCGTGGAAGCTATTTTTAGAACAAGCAGTTATTTTTAGAAACGCCTCTGATTGGTTACGCTCACGTTTCCTAGCAACATGAGTCAAACGCGCGATCACATCTTGAGCGATGTGAACCGGAAGAGGCTGTTATGGAAATCTTTTTGACCGAAAACCATCCTTTTTTACAAACGCTGTGAAAATGATCTTCCATAGAGTACGCTGGTTCCAATCAACCGTTTCTCGGACATTAAAATGCATAGAGTGCGTGATTTTAGGCACAGGGATCAACTTCCCCAGTAAGTAAAACAACAATCAATCATAAATCTGTGTTTACAACACACAATTCTGTTTCAATTCCAATTTAATGATAAAGATATATCCAGAACTTAATACCATTATATTCACACCAATATTGTGGTCATTAAGGCAGGTATTTCACAAATAAAAGATTTCAAGTCTCCATAATGAAGTAAATCTTATTCTGTTGTCAAGGGTTTCTTGAGTGACATGATTTCTGAACATTTGCGTGAAGAATTGAAGTTCATTCATCTAAAAATATTGTAAATCATAGAAAAATAAAGGCCTTCTTGTATTTAAATACATAACATAGACTGAGAATGCCCAAATAAAAGATTTCAAGTCTCCATAATGAAGTAAATCTTATTCCGTTGTCAAGGGTTTCTTGAGTGACATGATTTCTGAACATTTGCGTGAAGAATTGAAGTTCATTCATCTAAAAATATTGTAAATCATAGAAAAATAAAGGCCTTCTTGTATTTAAATACATAACATAGACTGAGAATGCCTAAGTTTTCCATCTCACCGAATTGAAGAGAAAAAGAACTTTCTAGGAGTCAGCCTGATGCATCTTGAATGAACTCCGAATTCGCTGTCTCCCCGACGTCTTCCCGTTTAATTATTTATATAACAGTTAGATAACATAAGATAACTTAACAGATACCAGGACACCATCCTACAAGTAGCATTGTAATCATGAGCTATGAGAAGCAGCTAAAAGGATGCGAACGAAGTCAAGAAGTGCAGAGGGAAAAAAATTGTGAAAATGTACTATAGCTCGCTGGGTGCCCGTAACCAAATATGGCGCGATGAGCCATATATGGATGGTATGATTGACAACCTCGCGCAATCTAAAAATAGCTTTTATGGACGGTATCATGGGCCACGGGGATACGTTCTCTTATATAATGGTCTTTTGTTGCAATTTCATGTTTCTTGAAAGGTATTTTCTCTTGGTGAATATATCGTGTTGTTGCTTAAGTCAGCTTGTTTGTGTGAGCTACCAAAATGTCCAGACATTTTTAAAGACCGCCAAAACAAATCTATTCTAATTTTGAACAATGGTCCTGAACCAGTGAACCAGGAATCAATTAAACAAGCAAACAATAAGCGCATACGCCGGGGTATTTTCTTGCTTGAGACAAAAGAAAGTGTGAAAAGTGAACCAGAAATCAATTAAACAAGCAAAGAATAAGCGCAAACACCGCGGTATTTCCTTGCTTGAGACAAAAGGAAGTGTGAAAAGTAAACCAGGAATCAATTTAACAAGCAAACAATAAGCGCAAACACCGCTGTATTTTCTTCCTTGAGACAAAAAAAAGTGTGAACATTGTTGGTGTTTGGCGGGTGTTTATTTTTTTATGGTTCAGGACAGTTTGACAAAATTTATGAATTTAGAAAAAAACATGGAGCCTTTCGATCTCCCTCATAGTATTCAGGGTGCCAGTACCACTAGACCAAATGGGAACTTCATGGAGTTGAACATTAATCTTGGCAAAATTCTGCATTTCTGCGCTTTAGAGGAATCAATAAAAATACAACTTTCCCACACCGGGAATAGAACCCGGGCCACGGCGGTGAGAGCGCCGGATCCTAACCACTAGACCATATGGGAATTTCAGTTAGTTGAAGATCTTTTTTGCCCAAATTTATCTCTGCGTTGTAAAGAAATCAAGAAAAATACAACTTTCCACACCGGGAAGCGAACCCGGGCCACGGCGGTGAGAGCGCCGGATCCTAACCACTAGACCATACGGGAATTTCATATAGTTGAAGATCTATTTTGCCCAAATTTGTCTCTGCGTTGTAAAGAAATCAAGAAAAATACAACTTTCCCACACCGGGAATCTAACCCGGGCCACGGCGGTGAGAGCGCGGGATCCTAACCACTAGACCATATGGGAAGTTCATATAGTTGAAGATCTGTTTTGCCCAAATTTATCTCTGCGTTGTAAAGAAATCAAGAAAAATACAACTTTCCGACACAGGGAATCAAACCCAGGCCAAGGCGGTGAGAGCGCCGGATCCTAACTACTAGACCATATGGGAATTTCATATAGTTGAAGATCTATTTTGCCCAAATTCAACTTTCCCTCACCGGGAATCAAACCCGGGTCACGTCGGTGAGAGCGCCGGATCCTAACCGCTATACCATATGGGAATTTCATATACTTGAAGATCTATTTTGCCCAAATTTATCTCTGCGTTGTAAAGAAATCAAGAAAAATACAACTTTCCCACACCGGGAACCGAACCCGGGCAACGGCGGTGAGAGCGCCGGATCTTAACCCCTAGACCATATGGGAATTTCAGGTGGTTGAAGATCTTTTTTGCCCAAATTTATCTCTGCGTAGTAGAGAAATCAAGAAAAATACAACTTTCCCACACCGGGAATCGAAACCGGATAACGTCGGTGAGAGCGCCGGATCCTAACCACTAGACAATATGGGAATTTCATATAGTTGAAGATCTATTTGCACAAATTTATCTCTGCGTTGTAAAGAAATCAATAAAAATACAACTTTCCCACAACGGGAATCGAACCCGGGCCACGGCGGTGAGAGCGCCGGATCCTAACCACTAGACCATACGGGAATTTCATATAGTTAAAGATCTATTTTGCCCAAATTTGTCTCTGCGTTGTAAAGAAATCAAGAAAAATACAACTTTCCCACACCGGGAATCTAACCCGGGCCACGGCGGTGAGAGCGCGGGATCCTAACCACTAGACCATATGGGAAGTTCATATAGTTGAAGATCTTTTTTGCCCAAATTTATCTCTGCGTTGTAAAGAAATCAAGAAAAATACAACTTTCCCACACCGGGAATCGAGCCCCGGCCACGGCGGTGAGAGCGACGGATCCTAACCACTAGACCATATGGGAATTTCATATAGTTGAAGATCTATTTTGGCCAAATGTATCCCTGCGTTGTAAAGAAATCAAGAAAAATACATCTTTCCCACACCGGGAATCGAACCAGGGCCACGGCGATGAGAGCGCCGGATCCTAACGACTAGATCATATGGGAATTTTTATGTAGTTGACATTAACTTTTGCTGGACATTCCTAACCACTACACCATATGTTTAGGGCATGTAGTCATCCACCGGCTGATCTAACTCGATTCAATAATACATATTACAGCACTTTTTCTGAAACTTGACGTTTTTCTTTCAAGAAAGCGATTCAATGGAGATACAACACACAAGACATTTTTTCAGGACATTTTATTTAACAACATTCCATATCGTTCTGACTTTGTACATATTCTAAGTTGTGACGTATACTTTAGAAGGAGATAGGATACAATTATTTTTTCTCTGAGATATATTCAATTAGCGCACACAATTCGCAACAGCAACCAATTTCTTGCACTCGCTACACTTGATGTCACAACACCAGACAAACTTACATTTACATTTGCTACTTCTGACGGCTAACTTTTTCTCCACTCGAAAATCACAAGACGTACACATCTGAATGCACTCCAAGTAATTTGGGCTATCGCTGCTACATTCTCGACCTAGCACACCGGTTGACCCTTTCTTTGTGTCGCGGTGACAGTAGTCTGGAGAGGGTTTTAGGAAGACCAGGCTGCGACGGGCTTTTTTGGTCAGCGGTGCAAACACACGGGAAGGAAGTTTCAAAACAAGCTTGTTGGTATGCAGACGGACTTTTTGAGCTTCTTGGTACTTTGCTTTAAGGTAGTCTCCTATTTCGGAAAACAGTGGCAGTGTTTTCCAGCAGCTTTTGCTCGAACATCCGCCGGACACGGCGTGGCACTTGCACTGTTGCTTTAAAGTCTTCTTAACATCCTAAAGAAAAGAAAAAAAAAATCCGTAAGCTTTAATGAATACATTTAAACACCACCGATTAAACCCCTTTATATATATCATGTAACTGTTTGAGTTATGGCAGCATTCCTATTACACTTACTTTGCGCCCAACAGCGTTGTTGTGCAAATGGATGACCGCTCTGGCCTTGCGCTTGTCCACATGGCGGGCGTTTAGGAAGTGTTTGGAAAGCACTTCACCAAACTTGACATTGTCGTTGCACCCCCGCCATTCTCCAGCTTGGCCCGTCTGTCGCACACACGCGCAATTCCTAAAGATGCCTCTCCTACAGTCCCTGGTTAAGAAATACGTGACGGCTGCGGCATTTATACTGTGTACGAAGGCTGTCTCTCTGTTAGCTGTGAATGCAAGAAAACAATCCTATTAGATATGCATTTAGATAACACACATTAACACTTAAAGAAGAACATGTTATATTTTTCGGCTCTCTTGTTGTAGAATCAGCTTCGCGGTACTGCAAAAGTGTCAAATCGAATTAAAAGAAGATTAGAGAAAATATATCACTAACGCGTGCGCTGTTCGATCATTGCTTTTCCTATTTGCGATAAACGCAACGTTGGTGCTACTTCCATTTTTTGGCCAGTGGAGGAGTTGAGAATGACGAGATAGGTAATTATCAATTGCAATTTCATATTTTTTGAAAAGTATTTTCTCTTGGTGAATATATCGTGTTGTTGCTTAAGTCAGCTTGTTTGTGTGAGCTACCAAAATGTCCAGACATTTATAAAGACCGCCAAAACAAATCTATTTTAATTCTGAACAATGGTCCTGAACCAGTGAACCAGGAATCAATTAAACAAGCAAACAATAAGCGCATACGCCAGGGTATTTTTTCGCTTGAGACAAAAGAAAGTGTGAAAAGTGAAGCAGGAATCAATTAAACAAGCAAACAATAAGCGCAAACACCGCGGTATTTTCTTGCTTGAGACAAAAGAAAGTGTGAAAAGTGAAGCAGGAATCAATTAAACAAGCAAACAATAAGCGCAAACACCGCGGTATTTTCTTGCTTGAGACAAAAGAAAGTGTGAAAAGTAAAATAGGAATCAATTTAACAAGCAAACAATAAGCGCATACGCCAGGGTATTTTTTTGCTTGTGACAAAAGAAAGTGTGAAAAGTGAAGCAGGAATCAATTAAACAAGCAAAGAATAAGCGCAAACACCGCGGTATTTTCTTGCTTGAGACAAAAGAAAGTGTGAAAAGTAAAATAGGAATCAATTTAACAAGCAAACAATAAGCGCAAACACCGCGGTATTTTTTTGCTTGAGACAAAAAAAAGTGTGAAAATTGATAGTGTTTAGCGGGTGTTTATTTTGTTATGGTTCAGGACAGTTTGACAAAATTTATGAATTTAGAAAAAAACATGGAGCCTTTCGATCTCCCTCATAGTATTCAGGGTGCCAGTACCACTAGACCATATGGGAACTTCATTGAGTTGAACATTAATCTTAGCAAAATTTATCTCTGCGCTTTAGAGGAATCAATAAAAATACAACTTTCCCACACCGGGAATCGAGCCCCGGCCACGGCGGTGAGAGCGACGGATCCTAACCACTAGACCATATGGGAATTTCATATAGTTGAAGATCTATTTTGGCCAAATGTATCCCTGCGTTGTAAAGAAATCAAGAAAAATACATCTTTCCCACACCGGGAATCGAACCAGGGCCACGGCGATGAGAGCGCCGGATCCTAACGACTAGACCATATGGGAACTTCATATAGTTGAAGATCTATTTTGCCCAAATTTATCTCTGCGGTGTAAAGAAATCAAGAAAAATACATCTTTCCCACACCAGGAATCGAAACCGGGCCACGGCGGTGAGAGCGCCGGATCCTAACCACTAGATCATATGGGAATTTTTATGTAGTTGACATTAACTTTTGCTGGACATTCCTAACCACTACACCATATGTTTAGGGCATGTAGTCATCCACCGGCTGATCTAACTCGATTCAATAATACATATTACAGCACTTTTTCTGAAACTTGACGTTTTTCTTTCAAGAAAGCGCTTCAATGGAGATACAACACACAAGACATTTTTTCAGGACATTTTATTTACAACATTCCATATCGTTCTGACTATGTACATATTCTAAGTTGTGACGTATACTTTAGAAGGAGATAGGATACAATTATTTTTTCTCTGAGATATATTCAATTAGCGCACACATTTCGCAACAGCAACCAATTTCTTGCACTCGCATTT